>NC_088803.1:37878002-38478002 GCF_011386835.1 Chrysemys picta bellii | reverse complement strand
CCTGCCCCAGGTCGGAACCCCCTCCCACACCCAAATTCTCTCCCAGACCTCACACCTGGCACCCCAACCCCCTGCTCCAGGTCGGAACCCCCTCCTGTACCCTAATCCCCCCCAGACCCCACACCCCCACCCGCACCCCAATCCCCTACCCCAGCCCTGAGCCCCCTCCCGCACCCAAACTCCCTCCTAGAGTCCGCACCCCAACCCTCTGCCCCAGCCCGGATCCCCCTCTGGCACCCCAAACCCCTAATCTCCAGCCCAATCCCAGAGCCCACATCCCCACTGGAGCCCTCACCCCTCCCTGCACTCCAACCCCCAGCCCCAGCCCAGTGAAAGTGAGTGAGGGTGTGAGAGCGAGCGACTGAGGGAGCTGGGCTGGGCTGGAGTGAGTGGGGGTGGGGCCTTGGGGAAGGGCATGAAAGGGGTTGGGTCAAGGGCGTTTGGTTTTGTGCAAGTAGAAAGTTGACAACCCTACTTAAGGACCTTTGAAAAGCAGCCTCCTTAGCACCGCTCCTGATACCAGGGGCCAAGGCGCCCCCGGACATGAGAACCACAATAGGCCAGAGCAAAATGCTGTGTTAGAAATCGGAGTTCAAGCTGCCAAGCGAACGATAGCTGACAAACAGGAGATGCAGGAATTAAGGTTGTGCCTTCAGCCAGCAACTGGTGTTCATCCGTTTGCACCCAGGGCCGGCTTTAGGAAGTGCAGGGCCCAATTCAAACATTTTTGGCGCGGCCCCGGCAGCGATGACTAAAAAATAAAAAAACGTGTTTAAAAAAAAGCCTTTCATTTCTTAGCAACTGGTTCCCTATAAAAAGTTCTGATTTAAGGGATGTGCCACAGTATGTATTTTTGGTACCAATAGGGTTACCATACGTCTGTATTTTCCCGGAATTTTTAAAAATTCCTCCTGGACAGTGATTTAAGAACCAAAAAGCCTGACATGTCCGGGCAAATACGGATGTATGTTAACCCTACCTAAAGTTCTTTTTAAAAAAGAAGATGGGCCTGAACTAGAAATGAGCTCTGTTTCACATGTGTGGGTCCCCGCCCCTCCCTGGGGGTGTGCTAGGGTGATCAGATGTCCTGATTTTATAGGGACAGTGCCGATTTTGGGGACTTTTTCTTATATAAGATCCTATTACCCCCCACCCCCGTCCCGATTTTTCACACTTGCTGTCTGGTCACCCTAGGGTGTGCACATGTGTGGGTCCCAGCTGCTCCCTGCCCCCTCATTGAAGCAGGTGTGCAGGGTTACTGCCCTGGGAACTGGGGAACTGCAGGGCACCAGTGGACATGGGGCTGGCTGGAGGCAGGGCAGGGGCTGGCTGGAGACAGGGGTGTGTGGGGTGGGCTGGCTGGCTTCAGGCAGGGCCACAGGGGGGTGCGGCATGGGTTGGCAGGGCTGGAGACAGAGGAGTGTGGGACTGGCTGGCTTCAGGCAGGGTGGTGCGGCAGGGGTTGGCTGGAGATAGGGCAGGGGGTGCAGAGCTGGTGCGGGCAGGGGTGTGTGTGGGGCTGGCTGGCTTCGGGCAGGGCCGTAGGGGGGTGCGGCAGGGGTTGGCGGTGGGAGGGGGTGCAGGGCTGGCTGCAGGCAGCGGCAGGGCAGGGGGGGCAGGGCTGGTGCGGGCAGGGCAGGGGGTGTGGCAGGGGCTGGCTGCGGGCAGGGTAGGGGGTGCGGTAGGGGCTAGCTGTGGGAGGGGGTGCAGGGCTGGCTGCAGGCAGCGGCAGGGCAGGGGGGGCAGGGCTGGTGCGGGCAGGGCAGGGGGTGTGGCAGGGGCTGGCTGCGGGCGGGGGGTGCGGGGCTGGCAGGAGACGGGCTGGCTGCAGGCAGGGAGTGCGGGGCTGGCTGCGAGCAGGGCAGGGGTGCAGCAGGGGCTGGCTGCGAGCAGGGCAGGGGTGCAACAGGGCTGGCTGCGGGTGGGGGATGCAGCAGGAGCTGGCTGCGAGCAGGGGGTGCGGGTACAGGGGGTACAGCCCACCCTGTACAGTAAGTGCCCCCTTCTCCTCCTCCTCCTCCCTCCCTCACCGGGGTAACAGCAGCAGCCCGGGGCTCGGGGGCTATTTAAAGGGCCTGGGGCTCCCCAGCTTCCACCACCCCGGCCCTTTAAATAGCGGAGGGAGCCTTGGGGAAGCGGCGGGGCTCCGGCGGCTATTTAAAGGATGGGGGCAGCAGAGGCAGCTGGAGCCCCAGCCCTTTAAATAGCCCCCAGAGCCCCCCACTATCCCAGGGCTCTGGGGGCTATTTAAACGGCCCGGGGCTCCCCTGCTTCTACCGCCCGAGCCCTTTACATAGCTGCGGGAGCCCTGGAGAAGCGGTGGGGCTTCCGCGGCTATTTAAAGGGCCAGGGCGGTAGAAGCAACGGGAGCCCCGGTCTTTTTAAATAGCCCCCAGAGCCGCGCAGCCCTACCCCAGGGCTCCAGCAGTGGGGCTCTGGTGGCAATTTAAAGGGTCTGGGGCTCCAGCCCCTGCTGGGAGCCCCAGGCCCTTTAAATTGCCCGCTGGGCAACCCTGGTACAGCTCACCAGCTCTTGCCAGTATGCTGTACCAGGGCTTGGGCGCGGGGCCCTCTTAGGGGTGGGGCCCGATTCAGGGGAATTGGTTGAATTGTCCTAAAGCCGGCCCTGGGTGGGGGTATGGCCACAGAGCCGCAGGGAGGGGAACCCTGAGGTGTGGGGGCTGGGTGGGTACTGGGAGTTCCTCCTGAAGGGACGGGGGTTGGCCAAGGTCACTTAGCCCCGGGGTGTGGGAGGGGGACTGGCTGAGGGCACTCAGAGCCCCAGGAAGTGGCGGGGGGGGGCTGAGGGGAGGGACTGGCCAGGGGCACTCAGAGCTCGGGGGAGGGGCTGTCCGGGGGGGCACTCACAGCCCCAGGAGATGGGTGGGGGAGGGGCACACAGGATTTCAGGAATTTCCTGGCAGTGAAGAGCTGCTGGCGGCAGGGAGGAGCCAGCCGTGACAATCCCCACTTGGGATCCCTGGCTGGGCTAGTGGCTATGGGGGCCCGTGGCCAAGCTGCAGCAGAAGGTGACCTGAAGGAAATGCCTCGGCCTCGGCCTCCAGCTAGGAAGGGCCTGGGCCAGACAATGACCCACCGCGCAGTGTCCCAGCTCCCTGCCCTACACCTGCGGGGCACGGCCCCTCCTCTGTAGGGAGGTTGGCATGTACCTTAGTGCTGCTTCCTCCATCCCCAAAGGCCTCTCCCAGCCAGTCTCTGGCAACCCCTGCCGTTCAATACGCACATTACCCTGCTGTGACATACCGGGGGGGGGACCCCTCGGGGATGGGGGGGCTGTCACACAGCTGGGCAATTTAAGCCGGCTGGGGCGGGGTGACTGTCTCCCTGGAGCTGGGGTCTCAGCCCAGGTGTCTCTCTGCCCTTCCCCCAAGTCGCCCCCGGGCAAGGTGGGAGCGCCCCACGTTGCGTTCCAGCCCCACATTCACACCCACAAGTGCTGGTGAGTTCCAATCCCAGCTGAACACGCCCACCCGGCCCTAGTGCGGAGCAGAAGGGCCCAGCGCTGCCCCACAGACCCTCTGGCTCTCCGAGCCCGCTCTTACCCATCACCGCAGCACGTCTGGCTCAGGCTGAACGCTGCTCCTCTGTGCAGAGAGGTTGGCACTTCTCGCTCCTGCCGTACGAGGGGCAGGTGCTGCTACCGACTGCTCCCCCTAACCCCCGCCCTGCTGCGCTCTGGGGATGCTGCCCTGCTGTGGAGCTCTCAGGTGTCTTGAACTGGAATTTGTTTGGAGAGAAACTGCTAAGGAGCCTTATCAGCCCCGAGCAGAGAGTACCTGGGAGCCTGCTGTAGTAAGTGAAGGCAACATGGTAAAGGCCTAATGAAGGCCCAGTATGAGGCCTGAACCAAACTAAAGTAGGGTTACCATACGTCCGGATTTTCCCGGACATGTCCGGCTTTTGGGGGCTCAAATCCCCGTCCGGGGGGAAATCCCCCAAAGCCGGGCATGTCCGGGAAAATCGGGAGGCTCGGCCGGGGCCTCTTTGTCCGGGGTCGGGGGCATGGTGCCGGGCCGGGAGCGCGGTGCCGGTCCGGGCCCGCGGGGCCGGCAGCCGGGGCCGGGGCCGGTGCGCCGGGCCCCTGGGGCCGGCAGCCGGGGCCGAGGCCGGTGCGCCGGGCCCGCGGGGTCGGCAGCCGGGGCCGGTGCGCCGGGGCCGGGGCTGGTGCGCCGGGCCCGCGGGGCCGGCAGCCGGGGCCGGGGCTGGTGCGCCGGGCCCGCGGGGGCCGGCAGCCGGGGCCGCGGGGCTGGTGCGCCGGGCCCGCGGGGCCGGCAGCCGGGGCCGGGGTCGGTGCGCCGGGCCCGCGGGGCCGGGGTCGGTGCGCCGGGCCCGCGGGGCCGGCAGCCGGGGCCGGGGTCGGGGGGCCAGGAGCCGGGATCGGGGGGCGGGGCCCGCGGGGTCGGGGGGCCGGGCCCGCGGGGCCGGGGGTCGGTGCGCCGTGCCCGCGGGGCCGGCAGCCGGGGCCAGTGCGCCGGGCCCGCGGGGCCGGGAGCCGGGGTCGGGGTCGGTGCGCCGGGCCAGCGGGGCCGGGAGCCGGGGTCGGGGTCGGTGCGCCGGGCCAGCGGGGCCGGGGGTCGGGGTCGGTGCGCCGGGCCCGCGGGGCCGGGGCTGGGAGCCGGGGGGTCCGCCGGGCCCGCGGGGCCGGGAGCCGGGCCAGGGTCGGTGCGCCGGGCCCGCAGGGCGGGGAGCCGGGGGGTGCGCCGGGCCCCCGGGGGGTGGTCGGTCGGGGCCGGCACCCCAGGGCCCGAGCCAACCCAGGCTGGAGCCGCCGGGGGGCCAGCCTGGGCCGCGCCTCCTCCCCCCCCCCCCCTTACCTGCTTCAGGCTTCCGGCGAATTAAATGTTCGCGGGAAGCAGGGGAGGGGGCGGAGACTTTGGGAGGGGGCGGAGTTGGGGCATGGGCGGGGCTGGGGGCGGGGCCAGGGCCCCGGGGAGTGTCCTCCATTTGGAGGCACAAAATATGGTAACCCTAACTAAAGTAATGGTCAAGACTTTGCTAGCATAAAAAGCAAAGTTAAGCTGTGAGCAAGAGGCAGGCCCTGCTCACAGAAGTTGGCAAGGAAAGGGCTGATGTTGCAGAAATACATATTCATTTAGCATAGTTATAGTATAAACATGGTACCAAGACATACCATACGGGAACATTCCACAGATAACATGGAACAGACCGACCCATCCCAATGACAGGGGCAAAAGGGTAAAATGATGGATAGAGATGTTTTGATCGAACCAACAGGTACAAGGTGCGAGGCGGCCCCTTACTGCATAGAGGGGTTGTACCTTGCTACGTAGAGGGGTTGCACCTCAATACGTCAGGAGTGATGTGTAACTTGTTTGTACCTGTGTATAAGAATGTGTCCCTGGGGTGGTGTCTTTGTCCGGCCACGGGGGCAGTGGAAAGTCCCGCCACTGAGCCGGGTCCTTGCCAAGAGGCACTTTTCTCGTAGTATGCCCTGAATGGACCCTTTAAGTCGAAAGAAAGGGCTTCGTTGTGTGGACGTGTCCAGGCTTAATTCGGTTTAACGCCGCTAAAGTCGACCTAAACCCGTAGTGTAGACCAGGCCTCAGAAACCTACAGGGAACTGCAATTGTGTCCGAGATCGCAATAAACCTGGCCGAGGTGCCTTTGTATCTTAGTAGACTCTGTGGTTATTGGGGATTCTCGTCGGGTCTGCTGTGTCAGCTATCTGCGCATAGCTGGGGCAGCACACAGAGGGAACACAAGCACGCAGCCGAGTGATATCAACAGGAGAAAGCAGAAGCACCACACCGGTAGCCTCTCACAACACCTGCCTGGGTCGGGCGGGTCTGGTACAACCTCCCCCCAGATAAGGCTCTTCCCTGGACCTGCCACCCATTGGAATCTGGAACGATTCCCTCCGAGGTAACACCCGGGGCAGCCAGGGCAGGGCAGGGCATGGCCTGCTCCCCTGGAGCGTTAGGGCTTTCAGGATTCAGAGGTGTCCGCGGAGCAGGTTGTGATTGTACGTTAAAGCAGCGAAGAAAGTTGGGGGGGCTGAGGAATTGGGTGCTGTGGCCCCCCCATGCCTGGGGCCTATTTGAAAGGCAGCTGTCACACTGTCCCCTTTATCGGGAGTGCCCACTACACCCATCTCATGTAGTCCTCGGCACGAGAAGGGGGAGCATGTTCCCAGCTGAACGGCGTTCGTCCAGGACTCACCGACCCCTATTCCAGGATGGGGGAGTGACCTGAGAGAGAGGTCACCATGTAGCCTGCAATCAGTGGCTTCTGGATTCCTCTGGGAAAGGGTTAACCAGGGCTGGCTGCAGGCAGGGCAGGGGGGCGTGGAATCCGAATGGACTTGACACAGGCAGGGCCGGCTTTAGGCCAATTCCACCAATTCCCCCGAATCGGGCCCTGCGCCTAAGAGGGCCCCGCACCCAGTGGCAGTGCCGCCCAGAGTGGGGGGCAAGTGGCAGAGAATCCCTTCCCTGGCTAGAGGCGCCTTTTTAATTTTTACTCACCCAGCGGTGCTCCAGGACTTTGGCGGCACTTTGGTGGCTGGTCCTTCAGTGCCGCCAAAGACCTGGAGCGAGTGAAGGAACCGCCACCAAAGTCTAGGAGCACCGCCTGGTGAGTACAAGCCCCACGTGGGTTTTTTTTTACGGGTTTTTTTTTTTAGTCATCCCTGTGGGGGCCCTGTCAAAACTGTTCGAATCGGGCCCCACACTTCCTAAAGCCGGCCCTGGGTGTGGGGCAGGGAGCTGGGACACTGCGCGGTGGGTCATTGTCTGGCCCAGGCCCTTCCTAGCAGGAGGCCGAGGCCGAGGCATTTCCTTCAGGTCACCTTCTGCTGCAGCTTGGCCACGGGCCCCCATAGCCACTAGCCCAGCCAGGGATCCCAAGTGGGGATTGTCACGGCTGGCTCCTCCCTGCCGCCAGCAGCTCTTCACTGCCAGGAAATTCCTGAAATCCTGTGTGCCCCTCCCCCACCCACCTCCTGGGGCTGTGAGTGCCCCCGCCCGGACAGCCCCTCCCCCTAGCTCTGAGTGCCCCTGGCCAGTCCCTCCCCTCAGCCCCCCCCCCAACTTCCTGGGGCTCTGAGTGCCCTCAGCCAGTCCCCCTCCCACACCCCGGGGCTAAGTGACCTTGGCCAACCCCCGTCCCTTCAGGAGGAACTCCCAGTACCCACCCAGCCCCCACACCTCAGGGTTCCCCTCCCTGCGACTCTGTGGCCATACCCCCACCAGCGCCGGCTTTAGGCCAATTCAACCAATTCCCCTGAATCGGGCCCCGGGCCCAAGCTCCAGTACGGTGTACTGGCAAGAGCCGGTGCGCTGTACCAGGGTGGCCCGGCTTCCCCAGGGGGTAGGGCTGCGGGGCTCTGGGGGCTATTTAAAAAGTCCGGGACTCCCGCTGCCTCTACCGCCCCGGCCCTTTAAATAGCCGCTGGAGCCCCGCTGCTTCCCCAGGGCTCCCGTGGCTATTTACAGAAGCAGGGGAGCCCTGGGCCCTTTAAATAGCCCCCAGAGCCCTGGGATAGCGGGGGACTCGGGGGTTATTTAAAGGGCCGGGGCTCCAGCTGCCTCTGCTGCACCCCGTCCCCGCACCAGCCCCGCACGCCCTGCCCGCAGCCAGCCCCGTCTCCAGCCAGCCCTGCACCCCCTGTCCGCAGCCAGCCCCTGCTGCACCCCGCCCTACCTCCAGCCCCGCCCCCCCTGTTCTGCCCACACCAGCCCCGCCCCCCTGCCCTGCCTGCAGCCAGCCCTGCACCCCCTGCCCACAGTCAGCCTCTGCCGCACCCCCTGCCCTGTCTCCAGGCAACCCCTCCCTGCTGCACCCCCCTGCGGCCCTGCCCAAAGCCAGCCAGCCCCACACACCCCTGTCTCCAGCTAGCCCCGCACCCCTTGCCCTGCCTGCAGCCAGACCCTACCTCCAGTGAGCCCCTGCCCTGCCTCCAGCCAGCCCCATGTCCACTGGTGCCCTGCAGTTCCCAGGGCAGTAACCCTGCACACCTGCTTCAATGAGGGGGGCAGGGAGCAGCTGGGACCCACACATGTGCACACCACTAGGGTGACCAGACAGCAAGTGTGAAAAATCGGGACAGGGGGTGGGGGATAAATAGGATCCTATAAGAAAAAGACCCAAAAATCGGGACTGTCCCTATAAAATCAGGACATCTGGTCACCCTAGCACACCCTCAGGGAGTGGCGGGGACCCACACTCGTGAAACGGAGCTCATTAATAACCGACCAACAGCATATATGATGCAATGTACATAATATATAATTTTATTATTTATATAGTTATGGAAAGTAAATAATACATGGAAGAAATGAAAGGCTTTTTTTTCCATTATTTTTTTTGTTAGTCATCCCTGCCGGGGCCCCGCCAAAAATGTTCGAATTGGGCCCCGCCCTTCCTAAAGCCGGCCCTGCTGGAGAGAACAGGAGGATTCAGTCAGCAGGGGCTGCCGATCCGTCCCATTCACCAGGGCTGCCATCCTGCGGCTTCAGCATTAGTGGCTGGGGTGACTTGGGGAAAAGTCCCAACCTCCCCACATCCCACTTCACTGCTGCCAGAATCCCTCCTGCCCCCCCCCCCGCTACAGTCCCCTCCCTACCCAACCTGGGTGGGGCTGGAGGAGAGGGGTCTGAGAACTTGAGCTGTGGATTGGAGGTGGAACAGCTGTCAGGGGCACTGAGGGGGAGGTGGCAGGAGCTCCCCGTACAAGGAGGGGGGTTGCCACTGGAGGTCACTAGGAAGGACAACAAGACTCCATCCTGGGGGTCAGGAGGGGGAATCCATCCCTCAGAGGTGGGCAGGGGCTGGGTGGAAATGCTGCTGGTTCCAGGGGCCGTTAATCCCCCCTGATTCCTCAGAGGCGTCTGAGTCTCAGACAGGTTCTCGTTCCCTTGCAGCAGGAGGACGTCACGGCCAATGTGATGCGCCAGCTCCGTATCATGCGGCACTTGCGCCAGGTGCCCGAGGCGCTGCAGGGCCTGTGCCTCTGAGGCCACCAGCAACTCCTGCTCCCTGCTGCAGGTACTGCTCTGGCTCTCTGTAAATGGGGAGCTAGTGGAAGGAGAAATGGAGCCCCCTGGCACTCACAGAAAGCTGATTACAGAATGAGCCCGAACTGAGAGGCACCATATCCGCCCCCCTAAAGAGCCAGACTTCAGTGGTGATACAGCCCAGCTGGGGTAGCAACAGGATTGAGAACGAGGTAGGAAGTTCAGAGCAGCAAGGAAAGCCTGGAGGGGAACTTGAGAAGAGAGGTTGGAAAAGTGCAGCAAAGAGAAAGGTGCAGACCTAGCTGTTGGGTCCAGGGCCCTGAGCTGCTATCAATGTCAGGGTGGGACTGGGTTCCCCTACCGGCCCCAGAGGAGGTGGCGTACACGCACCTGGAGAGGGTTCCCAAGCCCAGCAAGGGGGTTACAGGCTGAGCAAGTGCCCCAGCGATGACAGAAGGACTTCTGTCTGTGGAAAGACCTCTTTGGACTTTTAGTGTGAGGCAAGCTGGGCCCCAGAAGGGTGGACTAAAGGTGGTGACCTGGCCGGAGTTACCAGGCAGAGAAACTGCCGTGGTGCTGGAGCGACCATGGATGGGGGATGCTAGCCCAGCGAGAGGGCTGTGATGCCATGCCTGGCCGCCGGGGGGCACCTAACGATGAGTAGATTCATTTATGATTGGCATAGTTGGCAGGATTGAGTTCCCCCTGTGATCCGTGAGGGAAGTCTTGGTTGCTGAAGGAATCATAGAATATCAGGGTTGGAAGGGACCTCCGGAGGTCATCTAGTCCAACCCCCTGCTGAAAGCAGGACCAATCCCCAGACAGTTTTTTGCCCTGATCCCTAAATGGCCCCCTCAAGGATTGAGCTTACAACCCCGGGTTTAGCTGGCCAATGCTCAAACCACTGAGCTATCCCTCCCCCAAGCAGGTGTATCAAGGGACCAAGCTGGTCGCTGGATTTCCCACTTCAGTTCCAGGGACTGGCTAAGCAGCCAAAGCAGATCTAGGGGTTTCTCCAGCAGCTCCTAGAAGACCAACAGACGCAGAAGGAAGTGCAGGTGGAGCTACAGACGCAGCAGCAGCAATACCTGTGAGAGATCCTGCAAAGGGAAATCAACCCAGGGTCTGCTATGCCCATGGACAAAAAGAGCAGAGAAGGAGAGCATGCCTGGGCTGTGCTGAGAAGGTTAGCCCAGGGAGAAGGGCATGAGAAAGTGTACAAGCGTGGCCTAATGCAGTGGAGCTGCAGACACTGCGCACAGGCTGTACAAGCGCGCAGCCAGTGACAGCGATGAGATGACGAGGGATGAAGCTTGGAGAAGAATAGAACTTGCCCCCGCATGGGCCAGGTTCTAAGGAGGAGGGTATATAACGGGGGGCTTGGCCTGTGGGCTATAAAGCCTGGAGCTAGGCCAAATGGATTACAGAGTGAGCTCCAGCTGAGGGGAAACCAGGGGAAACCGCAACAAAGGTACAGGAGCAGGCCTAGCTGTTCGGTACAGGGCCTTGGGGCAGAACCTAGAATCCAGGGTAGGACTGGTTCTCCCACGGTCTCTAAGGAAGGGGATGTACAGTAGGGTTACCATATTTCAGCAAGCAAAAAAGAGGACGGGAGGAGCCCCGCCCTAGCCCCGCCCCTGCCCCTCCCACTTCCCGCCCCCCCAGAACCCCCAACCCTCCCCCCGTTCCTTGTCCCCTGACTGCCCCCTCCTGGGACCCCTGCCCCTAACTGCCCCCCAGGACTCCACTCCCTATCTAAGCCTCCCTGCCTCTTGTCCCCTGACTGCCCCAACCCTTATCCACACCCCCACCCCCAGACAGACCCCTGGGACTCCCACGCCCCATCCAACCACTCCCCACCCCCTGACAGCCCCCCCCCCCAGAACTCCCAACCCATCTAAACCCCTCTGCTCCCTGTCCCCTGACTGCTCCGATCCCTCTCCGCACTCCTGCCCCCTGACAGCCCCCACCAGAACTCCCAACCCATCTAAACCCCTCTGCTCCCTGTCTCCTGACTGCTCCGATCCCTCTCCCCACTCCTGCCCCCTGACAGCTCCCCCCTAGAACTCCCAGCCCCCAACCCCCCCCGCTCCTTGTCCCCTGACTGCCCCCTCCTGGGACCCCTGCTCCTAACTGCCCTCCAGAACCCCACCCCCTACCTAAGACTCCCTGTTCCTTGTCCTCTAACTGCCCCCTCCTAAGACCCCCCCCAACTGCCCCTCAGGACCCTACCCCCTACCTGTACCCTGACTGCCCAAAACTTTCTCCACTCCCCCCAAAAAGCCCCCCCCCCCGTTTCTTGACTGCCCCCTCCAGAACCTCCCTGCCCCTTCTCCTGCCCCCTGGTCCCCTTACCCTGCTGCTCAGAACAGGGTGTTGGGCTCTGTGCGAGCCGAGCCGGACACGTGGCTGCGCTCCCCAGCACAACAAAACCCGGTCCCTGGCCCTGCACAGTGCTGCCGGACCGGGCTGCAGGGGAGAGCTGCCCCTGGCTCAGAATGCAGGGCGGATCCGGCTCCTCTACAGCTGCTCCAGAGTCCAGCCCGGGACTTTCCTGCAGCCCTCCCAGCTGCTCGCTCTGCTCTGCCGGGGGAGGGGGGAAATCCCGGACATTTTGAGTGATTTACAAATTCCCCCCGGACGCTATTTTTAGCACAAAAAGGAGGACATGTCCGGGTAAATCCGGACGAATGGTAACCCTATGTACAGGGCCATAGAAAGGGCTACCAAGGCCAGCAAGGGCAGGCCGAGCCAAAGTCAGGCTGAGGAAAAGCCCCCAAGGGACAGAGGATCTTGTTTCAGTTAAAGACATTTTTTGACTTTTCGTTTGGGATGAGCGCGACCCAGGAAGGAGTGGACTAAAAGATGGTCGCCTGGCCGAAGGGCTGAGTTCCCAGCCAAAAACCTGCTGGTGGGCGTGCTAGCCCAAGAAATCTGTGACCCCAGGCCTTGAAGGAAGGGGCACCTATCGGTGTGTGAACTCTGTTACAAGCCTGCTTCCATTGTGGAAACAGCCTGGTATTGGAGAGTGGTGGGGATGGCCTGTGGGCGAGGATGGCTGGAGGGGTCATACAGGAGGGGCAGCAGCGTCCAGTGAGGAGATCGGGGAACGGGTTGTTTGCAGTCCTGCCACTGAGCGGTAACGTGATCCTGGCCAGGTCACTCTCCCACCTGGTGCCTCACTTTCTCTATCTTAGAAATGGGGATTATCCCGACCCACATTAAGAAAGGGTTTGATCCTCTGCTCTTGTTTCCCAAATCCCTGCCCTCCTTGCCCCACACAGGCCTCTGCCCTGTTGCTCAAACTCCCATGCACATGTTAGTGCCTGTGTCACCCCCGCAACTGCAAGGTCTCATGTACAGTCTCCTGCCAGCAAACTGAAGCTGCCACTAGATCCAGAATAGGAATCGCAGTTCCTGTGCGCTGCCCTGAATGGAGTCTAAACCCTGGGCATGGGGAAGGCCAACGCTCACATCCTCGGTAGATCATCAACCTACTCCTCTGTCCCAGAAGCAGGAAGGCCTCTGGTTCGTGCTCCCTTCGGTAGCTGGAGCTGCTGAGTTGGGAGTGTGGTGGGCAGAGATGGGAACAGGCCATAGGATGAATCAAGTGTCAGGGGGAGACTCCCTGTGTGTGGGAGATGATGTTGCCCCTCTGTAGGGAATCCCTTCCTTGCAGATGCTGGGCTTTGGGTGCTGGACTCTGCCAGGAAGCCCAGCTCCCATCCCTAATAGCTTGGCTGTTCCCTACACTGCTGTGCACCAGGCCCTCTGCAGAGAGCTGCTTTGGGCAAGGACTACAGGGCCTGCTGTCATCCTGGCAGGTGTCACAACAGGTTCCATAATCCTGACTCCTGGTCTCCCTCCGCTGGCAGGCTCTGAGCAAGGCCTGCCCAGAGAACATGGATGACGAGCTCTCGATCCTGCTGACAGCACCCCCCAGCACAGACAAACTCCAGCACATCTTGGAGGTGAGCAGAATGGGGAGGGGCAGCAGGGGTTTTTCCTTAGCCGTGGGGACTCCTAGAAAGAAGAGACTGGAAAATCCATGTTTCTATTGGATCCTTCCGAGTATGCATTCGTGATATAAACTCACTGGGTGACCTTGGGGTAACTCACTTCCCCCTTACGGCATCAGTCTTCTCCACTATCAAATCTACACTGGGGAAGAAGGACAGAAGCCCCGACAATCACCTTCACCTCTGGGTGTCTGGTCCTGGGAGCCGAAACCAACTGGACTATCTGCCCCATCTCCTAAACTGCCCTGTCTTTCCCTCCTAGGGCCTTGTCCTTAGTGCTCAGCCTGGCCCCTTCCCAGCTTGTCCCTGACCTTTAAAGGACTCTCCAAGCCCCTCCCATGCCTGCTTCCCTTGGGGTCTCTCTCCTGGCTGAGCACAGGCTGCCCTTCTATCTCTCAGCAGGCCTGGGTCCTAGTCACAGGCTGCGTCTTGTCACGTGACCCCCACACTTATTCCCATCCCCCTAGGGAGCTGCATCACCTGGGCCAGGTGCAGTTGAGCTCCAACCCCTTTCCTGGCCATCTCACCCTGGGACAGGTTGAAACTGGAAACCTGTGGGTAACAGTAACTGGTTGCTCGCAAAGGTGCTGAAGACACAATGGAAGAGGAAATCCTTTGGCCTGGATTGAAATTATTCCGACTGAAAGTGAATGAGAGAAAATAGGTTCAGAGTTCTCTTCCTAGCAGCAGAAAATGTAGCGATTGATAGAGGTTCAGGTCAGAAAGGACCATTATGTGCATCTAGTTGCCCCTCCTGTATAACTCAGGGCCTAGAATGTGACCAAGTGGTTCCTTCAGCCAACCATAGCATGGGACTGAGCCAGAACACGTCTTTTGGAACGACATCCACATGCAGGAGAGCCAGCTGGCTACCAGAAAATCTCTCTTCTGCAGTGACGTGGGGTTAAGGGACATGGCGGAAAAGACATGGCGGCTGTGACTAAACTTAGAGCAGGGTGGGAAACCGAGACACAGTTGGGACCTGTCTACACTACAGGTCTGTCGTGCGTTTGTAATCTGCTGACCCCCACATGTTGTTCAGAGCCTATGGACAACACAGCTCCTAAAGGTACGTTTGTTCTGTGCTTTTCCCCTATGTACCAGCGGGGCTGGACAGCATTTCTCACTGTGCTGTGGGGAGCAGGTCCTGGGTACTAAGGGTCTGAAGAAGCTCTCAAGGACTAATTTTTAAAAATAATTGTTATCAATGAATTGGGAGAAAACATACAATCACTGCGGATAAGATTGGGGGGTGACAAAATACAGGCAGAGTGGTAATTACTGATGGGGAAAGAGCAGTGATACAGAGCGATCTGGCTCATTCAGCCAGCTGGACCCATTCAAAGAAAACAAGTTTGAGCAGAGCCCAATGCAAGGTCCTATGCGTGGCAACAAGGCACGCCGGCCACACCTCCAGAATGGGGACGTGTATCCAGGAAAGCAGTGACTCTGAAATGGATTTAGGGGCCAGAGTGGAAAAGCCACTCAACATGAGCTCCCAGTGTGATGCTGTGGTGAACAGGGCTAAAGCCATCATTAGACGTAGGAGCAGAGCCGTGAGTAGGATAGGGAGGTGACACAGCAGCAGTGAGACTGCTATTGGAATACTGCCTCCAGTGTTGGTGTCCTCCTTTGAAAAAGATGGTCCTAGAAATTGGAGCTGGGCAGCAAAGAGCCACCAAATGTTCTGAGGGCTGGAGAAAAATGCCTTCTAGTGAGCTATTGAAAGAGCTCAACCTGTTTAGCTTATCAAAAGAAGATTGAAAGGTGACTTCACTGAAGTGTTGAAGTGCCTTAATGGAGAGAAAATATTGGGTATTAAAGGGCTCTTTAATCGAGCAGAGAAAGGCAGAACAAGACCCAATGGCTGGAAGGTGAAAAGAGACAAATTCCTATGACAAATAAGGCACAAATATTCAACAGCGAGGATGATTGAACACAGGAAGAAGCTAGCATGGAAAGTGGTGGATTCTCCATCTCTTGATGTCATTAATAAAGACTAGATGCCTTTCCGGAATGTGTTTGCCCCAAAAGTAGCTATTGTGGTAGACAGGAGGCCTGTGATATGCAGGTTTGATGCTCTAACTATCTCTTCTGCCCATAAAGTCTACTCATCAGTCTATTGGCCAAAGGTGTAGGGGAAGTGGTGACCTCACAGAGGGATGCTGACATCAGCCAGGCAGGACAGGGGCGCAGGGCCAGGGAAACCTCAGAGACCCCTGTGGCTTTGCTTCAGCAAGTCTCCTTCTCGAGATCTCTCTTTGAGGTCTGAGAGAGTATTAGGGGTCACGTACGTGAGCACCAGGAGGAACCTCTTTTGAGTTTTCTCCTTTCTTTTTCCTGATTTCACTAGAAAATTGACGTCCCTGTTTAGAAGGTAAGAGCCTCTGAGAGGTTTGGAACCTGTTCAGTCTGATGCATCTGGCGCCATCTGAATTTTAGGCATGGAAAACACTAGCTTAAGGTGGCCAAATTTTATTCCCCACCTGGGATTTTGTCCCTTAGAATCTCTGGGGACATTAAGGTTTGTCCTTTTTCTTTTACCTTTTCCTCCATCCCTCCCTCCTTTCTCTTCATCTCTTACTTCTTTTGTCTGTTCCCCTGTTCCCCTCCCACCACCAGGAGGGGTGTGTGTGTGTCGTGGGGGTTGCTCTACAACTCCCATTGTGGGAGGTCCACCGAAAAATGTGGGGCTGAAATAGTGCTCAGACAGTGATCCCCAGCTGTGACCTGGGCCATCCTTTGGGCTCTCTTGTGAGAACCCTCATCCTCCCGCCCCTCGGTCTCTACCCTGATTGGCTGAGCAGGGCGTTATTGACAGGGAGGAGACTCAGGTCCCTGTTGTTTTCTTTTAAGACCAAGTAAATAGTCATAACCAGTCATATGTTCGACAAATTTTGCTGCTTCTCTGCAGTTCATTATTTTCTCTACCATTCCAGTTCTCCTAAAATACTTGCTGAATAATTACTATGAACCCTTGCTGGTCTGGAACTCACTTGAGAGCACTTTATTCAGGTCATTCAATGTCTGAAATTCAAGATCCGATGGTTAGTTTGAAAATCAGGGCTCTTGGGTCCTATTCCCAACTCTGCCACGGACTGGCTGTGTGACCTAAGACAAGTCAATTCTCCTTTCTCAGCCTTAGCTTCTCCCTCTTTCAAGTAGGGATAACAATCCGCTCCTACCTACCTCCCGACAGGTGGAGGATGGGGATCTATTGGAGAGCGTCACTAGGAGCAGTGCATAAGATGAGGTGTCCTATCATGTTTACTCAGATCAGATTATGACATAATAGAATGGCTGAAATAGTCTATTTTATTTGTATTTTATTATGTTGCAATTGTTAAGAGCAGCAACTACTTAGCTCAGACTGAAACATCTTATCTAATTTTTGAGATCTAAGTGTCTCCTCTTTGTGTGCGACGAGACAAACACGTACTCCTGTTCTTTTTGTGACACAGAAGATGCTTTTGTTTTGCAACAAAATATTTTTGCAAAGAATTTTCATGCCACTTGATATGATTTCAAGAAAGAAACTGGTTTAGTTTGAATGGGATTTTCGGACAGAAACGGTTTCACTGATATTTCCCCACCATCTCGATTCCTGGGCTCTATCCCTGTCTTTGGGGGGTTTGCTGTCTGTTAGAACAGGAGTCTGATTTGGATAGGGATAGAGACCTCTTTAATGTTTTTAATGAAGTAAATACTAATGGGGAATTGTGTGATCATGGGAGACTTTAACTTCCCAGATATAGACTGGAGGACAAGTGCTAGTAATATAATAGGGCTCAGATTTTCCTAGATGTGATAGCTGATGGATTCCTTCACCAAGTAGTTGAAGAACCAACAAGAGGGGATGCCATTTTAGATTTGGTGTGGGTAGTGAGGATCTCTTAGAAGAAATGGTTGTAGGGGACAGCCTTGGTTTGAGCGATCATGAGCTAATTCAGTTTAAACTAAATGGAAGGGTAAACAAAAATAGATCTGTGACTAGGGTTTTTGATTTCAAAAGGGCTAACTTTAAAAAATTAAGGAAATTAGATAGGGAAGTGGATTGGACTGAAGGACTTGTGGATCTAAAGGCGGAGAAGGCCTGGAATTACTTCAAGTCAAAGTTGCAGAAACTATCAGAAGCCTGCATCCCAAGAAAGGGGGGGAAATTCATAGGCAGGAGTTGTAGACCAAGTTGGATGAGCAAGCATTTCAGAGAGATGATTAAGAAAAAGCAGAAAGCCTACAAGGAGTGGAAGATGGGAGTGATCAGCAAGGAAAGCTACCTTACTGAGGTCAGAACATGTAGGGATAAAGTGAGAAAGGCCGAAAGCCATGTAGAGTTGGACCTTGCAAAGGGAATTCAAACCAATAGTAAAAGGTTTTATAGCCATATCAATCAGAAGAAAATAAAGAAAGAAGAAGTGGGACCACTAAACACTGAGGATGGAGTGGAGGTTAAGGATAATCTAGACATGGCCCAATGTCTAAACAAATACTTTGCCTCAGTCTTTCAGAGGCTAATGAGGAGCTTAGGGATAATGGTAGGATGACAAATGGGAATGAGGATATGGAGGTAGATATTACCACATCTGAGTTAGAAGTCAAACTCGAACAGCTTAATGGGACTAAATCGGGGGGCCCAGATAATCTTCATCCAAGAATATTAAAAGAACCGGCACATGAAATTGCAAACCCATTAGCAAGACTTTTTAATGAATCTGTAAACTCAGGGGTTGTACCGTATGACTGGAGAATTGCTAACATAGTTCCTAGCTTTAAGAAAGGGAAAAAACGTGATCCGGGTAACTACAGGCCTGTTAGTTTGACATCTGTAGTATGCAAGGTCTCAGAAAATGTTTTGAAGGAGAAAGTAGTTAAGGACATTGAGGTCAATGGTAATTGGGACAAAATACAACATGGCTTTACAAAAGGTAGATCGTGCCAAACCAACCTGATCTCCTTCTTTGAGAAGGTAACAGATTTTTTAGACAAAGGAAACGCAGTGGATCTAATTTACCTCGATTTCAGTAAGGCATTTGATATGGTTCCACATGGGGAATTATTAGCTAAATTGGAAAAGATGAGGATCAATATGAAAATTGAAAGGTGGATAAGGAACTGGTTAAAGGGGAGACTACAACGGGTCGTACTGAAAGGTGAACTGTCAGGCTGGAGGGAGGTTACTAGTGGAGTTCTTATATTATGGGAACAAGTAAATAACTTTTCCTTATTCACTTTCTCCACATCACTCATGATTTCATATATCTCTATCATATCCCCCCATAGTCTCCTCTTTTCCAAGCTGAAAAGTCCTAGCCTCTTTAATCTCTCCTCATATGGGACCCCTTCCAAACCTCTAATCATTTTAATTGCCCTTCTCTGAACCTTTTCTAATGCCAGTATATCTTTTTTGAGATGAGGAGACCACATCTGTACACAGTATTCAAGATGTGGGTGTACCATGGATTTATATAAGGGCAATAAGATATTCTCCGTCTCATTCTCTATCCCCTTTTTAATGATTCCTAACATCCTGTTTGCTTTTTTGACTGCCGCTGCACACTGCGTGGAAGTCTTCAGAGAACTATCCACGATGACTCCAAGATCTTTTTCCTGATTCGTTGTAGCTAAATTAGCCCCCATCATATTGTATGTATAGTTGGGGTTATTTTTCCCAATGTGCATTACTTTACGTTGTCCACATTAAATTTCATTTGCCATTTTGTTGCCCAATCACTTAGTTTTGTGAGAGCTTTTTGAAGTTCTTCACAGTCTGCTTTGGTCTTAACTATCTTGAGCACTTTAGTATCATCTGCAAACTTTGCCACCTCACTTTTTACCCCTTTCTCCAGATCATTTATGAATAAGTTGAATAGCATTGGTCCTAGGACTGACCCTTGGGGAACACCACTAGTTACCCCTCTCCATTCTGAAAATTTACCATTTATTCCTTCCCTTTGTTCCCTTTCTTTTAACCAGTTCTCAATTCATGAAAGGATCTTCCCTCTTATCCCATGACAACTTAATTTACATAAGACCCTTTGGTGAGGGACCTTGTCAAATGCTTTCTGGAAATCTAAGTACACTATATCCACTGGATCCCCCTTGTCCACATGTTTGTTGACCCCTTCAAAGAACTCTAATAGATTAGTAAGCCACGATTTCCCTTTACCTAAACTATGTTGACTTTTGCCCAACAATTTATGTTCTTCTATGTGTCTGACAATTTTATTCTTTACAATTGTTTCAACTAATTTGCCCGGTACTGACATTAGACTTACTGGTCCGTAATTGCCGGGATCACCAATAGTGCCCTTTTTAAATATTGGCGTTACATTAGCTATCTTCCAGTCATGGATACAGAAGCTGATTTAAAGGACAAGTTACAAACCATAATTAGTAGTTCCGCAATTTCACATCTGAGTTCTTTCAGAACTCTTGGGTGAATGCCATCTGGTCCCAGTGACTTATCAGTTAATTCCAAAACCTCCTCTAGTAACACCGCAATCTGTGACAATTCATGAGATTTGTCACCTACAAATACTGGCTGAGGTTTGGGAATGGCTGGAAGGTGAAAAGAGACAAATTCCTATGACAAATAAGGCACAAATATTCAACAGCGAGGATGATTGACCACAGGAAGAAGCTACCAAGGAAAGTGGTGGATTCTCCATCTCTTGATGTCCTTTAATAAAGACTAGATGCCTTTCTGGAATGTGTTTACCCCAACAGTAGCTATTGTGGTAGACAGGAGGCCTGTGATATGCAGGGGGTCAGATTAGATGCTCTAACTGTCTCTTCTGCCCATAAAGTCTACTCATTTCTGAGAAACCGAGTGTAGTATTGGGAGCAGCTTGTGATGTTTTACTGTCTAGCCGGCTTGCTTCCTAGAATGAACACTCATTGAGCGGGGTGATCCACAGGGAGTAGCTCAAACCTCCAAAGTGTCTGGCCTGTGGCAGAACATTAGCACTGCAGGGGAGGGGTGGGTGTGGCAGTGACATCACAAAGGCCTTTTGCAGGACCTCAGCCTATTGGTCAAAGGTGCTGGGGAGGTGGTGACCTCACAGAGAGATGCTGACATCAGCCAGGCAGGACAGGGGCGCAGGGCCAGGGAAACCTCAGAGTCCCCTGTAGCTTTGCTTCAGCAAGTCTCCTTCTCGAGGTCTCTCTCTTTGAGGACTGAGAGAGTATTTAGGTTCACGTATATGAGCGCCAGGAGGAACCTCTTTTGAGTTTTCTCTTTTGTTTTTCCTGATTTTACTAGAAAACAGACATCCCTGTTTAGAAGGTAAGAGCCTCCGAGAGGTTTGGAACCTGTTCAGTCTTATGCATCTGGCGCCAGCTGAATTCTAGGCATGGAAAACACTAGCTTAAGGTGGTCGAATTTTATTCCCCACCTGGGATTTTGTCCCTTAGAATCACAGATGCTTGCAAGCCCGTACTCCAACAGCCCAGAACCAAACAGCAGGAAGCAGATCATGCAATGAACTCCTGCCAGTGCGTGTAGATTGCATTACATGCACCCCTATGGTGGGAGGAGGAGCTGCTCTGGCTGGGGCAGGGATGGGGAGGGACCAAACAGGCTGGTTAGTCAGAGGCTGCCTTGACCCCAGACTCACGCCCGCTCCCCGCTCGGTTCCAGGATGGCCAGGCTCCTGAGGATGTTCAGGAAGAAGGCTCTGCAGGTGGCCCCAGAGCCTGAGGGAAGCAGCTGCCATCTTCCCCAGGAGCACAGCGGCTCCTCCGTCCCCACTGGCGGGGAAGGAGCTCCCGGCCAGGCCAGGAGGTGGGAGTGCCCAGCCTTCTGGCGGAGAAAACCCGCTCCCAGCGCAGGCGCCGAGGTGGGAGAGGCCAGGTCGAAATGGAGCTGGGCCGGGCTGCGGCTGGAAAGGCAGGACCCAGCGCAGGAGGGGAGCCGGGCAGGGTGACTCTGGGGCATGTTGTGTGGGCAGCAGCGGCCCCAGGAGCTCAGCCCTGATTCCCAGCAGGAGGCATCGCCCTGCCCGGTCACTGAGGACCTTCCAGCCTCCCCAGGGCAGGAGGTGGAGGATCCCTGTCCCACCACCAGCAGCTCGGCCCGCTCCCCATGGGACAGCAGCAGTGCCTGGGACTCGGGCAGCAGCGAGGCCGATGGGCGCCTCTGCTTTGTTCTAGGTGAGGAGTCAGGCTGGGCTCAGAGAGGGGTGAGGGCGGGGCTGTGAACACCCTGGGCCCAGGCCCTCAATCAGTGCTATGGGGGCGGGTCCCCAGCCCAGGGGTCTGGCTTGAGCCACATGAACCCCACTAACACTAGATGCTGCCACTTTGGTCCTTGGTGCTCCAGTTGGGGGGAGGCACCTCCCAGGGAGTCCAGGACAGCGTGGGGGGGTCTCTTTGCTATGGGCTCCTGAAGGAGTTGGGGGCTGAAGGCATCACTGAGAGGGGGGAGTGTGGGGCCCGATCTGCCCTGGGTCCCGGAGGTGGGAAGAGGACACATTGCCCCATCGTGCCCCTGTCCTTCCCCCAAGTGGCAGCAGGCGTCACCCTGTCCCCTTCTCTCCCTGGTGCAGGGACCGCCAGGGACTCAGGGGACGAGGAGGAGGAATGGGTGGATGTGGCCACAGAGGAGGCTGCTCTCAATAACAGCCGAGAGCAGCTCCAAGGCGGAGAAAAGGTACAAACGTACCCCAGCTGTGCTGGAACCGAGACTGTCCTGCCCCTTCCCAGCACCTGACCCCCTGCAGAGGGTCTTGTCCCTGATGATCCACCAGCCCTAATGGGGACCTTTCTCTTCCATGATCTGGGACCCCAGAGGTGGGGGTGTCTGTCACACACCAGCCGGGTCTCCTCCCCCCACAGGCACTGTCCCAGTTCCTGACCCTGCTTGTGGTGGAGTGGTGGGTGATTTGGACAATGGGCGGGTCCCCACTATCCCCCATTCAGGCCTGAGTCCTGCAGCTGCTGTGTGGGGGCAGGGAGGTCCCTGGCTAACTGGCTCTCTCTCCCCTAACCCCACTCCTGGTGGGTGCAGGAGGAGGCCCAGCAGCTCGTGTTCCTGCACGCCATCCACCCCGCGTCTCGCTGCACAGCAGAGAGGGCAGGACACAGTGGAGCCGCACTGCTGCAAGGCGGCTGTGGCGGAGAGGATTGTGGTGAGCGAGACACGGTGCCCAGTAGCTGGAGGAAAGACAGAGACATGGGAGGGGCAGGGGTCTCCCCAGGCCAATGGATGGGGGATTGTTGGTGCTGGAGGGGCAGCAGAGGGCAGGGATTGCTGGGGCTGAAGACTGGGGAGAAGAGACGGGAGAAACTCGGAGAGTGGTCACTATTGGGCAGGAATCGGAGGAGCGGGGGGCAGGTGGGGGGATCCTGCTGGCTGTGTGGGGCCCTGGCTGTGTAATCTCCTCACTGAGAAGTGTCAGTGTGGCCCGAATCTCACACGCTCCTTTGTCTCCGTTGGGTCTCACAGGAGCTCATTAAGAAGCTGCCTGATAACTCTCCACCCAGCGCCGTCCTCGCTAACTCCCTGATTGCTGTGGGCAACCTCAGGTACCGAGACCCTCCGGCCCGGTTCCCCTAACCCCAGTGCTGCTCAGGCCCAGGGTTGGGAGTCACTGCCCCTCCCACTCCCAGGTCACCGCCCAAGGGTGGCTCCTCTGGCAGAGGTGTGGGGAAGGTTCACTCTCTCCTGGCTGGGCTGTTCTTTTCACTCTAGTAACATTGCAACGGCTTTGGGGAGAGGCTCACACCCAGGATCAGATACAGGAGGGGCAGCAGGGTCCAGGGAACAGGTGCTATTCCTGCCCTGCCACTGTCTGTCTGAGAAACCTTGGCCTTGTCATTCCCTGGCTCGGTGCCTCAGTTTCCATTCTCGCCAGCCTGTGCCTATTTCCCTGCAGTTTCACCTGCATGTTGGTGCCAGTCCCATCCCCGCACTGCACAGTCTAATGCCGGCTCCTCTCTCTTGCCAGCACCATGACACCTGCCCTGGAGCCAGAGCTGGAGACCCACCTCCTCCGAGCTGCCCTGCACGCCGTCTTCACCCTGGGCATGGAGAAGGACACCACCCAAGTGCAGGTAGATCAGCTAAAGTCATGGATTGAAGAGCCAGCTGTCATCCTGCCATGAATCCTTGCTAATTGCCTGCAGTGGGATGTGAATGAGAGAGGCCAGGATATGTGTTTGGGGGTCTCACCAGTGCTTCCCAGAGACCCCACTTCCCATCCTGTGGCAGGTGTAGCCCCAGTTTCCCTAACTCTGACCCACGGCTCTCCCTTGCTTTCAGGATCTGCCTAGGGTCTTGCCAGACCACCTGGACGCCATGCTGGGGAACCTGCTGGCAGAGTCCCCAGACACCGACAGGCTCCAGTACATCTTGGAGGTGAGCCCAATGAGAGGGGTGGGGGCAATTTTACCTTCACTCTTAGATCCATTTTCCAGTCTGTCCTCCTAGCTGAGCCCCCAGTGGGCATCCTTGGTCAGGGCAGTCAGTGCAATGCAGTGTCAGGCCCTTCCTCCTTAAAGGACAGAGGAAGGAGCTGGGACTTCAAGCCAGAGCTCTGCCTGGTTGTGTTGAGCACTAACCACAGGGCCCCTGGCTGGCTTGGGGAGTGAGAGTCTGAACCCCTCCTGGGAGATCCAGAAGAGGGTCCTCAGAGAAGAGTCACAGGCTCCTTCCTAGAGAAACAGGAGGGCCCCAGAGAATCAGCCCGTCTCTCCGACGGGCCCTGAGATTTCTGAGGGGATTGTTCAGGAATCAGGAGTGCAGGGAGGATGGGACCAGCCCCGACACTGAACATTGTTCCAGTCTAGAGAGACAATGACAAGTTGTGACCTGCAGGATTCAAGAATCGTCCTGCGGGCAACAATCCCCTTCCAAAGCTCTGCAATCAATGAATCAGATATTCCACCCTGCGCACAATGTCTCAGCCCCCTGGGGATGGGTGTGTGTCTGTGTCTCATTTCCACAATACGTGCACCTGCCCATTGATCCTGATCTGCCTCCTTTCCCCACAGCACATTAACTACTGGATCGTGTCCAGGGTGCCGCGAGAGAGAGCCAGGGCCGTTAAGAGCAGCACGGCCCTGCTCAGATTCACCATCACCCTCCCTGAGTTTGACATAAGTGACCTCTGACCCCAGCTTCCTGACTCCAGGCGTAGGTGATCTGGCTCCCACGGGCTGTAGGATATGCTGCTGCAGGGGCTGTGGGTTAGGAGTGTTCCTCTTGGGGAGGCAGAGTCAGAGCAGAGAGTGAGCCTGGCTTGAGTCAAGTTCTTCTTGTCCTAGTTAAGTGGTGACTCTGGGCTTTTAAGGGGACTGTGCTCCAGGTTCATGCCTCCCTGTCATCCTGGAGCGGCTGGGGAAGCAAGTCCTCATGGAGGGCCCTGCCCACAGCCCTGTGCTCCAGGCTTCCTTGGGGGCAGAGGAAATTAAGGGTCTGGCTGTAGCATCTCCTGCAGAGGGGCTGAGGGGAAGGAGAGTCCTGGCCCGGGGGGGACTGGGAGCTGACAGGAAAATGCTGATGGAGTCCCCTCTCCCTCTCCTGTCCATTAGAACTCAGCGGAATTCCCCAGGATGGGTCACCACATGGCACAGCTAGCTCTGTCCGTCAGTGACCCAGCCAAGGACATCAGCCGGCAGGCCAGGGAGGGGGTTTACCGGCTCTACCAGCTGCTGCTGCACCAGAGGGGTAAGGAACCCAGCTGGGAAATAGCACCCGCTAGAAGAGTGAGACTGGGACCCCAGCCAATTTCTCTCAGACTGACCCCGGCTGGAGGATGAGTCTCTCTATCTCTTTCTGTGTTCCACACCACGCCCTGCAATTCTGTTGGGCCGGGCACGCAGCGAGGACTCTGTCCACTGTGCAGCCACCAATAGGATTGGAAGGACACAAGCCCTGCAACCAGAAGGACAAATGTGTGTGTGTCTCTCTCCCTGTCACCTACTCCCTCCTGGGGGAAACCCAGCAGCTGATGGGGGACAAGGTGAGCAGCTGCATTAGACTCAGGAGATTGGGGCGGGGCCCAGGCCTCATTCCCATCCTGTGGCCATTCGCTGGCATGGCACAAGTTGCCTGGTGGGGAATGAAAGGGAGAGCAGGTGCTCCTGGGGAGGGAGATGAATTCACCTCCATGAACAGGAGCGAGCCAGCTTGTCCCCGGAGCAGCTCCACCCAGCTCTTTAGCCAGGCTAATTAATGACAAGCTTTGCCTCATCCCAGACTTATGTTCTTAGGACAGGGTGCTATTGCTCTTGGGAAGGGCAGGAGAGTCCCGCAAGTGCCCTCTGCGAGACTCTCCTGTCCCACAGGGCCGCACCCAATTCCTAGTGGTCTGGTGTCTGTGTCACCCGAGCCACCACCCAGAGTTGCTCCCATCACTGGCAGCCTGGGAGGCCAAGGACTGACGGGTGATGGTGTCTGACCAGGCAGGGCTGAGGCACATGGGAAGGGGACGCTTGTCCTGCTGCTGGCAAGGCTGGACCCGTTCTGGAGAGAACAGGAGGATTCAGTCAGCAGTAGGGTTACCATGTCTAATAAATAAAAAAAGAGGACCCTCCACGGGCCCTGGCTCCGCCCATTTCCCCTCCCCTAGCCCCGCCCCAACTCCACCCCTTCCCCGCCCTAACTCCGCCCCCTCCTCCCTCCCACTCCCAGTCATGGGGAAAGGGCTGCCCCAGCGCTACCGGCTTCACGGTTTGCCGGGCAGCCCCCAGACCCTGCGCCCCCGGCCGGCGCTTCCCCCGAGCCGCCGGAGCAGAGCAGCTGGAACCGGGAAGGGAAGTGCCTGGCCCGTGGCTCGGGGTCCGGAGGCAGCGGGGGCTGCCCGAAGCCGGTAGCACTGGTTCGGGCAGCTCGGCTCTTAAAGTCTGAGAGGGGAGGAGCGGAGCAGCTCAGCTGGAGCCCGGGAAGGGAAGTGCCTGGCCGGCGGCTCGGGGTCCGGAGGCAGGGGGGGGCTGCCCGAAGCCAGTAGCGCTGGCTCGGGCAGCTCGGCTCTTAAAGTCTGAGAGGGGAGGAGCGGAGCAGAGCAGCCGCGGGAGGGGAAGTGCCCGGCCGGCATTTTCCCGGACATGTTTGGCTTTTCGGCAATTCCACCCGGACGGGGGTTTGATTGCCGAAAAGCAGGACATGTACGGGAAAAACCGGACGTATGGTAACCCTAGTCAGCAGGGGCTGCTGATCCGTCCCATTCACCAGGGCTGCCATCCTGCGGCTTCAGCATTAGTGGCTGGGGTGACTTGGGGAAAGGTCTCAACCTCCCCACATCCCACTTCACTGCTGCCAGAATCCCTCCTGCCCCCTCCCCGCTACAGTCCCCTCCCTACCCAACCTGGGTGGGGGTGGAGGAGAGGGGTCTGAGAACTTGAGCTGTGGATTGGAGGTGGAACAGCTGTCAGGGGCACTGAGGGGGAGGTGGCAGGAGCTCCCCGTACAAGGAGGGGGGTTGCCACTGGAGGTCACTAGGAAGGACAACAAGATTCCATCCTGGGGGTCAGGAGCGGAAATCCATCCCTCAGAGGTGGGCAGGGGCTGGGTGGAAATGCTGCTGGTTCTAGGGGCCGTTAATCCCCCCTGATTCCTCGGAGGCATCTGAGTCTCAGACAGGTTCTCGTTCCCTTGCAGCAGGAGGACGTCACGGCCAATGTGATGCGCCAGCTCCGTGTCATGCGGCACTTGCGCCAGGTGCCCGAGGCACTGCAGGGCCTGTCCCTCTGAGGCCACCAGCAACTCCCGCTCTCTGCTGCAGGTACTGCTCTGGCTCTCTGTAAATGGGGAGCTAGTGGAAGGGGAAATGGAGCCCCCTGGCACTCACAGAAACCCTCTCCCCTCTCTGTGGAGCAGGGTCCTTTCCTCTGCCCCCAAATTCCTTCATCTGGGACAGGAGCTCTTTCCCTCACACCCATTCCCCTCCCCCCTTTCCTTGATCTACCCCCATCCCATTCCCCCTGCGCCCAGGCAGAGCTCCGCCTACCCCATATGGTGCAGAAAGGCCTGTGATATGCAGGGGGTCAGATTAAATGCTCTAACTGTCTCTTCTGCCCATAAAGTCTACTCATTTCTGAGAAACCGACTGTAGCATTGGGAGCAGCCTCTGCTGTTTTACTGTCTAGCCGGCTTGCTTCCTAGAATGAACACTCATTGAGCGGGGTGATCCACAGAGAGTAGCTCAAACCTCCAAAGTGTCTGCCCTGTGGCAGGACATTAGCACTGCAGGGGAGGGGTGGGTGTGACAGTGACATCACAAAGGCCTTTTGCAGGACCTCAGCCTATTGGTCAAAGGTGCTGGGGAGGTGGTGACCTCACAGAGAGATGCTGACATCAGCCAGGCAGGACAGGGGCTCAGGGCCAGGGAAACCTCTGAGTCCCCTGTAGCTTTGCTTCAGCAAGTCTCCTTCTCGAGGTCTCTCTTTGAGGACTGAGAGAGTATTGGGGTCACGTACGTGAGCGCCAGGAGGAACCTCTTTTGAGTTTTCTCCTTTCTTTTTCCTGATTTTACTAGAAAACAGACGTCCCTGTTTAGAAGGTAAGAGCCTCCGAGAGGTTTAGAACCTGTTCAGTCTGATCCATCTTTTCCACAAGTCCTTCAGTCCAATCCACTTCCCTATCTAATTTCCTTAATTTTTTTAAGTTAGCCCTTTTGAAAAAAAAAACCCTAGTCACAGATCTATTTTTGTTTACCCTTCCATTTAGTTTAAACTGAATTAGCTCATGATCGCTCAAACCAAGGCTGTCCCCTACAACCATTTCTTCTAAGAGATCCTCACTCCTCACCAAAACCAAATCTAAAATGGCATTCCCTCTTGTTGGTTCAGCAACTACTTGGTGAAGGAATCCATCAGCTATCACATCTAGGAAAATCTGAGCCCTATTATATTACTAGCACTTGTCCTCCAGTCTATATCTGTTAAAGTCTCCCATGATCACACAATTCCCATTAGTATTTACTTCATTAAAAACATTGAAGAGGTCTCTATTCCTATCCAAATCAGACTCCTGTTCTAACAGACAGCAACCCACCCGCCCACCCCCCCGAAAGGCAGAGATAGAGCCCAGGAATCGAGATGGTGGGGAAATTTCATTGAAACCGTTTCTGACCAAAAATCCTATTCAAACTAAACCAGTTTGTTTCTTGAAATCATAACAAGTGGCAATGAAAATTCTTTGTCACAATGTGTTAAATTGTCTCGTCGCACTCAAAGAGGAGATACTTAGATCTCAAAAATTAGATAAGATGCTTCAGTCTGAGCTAAGTAGTTGCTGCTCTTAACAATTGCAAAATAATACAATACAAATAAAATAAACTATTTCAGCCATTCTATTATGTCCTAATCTGATCTGAGTAAACATGATAGGACACCTCATCTTATGCACTGCTCCTAGTGACACTCTCCAATAGACCCAGCAGTCCTTATTTCCAGGCCCCCTCACTAACCACTGCTGCACACCCTCCCACAGCTGGCAATTACAACCAGGCCCTCATGTCCGGTCCCCCTGCTTTGAGAGGGAGTGTACTCCACTGGAGTGATTGGAGCAGGGAACTGGGAGTCAGGACTCCTGGGTTCCATTGCTGGTTTCCTATTGACCTGTGGGACTTGGGCTAAGTTGCTGCCCCCTCTAGGCTCTGTCCCCAGCAGTCAAATGGGGATTTCATACTTTCCCACTATTGGAAAGTGCTGGGAGAATTCCCCAGCAAAAGCTGCTCTGACAGTGCTAAGCAGCATCTGTTTGCTTGTGAGAATGTCCTATGGGACTGTGTCAAAAGCCTTATTAACACCAAGATAGATCACATCTACTGTTTACCCACCTCCACTAGGCCCCTAACCCTGCCAAAGAAGGAGCTAGGATTGGTCTGGAATGATTTGTTCTTGACAAGTCCATGCTCACTAGTCCTAAGAACCAAATTGTCCTGCAGGTGCTGACAAACCGATTGTTTAATAAGCAGAGGCTGCTCCCAATGCTACACTCGGTTTCTCAGAAATGAGTAGACTTTATGGGCAGCAGAGACCATTAGAGCATCTAATCTGACCCCCTGCATATCACAGGCCTCCTGTCTACCACAATAGCTACTTTTGGGGCAAACACATTCCGGAAAGGCATCTAGTCTTTATTAAATGACATCAAGAGATGGAGAATCCACCACTTTCCATGGTAGCTTCTTCCTGTGGTCAATCATCCTCGCTGTTGATTATTTGTGCCTTATTTGTCATAGGAATTTGTCTCTTTTCACCTTCCAGCCATTGGGTCTTGTTCTGCCTTTCTCTGCTCGATTAAAGAGCCCTTTAATACCCAATATTTTCTCTCCATTAAGGCATTTCAACACTTCAGTGAAGTCACCTTTCAATCTTCTTTTGATAAGCTAAACAGGTTGAGCTCTTTCAATAGCTCACTAGAAGGCATTTTTCTCCAGCCCTCAGAACATTTGGTGGCTCTTTGCTGCCCCAGCTCCAGGCAGGACCATCTTTTTCAAAGGAGGACACCAACACTGGAGGCAGTATTCCAACAGCAGTCTCACTGCTGCTGTGTCACCTCCCTATCCTACTCACGGCTCTGCTCCTTCGTCTAATGATGGCTTTAGCCCTGTTCACCACAGCATCACACTGGGAGCTCATGTTGAGTGGCTTCTCCACTATGGCCCCTAAATCCTTTTCAGAGTCACTGCTTTCCTGGATACACATCCCCATTCTGGAGGTGTGGCCGGCGTGCCTTGTGGCTACGTATAGGACCTTGCATTGGGCTCTGCTCAAACTTGTTTTCTTTGAATGGGTCCAGCTGGCCGAATGAGCCAGATCGCTGTATATCACTGCCCTCTCGCCATCAGGAATTACCACTCTGCCTGTATTTTGTCACCCCCCAATCTTATCCACAGTGATTGTATGTTTTCTCCCAATTCATTGATAACAATTATTTTTAAAAATTAGTCCTTGAGAGCTTCTTCAGACCCTTAGTACCCAGGACCTGCTCCCCACAGTACAGTGAGAAAGGCTGTCCAGCCCTGCTGGTACATACCGGATAAGCACAGAACAAACACACTTTAGGAGCTGTGTTGTCCATAGGCTCTGAACAACATGTGGGGGTCAGCAGCTTACAAATGCACGACAGACCTGTAGTGTAGACAGGTCCCAACTGTGTCTCGGTTTCCCACCCTGCTCTAAGTTTAGTCACAGCCGCCATGTCTTTTCCGCCATGTCCCTTAACCCCACGTCACTGCAGAAGAGAGATTTTCTGGTAGCCAGCTGGGTCTCCTGCATGTGGATGTCATTCCAAAAGACGTGTTCTGGCTCAGTCCCATGCTATGGTTGGCTGAAGGAACCACTTGGTCACATTCTAGGCCCTGAGTTATACAGGAGGGGCGACTAGATGCACATAATGGTCCTTTCTGACCTGAACCTCTATCAATCGCTACATTTTCTGCTGCTAGGAAGAGAACTCTGAACCTATTTTCTCTCATTCACTTTCAGTCGGAATAATTTCAATCCAGGCCAAAGGATTTCCTCTTCCATTGTGTCTTCAGCACCTTTGCGAGCAACCAGTTACTGTTACCCACAGGTTTCCAGTTTCAACCTGTCCCAGGGTGAGATGGCCAGGAAAGGGGTTGGAGCTCAACTGCACCTGGCCCAGGTGATGCAGCTCCCTAGGGGGATGGGAATAAGTGTGGGGGTCACGTGACAAGACGCAGCCTGTGACTAGGACCCAGGCCTGCTGAGAGATAGAAGGGCAGCCTGTGCTCAGCCAGGAGAGAGACCCCAAGGGAAGCAGGCATGGGAGGGGCTTGGAGAGTCCTTTAAAGGTCAGGGACAAGCTGGGAAGGGGCCAGGCTGAGCACTAAGGACAAGGCCCTAGGAGGGAAAGACAGGGCAGTTTAGGAGATGGGGCAGATAGTCCAGTTGGTTTCGGCTCCCAGGACCAGACACCCAGAGGTGAAGGTGATTGTCGGGGCTTCTGTCCTTCTTCCCCAGTGTAGATTTGATAGTGGAGAAGACTGATGCCGTAAGGGGGAAGTGAGTTACCCCAAGGTCACCCAGTGAGTTTATATCACGAATGCATACTCGGAAGGATCCAATAGAAACATGGATTTTCCAGTCTCTTCTTTCTAGGAGTCCCCAGGGCTAAGGAAAAACCCCTGCTGCCCCTCCCCATTCTGCTCACCTCCAAGATGTGCTGGAGTTCGTCTGTGCTGGGGGGTGCTGTCAGCAGGATCGAGAGCTCGTCATCCATGTTCTCTGGGCAGGCCTTGCTCAGAGCCTGCCAGCGGAGGGAGACCAGGGGTGAGGATTATGGAACCTGTTGTGACACCTGCCAGGATGACAGCAGGCCCTGTAGTCTTTGCCCAAAGCAGCTCTCTGCAGAGGACCTGGTGCACAGCAGTGTAGGGAACAGCCAAGCTGCTAGGGATGGGAGCTGGGCTTCCTGGCAGAGTCCAGCACCCAAAGCCCAGCATCTGCAAGGAAGGGATTCCCTACAGAGGGGCAACATCATCTCCCACACACAGGGAGTCTCCCCTGACACTTGATTCATCCTATGGCCTGTTCCCATCTCTGCCCACCACACTCCCAACTCAGCAGCTCCAGCTCCCGAAGGGAGCACGAACCAGAGGCCTTCCTGCTCCTGGGACAGAGGAGTAGGTTGATGATCTACCTGGATGTGAGCGGTGGCCTTCCCCATGCCCAGGGTTTAGACTCCATTCAGGGCAGCGCACAGGAACTGCGATTCCTATTCTGGATCTAGTGGCAGCTTCAGTTTGCTGGCAGGAGACTGTTCATGAGACCTTGCAGTTGCGGGGGTGACACAGGCACTAACATGTGCATGGGAGTTTGAGCAACAGGGCAGAGGCCTGTGTGGGGCAAGGAGGGCAGGGATTTGGGAAGCAAGAGCAGAGGATCAAACCCTTTCTTAATGTGGGTCGGGATGATCCCCATTTCTAAGATAGAGAAAGTGAGGCACCAGGTGGGAGAGTGACCTGGCCAGGATCACGTTACCGCTCAGTGGCAGGACTGCAAACAACCCGTTCCCCGATCTCCTCACTGGACGCTGCTGCCCCTCCTGTATGACCCCTCCAGCCATCCTCGCCCACAGGCCATCCCCACCACTCTCCAATACCAGGCTGTTTCCACAATGGAAGCAGGCTTGTAACAGAGTTCACACACCGATAGGTGCCCCTTCCTTCAAGGCCTGGGGTCACAGATTTCTTGGGCTAGCACGCCCGCCAGCAGGTTTTTGGCTGGGAACTCAGCCCTTCGGCCAAGCGACCATCTTTTAGTCCACTCCTTCCTGGGTCGCGCTAATCCCAAACGAAAAGTCAAAAAATGTCTTTAACTGAAACAAGATCCTCTGTCCCTTGGGGGCTTTTCCTCAGCCTGACTTTGGCTCGGCCTGCCTTTGCTGGCCTTGGTAGCCCTTTCTATGGCCCTGTGTACATCCCCTTCCTTAGAGACCGTGGGAGAACCAGTCCTTCCCTGGATTCTAGATTCTGCCCCAAGGCCCTGTACCGAACAGCTAGGCCTGCTCCTGTACCTTTGTTGCGGTTTCCCCTGGTTTCCCCTCAGCTGGAGCTCACTCTGTAATCCATTTGGCCTAGCTCCAGGCTTCATAGCCCACAGGCCAAGCCCCCCGTTATATACCCTCCTCCTTAGAACCTGGCCCACGCGGGGGCAAGTTCTATTCTTCTCCAAGCTTCATCCCTCGTCATCTCATCGCTGTCACCGGCTGCGCGCTTGTACAGCCTGTGCGCAATGTCTGCAGCTCCACTGCCAGCTCGCTCGGGGCAAACCTTCTCTTCTGCAGTATCCCGACGCTCTTCCTGCAGCCACTCAGTCTCATGAACAGCTGCTTGCAGAGCCTGTTCTGAAGCCTTTAGCGTCTTCTGTTGCCTTTTTGCTACTGCCGCTGCATATGCCAAAACCTTTTCGGTCAGGGTCTGAGAACCCACCATGGATTGCTCTACCCTTGTGTTTGTCCCTCCTCCAGTCTGCTTCATCTCTGGGCTAATCATTTCGTCCTTCATCTCCCTGCAGCACCCGACAGGGTGTGTTGGTGGAGGGTCTGCAAGGTCCATGGCCACCCCAGCCACCTCCACCTTGCCTGCCTCATGGGGGTTTGTGTCAGAGGACACCTTCTCCTTTCTTTCTAACTTGTTAGGGCCCTGGCCCCTCGTTCAGCCACTCAGCAATTTCCTAAGCAGGCCGTGTCTTTTGATATGGCCTGCTTCTCTGCCCCCAAAACAAAGAAGTCTTGCTCCCATCTTGGCATTAGGCCACGCTTGTACACTTTCTCATGCCCTTCTCCCTGGGCTAACCTTCTCAGCACAGCCCAGGCATGCTCTCCTTCTCTGCTTTTTGTCCATGGGCATAGCAGACCCTGGGTTGATTTCCCTTTGCAGGATCTCTCACAGGTATTGCTGCTGCTGCGTCTGTAGCTCCACCTGCACTTCCTTCTGCGTCTGTTGGTCTTCTAGGAGCTGCTGGAGAAACCCCTAGATCTGCTTTGGCTGCTTAGCCAGTCCCTGGAACTGAAGTGGGAAATCCAGCGACCAGCTTGGTCCCTTGATACACCTGCTTGGGGGAGGGATAGCTCAGTGGTTTGAGCATTGGCCTGCTAAACCTGGGGTTGTAAGCTCAATCCTTGAGGGGGGCCATTTAGGGATCAGGGCAAAAAACTGTCTGGGGACTGGTCCTGCTTTCAGCAGGGGGTTGGACTAGATGACCTCCGGAGGTCCCTTCCAACCCTGATATTCTATGATTCCTTCAGCAACCAAGACTTCCCTCACGGATCACAGGGGGAACTCAATCCTGCCAAATATGCCAATCATAAATGAATCTACTCATCGTTAGGTGCCCTCCGGCGGCCAGGCATGGCATCACAGCCCTCTCGCTGGGCTAGCGTCCCCCATCCATGGTCGCTCCAGCACCACGGCAGTTTCTCTGCCTGGTAACTCCGGCCAGGTCACCACCTTTAGTCCACCCTTCTGGGGCCCAGCTTGCCTCACACTAAAAGTCCAAAGAGGTCTTTCCACAGACAGAAGTCCTTCTGCCATCGCTGGGGCACTTGCTCAGCCTGTAGCCCCCTTGCTGGGCTTGGGAACCCTCTCCAGGTGTGTGTACGCTGCCTCCTCTGGGGCCGGTAGGGGAACCCAGTCCCACCCTGACATTGATAGCAGCTCAGGGCCCTGGACCCAACAGCTAGGTCTGCACCTTTCTCTTTGCTGCACTTTTCCAACCTCTCTTCTCAAGTTCCCCTCCAGGCTTTCCTTGCTGCTCTGAACTTCCTACCTCGTTCTCAATCCTGTTGCTACCCCAGCTGGGCTGTATCACCACTGAAGTCTGGCTCTTTAGGGGGGCGGATATGGTGCCTCTCAGTTCGGGCTCATTCTGTAATCAGCTTTCTGTGAGTGCCAGGGGGCTCCATTTCTCCTTCCACTAGCTCCCCATTTACAGAGAGCCAGAGCAGTACCTGCAGCAGGGAGCAGGAGTTGCTGGTGGCCTCAGAGGGACAGGCCCTGCAGCGCCTCGGGCACCTGGCGCAAGTGCCGCGTGATACGGAGCTGGCGCATCACATTGGCCGTGACGTCCTCCTGCTGCAAGGGAACGAGAACCTGTCTGAGACTCAGACGCCTCCGAGGAATCAGGGGGGATTAACGGCCCCTGGAACCAGCAGCATTTCCACCCAGCCCCTGCCCACCTCTGAGGGATGGATTCCCCCTCCTGACCCCCAGGATGGAGTCTTGTTGTCCTTCCTAGTGACCTCCAGTGGCAACCCCCTCCTTGTACGGGGAGCTCCTGCCACCTCCCCCTCAGTGCCCCTGACAGCTGTTCCACCTCCAATCCACAGCTCAAGTTCTCAGACCCCTCTCCTCCAGCCCCACCCAGGTTGGGTAGGGAGGGGACTGTAGCCGGGGGGGGCAGGAGGGATTCTGGCAGCAGTGAAGTGGGATGTGGGGAGGTTGAGACTTTTCCCCAAGTCACCCCAGCTACTAATGCTGAAGCCGCAGGATGGCAGCCCTGGGGAATGGGACGGATCGGCAGCCCCTGCTGACTGAATCCTCCTGTTCTCTCCAGCAGGGTCGGCTTTAGGAAGGGCGGGGCCCAATTCGAACATTTTTGGCGGGGCCCCGGCAGGGATGACTAACAAAAAAAATAATGGAAAAAAAAGCCTCTCATTTCTTCCATGTATTATTTACTTTCCATAACTATATAAATAATAAAATTATATATTATGTACATTGCATCATATATGCTGTTGGTCGGTTATTAATGAGCTCCGTTTCACGTGTGTGGGTCCCCGCCACTCCCTGAGGGTGTGCTAGGGTGACCAGATGTCCTGATTTTATAGGGACAGTCCCGATTTTTGGGTCTTTTTCTTATAGGATCCTATTTATCCCCCACCCCCTGTCCCGATTTTTCACACTTGCTGTCTGGTCACCCTAGTGGTGTGCACATGTGTGGGTCCCAGCTGCTCCCTGCCCCCCTCATTGAAGCAGGTGTGCAGGGTTACTGCCCTGGGAACTGCAGGGCACCAGTGGACATGGGGCTGGCTGGAGGCAGGGCAGGGGCTCACTGGAGGCAGGGTCTGGCTGCAGGCAGGGCAAGGGGTGCGGGGCTGGCTGGAGACAGGGGTGTGTGGGGCTGGCTGGCTTTGGGCAGGGCCGCAGGGGGGTGCATCAGGGAGGGGTTGCCTGGAGACAGGGCAGGGGGTGCGGCAGAGGCTGGCTGTGGGCAGGGGGTGCAGGGCTGGCTGCAGGCAGGGCAGGGGGCGGAGCTGGTGCGGGCAGAACAGGGGGGGCAGGGCTGGAGGTAGGGCAGGGGTGCAGCAGGGGCTGGCTGCGGACAGGGGGTGCAGGGCTGGCTGGAGACGGGGCTGGCTGCGGGCAGGGGGTGCGAGGCTGGTGCGGGGACGGGGTGCAGCAGAGGCAGCTGGAGCCCCGGCCCTTTAAATAGCCCCCGAGTCCCCCGCTATTCCAGGGCTCTGGGGGCTATTTAAAGGGCCCAGGGCTCCCCTGCTTCTACCGCCCCGGCCCTTTAAATAGCCACGGGAGCCCTGGGGAAGCAGCGGGGCTCCAGCGGCTATTTAAAGGGCCGGGGCGGTAGAGGCAGCGGGAGTCCCGAAGTTTTTAAATAGCCCCCAGAGCCCTGCAGCCCTACCCCAGGGCTCCAGCAGTGGGGGTCTGGTAGCAGTTTAAAGGGCCTGGGGCTCCGGCCCCTGCTGGGAGCCCTAGGTCCTTTAAATTGCCCCCTGGGGAAGCTGGGCCACCCTGGTACAGCACACCGGCTCTTGCCAGTACACCGTACCGGGGCTTGGGCCCAGGGCCCGATTCAGGGGAATTGGTTGAATTGGCCTAAAGCCGGCCCTGGTGGGGGTATGGCCACAGAGCCGCAGGGAGGGGAACCCTGAGGTGTGGGGGCTGGGTGGGTACTGGGAGTTCCTCCTGAAGGGACGGGGGTTGGCCAAGGTCACTCAGCCCCGGGGTGTGGGAGGGGGACTGGCTGAGGGCACTCAGAGCCCCAGGAAGTTGGGGGGGGGCTGAGGGGAGGGGGACTGGCTGAGGGCACTCAGAGCTCGGGGGAGGGGCTGTCCGGGGGGGGCACTCACAGCCCCAGGAGGTGGGTGGGGGAGGGGCACACAGGATTTCATGAATTTCCTGGCAGTGAAGAGCTGCTGGCGGCAGGGAGGAGCCAGCCGTGACAATCCCCACTTGGGATCCCTAGCTGGGCTAGTGGCTATGGGGGCCCGTGGCCAAGCTGCAGCAGAAGGTGACCTGAAGGAAATGCCTCGGCCTCGGCCTCCTGCTAGGAAGGGCCTGGGCCAGACAATGACCCACCGCGCAGTGTCCCAGCTCCCTGCCCCACTCCAGCGATCTTCGGCTAGCAATGGTGATGTTACATCATATTATTATTTATCTGTATGGCATTGCACCTAGGAGCCCTAGTTATAGATCAGGGACCCCACTGTGCTAGGAGCTGGCCAAACACAGAACCAAACAGCAGTCCCTGCCCCAGTCTTAGGTTTTCAGTTTCCATTGCTATAGACCACAACAGTATTTTTATTAGGCTAATTCTTTGCTATAACATACTTATATCTGCCCTTGATGTTAATACACTTTGTTTCTTGACTTTAACCTTGCAGTGGCTTTGAGATGAACATGATGTATGGCTCAGCTTCTGCAACTTTTGAAACATAAAGGGTATGACGTACGCATTAGCTGCCAGCTGTTCGCCAGCTCAAGCCCCCAGAAAAGGGACACAGAGAATACTACCAAAAAAACCCCACACATTTAAAAGACACTATTTTTTTTCAGATATAACTCCAGCAAATCCAGGACGCCACTATAACCTGAGGCTGCACCATTCTCACTAAAGCAGCTTGTCATAAACGTGATCCAGCTGTCTACCCTGCCTTGCTGCAACAACTTTACTAAGAATTTTTTGCTAGCTTTCAAGTGCTGGAGGCTTAACGACATTAGAGCAACCCCTGTGAATGATTTAGCTACTCATTGGGGATCTGATGGTTTTACTGTAGCTTTTTAGCAAAGGAACTGGCTTTAAATATTGATCACGACCGATGTTATTACTTGCAGTGTGCTGAATAGGGGTTTGCAAAACCCACCCACTGACTTGTTACAAGGGATTATACTAGAGTTCTAATGGTGGGCAGAGGAATAAAGTTGCCACTTAAGAGAGGCTGTACTGAAGACATTTCTAGATGTGGAAAATATTATTACAGAGCAGACTGTGAGGTTCTGAGCACTTGGCAGTTCAGGGGACCTAGACCCTCCCAGGAGCAGGCCTTCCAAAAGAATAAAAAATAAAAGACACGTTATCTTCCATGTATGGCCATGTGTGGCTGTGACAAAGGAATTTGGGGAAGCCAAGGAGTTGGGAAAATAAGAGGCAGCGTGGTCTAATGCTCACAGAAAGAGACCAGGAATTTAGGACTCTAGGATTCTAATTCCTCCCTTTGTCACCGACTCCCTATGTGACCATGGGTAAGTCATTTAATCACTCCATACCTCTATTTATTCATCTATCAGGCTTAACTAATCAATCAACATAAAGCCAGAGGTCCTCAGTGGCCTTGTGCATATTATGCAGAGTGGCATCAATGGAGAATAATTCTAAGGGATTTCCTCTGTCTCAGGCACTAATGCTGCTATCTCTTCCGTGCTCCTAGTCCCCATCACACTGGGGCACAGGGGACACATTCACATTGCATGGCTACTAAAGCTCTCCTCCTGTTCCACCATCGGTCTCAAGAACACTCTGTCCGGCATTGTAGTTGTTCAGCCAACAAAAGCCATAAGTAAGACAGGCTCCACTGACTGTTTCAACAAGCAGCAGCAAAAGCAAAGCTCAGCCCGCTGGATTAGCAGAAGCTTGTTCCACAGACAACAGAGCAAACATTTAGTTTTATACAGATATGGGGCCCAAACCAAAACCTCAACCTCTGAGGAAATTCAGATCAGGATCCAGACTTTGTGGTAGACTTCTCGCCCAATACAGCCTCGCCCTAAACTTTGGGATAGTTAACCTCCAGCTCCCAATCGGAACTTTGCTGGCTGACTCCAGCGCTAGCTTTTAAAGGGTAAGAGTTAACTTTCCCTTATTCTGAACTAGTTGGAGACTAGCCTTGTGTGAACCCCTCATTTGAAATGGTTTTGCCACTTCAATGTCGACAGTAGGGTTACCATATTTCAACAAGCAAAAAAGAGGACGGGAGGAGCCCCGCCCTAGCCCCGCCCCTGCCCCTCCCACTTCCCGCCCCCCCAGAACCCCCAACCCTCCCCCCGTTCCTTGTCCCGTGACTGCCCCCTCCTGGGACCCCTGCCCCTAACTGCCCCCCAGGACTCCACTCCCTATCTAAGCCTCCTTGCCTCTTGTCCCCTGACTGCCCCAACCCTTACCCACACCCCCACCCCCAGACAGACCCCTGGGACTCCCACGCCCCATCCAACCACTCCCCATCCCCTGACAGCCCCCCCACAGAACTCCCAACCCATCTAAACCCCTCTGCTCCCTGTCCCCTGACTGCTCCGATCCCTCTCCCCACTCCTGCCCCCTGACAGCTCCCCCCAGAACTCCCAACCCATCTAAACCCCTCTGCTCCCTGTCCCCTGACTGCTCCGATCCCTCTCCCCACTCCTGCCCCCTGACAGCTCCCCCCCCAGAACTCCCAGCCCCCTACCCCCCCCCCCGGCTCCTTGTCCCCTGACTGCCCCCTCCTGGGACCCCTGCTCCTAACTGCCCTCCAGAACCCCACCCCCTACCTAAGACTCCCTGTTCCTTGTCCCCTAACTGCCCCCTCCTAAGACCCCCCCCAACTGCCCCCCAGGACCCTACCCCCTACCTGTACCCTGACTGCCCAAAACTTTCTCCACTCCCCCCAAAAAGCCCCCCCCCCGTTTCTTGACTGCCCCCTCCAGAACCTCCCTGGCACCCTTACCCTGCTGCTCAGAACAGGGTGTTGGGCTCTGTGCCAGCCGGACACATGGCTGAGCTCCCCAGCACAACAAAACCCGGTCCCTGGCCCTGCACAGTGCTGCCGGACTGGGCTGCAGGAGGAGGAGCTGCCGGCTCAGAATGCAGGGAGGAGGAAGCTGCTCCGGAATCCAGCCCGGGACTTTTCTGCAGCCCTCCCAGCCGCTCGCTCTGCTCTGCCAGGGGGGGGGGGGGAGGGGGGAAATCCCGGACATTGTGAGTTATTTACAAATTCCCCCCGGACGCTATTTTTAGCACGAAAAGGAGGACATGTCCGGGTAAATCCGGACGAATGGTAACCCTAGTCGACAGGCTCTGAAGTTGGAAAAGGGCCACATTGAGACAGGCCCTATTTTCCCCTGGCTAAACCTTGCTGAGACCCCATCAGCAAGGCAACAGGCTCCCTAATTTGCAGGCGCTAGAAGTGGGCCTACTGGCCATATTTGAGAACACCATGTGACTTGGCCCCGGCAAACTTATTGTACAACAATAGGTGTGCAGCAGCTCAGCGTGCCTGGGTCTCCGGAGCGGAAAAGCTCCTTGTCCAACTTTGATAAAATGTACACCGCTCACTGCAGGGCCATGCATGACAGTGAGATGGGACCCAAAGCTGATCTTGAGTGTGGCTGAGGGTCAAGTCAAACAATGTGAGCTCTAGTGCTAGCTCCTACCACCTGTGACGCTGAAAACCTGACCCACAGCTTGGCTTCTCCCTTTTGCTTGTCTTCTCCTCTGATGCTGACAAGATAAAGTTACAGATGTTTTTCTGCAGGAAAATGGAATAGCAGCCCTGATCCAACTCCCATTTAGCTCCATGGAGAGAGTCCAATTGGTTTTAGTGTTGATTGCGCTCTGAAAGGGCTGGAGCCAATGAACAACAGCAGAGAACAGAAAATGAGAGAGAGCGTGTGTGTGAGGGTTGGGGGAGGAGGGGAATGAGGGTGTGTGAGAGACAGAAGGGGATCAGAGGGAGGGGCATGTGGAAGTTGATGTGATCCATTCTCCCTCCCTAAAAGAAACAATTCCACTATTTGGAGTCAGCTGTTCCTGTGCCTAATGCTTCACTTTATTTCATGGCAAAGCCTAGTAGGCCCCTTCCAAGAACACGCAAGCTCTCTGCCCTTTCCACTTTATCACAAGGCAGCATGACTAGCTCGCTTTGCCAAGTGGAAGCAGTTCCGAGGCAAGAAGAGTCCACAAGGGTGTTCTTGGCACTGGCTGCTGTGCTTGCCAAGCTAAGGGGAACACCAAGGGGCTGTTTGCTGGGACCAAGCAGACAAACAGCTTTATCTGCTCCTTCAGCACACAGCTGCCTTTCCCGCCAGCCTCTTGGGATTTCCCTCCCTTCTGGTTCATTTTTTCTGCCTTAATTAAGCAAGTTGCACTGCAGCAGAGCTGCCAGTGACCCAGTTCCCAGAGGCTTTCACTCTCAGTCCCCCTTTGTTAAACTCGTGGGCAGAAGGATGCTGGCAGATGAAACATTCCTTAGAAGTGGTAGACACAAAGGAATCCTTCTTCTCACTTTTACTTCTGGATAGTGCTTGGGACTGTCAATTGCTCTCCCTGGCCCAGCATCAGTGATGTCTGCATTACAGGTGAACGCATCCGCTTGTGGAACTGGAGCCACTGTGCTACAAGCCAGGAGGGTCATCAAATCCCTTCGTAAAACTCTCCTTTGCCATAGGGTGACCAGATAGCAAGTGTGAAAAATTGGGACGGGGGTGGGGGGGTAATAGGAGCCTATATAAGAAAAAGCCCCCAAAATTGGGACTGTCCCTATAAAATCGGGACATCTGGTCACCCTACTTTGCCATGATGCCTACAAAAAAACTTGACAATGGTTAGGCAACTGGTGTGCAGAGTGCTGCCCATGATGCTGGTCAATATTGTTTCCTTGGTTCCCCCAGTCTGTTCTGTCTGTACCCATCTCTTTCTTCTGTCCTATATTTAGAGCATGAGATCTTTAGGGCAAAGATCATCTTTTTGTTCTATGTTTGTACAGCACCTAGCACAGTGGAGTCCTGAGCCATGACTGGAGCTTGTAGGAACTACCACCCTACAAATAATAATAATAATCATGATGCCAAAGAGGTCCAGTAATATTTCACCATTTCTGGTTTCATTGGTAACCAGGGGCCTAGGAGAGCAAACACTGTGGGGGGAGAGGGGGGGGATGCTATTTAAAGGGCACTACGCTAGAAATATTCAAGTTCACAGTGTGCCTTTAAAAATATCGATCGGAAAATGCAAACAAGAGCAGTAAACCTCAAGCCCCATTTGGATCCAGGTGAGGATTTTGAAGACTCTTGGGGCAGGAGAGGTGAAGGAGGAGGAGTTTGGGGCTTTGGTTCTGCCTGTTATAAACACGGGGAGCTTTGCAACATTCTGTCATAGATTCTGAACCCCCCAAAGTTTGGTTCCTGAGTTTGAGTTTAGTAAAGATCTTTTAACTCTTTCCTTTTCATCTCATTGGCCCTGGAGACACATTCCTCTGTTTCTGCTGATGCCATATGTGCTGATGTCCCCTGGCATTAAGTGAGGCTCCAATGGCCTCCTGTGATGCTGGAAATAATGTTTGATTCATTTTTCAGATGCAAGGCTTGGATTGTGATGCTGCTTAGCTCATGGGCACCAATTCAAGACTGTGGCTATGTAATGATGTTTGCTCCTGCTCCCCATCTGCCCTAGCCAAAGGGAAAGTGCAGCAGGGGGTGGGAGGTTAACAGGAATCAAAAGGGAGACTAAACAGCTCCACACGGTACTTTGCTAACATTCCCTTTCACACAGTCAATTCTGCGTGTGCTTCACTGGCCTGGCAGAATAGGGAAGAGTTGGCTCCTTGCCAAGGCCAAAGGGATCGCTGGGTCTTTGTGTATGTGGCACTCATCTGTCTCTGTAATTTACTGAATGGTTTTTCCTCACAGCTCCTTTCCTCTGCCAATCAGATGGGGAAAAACATCCAGCTCAGGGGAGAGGAGAGAGCAAGCACTGTGATCACGCTCTGTCAGCCCTACTCCATATGTCATGGCTGGGGCTCCTTTAGAGCCGTGAGTCCAAGAGCCTTTGATAGTTTTCAGAAGGGTTACTAACTTACTCTGCTCAACTATTGCGGGTTTAAAGAGTAAGACAGATGAGGACTTTTTAGTCAGTGGCCGGGGATCTTTGAAGGGTCCCAATCCCAGCCCACACTCCACCCCCTCAGCATCCTATTCGCCTTACAGTCCCTCCGCCCCCCAGCATTGTGATAACCCTCCCTCTGGCAGCTGCTGGAAGGAGCTGTGCGCAAGGCCATTCCTTACATGAGCCAGATACACTCCTTTCCAGGGGCTGCTCTAACATTCCCAGAGCAAAGGACAGAGCACGCTGCATGTTGCGCTGCTGTTACAAAACTGGTTTGACCAAAGTGAGCTGTTTATTAATCCTGAGCTAGAGGACGCAGTTTGGTCCTGTGGTATGAGCCGAGGCTAAGCGTCAAGGCTCCTAGGTTTTCTTCCAAAGAGACCTGTTATTAAGAGCTTTATAGAATTACCATATTCATGTTAAAACTCCCCATGTCCTGTCTCTCTCAAGCCATTCCATAGATTGGCTGCTGGCCTTGACTGCAATAGAAATAGATGGGCTTGCTTTCCCATGCAACCCACTCGCAATATGAATGCATGCACTCAAGGCCAAGCCGAAAACAAATTCAGAACAAGCCGATAACAAGGTCTTAGCGCCAAGAAGAGAAAGGATGTAGTGTGAGAAAATACCCAAGAGCAGGAATTAAGAGATTATTTTTTCTTTTGACAAACTGAAAATAATTCTCCTAAAACTAGTGGAGTTTGGCCAATTTACTTTCACACCTGCTCCTGCTTTCTCAAAATCCCCATCTACCTTCTTAGCCCAGGCACCCTGCGTGGAAAGTCGTAATTAAAAAAAGTGATGACGGGAGGGGTGGGAGAGGGAGGACAAAACATTTTTGAATCTCAGAAAAGGCTTGTGATTTGGGCAAGGTTCAAGAGAGTTCTTATTTTATCCAATCTGGTTCACCCAGAATGTATGTGAGAGGATTCTAAGCTGTAAGGGTGTTTAACTCTGCCTGACTTAAAGGGCAGTCTAACTCTGAACCTTGATTCATTCATTACTCCTTGCTAAGTACTGTTGAGATCTAGGAATGGAAGGGATCTTTGGATGGAATTATTATATTTACTTTTTTGTACCTGCCTGTGAGCCTTTATTCTGAGAAGAGATGGAGCAAAAGCTTTCACCAAGCAGGTCAGGTTTGATACTGAGCAAAAGTCAGAGACGTTTCACATAAGATTTGCCATATTTATTATTGTTTCATAAGCTCTGGTACTCTGTCTCCTGCTATACCGGATAAAACCATTGAACAATCTAATCCTAAACGCCATCAGCAACAAACACCCTTCATAAATAATTGTATAAATTAACAAAAAATAAACATGGCTCCTTTCACACTAAAGGGGAATCTGGCTAGCATATGTAAGCAGGGTATTGCCCCATAGACTTAAGAGCCTCTCACCCAGAAACAAACAACTCTTTGTTGGCCCTTCTGCATCCTGTGCCAGTTCAGAACTCCAGGCCCTGCTGTGTCTCGAGGAGAAAGAACCAGTGTTGTTACCACGTCTGTAGAATGTGGCCCCTGCCTTACTGCAAACGGGGAGAGGAGATCACATCAGCTTGCAAGACAGCTGGGTATGGGGAAGTCATGAGAAGAGGGCAGCTGACTCCTGCTGCCACCTCTGCAGCCCTATTTTAAGATCAGCTAGGTCTGTGCGTTTGTTCAGTTGGATACATGTCAACAGTTTTATTTGCAGGATTCAGAGTTGCAAGGTGCTGCAAAGAGAATCTTCATGTGGGTGGAGGCAAGTTACTTGTGTAACTTTATAGGGAAAGCAAACAGCCCTCACTGATTTCAGCTCTGCCCTCAGCTATGAGAACATTTACATTGGCCAGAGAAGCACATGGCCAGCTCATTAATCCAGAGCGGCTCTCTCTCCCTGGACTCCAGCAATGAAGACTTGAACATCCATAGCATATCAAGTGTTATCCACTCACTCTGCCTCTTCTTCTCTCAATTACAACACTGCGCTAGTGACAGGTGAGGGCTAGAGCTGGGTGAAGCAGGACTCTGTATAGCAAATAACAGATTCAGTTCAGTTTGCTCTGTCTTCTGTTCATGAATTGGAAGAGAAGAGGGGATTCATCGGTGACACACTGGACATAAAGGAGTCAAACCTGCTGTCATCGGAATCAGTGGCCAAACTCCCATTGTCTGACTCTATAATGAGACCAGGAGCAGGTCCAAAGTGGTCAGACCATTTATTTTTAAGTAAATAAAATACACTTATAAAGCTTTTAGTGGTTTCTCTGATGCCCTTTTGCTCCCCACCAGAGCAAGACCAGAAGCAACCTGCTTATTTGGAACTGGCACATTTCACACCCAGACTAAAGCTTTGGCTTTCTGCTTTGTGCTTCCTAAAGAATACAGGAGAACCTCGGGAATAGAGGTTGTTCATAACTCTGAAACGTTCGTAACTCTAAACAAAACCTTATGGTTGTTCTTTCAAAAGTTTACAACTGAACATTGACTTCCTACAGCTTTGAAACTGTACTATGCTGAAGAAAAAACTACTTTCCCTTTATTTTTTTTTAGTAGTTTACATTTAAAACAATACTGTACTATATTTGCTTTTTTTCCCCCACCTGTGTTGCCTGATTGTGTACTTCCAGTTCCAAATGAGGTGGGTGGTTGACTGGTCAGTTCATAACTCTGAGGTTCTACTGTATATTAACAAGTCTCTGAGAAATTGCCCTTTAAAAAATGCCCCCATGAGCATTCCAGGTCCGAGACTACTTTCTCCTAACTGGAGGGAAAGCCAAGGGCAGAGCCACTTTCCCGTGAAAGCTGGAGTTTCTGCACACACACACTGGGATAGCACTGGACCACTGTTCCTGGGTCATACCCAACGTTGTGAGGTGCTAGCAGGGAATTTTTCCGAGCCCAGAATAACTCTAGAACACAGTTCAAGTAGGACAGGTCACACTCTCTCCTTGGAAAGAGGGAATAGATCACTCAGTATCCCCTGGGTCATTGTCACAGGCTCCCTATTCATCTTCCAGACTAATTCAAAAACACCCTGCTGGTTTTCAGATCTCTCCATGGACTTGCTCTACTTTGCCTCTCTAACATCCACATAATCCTCACCATCTCGTTCCAGTTTTTATGGTGCATTTACAGCCAAGGGCCGCTCTAGCTCTAGGCCAGGGGTGGCCAACCTGAGCCTGAGAAGGAGCCAGAATTTACCAATGTACATTGCCAAAGAGCCACAGTAATACATCAGCAGCCCCCTCATCAGTTCCCCCGGCTCTCAGGGCCTCCCACCCACTGGCAGCTCCGCCGATCAGCACCTCCCAATCAGCTGTTTCATGGCGTGCAGGAGGCTCTGGGGCGAAAGGGGGAGGAGCGAGGGCACGGCAGCCTCAGAAAGGGGCAGGAAGGGGTGGAGTGGGGGCAGAGCCTGTGGCAGAGCCAGGGGTTGAGCAGTGAGCACCTCCCAACACATTGGAAAGTTGGCACCTGTAGCTCCAGCCCCAGAGTTGATGCCTATACAAGGAGCTGCATATTAACTTCTGAAGAGCCGCATGTGGCTCCGGAGCCATAGGTTGGCCCCCCTTGCTCTAGGCAAACTAGGCAATTACCTAGGGCAGCATGAGCCAAATCTGCCACCCTAGGCCTCTTTAAGGAAATATCTGCAAGTTGGCACTGGCTCAAGTCCAAGCCCCTTTTATGTTTTTGACATATGACAATTCATAAGGTTAAAATGCAAAAGCCAACATCTCCCTCCTCCTTTAGGACGACTCATGAATCTAAGCAAAACTTCAAGGTTTTCTTACAATGAATTATCCTGAAAAGACAATGAAAAATGATTCTTGAATGAAGCATGGGCTTTGTTTGGGATTTATAGCTGTACCTGTGTGTGTGTTTCAGGATAAATTAGTCCAGACAAAGCTAATGAAGCCATTCAAGTTATTTGTTTATTTACTGATTTTTCAGGGCCAGCTGAATTGGCTTATCTGAAGGTAGCAAGTGCAGAGGACCTGTCCTACATAAATTCTAGCTGCCAACTTCAGGCTTAGACTGATCTCTAGACTTCCAAGCTTCTTATCCAGTTTCTGAGTACAGGAAACAACTATTTGAGGGCATCATTATATATTCAAACCCTTATGTTCACCCAATTATACAACTTATCAAATATTCACCCCAGATTATCAAGTATATTTAACTTTAAGCACATGCTTAAATGCTTTGATACATCAGGGCCATCATGCATAACCTCATTAGGTCGCCATTCAAGTTGCCGAGGAAAGCAATTACATTTAAAATAAAATGACCTTGATTTTAAGTTGCCAGGGGAAATAATTACATCCAGGAAGAAACCTTGGTTTTAAACAAAGCTATCCAGTAACTAAAGATACAAGCCATTAATATCTGATTGATCCAGGCAAGGTTTTGAAAATACTTGGTCAAATGTATGTAGATTACAAAGAACTGTAGAATAGGCACTTTAAAACAGAATGAATAACGTCAGTTTCTTTTAGAGTCTGAGGAACCTAAAAGCTTCCCTTTATAAAATAGCAAAATTAGGGTCTTTTAGCATCATGAGATGTCTCACATGGGCTTCAATGGGAGTTGGATCTGTATTAACATTAGATCTATTATTATAATTAATGTTAATTCCTCTTCACCCCCATAAGTAATTTTCAGCAATAAATTCCAGGAAGCCCTGATTTTCACAGACTCATTCTCCTCTGGGTTTGCCAACTTTCTCCTTTCTAATACAAGGCCTGAATAGAAGATTCGCGGCCTTTTGTGGAACACTTACTGGGCTAAGTCCTAAGTCAGGCCTCAGTGGCCATTCATGCAGAACTCTGGCTGAACTCAGATTTTCAGTGAACTCTCGCAGTTTTTGACAATTCAAAATGAAAAGCAAAACCCTCCAATGTCAAGGGTTTCCATTTCCTTTGAGAGTGGTTTGCATAGCCCTGGCCCCACACAATGGTGTTGGGTGATTGCGTGCTCACTGAAGAGTTTTGCTAGGGTAGCAAGAATATAGTCATTGTAGAGGACATAAGCAGGTCAGATGGCAAAATGAAGTGTACCAGAATCTTAGCAAGAACCAGTGTAGCAATGATAAGGCCCCAGGAAACGGCTCATATGCAGATACCTAATGAGAAATCTGGAACTCCCAAAAAACTGACAATGGTTTTAGTTAAAACTTAGGTAGCAAAAAGATTTGATTCTCCTGGCCAGGCCCAGTTAGATGCTGTTTGGGGCCCTGCTGCACAGGCGGTGCCTAATCATTGTTGTATAGTCATAGTTACTTTGGTCTTTTGAGAGTGCAACTCATTGATAAAATAAGGAGGTCAGAGGAGAGCACCTGGTTCCTGTGGAGCCCACAAAGGGGGAGGAGCTTGCTCTGCCTGTGTTTGTTTACCTACCAGAATGACTGTAGACTCACCCTCATCATGTGACAGCACTTCTCAGCTGCTGCCCTGATGTAATCTCTCTATGCATTTGTAATGCAACCAGCACTACAATATCTAGACGCTGGTTACAGACTCTCAACATTCACGGTGAATATCTAGCTCATTTCCCTTCCCTTGTTTTAGCCTTTGGATTCTATAAATGGGCTCTTTTGGCCATTTGGTTAGTGGACCTGATCCTGTGACAATATCTTTGGGATCCATTGTTTTAAATGAACAGTTGCTGTAGAACTGTGTTCTACTCCATGGGAAAGGGCTACCACAGCCACTCCAGGAACTAAAAACAGTAGGGGTAGTGGTGACGGCAAATCAGCCAGGATGCAGCAGCCCCTCCAGAGAGGCACCATGTCCTGGTGCGGCTTGCATAGACTAGTTCCAACTGGATTCTCCAGACACCAACCGACAAAATAAGAACTTTTGGATAAATGGCCTGAGGTTAAACTAACTCAGGGGCTGCTTTCTGATCCAGTAAATCCACAGGACCTTTCTGTCCAGACGGAGGTCCCCAATCCTTGCAGAAGAGTTAGAAGGACTTGACCTACCAGGGCTGGAGAAGACTTTCGGATGACTCTGGTAAGCTTATTAGCATGCATATAAGAACTTTGATGGGGTTTTATGAGTTTTCTCTGTAATACAGTCACCTTAAGAATAAATGTGCTTGCTTAGAAAAAGCTGTGTGGTAACATATAACTGCAGGTCATACCCTGGAAATAGTCTCTGGAGAGAAAGCAAAGTGCAAACATTGACCTTTTAGGCAGTCTGGGTTACCGGGGAAATCACAGTGTAGGCAGGGATTGTGCGGCCTTCAAGAACCCACAGTCAGGAGGGAGTGAGACACAGGACTTCACCCAGGAGAGGTGAAGGCTGGGAACCTAACGTGGGTGCCCTGGGGTGGACCACAGAGAGGGTATGCAGAGGCAATTTCCCTGAACTGCAACAGACCCTTGTAAATCAATAAAAGTGTAGCAGAGCTACACAAGAGCTGGATGCTTATTTGTCAGCCAGGACACTGTCTGCATGAAGATCAGCGATGGTTGGGACGCTGAGTTGATTAAACCTGTGAGCTCATCTAGGTGAAATTTACCTTTCCACTTACGTACAGAACACCCAGTCTTCAAATCCTAGTAGCTGGGAGAAGTTCAAGTGCAGCTCCTCATGGTACATTCAGTATCCACAGATGCCGTCTATGCAATCTGCAGAACCTTGAGTTGCAGCATAAAATTACACCAGATTGTGGAATTAAAAAAAAAAAAAAAAAAAGGCCCTGCTCCAAACCCCACTGAAGTCAACAGAAAGACTCTCATTGACTCCATGGGGCTTTGGAGCAGGCCCATATGGTGGTGGTGGGAAGAGGGGAGGGTGGGAAAGAACTCACAGGAGCTCATCTACGGAATATGCCAGCAAAGGGCCCTGTATTCTCTAACCATTACTGCATTAAGGAACTGTAATGAAATAAGAGATGGTATCTTTCTGCCTTATGAGGCCCTCATCTCGACCGGGGCCTTCAGCTGCTATTGCAATACAAATAATATATAATAATAATGCAGATGGGAGCAATGAATAACCACCTGTACAAACCAGTCTACTATATAATATTTTTCTCAGCTGATACAACTTACTACATTGGCAGAAATAGCCATGCTTATTTTCTAAAATGAAAGCAGAAGCAACTATGGAATCAAGAGTTTGTTATTCGGTCGGGTGTTTGGTTAGATTTTGCATTTTCTTAGAATAAGCAAAGTTGCCATGTAAGCCATCAGTATATGCGATTTTCTATACTTTGCAGTTTAGGCAAAAGAAATAGCTTAATTATTTTAGTTGTGGTTTTTCATGCTGGGGGGAAAACCTGAATTTTTCTCTCTCCTCCAAAATTATACACCTCTACCTCAATATAATGCTGTCCTCGGGAGCCAAAAAATCTTACCGCGTTATAGGTGAAACCGCGTTATATTGAACTTGCTTTGATCCACCGGAGTGCGCAGCCCCACCCCCGGAGCACTGCTTTACCGCGTTATATCCGAATTCATGTTATATCGGGTCTCGTTATATCGAGGTAGGGGTGTATTAAACTTTTATCATTTCAACGCTGTTCAGCTGGTTCCAGGTTTAACTTATGGGGCTCCAAATCAAAGCTTTATTTATCTATTTAACCTCCTTCACCACAGAACAATACTAATTTCACAGCCTGGGCTCCTTCTTGGACTCATGAAAAACGACAGTAAAATTATAGTAGGAAGGAAAAAATCTTGTAAATAAAAAGAACGAGATAGAAAATTAAGTGGATGGAAAATAGCTCCCTCCCCCCCCCCCCCCACTATAGCTGTGTGTTTTATTCAAACAAACATAATTGGTTTTTATTATTTCTTACAGTTATCATAGCAGGCAGCATATGAAAGACCTCCTAGTGCTTCCTGGAAAGTGTAACAAGAGAAAACTGTACCTCTACAAACAATTCTGCAGATGGATATTGTCTGGGGTTTGCATTCGTAGGGGTAGGGTGAGGGCATGGGGTGTCCTTTAGTTGTGATTATTAAGGATAACTGAAGGTGCAGCATTCTGCTGGTGACACTTAGTTGCTGTGGAGATTCCAAGTTCACAAGCAGAAGATACTAGGATTTGGGTGAGGGGGCAGAATGCTATGACCTAAGCCAATCTCTCTTGCTGATCAGCCAGAGCAATACTGCTGAACAGCTTTTGGCAGCCATTTTAGGCCCTTGATCTTGTAACTAGCTCTGCGTAGACAGAGTACCGAGCCCCAGGAAGTCAACGTGTGGGGGTGCAGAGGCCCACCCACACAAAGCCAGTTGCAGGATCCTTCCCTTAGAGTTTAATATCCTTGGGACCAGGACCACGAGTTTCCTATGTGTTTTCTACAGCAATGAACTCACGGATGATGCTCTGTCTGTATCCATCTGTTGTCTCCAGTCCTATAGCTGATGGGCAGGGACCATCTGTTTGTGCTGTGTTGGTAAAGCACCTACCACAATGGGGCCCTGGTCCATGGCTCCCAGGCACTACTGCAGTACATATAAATAATTGTATTTACCACGAGTTGCTCATCAGCTGGAGTCCTGCCAGGGAAGAATCCAGTTTTAAATGCCCTGCACTAAGTTTCGAGTAATTGCTCAGTGGATTGATGTAGCTTTATATCCCAGAGCATCGTGTCAAAGAAAATTCACATACATTTTTATTGTCTCTCTTTTTCCATAGAGTTAGATTTCTAGGCAACCTCCCCAAACCCTCCCTCATCCTTTTCTAAATGCAAACATACTGTAAATTTCTATTGCTAACTTCAGCACAATATGAGCCTAACACTGTCTGGAGCGGAGAGCCTTAAAGAAAACAGTCAGAGGACAGATTTGAATAACAAAAGGGGTCACTAGACTTTAAATAATTATATTTTAAAAGAACTAAGAACTTTTAATAACATACTAAATGAGCCCAAGAAATTGGCCTTATAACCCAAAAATCACATTAACAGTATCACTGGCTGGCTGTAACTCTCCCTTCTAATCTCTTCAGATAATGGAAATACGGCTGAATAGCATCTCATATTGTCAATGGGAAAAGGGGGCGGAAAAAGCCAGAGGAGGAATTCACTAGCACCATGTGGCAGAAACAAGAGAAATCTATGTGTGAAATCCAAGCAGAGTTTTAAAAATGGTATTTGTAATTTTGCTTTAAATGCTATAGTACAAGCCCCGCAGAATACAGGGTAAGGAACAAACCTTCGCTGGAAGTTAGATGAAGGAGATGTGACTTAAGACTTTTCCAACTCTTGTTTCCATGAGACAAAGACTATGATGTTTGCAGCCATTTGAACCCATTCAGCCATCACTTCCTATGACTGAGGGCCTGGAGGATGAAATGCTAAGACTCACTGCACAGATTTCAATGGCTGAGTAGCCAAGACCTCCTCAAGAATTTGGATTCACATAATGACTGAAAATCTGACAGCTGTTCGCCAGAAATGAATTGGTGATTTCAGCCCAGTTCATATCAGATGTGTGTCCATATCACAAGAATCACCATCACAATAGGCACTGAGGCCCAAATCAGTGGCATTTAGGGGCCTAACTCCCCTTGAAATTGATATTAAGGGGAGTTAGGCCCCTAAATACTGTTGAGGATCTGGGCTTACCTCTCCCCCTTGTTGTGAGCAGCCTAGACCTGGAAACCAGGACTCTAGTGATCGCTCTAGGATAGGCGGAGGCACACTGGAGGGCCAGTGTGAAGGCACGGCTAGCTCTGCCACTGCTTGTACTGGACAAATGGAGAACTTCAGTCTCCAGAGCTATCAGCTCAGCACCTTTCACAAGCACTAAGATTCACTAACATCCGCCCCCCACACACACACACACACACGTGCACACAATTCATTTGGATCACATCTTTGGAGATTACTGGATACAGAGACTGCAGGTCATCTCCTCTATTTGGGCCTCTGCTTTCCGCTGATGTGGAAAGGGAACGGCTTTAGTGGGCAAGTCACTCAGCTAGGCTTGATCAACTGAACAATGATTTCTGCTGCCTGTGCAGCTAATCAACTCCCTCTCCACCTCCAAAGCGCTCCTTAAATGCATGTCTCCTGCCAGCTCTCTCATTTTTACCTGCCAAGTACAGAACACAACCCATAGCATCAATATTGCCCATGCAAAAATGCATGCACACTCACACACCTAATCTGCATGCAAATCAGACAATTGTACATGTAAATTACCATAACTGCCCACTTGCATGTTCAATTGAACAGTCTTCTGTGCAATGAGGGAAATGAGTGCCAAAGCAAATTAGGTGCAGAACTGGGTAGACATCTTTGCATGGGGAAAATTTTGAATATTCTGGTCAATTTATAAAATAAAGAAACACCCGCCTGGCTTAGTTTAGTGTTTCAGCTTGTCTTGTGCATCTGAATGATATGGTTTGTATCCAATTTCAATTGTAAGTTCCTTGGAGCAGGGACGACATCCTCTAGTTATATTTGTGAAATGGCCACTATCTTGACTGACACCAGGAAATGAACTAGAGATCTCTCGAGCTGAAGCTAAAGCACCGGGCACTGTAGGTGGGAGCTGTAACAGATTCACATCATCTGTGGTTTGGGAGACAGACAAATACCTGACACTGATCAGCTGGTTACATTTTTTGCACAGCACTATGCACTCAGTCACAGCCTTGTAACCATCCACCCCCAGCTCAACTTACCCATTTTAACCGAATTCCCTGTGAAAGTTCATATGCTGGGAAATCACAGAGTTGGTGGTTGTTATTCTTTTTAACGAAACAAGACAAAAACAAAACAAGGAAGTTTGCCCCCTAGGGTTTTTCCTCCTTCTCATGCTCAGTGCTCTGTTAATAATAGTGCTCTGAGCAAGATGACATGACGATTACAAGACTGTTGCTAAGAGGCCAGATCCGCTATTACACCAAGGAACATTTTATTCAGTTCCTCCTCTGATTTGGAACTTTCTCTACATAGCTAGTGAGCTCTTTATAAATCCAGCTTGCACATTTTCCTGTCAGGTTCTGCTCTCCATAACAGCAGCATGAACTGGTATACAAAAGCTCTGGGCCAATTACATTTATTTCCCTCACTGCACTATTATGCACATTCTTTTTCTGAATAACTTTTGGTCCATAAGACTTCTGAGCCACTCCATTTCTACAGCAGGTACTAACGTTAGAAAAGGCTAGACTGCAAACGGCACTTTACTATCCTCTACCTACTTTAGGTCTCATGGACAGAGGGCGTCACGTAACACCACATCTCTAAGGCTGCCCTGAACCAAGTCACAACTCTATCAGCATGGCTGAGAACTGAGGCACGGCAGGCATTAACACATCTGACACAACCTCACGATTATTCACATTGCTCCAACTCCTGAGGTCCAAACAGCTGGTGGGAGAGGGCTAAACACAAAGAAACCACCACAAGTTGCTCCTCATGGAAGCTGCTCATCAATCCTTCTGCCAGAGGGTTCTCTCCACAGGCCAGCCCCCACAATCCCTCCAGATCCACACCGATCCCAGGGAGAGGGGGACCTGCAGGAGGCCATGACTCTCTGTGAGGAGGCCTCAAGCCTCCACCCTGGTGCTGGGTCTCTGGAGGTCCAACTCTGTAGCATAGCTCCAATGGAATAGTGCTAACAGGGCTCTTGTCTCTGACACTTCCCTGAGGGACACCCCCAAAAGGCAGATTCCTGCTGCAAGTTCCAAAGGGCTGGTGAGGAGATGATCTGTATCTGTCCTCTATCAACCTGCCCCCTCCTCTTCCAGAGTACCCTGGCCCTCCACACGGATCCCAGGAGCCACTGAGCAAGGTTTGAAGAAGAGGGAGGGGAATATTGCGATGAAGTCAGCCGAGCCCCATTCTGAAGGGAATGAGGGAGATCCCCTCAGTATAGGGATATTGGGGGTGGGAATGAAATTTAAACACTCAGTTCTTCTTCAGTCCAGCAAACTCCCCAGGACTCCAATAGGAGTTTGGCTTGAATCAGAACCAAGTACAGGTTTTATTACAGCAAAGAACAAGCTTTCCCTCACATCTCGCAATTACACCTTTCTTAGAAAGGGACACTTCAAGAGCCCAACCTCTTCCTGGAGGGGACCTGTGTTTTCAGCTTTGCTGTAAGGATGAGCCACGTGGAAGAGCAGGATGCAGCTCCCTGGATGCTCCCCACCTTCCTCCTATTGCAGAGAGGGCTACAGTGCATCTCAAAAAGACACTGGTAACTTCAGACACCTGCACACAATGCATGGAGAGAGAGAGACACCCGCTTGCGGAGAAGAGGCTGCATCGCACCTCACAGGGAACAGCCCCTCCATCCTTTGTGCCTGGCACATCCTATTTGTGAAGCATTCAGAAGCTGTCCAATTTGAAGCATAAATGTTAAATAATTGATATCCTGGCTCTGTCTGCTCCATGACAATCTGGGTACTTGCCAGCTGTCTCCTCACCGCCATGTTACTCTGCATACTTTGGGCAGGATTAGGAGACATGGGATAGCTCCAGTGAAAGTCAGCACACAATGTCCTTTTAGGGTAAAGAGCAGAAAGGGGATTTATTTGTGTTTGCTGCATAAACATGCAGGCTGATCTCAGCACTGCCCTTATCTCAGTGGGCATCCAGCTTATACAGAGAGCGCAAAACAGAACAGAGCATGCATAGTGTGATGTGCTGGACAAAAACCCAGGTCTGTTTGAGTGCAAACACATTCATTAGCTGCTTGGGCTGTAGCCCGGACTGCACATAACTTTGCATTCTGATTAGCGAGCACTAACTACCCCCCATGCCAACATCTACATGTATTTGACTTAAAGCCAGTAACCTCACATGTGGGCACTGCATGTTATGCATGAAAACTACTCTGGCCCCAAGCGGAGTAAATGGATCAGTGGAAAGGCTGGCAGGGAATCTGCTTCACAGATCTGAGAAGAGAGAAAGGGGCCCAGCCAGGCCAAAGTCAGCAGCAGGAAGAGACGTGTCTCAAATCATTGCCACTAAATAAGCTAATGGCAGCCCTTGGGTACCACAGGCCTCTTTTTATGGTGTAACAAGTGAGTTAGAAACCAATGAGAGGCAATAATTGCTCCTGGCCTGCTTGACAGCTTTTGTCTCTATGCACTTTCTCTCAGTCCTTACAGCAACATAAAACGTTGCCATGGCAACATAAACTGCTGACTAACAAAACTGCTCAAATGGATTCCTCTCTAGATCTCCAGGAAAATCAGAGCTATAAATAAATCACTGTAAAAAGCAACTGTCACCACAACCAATGCTCAGAAACTGTTTGCTTTCAAACACTAGCGTCAGGTACCCAGCCCCAGAGGCCCGAACCACACCTGCTTGAGGCATTTACTCAGCCCAAAGGCAGATTTCACAGAGAGCAAACTTTCCTGTACAAAATAAAATAAAATAGTAGTAGTAGGTTTCTAGCTCTTCTGGGTGAACAGAAAACCTTTGAAATGTGAACTGTGTGCAAATCAAGTGTAACCAGTGCAGTGGTTCTTGCATCTACAGATGGCCTGAAATAACATCTGTAACAGAGATGTCAGCTATGCCTTTTTACATCAACAGGGGGATGACTCTTAAGTCTATCACAAAAGCCAAGTTTTCCTATCATTTAGATGTGCAGCTGTTTATGCATTTGTCGCCATTGTGTGAACAAATCAGGCAACCGCATGTGCTCACGGCCGAATAAACAAAGGGCAGAGACAGTGGTGACCCTGAAAATGCCTGGGACTGTTTTTCTCACTGAGTGATTCTAACAAAGTTTCCTTATATCTAAGGGTCATGCTCTCTCCTCTTTAAGCGCAAGCCTCCCATTATCACTGGGAGAGCCCAGGACCAAAATCACAAGCTTCCACCACCTTTGAGCTAAAGGAGTAATTTTGAAAGTATGTATCTAGCAGGCTGTTAACATTGTTGGGGCCAGCCACACCAGGGAAATATGATCATGTACGCTAAGACAAATGTATATAATGTACCTGCTGTAGGCTACCTAGTGGGTACCAATGTGCAGCATCTATTCTGTAGAATAGCTACCAGGAAATGAGTTGCAAAAAAACTCCATTCAGTCAATCAGGACCACCAGGCAAAACTCACACATTGTACAACATCATCACCACCCTGGCTGGATGGAATGAGAATAGCTCTTGCCCTTCATCCATGGATCTCAAAGTCCATCCCTCACACTCATTAAGCCCTCTACCCCATACTACAGCTAAGTATTATTGTGCCTACTTACACAATAAAAAAAGTGACCCTCCTGCCGAATGCAGCAGCAGCACTGAGACAGTCTAGAACAGTGGTTCTCAATCCGAGTTCTGGGACCCCCGGGGGGCTGCAAGCAGGTTGCAGGGCGTCCGCCAAGCAGGGACAGCATTAGACTCACTGGGGCTTAGGGCAGAAAGCCAAAGCCCCACTGTGTGGGGCTGAAGCCGGGGCTCTGAGCCCCACCACTTGGGGCTGAAGTCTAAGAAATGCAGCTTCATGGGGGCCCATGTGGCGTGGGGCCTTGGGCAATTGCTCTGCTTGCTACCCACTAATGCTGGCACTGGCTTTTATATGCAGAAAAGCAGTTGTGACACAGGTGGGCCACGCAGTGTTTATAGCATGTTGGTGAGGGGTGGGCCTCAGAAAGAAGAAGGTTGAGAACCCCTGGTCTAGAAAACTCTTCAGCTCTGGTCACCTTTGCACAGGAAGGTTACAGTCACCCCTGGGAAAGCAGGTGCAAAGTAAGGAAATGAGGACAACTCCCGGCTTTAATAATATGTGTTTGGAGAAAAGGCTCAAGACATTGAGCTTATTCTCAGCAGTTCAGGGAAGACTTCAAGGTGACCCAATAGAAGTGTTTGGAATTATGCAGAACAAGATTGAATGACAAGCACAGTGAAAAGTCCAGATGCCCCCAGGGGACACTGAAATAGAACAGGAAAGAAAAAGCAAATGATTCAGGCAGGAGGAGAACACTCAGGGCCAGAGCCTGATCTTGGTTACTCCAAAGTGACCTCAATGAAGCTAATGGAGTTACTCCAGATTTACACCAAGATCAGAGTCTGGCTCATAAGGTGGTTTTTTTAACTACCGCTATTGAAGCAAAATTCCAATGAAACAGAGACAGCCTATGAATCAGTTTATGAAAAATCAGTTCTGTGGGGGCCAGATGATCAGCCCTTTGCAGCAGCTCTCCGGTCAGTAGGTGGCCCTATGTCCCTGAGGAATGACTCCCCTCCTATCTTCCCCTCCCTTAGCATCTCTCTATCACCGAAAAAAGAACAGGAGTACTTGTGGCACCTTAGAGACTAACAAATTTATTAGAGCATAAGCTTTCGTGGACTACAGCCCACTTCTTCGGTATGCATCCGAAGAAGTGGGCTGTAGTCCACGAAAGCTTATGCTCTAATAAATTTGTTAGTCTCTAAGGTGCCACAAGTACTCCTGTTCTTTTTGCGGACACAGACTAACACGGCTGCTACTCTGAAACCTATCTCTATCACCGGTTACCTGGGCTGGAGGGAGAGGTGGGTGTGGTCCCTATAGCTTAGGATCTGTGCATTATGTACAGAGAGATACTAAAAGTCAAGGCCCTTGCAACCCTCTTTTCAGGAACTGAGAATCTTTTCCCCTGATGGATAATTGGAGATAAGGATGTATTGTTTCTTGCTGGTAGATCTAGGGCAGGGGGTCTCAAACTTCATTGCATCGCGATCCCCTTCTGACAACAAAAATTATTACATGACCCCAGGGAGGGAGGACTGAAGCCTGAGCCCTCCCAAGCCCCTGTGTCCCAGACAGGGGGCCCAAAGCCAAAGCCCAAGAACTTCAGCCCCCGGCAGGAGGCCTGTAGCCTGAGCCTTGCTGCCCCTTGGGCTTCAGCTTCGGCCCCAGGCGGTAGGGCTCGGGCTTCAGCAAGTCTAAGCCAGCCTTGGTGACCCCATTAAAATGGGGTCATGACCCACTTTGGGGTCCCAACCCACAGTTTGAGAACCACTGATCTAGGGCCTATTGGTGAGAATCCCTTTACATTTTCCTTTTGAAACCAAGCTTATCACTGTTCAAAATGAAGAGAATTAAGTCTTTGTATAAGAAGGATGGTAATGGTCTGTGGATCCTTTCACTTGTGTCACTGGAGCAAATCCAGCCCAGTTCAGAAGTGATCAGCAACTGCTACAATCTGATAGCTGCTGGGCGGTCTATGGCATTCCAGGGGTATGCTTACTCCTGGGGGTACGCAGAGGTCTTTCAGGGGGTTGGTACATCAACTCATCCAGATATTTACTTAGTTTTACAACAGGCTACATAAAAAGTACTAGCAAAGTCAGTACAAACTAAAATTTCATACAATGACTTGTTTATACTGCTGTATATACAATATACTGAAATGTAAACACAATATTTATATTCCAATTGATTTATATGGTAAAAATGAGAAAGTCAGCAATTTTTCAGTAATCTGTGACACTTTTGTATTTTTATGTCCGATATTTGTAAGCAAGTAGTTTTTAAGAGAGGTGAATCTTGGGGTATGCAAGACAAATCCGACTCCTGAAAGGGGTACAGTAGTCTGGAAAGGTTTAGAGCCACTGCTCTATGGCATGTGACATTAGGGTAGTGACTCAGCCCTGTTCCCAGGCTCCACATCACAATATGCAATTAGGGCCCGCTCCAATCAATGGAAAGACTAATGGGAGTTGGATCAGGCCCTAACTGGCCCCTTGTTGGTCACTTCAGCAAAGAGGCGGAGGCAGAGAAGCTTTAATTTTTGTTGCCTGTGCTCTGTGACTAAAGTGAGCGTAACAGTCTCCTGACCATCTAGCTGACACTTCTCACCAGTGTTTCATTCCCTATGAAGCATTTTAAAAGACACTGGCACTGGCCCTTGATGTGCATCCTGTGCTAAAAGGGAGAGTCTTCTCACAGTGGTACAGGCTGGGTTGTAAACACCAGCAGAAAGCTACAAAATACTTTGGGCACCTCTGCCTTCCCTCCAGCCCACCCACCCACCCATCCGCAATGGTGTCAGCAGGAACCACTCCACTGCATACAGCAAACCTGGGCAGCAGCCCTCAAGTGCTAGCAAGAGAATTCACAGCAAATAGCAGGGGAAGCTGTCATGATTTTTCCCATGGCAAGCCGTGACAAAAGACAGTGCATGCTTTTTAGAACACACTTATCCATATATGCACAATGGCATCATTGTCAGGCCCTGCCTTATTATTTTAAAATAAACACCTGACAAAGGCCCCAGTTTACAATGGTCCCTCAACTTTGCTCCCTCCATACCTGCACGCACAGATGATTTCACATGCAAGGCCCATTTGTCCCAATGAGGGGATGATGCACGGGAAACACTACCACATGTATTTGCCACTGTTTGAATCTGCCATGGGCGCACATACAGGTGTTGTGCATAGAAGTGTTTGCAGGTGTAAAATCGCATGCATGCAGGTGGCAGCTGGTGTGAAGGAGGGGGGAAATGGAAAGTGGACGTGGGGCACAAATGTTTGCACAGTGCCTCGCACGATGGAACCTCAGTCCCTATTTGGGAACCCTTAAGTGCTACTCAAACTCGTAATAAAAACATAGGCCCAAAGCTGTGTTTAAAAGCAAAGACATCAGAAAATTCAGCCCCAAAGATGTGTTTCAAAAGGATCCTGACTCCTGTAGCCCACAAGAAAGCATTTACAGTTCTTCATTGCATGGCTAAATGTTTGACACAAAACCAACATTAGAACACATTTACCATGGCAAAGGGAAAATTAAACTTACCATGCACAGCCTCCAGAGCAGTGATCGAACCATTTTTCAGTTTAAAAGAATCAACTGAGCAGCAAGGAAAGGAAGAAGCAAGTCATCATCATCAGGTAATTAATCAGTTGATCAGCCGAAAACCAACAAGATGTTATGACAGTCAAAACCATTTGTTGATTGCACTGTGCTCTACAGTCAGAAGACCTAGATCTCTCCTAGAGCAATCACAAACTATTATTGCCTCGAATGCAGTCTGGCCTGTCAACACAACTGATGTATCAGAAGCTGCTAACTCAATTTATCACTCTCAGATGAGAGAGGGAGCTGGGGGGCGGGGGAGAGAAACAGCAATGAGTAAATAGTTCGTGCTAATGCATCAGCTAATGCTGCTGCTCAGTAGAGCTCTAAAAATAATATTATAATCAGCATATGGCCAGAAAGATTATAGGGTCTTGGGAAAATAAATGTTAAACCACTCATGATGTATGGGGAAAAAAAGTAAATCTATTAAAAGCAACATCAGACAGAGAAATAATCTGTGCTTATTTCTGCCCCCCCCCCCCCCGACCCTACCCCTAACGGCACCAAGAAACAGATCTGTTTGAGAAAAGTAAACATTTGTTTAAAAATAGGAACCAAGTGAGAGACTCCAGATTTTTTTTTAAAGTTATGTAAATATATATGGAATTGTCTGTTCCTGCAGTAACTGATAAGGCAAAGCAGAGAGAAAATCCACTCAGTTCTCAGCATTCATTCTCTTCTCCTGCTACTTCACATGGCCACAGGGCTGGATGCAGCGCTAACCCACTGCATGCTGTGCAGGCCTGGAATAGGGTAAGGCCAAGATTTTCAAAAACGGGTGCTCCATCATCCTTCCCTATCCTGGAGAGGAAAACTGGTCCAATGTTTCAATCACTAGCCTGGGGCGTGGGTTCAACTCCCGGTTCTGCCAGATTCCCTGTGTGACCTCAGGCAGGTCACTTTGGTCCAGGTCCTAAAAGGTATCTTGGTGCCTAACTCTCATTGAGATCACAGTGGGAGTTGGGGGCCTCAATCCTTTTGAGGATATGGGCCATAAACTGTCTATGCCTCTGTTCCCCACCTGTAAAACAGGGATGAGCGTAATTCCCCTCCTCACAGGGGTGTTGTAAGACTAAATACATTAAAGGATTGTGAAGTATTTAGATACAACTCTGCTGGGGGGCATCTTACCTTAGATAGTTATTTAGGCCCAGATTTTTAGAAGTATTTAGGCATTGCTGTGCTCAGCATCACAATGCCTAACTGATTTAGAAGCCTCTACTTAATTTTTAAAGGGATCTGGGTGCTTGGGAGTCTAAATCCCATTGACATTGCTGGAACACAGCAACACCTAAATACTTTTAGCTATCAGGGCTTTCATAGACAGATTTTTCCAGTGCTGAGAATTCAGCAGCTCCCATTTACTTAGAAGCCCTGTTTTTGAACACCTCTTTTTGAAAATCTTGTCCTTACACTTCTGTGTATTTGAATAAGTGCCAGGAACTCAAACAGAAGCAAGTCTCGGGAAACTGACCAAAATTGGCTAACACAAAACTTTGTAAGATACACTTACTAACCCAGGCTTTTGCTACAGCATAGGAAAATTGCATTCTGTCTGGGCTTTGTGCCTCTCAGCAACAGTGCAAAAAAACTCATCTAACCATCTCTCCCAGCATGAGGTCCTGACAAGTTCAGATTTTCTTAGGAGCTGTTTCTGAGAGGGCTGTGTGTCAAATCTGTTTCACATCTCTGTTGCAGAAAAAAAAAAAGTCAAGGACTTCTTTGAGCTAGAAGCTCCCAATTTATTTATTACAACACTAATCTAGTGACAAGGAGAAAGCACCAAAATACAGGAACACAAAGAAGTGATGACTTGGCAGATAAAACTACCCTCTGTAACTCAAACAGATGGGAGTATGAGACAGAGAATTCCATCTGACCCATACAAAACCTTGGCAAATGTATGCACACAGCACCCCCTGCAGATCCATAATTACCTGCAAATCTCTGGATTTAGTTCTCAACAATCCGTATGTGATTTCCCCACCCACATCTATTCTATCCCTGCACCAGACACTCACATCCAGAATTGTTGGCATTCACAGGGACGTCCAATCCATTGTGAGCAAATCAGCAGTAGTCAGAGGTAGGTTTTAAGCTGTATTCCCATACACATGCAGAGCAACCCCGTGAGACAGAGCAGAAATCCTGACCCATTATTCTTGGAGAGAAGAAACTGAGAAAAAAAGGCAAAAAGAAAATTCCATCCCAGCTGGTCCCTCTTAGACTGGCTAACCAGTTTCCTATTGGACTCCCTTGGAACCAGCAGGGTTCAGCTGCCTTCAATCCCTATTATAAAGGATGTGTCTGCTAAACAGACAAATTATTAACATTGTCTACACTAGAAGTATTTTAGCTCCCGCATCAATATGCTCTAGTCTAGTAAATTCAAGAGATTATTCTGATTGGAGTAGCTAAATGAGCAAAATCGCCACCCAGATTAATGGAAAACTGCTTTAAATTATGAGTCAATTTTCCATCCTCACTGTCTTGTGGCTACACATGCAAAAGGCAGCTGTTAGCTCAGCCACCCTTTCTCCTCCCTTCACCACAGAACTGTCATTTATGGGTCTAAGTAGCAGTAATGCCCTACAAATATGCAATACCCTCCCCACCTGGTAATGTTAGAGTATTAATTAGGCTCTTGCTATTGGGCATTGAACTAACAAAGCCGTACTTTAAATGCTGCAGGAAATTATTGATTAAATATTTCCTCTGCCTAGTTGACTGCTATTTGCTGAAGAAGCATGAGGAATTGCTGCTGTTGCCACTAACTAGCTTGCAGGGGCGGCTCTAGCTTTTTTGCCGCCCCAAGCACGGCAGGCAGGCTGCCTTCGGCGGCATGCCTGCGGGAAGTCCCTGGTCCCGCGGATTCAGCGGCATGCCTGCAGGAGGTCCACCAGTCCCGCGGGCTTTGGCGTACCCACCGCCAAATCCGTGGACCTGCGGACCTCCCGCAGGCATGCCGCCAAAGGCTACCTGACTGCCGCCCTCGCAGGGACTGGCAGGGCGCCCCCCACGGCTTGCTGCCCCAGGCACACGCTTGGAGCGCTGGTGCCTGGAGCCGCCGCTGCTAGTTTGAAGCAGTGATTAAGAGTTGCAACTATTTTACTCCTGGGGGAATACTGCGCAATGCAGGATTTTGCATTAATTAGTGTGTACAGAATTTCCTTTCATCCCCACAGAAATAGGCTGCAGAGATGTTGGCTGCCACTAGGGGCCGCTGGACCCAGCTCGCAAATAGAAAACAAGGCCAGGGGGGAGGAACTGGAGGGATCCCAGCAGCTGCTGTTCCCAGCACACCCTGAAGGAAGAAGGTGATGGCATACAGGAAAATCCATACAAGCCCGGAACCCAGCATCAGGCTGTTTCTCCCCCTGGATCCCTGGGCTCTAGGTGGGTAGGGGTGAAAGTAATTTAAAGGACTTACCAGTATGCAGGGCAGCCGGGGTCCTGGCAAAGTGTGGGGGGCAGCACTGGGCCCTGGAAGGGGCAGGGCTAGGGCCAGACTCCCCTAGCCATTCCTTCAGCGCTGCCTGGCCTATACCGCCCAGGGATCCATTGGCAATTTAAAGGGCCCAGGGCAGCTGGCCCTTCCCCCCCCCCACCCCATCAGCAGCCCTGTTCGTATGGTCGGCTGTGTACTAGCAGCCACATTCTTAGCAGTACGCTATACCAGACCAGCTTACTTTCACCTCTAGTAGGGAGTGAGAGTGTGTGGGCCGGGGAGGGCCCCATGGCTGAACTCTGGGGTGGGAAAAGTGTCTGAGCACCTGGCTGGACTGGGGGTGTAGAGCAGGCCTGCACAACATGCGGCCCACGTGGGCTCACTGTGTGGCCCGCGGGGGTTGAGTAGATGGGCTCACTGTGCAGCCCGTGCGGGGGGAGGGGGGGAGTAGGCAAGCGGTGGGTGAGGGAGGGGGGGGCTGAGTAGGCGAGCGGGCGGGCAGTGGCGGGGAATAAGTAGGCGAGCCGGGCGGGTGGAGGACTGAGGAGGCGAGTGGGCGGGCAGTGGCAGGGGGGGCAGGAGAGCCGGTGGCGGGGGAAGGGGGGCTGAGTAGGCGAGCGGGCAGGCAGTGGGGGGGGGCAGGTGAGCCGGCGAGCTGGAGAGGTGGGGGGGCTGAGGAGGCGAGCGAGCAGGCAGTAGCGGAGGGTGAATAAGCGAGCCGGGGGATGGTGGCTGTCTGGCTGAGGAGGCCAGTGGTGAGTCGGTGGCTGACCTGTTCTACTGATCTGGTCTGGCTCCCATCCCCTCTCCCAGGGCCGGCTCCAGGCACCAGCAAAACAAGCAGGTGCTTGGGGCGGCACATTTCTAGGTGCGGCATGCTGGCGCCAGCCATCATAGGTGCCGACTCCGGGGCATGGTGAAAAAGTGCCCTCGCTGCCCCAGCTCCCCTCTGCTCCACCTCCGCCTGCTCCCCTGAGCGCGCCACCACCGCTCTGCTTCTCCCCCCTCCCTCCCAGGCTTGCCGCGCGCAAAACAGCTGTTTCGCGCAGCAAGGCTGGGAGGGAGGAGAAGCCAACCGGCCGGGCGCTCGGGGGAGGTGGCGGAGGTGAGCTGGAGTGGGGAGCGGTTCCTCTACCCCCCCGTTACTTCCTGCACCCCCCCACCCTAGCTCACCTCCGCTCTGCCTGCTCCCCTGAACGCGCCGCTGCTCCACTTGTCCCCCCTCCGTCCCAGGCTTGCCACGTGCGAAACCGCTATTTCGCACAGCAAGGGTGGGAGGGAGGAGAAGCCGAGCGGTGGGCGCTCGGGGGAGGCGGAGGTGGTGGAGCGGAGGTGAGCTGGACTGGGGAGTGGTTCCTCTACCCCCCCCCCCCCCGTTACTTCCTGCTACCCCTCACCCTAGCTCACCTCTGCTCCATCTGCTGCCCTGAACATGCTGCTGCTCCACTTCTCCACCCTCCCTCGCCTGAGAGGGAGGGGGGGAGAAGCGGAGCGGTGGCGTGCCTGGGGGAGCAGACGGAGCGGAGATGAGCTAGGGCGGGAGGTCGCGTGGGGCCCGCCGGAAGCAATGGGGGGGGGGGAGAAATGCGGCACGCCGGGGGAGGAGGTGGTGCTGGGGATTTGGGGAAGGGGTTCGGAAGGTGTGGAGTTGGGGTGAGGGCGGGGGCAGAGGGGCACGAAAAAGAAAGGGGAGGCGGCCAAAAATTTTTTTGCTTGGGGCGGCAAAAATCCTAGAGCTGGCCCTGCCCTCTCCAAGGGTTGCAGCTGTCTGGAGGTGCCTGCCTTCCACATCTTCCTCATTCACACCTCATTCATTCAACAGGGCAATTAATTACAAAGTGGGGGGAAGATCTTATTCTACTTCTAGCAAAAAGACATTTTTCTTTTACCTTAATTATACTACCTTAGGGGCCCGCTATAACATATTACCGAGGTTCAATACTGCTGTTTCGGTGGGGCGGCGCTGGGGAAGGAGGGTTTGTTTCCGTGGGGTGGACGGTACTGGGGGGGGGGGGGGTTGGCAGCGCGCAGGTGGTTACGGCCCTCAGCTGTTTTCTTTGGAGTAATATGGCCCTCGCCGCTTTACGAGTTGTGCAGGCCTGGTGTAGAGAAACAGGAACTGGGCTGCTGAGGGGGTTTCTTTAACTCTCTACTCCAGGGGGGATTTTTTGTGGATCTGTATTGTTACCTACATACTTGCTGACAGGTATTTTGAAATAAATTACCAAAATAATTCACACTGATGTGATTATTTAGTGTTATTTTGACATACAATGAGCAGAATTTTTATTTTTTTTTAGCACAGAATTCCCCCAGAAGTACTATTTGCCCCCAGGCAAATGCAGCTCACTTCATTGTATTAAGCATGTATGAACTATTAACTAGTTACAGGTTTGCACTGACCAGGACATTGCAGACATGTTATCTTACAGCTGTGGAAAACTCAGCCTGTTCCTTGAGTTCTAATGAATGTGGCATAAGAATTGTTTTTAGAAACACCCACCTCTAATGTACACACCTGCTGCATTACTCCCCTACATGAGCACATTAGTAGCAGCTATTTTCATCAAGCCTGCAGTTTGAATGGAGTCCGAACACTCTAGATGCTGCTCGTTAACGAACATATTCCAGCTCTTAGTATCCTCTCTGAAGCGTGCATGTGCATTGCAGCAGGAATGCAGAAGTGCTACCAGCTTATTTATCCACACGTAGCCAGACCCTGGTGGAGTCATCAGTTCAACCAATGCCAAACATCTGCCAGGGCTGACCCCAGCTACTCTGACCCTGCTGCTTCCGGCTTGCAGCGAAACATCACTCAGCCAGGAATATTGTGTGCCACATAGCAATCATGCCAGATGGAGAATGGCTGTCACCTTCCTAAACCAACAACACAGTAGCCTCACCTGAGACTCAGCTTCATTACACAGGGCAAAGTAGTTAGGATTTTTGTATCTTGTGGTAAATTCACTGCACACTAGCACAGACTGACAGCAGTTGAGGGGAAACAGATTTTTACTACTGCTTAATATAATCAATGGAATCAGAATATGTAAATTAGATGTACAGGAGAGCTGCCAGCTATCCCATGGCTCTAACTGCCACCCTGACTGGCTTTTTCCTGCTTTAGTGATTTCCTGTTAGTATGCACTATAAGCATCTGCATTAAAGGTAGCCTGGGAGGTCTGAGACAAGTGTCAGCAAGATGGGGTTAGAAAGCTGCAGTATTTAAGTGCCTCCATTTCACTAAAGAAATGGTTCCACAGGCCAGAACTAGCAAATGCAATCACTAAATAGGTCATCTTCCTCCTGTCAGACTGACAGTTAGGATCAGCAGAGGCAACAGAGCTAGATTCCCCTGGATTTATGAGGGGGGCTGACCCTAGACCTTTCTCTGAAGGGCCTTGGATTTTCTCAGTTCTGAAGTCACCTGGCTGCATCTACAGAACAGAACTTAAGGGGAAATGAGATTTAGGCAGAGTTCTGTAGGCTTATTGTGTTTTGTAATTTATAGCAGCAGCTATTCGCCTTGAAGGGGCCTAGGTTTTATTTCTGTGCAAGTCAAAAGAAACGAGGAAGAGTGCAGCAACTGCTTAGAATGCCTTCAGGCTAGCTTCTCCACTCCAACTCAAGGGGTAGAGATACAAACAGATCCAGCTAGAAAAGGTAGACTGCCACCCCAAGGGCACTGTTCTCTTCTGAGACACTCCAGGAGTTGAATGGGGAGACAGACAAGTGTGGAGAGGAAAAGCTGGCAACAGGTGCTCTGCAGTATGCCCATCCTTACTAAGCCCTATCTGCTCTGAGGCAGAGTCTACACATGGAAGTTCTATCCGCATAGCTGCATTGGTCAGGAGAGTGAAAAAAAACTACATCAGAGAGGTTATAGCTATGCAAGAGTGCTGTCAACATAGCTACCCACATTCAGAGAGGTGTTGCTACAGCAACAGAAAAACCCTTTGCCAGCATAATTATGCCAACATTGTTGCCATAGCGTAGACATAGGCCTTGGCTACACTTACCGGCAAGTTCGACGGCTGGAAATCGAACTTCTGGGTTCGACTTATCGCGTCTAGTCTGGACGCGATAAGTCGAACCCGGAAGTGCTCGCCGTCGACTGCGGTACTCCAGCTCGCCGAGAGGAGTACCGCGGAGTCGACGGGGGAGCCTGCCTGCCGAGTGTGGACCAAGGTAAGTTTCAACTAATTCGAAATAAGGTACTTCGAACTTCAGCTACGTTATTCACGTAGCTGAAGTTGCGTACCTTAGTTCGAATTAGGGGGGGTAGTGTAGACCAAGCCATACCCTTAACCAATACCATGTGTCAGAAGCAGGGAGATGAGGGAGCCAAGACACTAAGAACAAGGCTTCACTGCAATTCTGGCTACCACAGCAGCCCCAAAGCATGCAAACCACCTGGTGCAGGATAAAAACAAGGAGTCCAGTGGCACCTTAAAGACTAAGATTTATTTGGGCATAAGCTTTCGTGGGTAAAAAACCTCACTTCTCCAGAGGCGTCTGTTAATCTTTGGGTATGTCTTCACTACCCGCCCGATCAGCGGGTAGCAATCGATCCCCGAACATGCTCCCCGTCGACTCTGGAACTCCACCAGAGCAAGAGGCAGAAGCGGAGTCAACGGGGGAGCCGCAGCCATCGATCCCGCGCCGTGAGGTAAGTCGATCTAAGATACATCAACTTCAGCTACGCTATTCACGTAGCTGAAGTTGCATATCTTAGATCGATCCCACCCAGTGTAGACCAGCCGTTTAAGGTGCCCTTGGACTCCTTGTTGTTTTTGTGGATACAGACTAACACTGCTACACCGGTCCCTGATACCGGTGCAGGATGAATTACCAGCTCTAAGGCAGTACGTACTGACTAGGCCCCAGAACCTTGTTCCCTTTAGTTTCTTACTCCAACTGAGGCTCTGGCTCTCCTAAGTTGTCAGTAAGCAACACCTACCTTCCCAGGTGCATGTACTTGATGACCATCCAGATCTGTAAAGTAAATAGCCCAACAAAACCTAAACAGCTTTTAGAGCACCCAGCTGTGTCAGAATCTCATGCAAAGTAGGTTTTAAGAAAGGTGTCTCAAAGGAGGATGACTGAGGGGTAGTTTTATTTGTCTGAAAACAAGCTGACAGTTGGGTATTTCCCCCAATTTAACCATTTAAAAGCTTCTCAAGATACTGGCATCACCTTATGCCTGGGGTCTGCATTCACCCATGTCTAGAACAGGCTATCGAGGTATTTGGTCATCTCCACGACTGTGGCATTTGAGCATCTCAAACACAAGTGGATTTTTCTTCACAACATAGGGAAACATAATCCCATTTTACACATGGGGTGCTGAGGCCGGGAGATCAAATGACTTGGCTAAGATCCAACAGGAAATCTGCTTAGCACAGCTCAGATTTGAATCTTGATGTCTAGAGACCCAGGCTCTGCTTAACCACACAACCTTCCCATTCATATACAGAAGCACACACTTCAATCCATTTAAGAAGTTACCTCAGTACTTTTAATGATTTTTAGTACATCATAATCTTCCATATTACAGCAGTGGGTTGAACCCAGCTTGCAGGGGGTGAATACAGCCATTATGGACACAAGAACACTTGACATAGTATGTTACTGCATAAAAAGACGTCAAGATCCATAGATGGTCAATCCCTTCCAATGAAATGGCTCGTGAGCTTTGAGACAATAAATTACTAAAGCCCCTAGGCATCTCTTAAGGAGGCAGGACATGCAGTATTTCTTACTCCACACAGAAAGAGGGAAGCTTGACCATGAAGTCATTGCAGAGCAATGTGGATACAACAGCCTAGACTCGGGATATTTTGCGGTCACTTTAGCAAATGTTCTCAATATTAACAGGAGAGCTTTCTGCTACTTCACAGGGCAACTTCTGCTTCGTGCTGACATTGACAACTCCTTCACCTGTCAAGGGAAAGTCAAGATTTAGTCATATGAACTCTGCCTATTTTACAGACAGTTAAAGCAGTTCTTTCACTTTGCACTTCTAGAGTGACACTTGGGAGTTTGAGCCAGGATTCAACCTTGTGTGTTTGTGTTCTCCACAAGCTAAAATAAGGAACAGCTACTTCTCCCTCCATATCACTTAGAGCATCTTAAGACCCAATGCAGCTACAGCAGTAAATGCAAACTTAGTACAGCAAGACACCCACATAAATCTGCTTATTCAGTTCATTATGTTTAAAGATTTTGGAAAAATTAAGACACACAACTGTTTGCTTCAAAAACAACAAGGAGTCTGGTGGCACCTTAATGACTAACAGATTTATTTGGGCATAAGCTTTCGTGGGTAAAAACCTCACTTCTTCGGATGCATAGAGTGAAAGTTACAGATGCAGACATACTGACACATGGAGAGCAGGGAGTTACTTCGCAAGTGGAGAAGAATTATTTGCTTCTTCACAACAGATTGAACTTTTCAGTCCCCTCTGTTTTAAGATATTGTTTCCAAGGTTTAAAAAAAAAAAAAAAAAAAAAAAAAAAAAAACAGCAAGCAAGAAAACCAGGGCCATTTCCTGGGCTCGATGAAGGGAAGTGTATAAAGGAGGCAAACACCTTGAATGAAGAGTTGAGGCGCACAATAATAATCTTAAACAAAAACTCTTTTTACTGACTAAAGTTAAATTTGCTGTTAAGACCAGTTTCAAAGTAATTTTGAATAAATACCATCCTTTTCCCCTCTTAATTGAGCTTTCCACCCCACAAGTCCTGTGACATGAGCACTAATCACTAAAGGGGATTTAAGTGCCTAAGCAGAATTTATAATTTTCAAGAGCACCAAGATGCCTAATGCCCATTGATTTCAAATGGGAATTAAATGGTAGGTGCTTTGGAAAACTCCACTAGGAGCCTGTCTGCATCTTTAGGCATCTAATACCTTTTTAAAACCTGACCCACCTTCAGTCTTTCAGGCTGGATGGGACCTGAAGTACTAACAAAATTCTGCTGATGACCCACCCACAAACACATCATAAACAAGTGAAAAGAGCGGAAACCCCAGCCATACCCCTCTCCCCAAAAAAGAAATTCAGTCACTTTTAACACAGCAGTAAGAGCACACAAGCTATTTTTACAGTCAGCTATGCCAATGACCTACATTTTGTTTTAGACTGGTACAGCAGTCTCTGCAGGGCCCATAAAAACATGGATCAGTTAATGCAGGGGTAGGCAACCTATGGCACGTGTGCCGAAGGCGGCACGCAAGCTGATTTTCAGTGGCACTCACACTGCCCGGGTCCTGGCTACCGGCTCCGGGGGGGCTCTGCATTTTAATTAAATTTTAAATCAAGCTTCTTAAACATTTTAAAAACCTTATTTATTTTACATACAACAATAGTTTAGTTATATATGATAGATTTATAGAAAGACCTTCTAAAAACGTTAAAATGTATTATTGGCACGCAAAACCTTAAATTAGATTAAATGAAGATTCGGCACACTACTTCTGAAAGGTTGCCGACCCAAGTTAGTGTGTTACACATGTTGGTGACTATATATAAACTATCTTCAAGTGTTAATGAGATGTGTGCAAAGAGCACCCTCAATTACTGCCTGCCTTCAAAGCAGTCTACATTTATGTAGGATCATTTTGACCATACAGGCCTTGGGCATGGAGCGCTATATGTAATTGGTGTTTACACAGCAACATGAACAGGGAAAGCATCTCTGCATCTGTGGAATCAGACAGCCTGGCTAAAATGCAAGTTTTGGTCAGCATTGCCGATCTGATGGGGAAAAAAGTTTGAAGTCATCACATTCCACAGAATGACACGCCTTTCAGGTTGTCAAACACTTTTTTGCAAAAAATTAAAACCCCAGTTTACCTTTAGAAGATCCTCAAGTCTATGTCTATGGACAACATAATAGTCCCTGCAAGAGAGATATTGTACAGGAGAATTAATGACTTTCAAGGGCTGCTGGCATTTAAAATATTCAATCTGCATCTTGGAAAGTCTATGAGCTACAGAGCAGTAAGTGGGGGCATTTGAATGACAAAGGTTTATTTTATACTCCACATTGAGTGCCACTAGTAATCTAACTGAATTGCTAAGAACAAGTATCAAATTATGAAACAATTTTAACAGCAATACAGGAGAGAAGACTTACTACTTTATGCCATCAATAAATCCACTCAATGAATTATCAAGTCATTATTTGAACAAAACCTTTCTATTAAGGCTTGATGTACTCTGTAGTGTTCACATGTGATCTCTTTATGCACACAGCACACCTCAGGTGCTGCAAATTTTGCCTTCACGCTATATACAGATGCACTAGCTATCACATGCCCTGGCTGTCTGCACAGCCACAATGGCCCTGAAAATTCTGTACCTGGCACCACCATCATCATAAGTTTGGTTCCATAAACCGTTATGCAATGCTGGTAATTAGGCCACATGGGTTACTCTATCTAAACCTGGGAACTCACATTGGCTTTGCTGTTCACTTTTATTTACAGACTTGGACAGAGCCACTATGGAGCTATTTGGGCATAAGCTTTCATGGGTAAAAACCCCACTTCTTCAGATGCATGGATCTGAAGTGGGTTTTTTTTACCCACAAGAGCTTATGCCCAAATAAGTATGTCTCTAAGATGCCACCGGACTCCTCGTTTTTGTGGATGCAGATTAACAGGGCTACCTCTCTGATATTATGGAGCTGTTCCTACAATATACTTCTGGTCCCCTGCTCATTCTAGCATTTACCCATTCCATGACAAACTATTAGGCAGATCCCATTGTGATTGTTTAACAGGATGCAAGAGAGACAAGGTGGGCAAGGTAATCTCTTATTGAACCAATTTCTGTTGGTGAGACAGACAAGCTTTCGAGATTCACAGAGCTCTTCAGGTGTCCACAGAACACAACACATGTCAGCAGCAAACCCTTTCCTTCCACCCTTGACTGGCCTGCATTTCATGGGTCATGCATTTACAGACATTTCTCAATGCTCCCAGACTTCCACAAAGGTTCCCATTCACAGACCATTTGCAAAGCTTAATGACCCCGAATCAATTATGTGCCCATTGCCATCCAGCAACCTGAGCAATGGTGGATTGGCTGGGCCCTGGCTTTTCATGTTCCTCACCACTGGACATGCACTGCTGTTTACATGCAGTATTTGCCACCTATGTCTAAGGCTGGCAGACTTGGTCAGCAACAGACATGTGGGGGCAATGGAGGGACAAGATATTTCTGCAGAAAGGATGCATCCAAAGTGAAAGGGTTTTTTTTTAAATGATACCCAAACAGAATGTTTAAAAGCAAAGGCTGCAGTCACTCCTACTTGGGAGACACTATGCACAAACTTCTAGCCTGAGAGGTGAAGGATTAAATAAATGTCTGTCTTGTCTATTAGAGCGTAAACTCTTCAGGGCAGCATCTGTCTACTATTATTTGTACAGTGACTAGCATAATGGGGCCCCATTCTCAATTGGCCCTTATGACTACCATAATAAGAAGTAAGTGGGATACATGGACTGTGTTTAAAGCCAGTCTCTCCCTTGTAGGGAGAAATTATTTGAGATTGCTGTCAGATACTGAAAGATATTTATTCAGAAACTTACCACTCTCCCCTATTAATGGCTCACAAATGGCTTGTTAACCAGGACAGTGACCACTTTTTCCAAGTCTGCTTCAGGTCACCATGGCACCTTTCTCTCAGTGAGCCAGGTATCCCAGGCTCACGTTGCTCCCACCTTGCTGCCATGGACCTAAAATGTACAAAGGCACGGGATGGGATTAACTACAGAGTGTGTGTTGGGGGAGGGGAGAAAGAGGAGAAGAAGGGGCCATTCCCTGATGGTGTATCAGACTGAATCTGGCTAAAGCAATGAAAAATCAGCACTGTCGCTCTGATGGGGAAAAAAGTTTAGTCATCACGTACACCAGCGAGATCTCGGCTCCAGAGTGAGCTGGAGGGAAGTGCCAGGGCAGCATACAAAGGACACCCTAGTTTGCATGCAGTTTCAGCAAGACAGACACATGTGACCTATGTAGCTAACTGGTTATCCGCACATTAGGTTGGCATGCAACTGCACTTCACTTTTTAAATAAGTCAGCCATAAGAATACCAGTTACATGTTTCAGCCAGAAAACTGTGAGCATCTAGCACCCATCTAAATTAGAGACTGCAGCACCTTAGATGTTACAGTGGTAGGTGCTAAGCAGAAGCCGGTTGTTTGGTCACATGTGGGGAAGGGAAAAAACATACTGAGAAACAAGGGGGAAAAATGAAACAGCAGCGTTACAGGAGCAGATAGAGACAAGAGTTGGCAAATGAGCAGCACTTTAAAAATGGGAGCCTAAGATAGCAAAGAGAGACTAGGATATTGGGCAGAGAAAGTGGCAAAAAGGATGCAAAATAAGAGTGGCTTACATCTGTTGGCTGGGGCAATGGTGGTTTGGGGTGTGACAATTTACCATGGAGAGGGCCATACAAAGTATTAAGCTACTTAGACTGTAAACTCTTTGGGGCAAGCCCATTTTTGTTCTGTCTGTACAATGACTGCTTAATCCACCTAACTAGCAAACTTGGAGTGAAAGCTACAACCACCCCCACCTGGGCTGCCCTAAGCAAAGCTTCACACAGTAGTTACATGCAGGCACCAAGAAACAAAAACTTGTAAAACAGTAGTGACGGGTATTTATTCATAGACGGACTTACCGCTGCCTCCTCCATGAGGGTCACAGGGGGCAATGGACACAGTGGGTTCATAACCAGAGCACCGGCGCTTCCTGATGGTTCTATCCTGGGGCCGCGCCTGGCCTTGCTCTACCACGCCAGGTCTCCAGCACATGTTGCTCGCGCCTGCTTGGTGGACCTGAGAAGCAGAAGACCGAAGAGGCGAAAGAGATTTAGTCTCGCTGACCATCCGGCGGGAGCAAAGCAAAGGCCGCCTCCCCGGGCTGGTGCATCAGACACAATCTGGCTTAGAGCAGCGAAATCAACACTGTCGCTCTGATGGGGAAAAAAGCTTTAGTCATCACGTGCACCAGCGAGACCCCGGGCTGCGGGCGAACCCCTGGCTGGGGAGCAGAGAGCGGCCAACCCGGTCTGTGGCCAGACACCCCCGGGCCCTCTTCCAGGGGGAGCGACAGTCTGCGGGAGAACGGGGGGTGGCGGCCAGCGAGAGAGCAGCCTGGAGCAGCAGAGGCAGCCGCTAGCGAAGGACTCCCCCGGCAGCTGGGCGCGGCCGAGGTGCAGCCGGATCCCCGCGGCCCCTCCAGCGGGGACACCCCTTCAATACAGGCTGAGTGCAGTAATAGGGTCTGCGAGGCACTGCTGGAGCTGGACAGGGGACAGGCACAAGCGCGGACGGCCGCGGATGGCACTGGATTGTACGCGCCCCCCCACCCCGCACAAGCCACTCACCGCTACCCTCAGCGAAGGGAACGAAAAAGAGAGCGCTTATCCGCGAGCACCCCCTTATATAGCGGACTGTGCCTGACTGCGCATGCTCCACGCACGTGTACCTGGGAAACGTAGTCCCCGAGGGGCTGTCTGTGTCGGGCCATGCTCGTTTCAGCACGCCAGGGCTCCCCGCTCTGGGCGCTCTCTAATCGGGCTCCCTCCCCGCTGGCCAGTCAGACACAGAAAGGCTGAGCGGTTGTGCAACCCACGACCGCCTGCCCACGGTTTGTAGGAGGAGGAGATGGGCCTGGAGTTAAAGGGTCTGGTTTGGCCCTTCTCTAAGGCAGCCACACACCAGGATGAGTCTGGGTTGGTAAAGCCCCATCAAGCAGGTCCTGTGCCCAGGTGGGCCTGAGACCACCGGGCGGGAGTCTGGGCAAAGACAGCAAAGAGAAAGTGTAACAGGTCCTGGAAAGCAGCGTGCCTGTTTCATTCCAGGCCAGTGCTTTGCACTAATGGCAGTTTTTGCGTCAAAAGCAGGCAGGACTTTGACATTTAGCACATCAGTGCCGTGGTTTCGGGGCAGCAACTGTGGCACTCAAGAGTTCAAGCTTGTGCAACGTTTCATAAATGAAACGCTCCCCAACTGTTACACATTCAGTAAATCCTTGAGCTGCAAATCTAAGGCCTGATCCTGCTGCAAGCTGCTGAGTGCTCTCAATTCCTGGTGAAGTCAATGAGAATCGAGGGCAGTTAGCACCTTGCAGGATCAGGCTCCTAATGCCTCCATTGTAGTACAGATCCCTCTCACTTATTGGTAGCGGTGGCAGGCCTGTATAATCTCTTAATCCAGCATTTCCCTATATATCCTTTCTGGACTGTGCTGACTGAGGCCTTCACTACATTGGCGTTCCACAGACTGCTCCTATTTTAAAAGAAAAGAAACAATGGGTGTGCTTATAGATTTTCTGCTCCTCGCAGCTAAAGTTGTGGGCTATATAATCCAGTCCCTTATGCGGTGGATAAAGAGGCCCACCGAGAAAAGAGTCACCAATGAAATATGTTTAATAACAGGTACGGCCAGTGCAAGAGGACTGGGTCGGCATTTTGCTTTAGAACTCGCCCAAAGAGGTGCGACGCTTGTCCTGTGGGATATAGACACAGATGGTAATGAAAAGACTGTGGTACAGGTGAGGGAGCTGGGGGCCAAGGCTTATGCTTACACCTGTGACGTGAGCCAGCGAGAGGACGTCTATAACACTGCAGAGAGAGTGCGTCGGGAGGTGGGAGATGTCACCGTCCTGATAAATAATGCTGGGGTTGTAGCAGGGAAACCAATCTTGCAGTGCTCAGATGAAATTCTGGAAAGGACCATGAAGACTAACTGCCATGCGCATTTCTGGGTAAGTGTCATTTAGTGCAGAAAACCAAGTATAAGATGATTGAGAGGCAGGGTGCCCTTGTACATCGGGCACAGGCTTGGAAGCAAGCGCCGGTTTCGGTTCCTTACTCTGCCTCTGACCTGCTGTCTAACCCTAGAGAAGTCACTTTACCTCAGTGTGCCTCTTTCACTTATCTATTTATGCTCTTTATTAGAGACAAGGTGGATGAGGATGTTTTTTATTGGACCAACTTCTGTTAGTGAAAGAGACAAGCTCTTCCTCGGGTCTGCTCTTTGTGACTGGGACTGACTCTTCTCACCCTCCAGCACGTCCTGAAGGCAACCAATATGGCCTATTTTAGACCAACGACAGAAGTGAACTATAGAGTCCAGAGCGGAGGGAGATGCAGCAGGGCCCCTCTACTTGGGAATTCACCCACCCCTTTATCCCTGAAGGCAAAAGTCTTCCCCTTCAGGACATGCTAGAGCAGAACCCATCCATTTGTTCAGGGATTTGGGACAGGGTGGGTTCCCTGTATTTGGGAGCTGTTAATTCACTGTCTGACTTTGGAGAGTGGGGTGTCTCAAGGAGAAGGAGGGGCTCAGAGTGGTGGGCTGAGGGGAAGGGGCAGTGCATCGCGTGCTGCTCCTAGGGGCTCGCAAGTGATGGCAGCAGGAGGGCACTGCATCACAATGGGGTGGAGGGGTGGGGCACTGGAGCCCCACCCACTCCAATCCCCACGGTGGGGACGCTGTCACTGTCCAAGAGACCCGAGCTGCTGGACAGGAAGCGGTGCAGCAAGTGGGTGCCCCCCAGCCACTGACCACCAGTCCCGAGCGCGCTGCACTACCCAGGCTGCCCAAGCCGGATGCCACAGGCCAGGCAGTGCTGGTGATTAGAGCCCTGTACGGTTGTATCCACATCCGATCCACTTTCTGCAAAAATGGATATCCATGGATTTGCAGGGTTCTATAACTCATAGCATCCAGTTAGACCTTGAAGTGGACACATCCTGTTGAGACAAGCATCAGAAGGGGGATATTTACCACAATCTCTGCCTTCTAAATGGGTCCTGGCATCACACAGCCAGTTTAACATTTGAAATATTAGTTCCTTCTTAACCTTTTTGGAGACAGGTTGAGATTCCCTTTTCATTGGGAAGACCCCTCTACTCACTGCTGGAGTTCAATATTTGCAGTACAAGAAATTCCAAAGATTTGAGTCAAGGTTATCAATAGATTTCAAAGCACTTTGCAAAGTTGGGTGAGCATCATTATCTCAGAAGGGAAAATGTAAGGTTCAGAGAAGTTAAGTGACTTGTCCAACGGCATACAAATGCAATGAAAAAAATGGGAATAGAATCCAGGTATTCGAGTCTTGTACCCGATCCAGTCTAGATCACACTAGCAACTGTGTTCCTTCAGGTCTGTATATTATTCTCTCATTTTTAGACTTGGTGGTTATAAATTTTGTCATTTTATTAGTCCAAGATGAAATTACATTTGGAGCAGCTATTCCCTAGCTAAAATTAAAAGCAATGGCAATCAGTCATTGTACTCCACGGCTTGATAAGGTCACCAACAGAGAACAGAGATAACCCCCAGTGATTAGTATTACTAGTTTGGTACCCACTGTGGTGGGTTTATACCTTCCTCTGAAGCATCCTGCACTGGTTATTGAGAGAGAGAGACAGATCAGATACAATGCGGCAAGCTTCTCATGCTCGTATTTTCTGAACCAAAACATTAGAAAATCAGAGCATTGAATCCAAACCCAGTAAATTATCACAACCCTTCCTACATGCGAGAATAGACTCCGTAATGGTTTATGATCAAATATTTTCCAGTTTACACTATGCAGAACCTCAGGGTCCCATGGGACACAGTTCAGGAGTGGATTGATTTTTCTATTTTGGGTTCTCGCCAAGGATTGTTATTTATTATTTGTATTACTGTATTATATTATTGGGGAGGGATAGCTCAGTGGTTTGAGCATTAGCCTACTAAACCCAGGGTTGTAAGTTCAATCCTTGAGGGGGCCATCTGGGGCAAAATCAATACTTGGTCCTACTAGTGAAGGTAGGGGGCTGGACTCTATCCTTTCAGGGTCCCTTTCCAGTTCTATGGGATAGGTATATCTCCATATTTTTTTTTTATTATAGTAACATGTAGGAAGTCCAGTCTTGGACCAGGAGCCCCTTAGCTGCTGGACAAACAGAATAAAAAACTACAGTCCCTGATTCATTCATTACAAACTCTCAAACTCACCCTAAGCAGAGTCCAGGCAAATAAAAAAAAATCCAGTTTTCCAAATCTATAAAACCAAAATTTTGAATTAGTTTTACTCAACATAAAAGTGTTAATTTATGGCCAAAGATTAAATCAGATTGAATTTCCCAGGCTTTGAAGTCTTGATAAGATCCCTTTAAATATTTCTCCACTAAGTAATGACTCTTCCAAAGAAAAAGGCATCTGTCTCGAATGAGAACAATCTGTCTCATAAATGGCACACTCAGACATGCCTGCATCAGTGATTTTATATCCATAGATTCACCTTAGTCATGAGAACTGAATGGTCATCCATCTGTTGCAGAAGTACTTTGACAGAGAGGGCCACCTGGCATCTGTGAAAACACACTGAAGGTATTTCTCAATCTGCATTGCTTGGGCAGTGCAAGCGCAGCTGTTCATGTTTAGAAAGGTCAGCCAAGCAGAGTGTTCCCATCCCATCCCTGTGATAACATATACATGACAGGGTGGTTTCCAAGGTTGAACGCTGAGCTGCTTCCCAGAATTTCCCTGGTGAATGAAACCTCCTCTGGTGGCCAGGCTAAGATCAACAACAAAAGAGGTGGCGTTGAAGGGATAGTGCAACACAGCACAGGAAGGGGGAAAGCTGAGGAACCCTCCCCATTCATGTCTTGGCTTCACATCTATGAGCTTTGAGAAGCAGAGTGATCTACTGGAACAAACAAAGGATTAGGAAGTGAGCAGTCCTGGGTTTCACATCCCATTGTGCTGACGACTCCCTCTATAGCTCTTACTTACGTAACCACTCCGTGCCTCAGTTTCTCTCTGTGTAAAATGAACATTGGTTCTGCTGAGTAACCAAATATAGCCATTTGGTTGCTCAGATCTACCAAGTTACAGGAAGCTTTAGCACAATTTGACTTGCCACACTGGTTTTTCAACCAACCAATCAGTCTATGTTTCATAATTGAGATTCTTGTGACAGCAGCCACATCAAAACCAAGCTGAAGAAAAGTATGTCCTGAAATCCTAGTGGATGGTTTAAGGATGTTATTTAAAATCTGACAAGAGTGCAAGAAGACATTCTGCAGATGTATGAACTAGGATATGAAAATATACCAATTGTCTCTAGAGAGCTAGCCAGAGGAGAAACCCACATGAGGTATTCTGTGCTCACTCTCTCAGAGACAACCTAACCTATGCTGTTTCACCCACCTCCTTATCTAGAGGGATCATATGGAGATAAAGTGCTGAGTGCATATAGGCGTTATGCAAAACATTATATTATAAAAATGCCTATTTAAATTCTGGTAACAATTATTGTTCAGTATGACTTATGTTTGTAGGCAGCTAATTCTGGAAAGTAGCTTATCAGCCAGGACTTGGGGAATGAGGTCTGGATCCCCATTAATCCTGGTTTCACAGCACTGAAAGATGAAAAGACAATCAGAGGAAGGACATTTTAAGAGGATTGCAGTGAAAACTAATCAAGTTACACAGCAAAACCATCTCACATGTGCAACCGAAAAGGAACTTTAAATGGGCATCAGTGTTTCCTAAATTGGCAGGATAGGGAAAGTGGGAGGGCCTAGGATAATCAAACACATGAGACACAGCTATTTTGGCTGGATTTACTTAATCTCCCTGGGTAACATTCAGATATTTTCATAGAAATCTCTTTGGCTGGAGCAGTGTTTAAATATGGTTTCTTAACTCACTTTGGGTTGATTGTAGCAGGGCCCTTATGAAGGCAGAGTAAAGTTTGTAAGTGCATAATAAATGGTCAGAAGCCACCTCAGCTCCCATTGTTTTTCACTTGTGGATGCAGACAGAGCTCCTCTCTGAGAGATTCACTGGCTTCCAGCCAGCTTATGAAAGCTTTGCTGGATCCAGTCATTTATCAGTGCATTACCCAACAGAACACGTCTCCCAAGTGACAGCGGAGAGTTGTCAGAGTGCTCACTCTCTTGGCATGGATGCTTTTGGCACAGCACTACAAGGTAAAGATGCTTCTGGGCTGCATCTGCATTTAGCATTTTAGCTTTGTCTACATTAGAGGTGGTTGTTCTCTTGCCAGTGTCTCCCCACCAGTGGGAGCAATGATAGGAGTGGCTGCTGGCATTGGAACCACGCTATTGTCTAAGCCTGCGCAGAGAGGCTCTAGCCAACGGGATGGTTACAAGGCTGCTGGCGGCCTGAATTACACTGATGCTCTCATTGCTGTCCACAGTACGCGAATACTCTCAGAGCTCTAGAACAGTGGTTCTGCAACGCAGAGGTCTTCCAGGGGATGCACATCAACTCATCTAGATATTTGCCTTGTTTTACAACAGGCTCCATAAAAAGCACTAGCAAAGTCTGTACAAACTAAAATTTCATACTATGATGTTATACTGCTCTAATATACTATACACTGACATGTAAGTACAATATTTATATTCCAATAGATTTATTTTATAATTATATGGCAACAAGAAGAAAGTCAGCAATTTGTCAGTAATAGTGGGCTGTGATACTTTTGTATTTTTATGTCTGATTTTGTAAAGCAAGTAGTTTTTAAGTGAAGTGAAACTTGGGGGTACACCAGACAAATCAGACTCCTAAAAGGGGTACCGTAGTCTGGAAAGGTTGAGAGCCACTACTCTACAATCTGGGAAATCTTCATTGGCAGCTGAACATTAAAGGGATGTGTTTTCAACAATCTCTAAATGTGAACGCCCTGTACTGGCAGACTGTCATTCTTTTGCTCAAGTGCCCAAATAAAAGTTGTTAAAACAAGAAAAATGTCTGAGTTGCCAAAACTGACCACACTGGTTTCTGCAGGATCCTTAAGTGTTTAGCATGTAAATGGTCAACTGCTAGATACGGGCTTGAACCAGAACCCTGGATCTGAACTATCCCAAACTTGGATGGAGTGGAGATCAAAACAGCAGCTTTGGTCTCTATGTAATACAAGAAGCTAAACCAAAACCACAGGGCCAAACACCCCCAAACATTGGTCAAGTTCCAATCCAGGTTGTAATTTTACAGCTCAAGCCCATCTCCCCTAGCTGCCTCATGTTAAATCACATGCATCGCTGACTTAAAGCCATGAAAAAATCTCTCATCTGAAATCAGCAATGTTGCTAAGGGGCTGTGTGGAATGTTCATAAAAATACACCCGTCAGCATCTTTACTGCACATTGGGAAAATCTCCATGCCGCTGCCAAATCAGAAACATGGACCATTCGGAATAAGGAAATTGCAAATGCCTAAAAATCATCTAGTCCACATAATGGAATAAGGATGAGTAAAAGAAGCTGCTTCTCTGCAGTAATAGTTGAGCCATGAGTCTTTTAATCTGCAGCTAAGAATAGAAATAAACGTGTGTCCTAGCAGCGCATCAGCAAAACAGACCTTGGAGCTTTGTACCCACGCTCTTAGATATGCAAGTGTAATAGGCGAATGGTGCACATGAATAAGCTCTCTTCCTTCTGTCCATACAGACTGTCAAGGCTTTCCTTCCAAGAATGATGGAGATGGACCATGGTCACATTGTGACGATAGCAGGATCCTTGGGCCTCTTTGCAACAGCTTGTATGGCGGTCAGTAGCTATGGATCACCAAAGTGTGTGCTTTCCTTTCACTCCCCCTCTCCTCAGCAGCTGGTGCTGCAGGCCCCCCCTCTCCCCGATTCAATCAGGGGTATTTATGGTATAAGTCATGAACAGGTCAAGTACTGTGATTTTTTGTTTCTTGCCCATGACCTGTCCATGACTTTTACTAAAAATACCCGTGATTAAATCGTAGTAGCCTTACTTTTCAGTTGTAATTAATTTCATGGGTGTTCCTCCCCCCCAAAATGTGGTTGATAAAACAGAAGGCATCACTAGGGAGGGGTGTAGGTTAGTGGCCCAAGCACAGCACTCCTGAGTTCTAATACCACCTCTTACACGGATTCTGCGGGGCCTTGGGCAAGCTACTTAATCCTTTCCAGCCTCAGTTTCCTTCTAGCTAAAAGGCAAAGAGTAATCATTACCTCTATCACAGGCACGTGGAAAGTGTTATGTCAGTATGAAGTTTCTTGTGGATTTCTAGATACATGGTCCTGTATTCCCAAATCTCAGCACCTTGTTTTTCCCATCTTTAAGATGGAGATAACAATGCATATCTACCTGTTAAAGCACTTTGGAACAGTCAGAATGAAATGCAAATGTTATAACCTAAGGCACCCAAATCCCATTGAAATTTAGTAGCATTTGGACACCTCACTCTATCTGAAAACCTTTGAAAACCTCAGCCATAGTTTGTTGCCTTGTTTTCCTGAGACTGGGATGACCTTTGTTAAAGAGCTGGCATACATATGAAAATTCAATGTCAGCAATTGTCAGCTTTGGCAAGCACCCCGCTTATTTCCCCAGCATGTTTCAAATGTGTGTGTGTTGTGGAGTTCAGTCTATTATCCATATTAAAAACGTGGGGGGTTATTGGGAGATCTGCTTATCACAATAGCTTATTGGTGCTAAAACCTCTACACATGTTCTCAAGCTGTGAGGAGGGGTTAAGTCAAGTGAGAGAGAAAATTACCTGGAATGTACAATAAAAATAGGATGTTAGATGGTAATGGAAAGGCCGTCAGAAGCAATCTGACAGCCCAAACAAGGTAAATGGGTCCCTGAAATTAAGAATAACCAACAGATCATTTTCCTTCATTATAAATATGGGGGTTTTATGCATCTGTTTAAAGTGCAATGACAATATTTATTAGGCATTTGCAAAGTATTACAGGAGCAGTATTAATGCAGAGGTTGGATTTTAAAAAGCAAGAACAATGGTGTAAATGCACCTCACTTCTCAGGTCTGCACTGACCTGATTTGTACGGGGAAGTGAGGTTCACAATTGTGCACACTTTTTGCAAGCAAAACTGCACATCTAAGGGCTATGAAAACCTGGCTGAGTTGGATCCAAGCCAATGGAAAGACTCCCCTTGGGTTTTGGATCACATCCTTAGCTCATTGGCACCTGCAGTTTATCAGCAGGCATTGCTAGTAAAAGGCATTTATCCAGGGGCAAAGAAAGACATTATCCTGGATCAAAAAGATGGAGGAGATTATAGAACAATATGGTGAATCAGAAAGGAGTTTAAATCAGAGGTAAAAAGGAAAAATGTTTTGAGTACAGCCAAACTCACTGAAACATATGACAGCCTCCTTGTGTCCCATTTACTGGGGACCATCATTTAGCTCATAAGATTGTTGCCTCTTTTTGACCTGAGTAACTAGTCAAAGCTCAGGCCCAGAGGATGTTCCAACATCAATTTCTGTTCACAGCTGGAATCTGGTGCTTTCTTTGATGCTTTTAAAAAAAATTAAAAAAAAAATCAAGCAGTTATAAAGTCCTGTTTCTCCTAACACAAGAGGAGCCGAAAAACGGGATAGCTTCTCTGTTTACAGCCTCAAGCTTCTTTATCCAGCACCAGACCCAAAAGTCCCCTCTCTAGTTTCTTCCAGGGTCATACACCGTGCTTGTCGTGGCTCTCGCTCTCTCCCAGTACATCTTGCTTCAATTTCTGTGCTTCGGTCTCCCCGTGTGTTCTCAGTTTCTGTCTGCACTTCAGTTTGTCCCACCCACCCATGTTTAAACATTACCCTGTCAAACCCCCCCACCCACAGGCGCCGGCTTCCTCCTTTCCCAGGGGGTGCTCAACCCCTGCCCAGTCCCAGGCCCCGCCCCCACTCCACCTCTTCCTCCAAGCTCCCGCCCTGCCTCTTCCTGCCCAGTTCCACCCCTCCCTGAGCACGCCATATCCCCACTCCTCCCCCTCCCCCCAGCACCTCCTGCATGCCGCAGAAGAGCTGATTGCGGTGGGGCGGGAGGTGCTGGGAGGGAAGGAGGGGGAGCAGTTGATCGGCAGGGCCGCCAGCGGATAGGAGTCACTGGGTGAATTGTGGGGGAGCCGGCTGCAGGTGCGTGCTAAGCACCCACTAATTTCCCACATGGTGGTAGTTTTGGGGCAGACTCCATTATGCCTTGTTTTAGGTGGGGCCTCTTAGCTGTTTCTTAAAGCTATATTAAGGGTGCATCACATCCATCACAGTTTCAATAAGATTTTAATTCAATCCATAACAATATTGAAAGGTGGCATGTGGAAAACTAAGCGGGTCACAAGAGTCTCTGTTTTCAGCATAGGTTCACTGGAATGCTTTGGTTCAATGAGCAAACCTGCTCTGTGCAGAGAAGCCAGCCTCCGGCGCTCCCGTAGCTAAGCTAGCAATTGCCATCTAATACCTGGGAGTGTTTCCAGGAGGAACAAGCCTACCCCCACCTACCCCTAGCCAAAGCCTCTCATTGTCTGCAGGATTACTGTGCGAGCAAGTTTGCAGTAGTTGGATTCCATGAAGCGCTTAGCCATCAGCTGAAAGCCAAGCGAATCAATGGAGTGAAGACTACCCTGGTGTGCCCCTATCTTGTCGACACAGGCATGTTCACTGGATGTAGAATCAGGTAAAACCATTTACATTCGACTCATTCGCAGACATATCACACCTGTCCAGCTGCAACTGGGGTCAGTTCCTCAGTTGTTAGGGAACCGGAAAGAACACCACCAGCTGACTTTATAGACAACTAGAATCAGCAGACACCCCCAACGGTTAGCCTTGCAGCAACTCTGCCCTGGTTCAGCCGCTCAGATAATGGAGCGATTAAACTCTCCTTTAATTAGCCTAGCGTACTTGTCCCTTAATATTACTGAATTGTAGCAGTTTGGATCACTAGTGTATAACACCGACATTTTTTTAAGAAAGGGCAGACAGCAAAATCAGAAGGTAAAGCTGGCATCTCTTGATAAAAGTAAAGAGAACTTGTAAAATCCTTGCCTACAAAAATGAAAATAGGAACCATCCTTTCTCTGAGGGGTGGATGCAAATGAGAGCTTATGTAAGAAGAATCAGGCTAGAAATGGATCATCTAGAATGATTGGACATGACCAAGAAACCAGGGGAAAATTGTAGCAAACTTTGGCAATTCTAAATTGCAGGAGCTGTCAATACTCACGTGTTCCCTCATTAACAAAACACTTCAAACTAGAGTGAACCTACTGGATAATGATACACTCACATGAAAATAAAGAGTACCTTCCTGTAAGAGAGGGAGGAACCCTATACTGAAATAGATTTCTCCATTTATAAGATCAGATCCACATTATAGCACAGGACCAGCAGACAGGATGCGCTTCTTGTATTACAGACTCTACCACTTTGAGATCTTGGACAAGTCACTTAGCTTCAAGTTTACCTATTTTCACAATCACAGGAGCATTAATTGCAAAGCACTTGGAGGCCCCTGGGTGCCAGGTACTAATTTTGTGCAAAGATTTCTATTAATGAAGTAGCCTGTATAGAATTTGCAAAGAGTGCATGATTCTCTGACCAGGGGGATTGGGCCTGAATATTGCAGGATATGAGAATAAAAAATTCCAGGTGATGAAACACTACAGAGTATATAGTATTTTCTCCCCCTCCCCTCCGAAGTAATGTCATAAGCCAAAAGGTGACATACCTTTTAGGTGTGTTTTGCAGGGTTTGGGGCTGGAGGTAGGCCTCCCCTCTCCAGCCACACTCACGTATAACTGAATTTTAATGCTGAGCTCCCAATTCATCTGTCCAAAGAGAACGAGCTCCCAGTAGACCAGAACTCAACTAATGTGGAGATGTTCAAAACAAAAACTACAGCTCGGGTACGAGACCCTCACGTATGGCTTGTCTGCACTACAAGCGCTATAGTGGTACAGGTGCAGATAAGCCACTGTCGTGTAAGACACTTGTTACCGTGATGGAAGGGGTATTTCAGTCACTGTAGTATCCACTATCTCAAGAAGCAGTAGCTAGGGTGATGGAAGAATTCTTCTGTCAACCTAGTGGTGTCTATCCCAGGGCTTAGGGCAGCTTAATTACATATCATGGGTCACTTGCAGGTTTAAAGTAGTGTAAATGGTGATTTTTCTGTAACTTGAAGTCTTTAAACCATGATTTGAGGACTTCAGTAACTCAGCCAGAAGTTAGGGGTCTATTTCAGAAGTGGTGAGGTTCTGTGGCCTGCCATGTGCAGGAGGTCAGACTAGATGATCACAATGGTCCCTTCTGACCTTAGATTCATAGTCTTTATCTCGGGGGGTGAATTTCTCACCCCCCCGAGTGACATAGCTAGGTCAATCTAAGTTTCAGGTGTAGACCAGACCTCAGATAGTAAACCTATAGTCATGACTATGGAGCACTACTCACAAATGTGCACTGTGCTTAATGTTGGTCATTAAATTAAAACTAAACTGACTTTGGATAAACAGCTTACAAAAGGACCAGATTCAGCATGCAGCACAATTCCATTAAAAAAAAAAAATCAATGGCATTGCAATTGAGAGAGTTGCAATCAACTCCTACCTTTGGCCCAGTTTGTCAGGGTGCATCACCTTAGGTAAATCAGGCAACTCTCTTTCTTGCCGGAATGAAGCCAGACTCCCAGAACAGTGCAGAGTTGGTTGGCAGAAGCAATGCTTTATAAAAAGAGATCACATGACACTGTTCTAGTTGAGTCTCAGCACCTACAACACTTGGAATGGAACTAGCATTACTACACACATTGAAAGGCTCACTAAAAATGACAGAGTCCTGTGGCACCTTTAAGACTAACAGATATATTGGAGCATAAGCTTTTGTGGGTGAATGCCACGAAAGCTTATGCTCCAACACCTCTGTTAGTCTTAAAGGTGCCACAGGACTCTCTGTTGCTTTTTACAGATCCAGACTAACATGGCTACCCCTCTGATCCTTAAAAATGACAGTTACCTTTGATGTTAGCATAATATAAAGAACTCCGCAATTATTGCTAGTAATCCTCACCAGGAGCCAGAATTGTTTAAATTCATTTAAGCCAGGAGCACTTGACGTTGTACATCACCAACAAGGGTGATATCTGAGCTAATACAGTCAAAGCTTTATCGGGCATGTTGGGGGAATGGGTGGGGGGTGCCGGTTAGTCAAAAATTCTAGTTAGCTAAGAGTTATACTGACCCATGGAATACCAATTTTCAAAGGATTAGAATACAATCAAATGAATAAAGTATAAAATAGTAGACAGGTACTCACCAATCCAGTAGTAGTACTGCACTGCAGAGTGGTTGGTTTCTTGAAGCACTTAGGTGTATACAGGTGAAGTTTTCTATACAGTAGGTTATCTTAGGACACTACATATCACTATGGGCAGTGCATGGCGTTCACCCAGATCACTAAAAATACACTTAACACTAAAACTCTACTGAACATAATTTAATCTTTGGTGATTCAGAAGGCACTTCAGGATCTTGCAGTGCATCAGTCATCATTATCAACATCAATCATCATTGTAGATGTAGGCAGTGTAGGAGATTGGGCTGAATCTAAGGATTCTGATACACCCTGAAAGTGGCTTTTTTGAATAAACCCCTGATATCAGCTTGCTTATGAGTCTTCTGCCTCTTTTGCATAAAAATAGAGTGCAGAATGTGCAATTGCATAACCTCCTGGGCAGTATACTAGTCCCGGTTACTAGACTGAAGATTTGTATTGGGAGATATCAGAAATGCCGGTTAAAAGAGCTTTCTGGTTGATAAAGTGCAGGATAACACAGCTTTTACTGTAATTAGAACAGGTTAGACACCTTGGTTTATGAACTCCCCTGGCTCTACCTAATATGGTTTAAAAGGAAAGGGTTGACACTTTTCCTTTATGCAGTGGGGGTTTCAGAAGGGTTATACAGAATCTAATTTTCCCCAAATTACTGATTTCTCTCTTAATGAAACATTTACCAATTGTTTTTCTAGGCGAGAGCTGGCTGCTCTTCTCTCTCCATTAAAACCAGATGACTGTGTGAAGATAGCAATGAAAGGAATACTGAATAATCAGCCCATAATATGTATCCCCAGAGTAATGTACTTTGCAGTAGTTTTAAAACAGTAAGTATTTCCACTCAGGGAATTGCAGCTGCGTTAATTCATTTTGTTGGTACTGTTTCAAGATGCACTTAAAAGTGAAATAATTGGCTGTAGTGTTATCGGACTGTCCCAAAATGGCTAGAACATTCAGATTTAATAGAAAAGTGTATCAGAAGGTTCTTGGCCTTACATAGGGCCGGGGTCTGCTACTTCGGAAACCATGTTCTTTCCACTGCAAAAAAAGATTGGTTTTAAATATGCAAGACACTACACCTACATCTTATGTTTGAAATAGCAAAGACCATGGAGGTAAGATACTCTGTCAAAGGCTTCTTCAGATTGTCAGCTACATTACATTTAATGTTCAACATATCTATTAGCAATTTGGGGAATATGTTCTGAGATCTGACAGGGAGAAGATGGATTGTTTAATATGGTATAGCTTTTCCACCATAATCTTATAAAATTTTAGAATAGTATTAGTAACATACAAGATTTTTTTCTTTCTTTGGATGGAGAAGGTAGCATAGATATCCTCTGAGGTAAGTTTTGTTCACTTTTCAATACATTATTTAGATCTAGTCCACAGACTGAATCAAGGCCCTAAAAGAATTAATTGAATAATGATCTGAGAAAATTAACATCTTTTCCTAATTACTGAAACTTTATTTCCAGCCTCCTTCCATGGGATGTTCAAGTTCTTGTTCACAAGTTTTTGGGTATTGATAAGTGCATGCATCCATTCATTAGACAAAGGGAAGCGAAACGCCATCTCGTAGCAACAGGAAGATGAAGATTGGTACTTGCACGGATTTATTAACAGCTTCTGGAACACTTTCTTAATCTAAACTCATCTGGGAAAACCTGGTAAATAAACTCACTTCAATGTAGAAACACTTAAGGTAGCATCTTATTTTGATCCATACTTTATCTTTTGGTCTATGTCTACAGGCTTTCAGGAGAATTCTGACAACACCAAGCATTTATGTAATAGCTACTACACACAAGGGGGAGGGCTAGATGAAGGATATAAATACATGCATCAGCACTTGATGCTTGGTTCCTTCACTGCACATAGGCACTTCTGAAAATCCCATCCTTTAGTCTTTATGCATTAGAGCAGGAAGAGACCAGGTCTTCGACTTTGCTCCACAAGCTGGAGTAGTATTTTGTCCCGAAGTCCCAGGAGATGGCAAGGAAATAAGGAGACTAGAAGTCTTTCCAGGAATTTTTTTTTTTTTTAAATTGTTTTCTAGACTTCTTGGCCACCACACTATAAAGAGGGGGAGGGGTCATGTATTTTCAGACATGCTTCCCTTAGCTCCTTTTGGATGGGAAGTTTTATGCTGTATGTTCTCAGCTGGGAATATGATTAAGGGGCCTGGGAAAGAATCCCCTTGTGGAGCTGGATGACTTTTTTTGAATTTTAAGTTATGAGAAACAGGAAAAGTAAAAAAAAAAGATTTCCCCCCACCTTGTTTTTCATCAGCTGTATCCCCTTGGTTGTGCGGATATTCCATTAGAAAGCTAGGATAATCTTACAGGATGGCTGCTTGAATGCCCATTTTAGGACTTTATAGGAATATCTTAGTCTAATTGGGACCCAGGGTCCTTGTTAGTTAAAGCTAGGTGTCTGGTAAATACATGCTTTGCACATGCTTGTTTTGTGATGTGGATAGATGCTGTGTCAGGGGAAGATCCTCCCATCTCCGAGACAGTCCCTTTCCCTGGGAACAGACTAGACAATTCTGTTTTAGTTGCTTCCTGGACAGACTTCACAGGTGGAACATTTGTTTATATGCGCCACACCCTGCTGCTGTGAGGCAGGGAGAGCTGACGGTTCCAGACATCACTGGTCTGCTCTGATGTTTGGAGGAAGGGACCCTAATCTAAAGCTGCTCCCATCCCAGTAGTTTGTAGGATTTGTGCCTAAAGGCAATGGCTGAAGAGGGAGTGCTTGCCTCAGCTCAAGGCAGACCACTTGGTGACAAGAGGAAGAGACATAGCTGAGCAGATAGGTCATCTCAGTTCCACTGCACAGGAGGCAAACCAGTGCTGTGGATTCGAGTATGAAACACAGATGCCATTTACAAATGTTAGCAGACTCAATGTGAAGCTTGCCTTAAGTGTGTGTTTTGATTTCGATGCTGAAAGTTGGTGTAAATTGAACTTTCTCACCTACCTCACAGGGACGTTGTGAGGATTAGTGTCTGTACAGTGCTAAGAACATGTAAAGTGCTATATAAATGCCATTACTACTATGTGAGAGAAAGCAAAGACTGAAAAGAAAGATCACTGTCTCAACTGCTGTTAGTGTAATTGTTACGAGACTGATGGATAGAACAGGACTAGATATTTTAAATGTTAGATTTTCCTTACACTCCGTCACAATTTGAAAGGCACACCCAGTACAATAGAATCTCAGTTATGAACGCCAACGTTAAGATCTGACCAGTCAGCACACACCTCATTTGGAACTGAAGTACACAATCAGGCAGCTGCAGAGACTAAAAAAAGCAAATACAGTACAGTGCTGTGTTAAACGTAAACTACTAAAAAATAAAGAGAGAGCAGCATTTTTCTTCTGCATAGTAAAGTTTCAAAGCTGTATTAAGTCAATATTCAGCTGTAAACTTTTGAAAGAACCATCATAAGGTTTTGTTCAGAGTTACGAACATTTCAGAGTTATGAACAAACCTCCATTCCCGAGATGTTTGTAACTCTGAGGTTCTACTGTATGACTAAATTGCATTATTTTTTGGCCTGCAAAGCTTATCCCCTTGTTGAACACTCGTTAGGTTCTGGGACACTGATATTGTTATAATCAGTAACCCTAAACTTAAGACAAAAGGATAAACCCAGGAAGATTATCCATTTGCTAGACTGTTTGATTAATGAGAGCAGAAAAGGCTCCTGGACTGGTTCCACTGTGTCAAAATCTCTCATTGCATGAAAAAATTACTAAAACCAATTAAGCCAAGAGTCTGATGCAAAGGCATGTTTTTAGAACTATAAATCTTGCAGTCTGCTTATATGAGGCTCATTAGCAAAAATAAGACTTACCAGGATTATAGACTTGCAATGGGATTTTTACTTCAATGGGAGGAGTTTGGCCAGTGGTGAACACTGTACATTTTAGTCATGTGCACACATGTTTTTAGGGATCTAAGAGGATCAAAGCAATAGGAGTTTAGCATAGAGAAAAGTCAGAGGCAGTGTTGCCTAGAGGATACTGAACAGGGATTCAGAAAACTTGGGTTCTATTTTCAGGTCTGCTACTAGCCTGCTGGGTGATGTTGGGCAAGTCACTTCACCGCCAAGCACCTCAGTTTCTCCATCTGTAAAATGGGGATAATGATATGGCCTCCTTTGTAAAGCACTGAGATCTACTAATGGAAAATGCTATATATAAAAGCTGGGTATTTATTATACACTTGTCCTATCCTACTCTGCATCAAGAGTAGACTAAATAGAACATAAAACCCAAGCAATAACGTAACAAAGCAGCTCAAGTGAGTACAGCTCCAGGTGGGAAAAAAAAAAAAACAACAGCTCTCCTTTTGCACATTCTTGGCCCCACCTACCACCCACCTCCCCAATAATTTGATGTCCTGTTATCTGGCTTTGACTCCAGGCTACTTGGGCCAGGGACCTTATCCTGTGTCTAATGTACTACATACAACTATGGTGCTAGTGCCTCTAGGAATGGATTAGGTATTTGATAGTATAGACATCTGATATTTTTATGCAGTTTTGTTAAAAGTTCACGTGGAGCACTGTAATACCTCAACAGCTACACAAGCCAAGACAGCCAGAACCGTTGGCTGTCCGGTTCAGCTTAGTGAGAAGAGAGTTAACCAACTGCAGAATAGAGACTTATGGTGACCACCTGCACCATCATTCAGGTTTTCCATTATAAACGATTTTCCAGGGAATTTCTAAGTTGGTTGTAAGAATTTGCAATACAGAGTCTCAGCCTAGCAAGTCTTTTTTTTTTTAATTTTTAAATTTACAGCATTAGTTCTACAAATGTAAAAAAACTTTACAATGCTTTTTGCACTTATAATGATCAAAAACAACTTTGATTTAATAAAAATTTGGTAAGCAGTTAGTATGGCCCAATTGCTTAATAATGTGAACAAAATAAGGTTTAATATGGCCGAGACATTTAACTTTGAATAAACAGCATGTGCAGTAACTGCTTTTCAGAAGAACATTTACTTCACATACTGCATGTAGATATTTAGGAAGAGCTGCTACAGGTTACCAGTTAAATATACATTTAAGGTAGTTCACATCCAAATGTTACACTGTTGTGTGTCAGTCTATGGTGCCAATTCTTGCTGCTAGAGGGAAGGTTTTGGGTGTTTAAGTAGTACCCCCAAAAAATTACTCTGTGCAAAGCTAAGATTATGACACAAATTACAAGCAAGCAAGAAAACTTAAAAGTAGAGATCTAAGTATTGATATCATTTCAATCTGCTATGCCATGTTGCTTTTCAAAATCATGTTATAATTTTGTAAGACTCCCATTAATGTCTTTAAGCTAGACATTGTGGCACCAAAGACAGAGTGTACCCATATTACTTTTGAATTTCCTTGACCTAGCCAGTTTGTCACAACCTCCACATTACTAAAAAGTAGTTATTTATAGGTTATTGATTAACCATTGTACAGTTACTTCATAGTTTTACATTACAGCCCGTACTATATCACAAGCATTACAAATCCTATCAAAAAGGAGCCCCAGTAATGGCATACAAGAATAAATTAACCAAAAATTTTTTAGTATTACCATTTATTTGAGACAAACACTACGTTTTACTTACATTCCATGGGGAGAAAAAATTCCAGCGTAAACAATGAACTGAAGCAGTACTTAACTTGCAAGGCTATCGTGCTTTACCTGGACCATATGCAAAAAACTTATTGCACACAGAATTGTGCGCAATAACACAACATCAAAAGCAACACAGTTTATATATAAACATAGGTAATTTTTTTCAGCCCTACATGGAGATGTAATTAAACAGTATAAAGCACTCAAGGAAAATCAATCTGCAGTTTTATATGCACTACATTGAGATCATATCCTGTAATGTAGTGAGTTGTGTGCCACTATATATATATGTATATATATACACACACACAATCTTTAAAACATAGATCAGAGATTATTTAAACTCCTGTTGCATTCAAGTCCGCCATCCCCCTCAAGAAAACTAGAAATTAACCAAAAATCAAACAAAGTTTAAAATTCCTAAAATGTTTAATTCATACAACCGTTTTGAGAATTAAGTTAAGTTTGCCAAAGTCCTTGACTTTTTTTTTTTATTATTATTAAATGGAGGGCACACAATTTGTTTCCAATGAAACTTTGCTATTTCAATAAAAACAAAATAACCACATACATGGATATGATCTTCCCAAGTTAGTTCACAGATAACATCAGTCTCAGAAGACAAAGTTTCTAAACTGTGCTATTGTTCTAGATACAATTAAGAAACTTTTAAATGAAAAATTTATAGTGTCATTTCAATCAAAACAGTATCATGAAACTAAAAATTTATCACTTTGAAGAAAAAGCAACGGTTATGATTTAGATACTACAGTAGGTTGGAAAGACTGTAGCACTCTAAAACAGTTAGGTTACATTAATAGGAAGCATTTGATTTTCTCTGGTGCTTTCAGGTTTGGGTCCAGTCAAAAGCCTTTTCAGGCAGTGCTGTCCAGTGTTTGTCCCAAAGTGTTTGAGTTAGCCGGTTTGAGGAGAGGGTCACTTTCCATTTCTTGTTTCACACATCTAGAAATGAGAAACACCATGTTACTCAGAGGATCCTCCTGTAATGCTATTTTCACTAACTTTAACTGTCTTGACACAGAGGATTTTATATTCACATGAAAAAAATAATTCACGTGAACCATAATGTTTTTTCTAAATTGACAGAAAGTGTGCTGCCAGTGCCACAATTTAATTAGCTCAAACTTCTTGCAAAAGAACGTTACTTTGATCAGCAAAGGCAATTCATTTACAGTTCCAGAAGGGTGACAATTCAGATGACAGTAAGCTGCCTAACCTGGATATTCTGTTTATGGTTCCATATTTAGAAGACTTTCTGAAAAAAGGAACTACTAAACATTTGTTAAAGCAAGTGGGAAAGAGTAATAGATTCATGGAGCATAAGACCAAGAGAGACAATCAGATGATCTCGTTAGACTACCTGTATATATCACGAGCCATGACATTTCACTCAATTACCCCTGTATTGAGCCCAATAACTTTTCTTTGGCCTGTCATAAAAATGTCCAAGCTTAGTCATAAAACTTACTCTCTCGCCTTTACCGAGATGATACAGTTTGATATTTTAACTATCCTGGCCAAAAAACCCAAAGACAAACAAACCAACCAGCCTTACAACATTTTATTTGCCTGAGGTAAGACTGTCCTAAAAAGGTCACAGCTGCTTTTACTTTACTGCAAGGGAAAAATATTGGCCAGAATTAATTTCTTTCACTCACACAGACATTGGTCCATTTCCTTGTCGTGGCATCTCTGTACTTTGTTGGTCCAACTCAGACAGCAACTTTAAAATGTTCAGTGCAGCCTAAAGAAAAAAGAGACAGCATTTAGGGTTTTTAATGTTCATGCTCTCTGTATGCGTGTCTATATATCTCCTCTATATTTATTCCACCCTATATGCATCCGAAGAAGTGGGCTGTAGTCCACGAAAGCTCATGCTCTAATAAATTTGTTAGTCTCTAAGGTGCCACAAGTACTCCTGTTCTTTTTAGGGTTTTTAATGTGTCATTTCTTTTAGTTCATTTGGGGAAAACAGGACTAAAGGCCAACCTGAAACTGGGTATCAAAGTAAAGCCAAGTCAATTTTTTTCCCTCCAGTGTAGTTAGTAGTGAGGAAGGATGAAGGTTTCAACTTCTAAGAGCATCTTGTAGCACTATACAGTAGCAGGATGCTGTGGCTTTGGGTTTCCTACTGCATTTGTTCTTAGGGGATGGGACAATGGATCCAGCAGTGCCAAACATGACCACCACCACTGGCCTGATACTCGTGTCATTAAAGAGGCCATTACCAATTCTTTATTTCTAACCATATTGACACTAGGCACAGATGGTTAAAATATCGATACAAATATAGGTATGGTGTGATTACTATTTAACAGACTATGCGTATTTTGTCACTATGTGACAAACAGGTCATATCTCCTGGGCTGAACTGAAAAAGATGTTACAGTAATTTGATTAGGATCAGGCTTGGACTATTCTCTTTTTTTAAACAATTATTTTTGGTTTAATATTAACCTTAAAGGTTAGTTATGTAATAGGCATCAATTAAAGATAACTATATGAACATGTGCAAGAGACAAAATTATTTCGTAAGGCTGGTCTCAAAGTTTCTTCCCCAAATTTACAGCTTTTCCTGTTACATCTGTTTGTATGCCTAATCTTTATACATTCTTTGAACAAGATGGGTAGATATCTATGAATACTTCAAAGTGAAGACATAAGACAGGTTAAAAAGAAATCTCTAGAAATTTTTTAAAAAAATTATAAAACCACTATAAAGAATCCAAGTATAAAGATAAAAAATATAATTTAAATCGCACAAAAATATATATGAGTTAAAAAGCTGCCATGCTAACAGTCTGAGGCTGTCAGTTAGAACACAATTCACCATTGAACAGCCCAGGAATGACAAACTTTTTCCAAGTTGTAATAGACTAGAGGCAGGTTACCAACAATATAAGCACTTTTCAAACTGGTACAAAGACGAGGTCCCTCCCTCAAAGTTTACAGTCTAGGAGATTCATCCTTTTGTAAAGAACCATTGTTCAATAGGTATTTATGTTCTGAAAGTTCATTTTATACATTTTCTTTACTAAATGATCATGTAAGCTAACTAATCACAGCAAGATAAGAAAGCAAGTTCATTTTTATAGGCCAAAATGGTGAGCGTGTATTTAGCATTTTAAATGTCAATTCTACATCTTAAGTACATCATCACTATAGGGTAAATCAATTTAAGTGCTTCTGAGGCTTGCAACATGTCAGACAAAAATTAACCAGACAATTACACAGCATAGATATTTGGCTGTGAAATGACGATCAATTGCACCCCTTGCTCAATGCAGACCAAAGAAGATAGTATATCAATGATAGTCATCATACCATATCATGGCAAGATTCTACATCCTTTCCAATTCCATGGCTGATCAGTGGTGGCTGAGAGGAACAGTTTATAAGAGATACAAACTCGTTCTTGTTATTTTTTGGAAAGTCTTTGTATTCCACCTGAGGAAAGAGAAAAATGCTTCAATTATTCTCAATGAACTGTGAAAAGAGTAAATGTATTCCAGCCACTATGTAGTATGTGCCCTCACCAAGAAACCATGTTCACTCTAATTGAGCAATGATTCTTATAAAATCTAGTAAAACCATTTATTCTGAAACCTAACTTTGAACCTGTAATAGTTCGTGAACACATCTAAGAGCTCCTAGACGAAAGGTGCTGTATAAAAGTTATCGTTGCTGTCTTTATTCCATCGATACTTGCCATTTTAAATTCTTCATAATAGAATTTATCCATTAAATTCTTTGTGTATTAATGCAATGCAGTAATTGAAATGTAAATTCCGATTAAAGAGAATATGGAAGATGAATAATTTGTAGCCTACAGCAAGTGTCAAAGTACCCAGGGCTTTTTCAGAAACTTAAAATTTAGATCAGCCAATATTGGTCGGCTGTATATTCTCACATTAAGGAAATACTTTACAAAATGGAACTTAATTCCATTTCTTAAAAATAGACTTTGTAGTAGCACTGAATTAAGGTAGAACACACATCAAAAGAAATGCATATTTCAAATACTAAAACTCTAAAATTGAAAAGATTTTCCAGCTGAAGAGAAATATTAATAGGAAGCTGAGGGAAACTTAAGTACTCTTAAAATCAGAAGCAATTGGCAGACAGAATTTTATTAAATAATGATCTAATCTAGTATGGTAAACCCTATATAATATTTTTCCAGATATACCTCAGATTGAACATTTACCTGGATTCCCTGAACACTGGAAAGATAGTCCAATTGTTCAGAGGGCCTAGTGAGTGGTCCGTGGGGTACATAGCCTGATGAGTTGTTATTCTTCAATATGGTCTCAGCAGTAGGAGATGTACCACCATATAACAGCTCTCTAGCAATCATGGCTGTTACTGTAGCCTTGGCAGGATTAGGGGCTGCCCTGTTGAACTCTTTGGTGTGGTGTCCTTGATTGGCTCCTACAGCTTGGGCAACCTCTGGGACCATGGGAAGAATTCCAGCAGGAAGCTGCTGATGGCTGAGATAAGGCATCCTAAACTCATCATCTTTATTACCTGAAGAGACAGAGGTACACATTAAATAGATTCTAGCCATTTATAAAGGAGCCTTGTCAGCATGCATATAACAATTTATAAATCTCTAAACATCTACAAGTTTTTGTTGTGTTCCAAAAGTAGTCACACTTACTGGGCTTGATTCATCTCCACTGTTTCAGAAGGGTGCAACTGCACCTCAGGTAGTATTTGCAATGCTGTGTTGAATGAGTTATTCAATGCAATGGCTGTTTCCGCTAAAGGTGCCCCTTTATCCCTAAGTGCCCTGATCGCAGCCTCTCCAGTGGAGCTATCCTGCATTGCTGCAGCTAGACTCCAGGTGGCCTTTGACATCAGGGTCTCTTATTTTACTACGTTACTTGAATCACAGTAGCAGCATAGGGAACCACACAATGACCAGACTTCTTTGTGCTAAGCACTGTACAGGCAGTAAAAAGAATCCTGGACCAAGACAGCTTACAGTCTAGGTTATGACACGACACAGCAGGTTGAGGAGAACACATGAGGAGGAACATGAGGTTTGTAAGCAAGCATGTCATACAATAAGCAGAAGTCACAGCTCACCACCTGCCTAACCATTGTCAACCAATAGTTATTTGTAGGCACCATGGCAGAAGTTAGATTTAAGAAGAGATTTCAAAGAGGATAAGGTAGTGATTTTTTGCAGGAGTTCTGTCCCTCTATCCCCTGACAGAGGCCAATACAGAGTGCATGGAAGAATGTGAGGGGGTGTATTTGAAGGGTGGGTACAGTGGCAAATTAAAGGCAGGGGTCAGCATCCTGGTAGAATAGATAAATTAGGTAGGGCAGGACTACAGGATGAACACTAGAAATGGAGGAGGGAAGGGGTGACAAAGTCAGAGCACAAGCCAGGAAAATGATCTTGGAAGCAAATGAGGTTTCATAGCTGGAAGATGGGTGCAACTTGGGGCAGAATCAAGCCCCCTCTATTAATAAACTTTAAGGACTAATTCACACAAATCCATGCTCATTCATCTGAGACCTCACTAGCAGAACCAGAACCATTTGCAATAAGGCAGCTCCTTAAAGAAAGCTCATCTGGTACTCCATACAAATAGCAGGCTAAGTGCAGCAATCAAATCAAGAAACTAACTTGTCTTGTGAACATACACCCATAATAAAATAAAGGGCCAAATTAATTTCAGTAATTTCACTTACTAGCTGAAGTTTCTTCAGTGCCTGGTTCAAAGAAGGTTACTTTTCTCCCATCACCTGGTTTCTTTACTGGCGTCTAAAAAAAACCCAAACACCAATAACTTTTCCTTAAAGATTTCAAGATCGAAGTGATTCAGTTGTCACAAAACTTTAGAAAAGGATTCCAGCTGTATAACCAGAACTTAATCTTTACATAACCATGCAAGAACAAAATAAATTAAGTGAATCGTACACACACTAGGTAGGCAAGACTACATTTAGTCTATGAGTAAGTACCACTGAAAAGCATTGTAGCTCAGAACTGGACACTCTTGGTTGGTACTGTTAAACTGAGTGGACTAAAGTGAACCTAGGCTGAAGATAAAGCTTAGTCTGAATCTTTAAAGCTGACTGCACAGCCATAGGAGTTGCCAGAGATTACTGTGCCTTCTCAAAAGGAAATATTATGGTACCGTATCAATTGTAAACTGAAAGGGTGTGTTAAAAATCTATCCATTAATTCATGGTTTCAAGTTAAGCCAAGTTTTGACCCTGTCTATTTTACAAACCTTGGAAGAGTTCACCACTCCCACCCAAGAAATCAAATGCCAACATTGTTTGTGTAGGGCCTACATGCAAACAGCTTACTGAAGTATAGCCAGTTAAATGAATACTAGTTATCACTAAGGCTACATTTATGTCACAGAGGTCACGGAATCCGTGACTTCCAGAGGCCTCCGTGACATTTTCTGCTTCAGCCCCTGGCATTGCGGGACTGGAGCTGGCAGCTAGTGGGGCCCCAGTAGGGTTCCAGTAACAGGCGACAACCTCCTCAGGATCCCCCTGCAGGTTTCCAGCAACAAGTGACAGCCTCCTCAGGGTGCCCTCCTCGGGGTTCCAGTGACCCGGGACAGCCTTGCGGGGAGTGGGGGGGGGAAAAAAGAGAACATGCAGCTCCCAGCCACCACAGAGGCAGGGGAAACCATAGAGTCGCAGCAGCAAAAGTCACAGACAGGTCACAGCTTCTGTGAATTTTTGTTTATTGCCCGTGACTTTACTAAAAATAACCATGACAAAATCTTAACCTTAGTTATCACTGTTCCTAGAACAGTGATGACATAGATGACACTGGAGTACAAAGGGAGAAAAACAATATCTTGTTAATTTCAAGCCTCATTGTGAAGTATGCTAAGGTATCAACCAAGGGAAAACCCGTTCAATTGTTTTAAAATACCCCACAGTATCCACTATTAAGCTACATAAAAATAATGTTATCATGAGGTCTCATATAAGCCTGCTGAAGCCTAGGTCCTCAGACCAATTATTTTAAATATCACAGGTTCTGACCCATTCTGTGAAGAGACGGTCCTCCGCCAACGTTATGCTTGCATAAGTCAGGAGCAGATCTAGTACTGTCAAGATCCAGGAAGATCTGTATTATATGTACCCCAACACTACTCTGCACCTGTGGCTAATGCATAGGGCCATGGATTATACCCTTGTTCAGAAACTCACTAGGGCTTTGATACCAACAGGCAGTACTAACTGGCACTCCCTTTCACTCAATGCATTGTAGCTGGATCATTGCTGCCTCTTGTCAAGTGTGCTGCAGTGGGAAGTATGAACTTGATATACTCTTGCCCCCGCCAGTCATCATTTCACTCAACATTTGCTGAAATACCAAGTGGTAGTAATTTAAAAATGTGTTACCTTCTCTTCTGTCTTTAGTGCTGGCTTTGGGGGTTGAGGTTGGGGGACTTTGAAACCTAAAAGCTCCAGCATGTTTTCAGCCGCATTGCGTTTAGCCACTTTCTTGTTCGTACCCATTCCTTCAGCTGTGTGCATGCCAACTTTCACCTGGAAGAAACAGGGACAAAGAAAAAGCAAATAAATCCTTATAAAAGTAAAACCAGTGTATGCTCATTATTGGCCCATTTGTCTCAAATATGGTCTGAGTGATCAGAGAATCAGTTGAATTGATTTATTGTCCTAACCAAGTTTGCCTTTTGATATAATTGATCATGAGCCCCACAGCATAAAGCTGCATACAAATAGAATAATCAGCTGTATTTCATGATCTCACTTTGGCACTGGCTTAAATGCTCTGTCAAGCCAGGAAATTTATATTCAACAAGTCACCAAGTTAAAGTAATTGGTTCAGAATTATGCAGCTTTCTTGGCACAATGCAAGTGCAGTAAGAATTCACATCCTTCTACACAGTTGTAGTTTTCTGCCTTGCTCAGCATAAAAGACAGAGGGCTGGAAAGCATTTAAGCACTTTAACTACCAAGGGATGGTAGTTAATCAACCACAAATCAGTAGAATACCTACTATCACAAATGCTACCAAATTACTGGAATTTGAAATGCAGAGTGAGATTTTGGACCACAGCACTTTTAATGGGAGAAGGAAACTAGTGAAAAAAGCCAAGGGATTCTCAGAGCTATATTTGTATGAAGCCCACATTTTGGATGTATGAAGCACCTATCATCATATTCGGCAGCACTTTGCTATTCATGTTAGTTTTATTTTTTCTAAAAAAGAAAACTGGAGCATGATGTAGTTATGAGAGAGTCTTCCAGCAACCTATCCAGCTTTTTAACAGAACTCAAGATAGGAGAGATTTGCTGTCTTGAGTCCTTATTCTGCTCCAGTGGAGTCAGAGGAAATATTTCCTAATGAGTTCAGTGGAATGAAGGGTGCAATCCTGCTAACTACATATATCATTGTTGTAAAGTCTGGTAACCCTAAGCTTAAAAAAAAAAAAAAAAAATCAAAGCCAGGCAACCAGAGATCTGAAATCAATATACAAACCTGCATAACAAACTCCCTGCGCCTTGGAAGACCACGTTCTGTGATGAGCATGTACTCTGGCTCCTTCTCTTTTTTGGCCTGCTGTATCTGAGCAAGTCTGCTAATGGGATTCATTCCTTGGCCATATTCTGGGCTTGTTTGCAGCTAAGGTGGAAATAACGTTGAAGAAATAAGCTGACACTTGTGAATATTTGAGTACAGTAATCCCAAATGTAGTGTGCCAATTCATTCATTCAACTCTAGGCTTCAGCTTCTCTAAAAAAACACCAAAACCTGCTTTATGAAACACTACAAAGAGCAATACCAATAGCCAAACGGAAGTAGCCAACTTAGTTCTTCGATAACCTGCCACCAGAAAGCGTCACAAGTTCAGCTTATTTTGAAAGTTAGGAAACTAGTGCTGAAAGTGCAGTCTCTGAGGGAGGTGGCACCACTAAAACTAATCGACAAACTGCAATGGCCTTAGAAGCTTGAAAGTAAGATAAAACTAGTAGTTTATAGGGTAAACATTCGTCCGTGTGTTTTCTCATTGCTCTCAAATCTAACAATTCCTCGTTAGTGCAACACTGAGGCCAGAGCTCTATTAACAGTGGATGGAGGTTAACTAACATTTCAGTTGCAGCTTGGGACTGCTGGTTTAGGTGCAGCATTTGAAAAGGTGATTTATAATCAGCTTGGGAATGTCCCTCACCCTATGACATTTTACAATAGTTAAATTTGGGTCCACCATAAAGTATTTTTTTACCTTCACTATTGATTTTGTTTTCTTTTTGATTCGTGGCTTCATTTTCTCAACCATAGGAAGGGGTGGCAGTTTTTTCAGTTCCTCTAGGACCGCTATTGCAGCATTTTTCTTTGAGATCTTCTTGCTCTTTCCTTCACCTTCACCCATAAATTCTCCAACAAACACCTTGGTTACAAAGCTCTTCATATGGGGAGGACCACTTTCCTTTGTCACCTGTTTCAGAGGGAAAAACTGAGTGAAAGCGTGATAAACACTTATTAAAAATGGTAGGGCACACTGGTTATAGCAAACTTCACTCACAAAAACTCTCAAATGCAGAACACTCACATGGAATAGCATTCCTGAAACAATCCAGGTAGTGGCTGTTTAAATGCATTATCACTAAGTATAATGGATATTACCCACCCATCCATAATTTGCTAAAATATTTATATCTGAAAAAGTGTATGTACAGCAAGCTGTAAGTAGACTTTACATGCTGCAGACATCATTCACATCATATTTAATTTACTGTTTTTACCTTTCAACAGGAAACACGGGTGTTCCTTTTTTTGGTGTATATTTCCACCCAACTAACATCACCCCATTAAATGATTCATATTACAATAATCTGATCAGTAAAGTAATTCTTGAGGGTCTAGAGTCTACTGTGATTTTAGTTCAAAGAAACAGAGCATATTGCAGAAATGTGAGATACTGTTGCCTACGACTTAAGTCTTTGAACAGACATTCTCTATTTCCACTGACGCTTTAAAGACACCAAATGCCCATATATTAATTGACAGTAAAGAGTTCAAAAATAAATAAAAATTTAAACTCAAGTGTGTGACAAGCAGAGGATTGAAAATTTAACAAATCTGTCATTAATCTAGTGTTTCACAAAACAGATTAAAAGCAATTCAGTGATAAGCAATTGTATTTTATCTCATAAGAACTCAGGTGTTTGTATGAAGAATCACTAGGTCTTCTGCATATCACAGCAATATGATACATTAAAGTTTTAGTGCAACAAGATGTTCCTCTGGCAGGTATTCATTTAAGATAACAAATAGTTGCGAGAGAGATGGACAAGGAGGTAACCAAGACAGTGAGAAGCGGCAGGACAGTTTATGCATATGAGGCCAAAGATTCTGCAGTTCTTGAAGCCAGGAAGGCAATTTTAAGTAACAGTAAACCCATGATGATTCTTGAGGATTAGGGTAATATGGAATGGGAACCCCCACCTTGTTTGTCGTTCACATCAGTGCACAAATAAGCAAATGCTTCTGTAACTTGCCTTTAAAGGGACACTTTAAACTCTTTCCCTTCTTAACTCTGCTTTTATTGTTCTAACTATAGATGTGATTTTAAAAAAAGTTTAGTGCAAGACCCTTTCAGGATTCATTTTCAAAAAGCATGATATAGGGCCTCTCCCACAACAGAACTGCTCACATGTGATGTAATTAGCATAGGGTGCCAATTCTGGGGTGGCAGAATTTGTTTAAATTATATAGATCTGGGATGATCAGTTTGAAACTCATTAAGATAAAAGCATATTCAGAACTAACATGAAGCTTTAAAGGTCTGTTGTATTTGTCTAAAACAGAGCCACTATGTAATTTTAGCTTAGTATCCTAAATTAATATTCTAACTCTAATATTCTAAAGAATAACTCTAGAGCTTGTAAAATAAACATACCTCAAAATTCACAGGCAAGTTCCTTTTAAGTGCAATCTCAAACACTTGACTTATTTCAGATTTATTGAGATTTTCATCATCTGATTCTTTTCCATTAACCTAAAAGAAGCATAATCATTTAAATAAAGATCCCACTAATTGAATTGTTAGCAAACCAGTTTATTGAACCCATAAATCTTTAAGTTGTCTAACCTTTACGGTCACTTTTCATGAGAATGTACAATACACCAGACATAGTATCAACACTTAGCTTAAGAACCTTGTTTAATGAAAAACATGCTTTATGTAAAAGCCTGATAAGATTCACAAGTGCTCACTGTAGGAAGGAAAAAAAATACACCACAAAGGCCAATAAGCGACAAAACTATTTTTGGAAGTGTTAAGTGTTGAATGAACTGGCGTCCAAATTGAAGTAGACTTGTGAAACACTGTAGTCTCATAAACTGATCTAACATCTGTAAGACTATCAGATGAGAGAAAGGCAGGAGAAATTTGAATTATGTGTGGGACTCTCATGAGTGACTGTTAATTAGTTTCTGGGGTAGTAACATGTTCTCCACGTGCTTCTGTTTAATCATTTGCTCTCCAGATGTTTCTAACAGGAGAAACATAAGAAATTAGTACAATGCATCACTCACAAAATGCCTAAAAATCAAATGACTGAGTCTAAGATCATGCACCTTCCACTAGGAGAGCAATGCTATCTTGAGCACATCACAAATTACTGTTTCAAAAGTTTGTTATGGCCTTACTGCACTCATGTTCCGCACAAGGTACAAAGGTGAATTTGACAGGCAGAATAACAATGACTAAAACTCTAGGGCTTGCGCTGTCATGCATTGATGTGGAAGGGACCACGGTGGAGAGGAATAGTGTCAATTTACAAATCACTTCCGTCCATAACACTATATGGAAAATGGGTTAGTTTTTTAAAACTGGAAAATAAATATACTCTGAAGAGGCCTTGTCAGGTTAAAAATAGTTCTAATTAAAAAAAAGTTTCCTCACTTGAGTTACAACCATCTTAGATTAAGACATTAAGCATTTAGAAATCTAGTTTCCTACTCACCATTTATGGTCCTACCTCCCAACCCAAGCGAAATATGAGTAAACAATAAAATACTTACCATTTTCACTTGTTTTCAGTCAGTTTTACTTTCTCTCTCTCAATTCACTAATACTTAGTGTTTGAGTTACAAACACTCCAGAGGGATGTGTAAATCTCAACATGCTTCTCATAATAAAACATCCAATATTTTTGGTTCTCAGTACTACGTACATCATGCTGGCTTCCAGCCTTCAAAGTCCAAACTACATACAGACATGCGGGTATGTACTCTATGTTCACAAAGCCTGGTCTACACAATGGCATAACTGGTAGAGAATTGAGAAACGTACTGTGTGCCATAGCATCTGACAACTGTTTAGGCAGTATCAGTACTAATGCTAGAAGGTTCATCTCTTGGAGTGCACCCCAGGAGAAGATGTAGTCAAGACATTTGGCATTTCAGATCGACAGCAGTAGTCAAAAGGATTTTACATCAAGTTTTAACACTTTTCTGATTTCAGATTCACTCATTTTGAGTCTACCATGGTGTGACAGAACGGAAAGGAAAGGACACAGAATGACCATTTCAGGTCTTAACCCGTGACCCTACAATAGTGCAATGCGGTCAACTTCAAACCCCTTAAGTGTAATAATTAGCTCACCAGTGCCACCTCTACGGATGCTGTTTCAGTGACTTCCCCTTTTAGTTTCAAAATATCAATTAGCAGAATAGTTTTAACCTCTAGTTTCAGATGCATTGAAGCATTCCTTTCTCATAATTTTGAAACTTTACAAACTTTTCCTTGTTAAGAGGACCAGATTTTTCTTTATTGGACTAACTTTTCTCCTATTTTGAACTGCCAAGGGAGGAGAAGCCAAGAAATACCCCATAACTTATTTCATTGGTAACTATGTTATGGTTTGTAGTCTAAATGTGTTCAAATGATTAAATACATATGAAGAATGTAAAGAACAGTTGACACTTCATGAACAGTATAGTGAAAAACAAAATTAATGAAAAACGTACAGAAACAATTCCGCCTTAGTGTTTGCTATCTATTAAGGCAGACATTTGCAGGTAAATTGATACTTCTCTAAGTCTAGTACTAAAAACCAAACCAATGTGTTGTCATCTGTGGCCTTGTATACTGCAAGCTAATTCATTCCGGCCCCTAGCTTCTTGCTTCCAGTCCATACAGAAAACATAGCTTAAATCGCTCTTATCTCCAGTCATGTCACTCAGTTCAAACCATTCTGGATTCTCCATCATCCAAATTGATGGAAAGCATTTCTTCCTCACCTTTGAAGCCCTGCACATATCTGTTCTTTTTAAAATATATATTAAGCATACACTGTTGCTCTGGGTACTTTATATATAAGTTTAAGCATAAACATTTAAGACAGATACACAATTTCCCCAAGGCATACCTAGAAATGCACCCCCCAGCAACACACCCGCACCTCTTCATGCATCTTCCATCCAATTCCTTAATCTCCCAACAGCCTACCATTCTTCTAAACCTTTTCAGACTTCTACAGTGTATATCCACACTCCTGGCAAAATTCCTACATCATGTCAAACTCATACTGACACTATGTACTAAAGGTGTCTGAACTAAGCGGCAAGTTGCTTGTGAGAGAGCTCTCTCCATAAGTTTGTACAGCAACAAGCACACTGTCAGTTAAATATTAGCAGTTTATCTGTTCCTGCTGCCTATCACCCATCAGAGATCAATCTTCTGGTGACAATGGTACAGGAATTATGACAGCACAAAGCAATGAATATGACCTCATACAGGGAAACCCTGATTGTGTAGATGTAGTTCTATTTGTCCTAAAAGTGGTTCCATTAGATACAAGTGTTAAGCCATTAAAATTAAGTCTTCCAAGAAGTGCAGTTTCTTTTTAAACTAGCAAAGAATATTTAAAACTGCATTTCAACTTTTAAGGTACCTTAATTAACTTCAGACATTTTCAGGTTAATTCCTACCTCTGGTTTCTCAGGCAGGGGCTCATTTTGCAGAATTTTCAGTGCTTTAGCAGCTGCATCATGCTTAGCAGCCTGTCTTGTTCTTCCTTTCCCATGAAACTGCTGTCCTCCAATAGAGAGCTCAACTTGATAAAGTAAGGGTCCAACAGGAAATGGGTAAAAGTACCTAAAATTAGAAAGTCAAGTTTGCCTGATTAAAAATTGCTGGTAAGCTACAAAGTCAACATTTAGGGTTAAACATTATATATTAATGAGTCTCTCAGCAATCGAAGCTCTACAATAAATTCCTATAGTAGAGAGCCAATTGGAATACATTAACTGTTAACTCTGAACAACTTTAATGTAGGACTTACATGACATTTGTAAAACTTACAAAATCTACACTGTAAGACAAGGAAAAGTTAAACACATTTCTAATACTTTTGAAGCACAGAATGATAGCATAGTAAATTAAGTTTTTATAGACTTGACAAATTACTAAGCAAGGAACAATGGATTTTTATACTCAAGTATTTTAGACCAAAGTTAATACTTAAAGACATACTGCCAGCTTCAGAATAAAACATGTCTAAAAATGTTTTCCCTATTTTTCCTCATATCTAACATTATAACTAAGGGTACATCTACACTACAGGGGGGAGTCGATTTAAGATACGCAAATTCAGCTATGTGAATAGCGTAGCTGAATTCGGCGTATCGCAGCCGACTTACCCCGTTGTGAGGACGGCGGCAAAATCGACTTCTGCGGCTTTCTGTCGGCGGCGCTTACTACCACCTCCGCTGGTGGAGTAAGAGCGCCGATTCGGGGATCGATTGTCGCGTCCCGTCGGGACGCGATAAATCGATCCCCAAGAGGTCGATTTCTACCCGCCGATTCAGGCGGGTAGTATAGACCTAGCCTTAGAGGAAATTTTTTCAGTTTATTTAGTGAAACAATAAATATGTTCTCAACTGCACAATTTCACTGTTTAGCTCTTTCCCCCCCCCCCACCCTGGATTTTTTCCACACAGTAAAGAGAAAAATTTAAAGAAAACATGATTGTAAAAAACAAACTTGCAGAGGTACTTGGGGCAGGAGAGTTCTTGAATAATATACTGGCTAAAGTTGAGTGTCCCTTTAAGGCACGTTTTATTTTCAGAGATATTATTTAAAAAGTCGCAGCAGCAATACATGCACATTAAAGGAAGGAACTCAAAGAGCATGGGACTGATTACAAAACTGAAAAACTGTAATACATACCGTGGAGGATAAGCACCACCTCTCATGTTATAGTTGTAGGTAGATCTCATCCCTGTGTAAGGGTCAATAGGTTTGTACATAGGTTTCTTTCCCAGCTTCATGCAAAGAGCATTTAGCTCCACTGTGGGGGTTACACTATCTAGATAAATAGAAATATAGAATATAGCTGTCTAAGTGTCAAGGCAGAGTAAAATCAGGTAAACTCTCAAACCAGGACAGGTTGGGACTAGATTCTTGGTGCACACATCACAATAATCAGTAGTGAATTTGTGAATATGAATATAAGTGAAAGCAAGTACAAAAAGTTTACCACATACATAAATGGATCCCAGAGCAATCTAGTACCGCTATTGGACTGGCAAGTCTTGTTGCAATCAATTGAGCTTTCTAGGTTCTGATAAATTGTTAGGATATTTCCTTTATATTTTCCCAAACAGTATGGGAAACCACTCAAAAAATGCAGGTCTCTTTCCCACGAGGTACCTTTTTATATTAACAAACAGCTGTATAATTTTACCTTTGGCATTTGACTGGAAAGAAATATTTGGAAATTATGAATAAGCTAAGGAGAGCCTTTACAGTTCTCCATTTCCAAACAATGCAGTTGGTTTATTTGGAAGGGACGTATATAATTGCATTAAGAGGCACAACTCTTTGCCTCCAGATGGGTCCGGCCAAGTCGAAGATTTGCTACATTATCTTGCAACTTTTATTGTCATTTAAGAAATAAATGGCTCTCTAATTTTGGACCCAATGAAACAAAGCGTTTGGGCCAAAACTAGAAGACAAAGATAGTCACCTTATACTAACAGGAGGTTCTTCCAGATGTGTGGTCTCTATTTCTATTCCACTGTGCAAATGTATGCACTCCATGTGTCTGGAGCCAGAGAATTTTGAAAGCAGCATCCCTTCGTCCGCACATGCGCTCTTGTTCACCTTATGCCTCCAACCAAGGAGATAAGGGTCAAGACAATTATCTCCTCGCCAGTTCATTCTCCATTGCGAACGAAAAGATGATCCAAAGCAGAGGAGGGAGGAGGTAGGAGAATGCAAACAGGGACTACACAGCAAAGAACCTCAAATTACTACAAGGTAATTTCTCTTCGAGTGCTGGTCCCTACGTGTATTCCACTGTGGGCGATTGACATGCAGTACTCAAGAGGACGGTTAAAGATGCAGATGGCAGAGCCAAACAAAGGAGCACTATTTTGAAGGATGCATCAGAGGAGTCCTGAACCAAAGCACAACGTTTCACAAATGTGTGGCTAGAACTCCACGTAACTGCTTTACAGGTATCAAGTAGAAGCACTTCCTGAAGTGATGCCACAGATGTCACTTGCATTCTTGTGCAATGAACCCTTACCCCATGGAGGGAGGGAGAGAGAAATTAGACACCTGACAGAGCAAAATACAATCTGAGATCCATTGAGAGATTCTTTGAAAGGCTATAGCCTGACCCTGAACTCTTTCCACTATGGTGACAAATAGTCTGGGAGACTGATTGTTTTTGTCCTTTGCAGGCCAAGGCTCACCAAATCCAAAGGGAATGGAGACTCCTTTCTTCTAAGGATGCATGAAGTTTTGGAAAGAATACAAAGTAAGTGAATTGACTGGTTCAGGTGAAACTCTGAAGCTACTTTGGGGATTAATTTAGGACATAAGGGTAATGAAACTTTGTCCCTATGGAATATAGCATAAGGAGCTCCACCATCAGTGCTCCAAGTTCACCAACCCTCTTGGGTCAGGTGATGGCTACCAGGAATGCAACCTTCATGGATAGGTCATGGAAACAAGAAACTAATGGTTTGAGTAACGAAAGAACAAGTTTTAAATCTGATTAAGTAGGCTATTTTTTTTTAAACACACACACACACACACACGTTCTAACTATGCTTTTCCAGAGTTTGCTAGTCAGTGGATGCATGATAATAGAGTAACACTGTGAAGGTGGATAGTATGCACTGACTGCTGCCAAGTGGACCCATAAGGAGCTAATAGACCAGATGACATGCACAGGAGGCTCGTAAACCAAAACCATCTGGGCCAGTTGGGGCCAATTGGGGCCAATGAGAATAATAATATAATATATGGAGATTTGCCTATCTCATAGAACTGGAAGGGACCTTGAAAGGTCATTGAGTCCAGTCCCCTGCCTTCACTAGCAGGGCCAAGTACTATCCCGGTCAGGTTTTTTTGTCCCCTGCTGGTCCCTAAATGGCCCCCTCAAGAATTGAGCTCACAACCCTGGGTTTAGCAGGCCAATGCTCAAACCACTGAGCTATTCCTCCCCTCCCCTCCCCCCAGGATGACTCATGCCCTGTCCTACCAAATCTCCTGTAAGACCAGAGGTAGGAGTGGTAGTGGAGGGAAGGCATAGTTCAGATGGTCTGACCTTGGAAGAAGCAGAGTGTCGCCCTGTGAGTGGCAACCTAGGCTTCTGGAGCAGTATATATCGTATTTCCTGTTCATTTGGTAGGCGGACAGGTCCCTAGTGGGGGTCCTGTAGAGAGCAAAAATATGGTTCACCACACTGTTGTGTAGCACCAATTTGTGGCCAACAGCAAAATGTCTGCTGAAAGATTCCTCTAGCATGTTCTGATTTCCCAGGGGGTAGACTGCCCACAGGGTGATCTGACTGCTGATGCACCAGTTCCACAAACTAACCAGTTCTACATGCTGGTGGACAGGATTTTGCTCCTCCCATTTGTTGATGCAAGACAGTCATGATGTTGTCCTACACTGAGAGCATGGTGACCTTCAATGAATGGGAGAAAGGCTTCGCAAGTCTTTCAAACTGCTCACAATTCCAGAACATTGATGTGCATCCTGGACTCTCGCAATGTCCAGGTGCTCTGTACTGTATGGTTGTCCATGTGAACTCCTCACCTTAACAGGGAGGCATTTGTAAGGATCGCCCTTGTCTAATTGGGAGGCAAGAAAGGAAATACCCACACATACCTGAAGGGGATTCTTCCACCACAGCAGGGATGATATTTTGGTGGGAACAGTCACTATGGCTCTGAGATTGGTGGTTTGATGAGTACACTGTTTGAAGCCTGCAGGCAACCAAGGTAGAGTGTGGCAAACAGCATGATCTAAGCACATTAAGTCATGTGACCAAGGAATGAGAAATCTTGACAAGTGCTCAAGGGTTGCTTATGAGCTGGTCTCAGATCATTTGTAATCTGAAACCTGTCCATTGGCAGGTAAGCCCTTGCCACGATCGAATTTAAGGATGCACTGAGAAAGCCTAAAGTTTGCACTGGGGTGATGGACTTTTCAAAGTTTACACTGAGTCCCAATAAGGAGAGGAATTGCAGCATTGCCAAAGTCAATGCACAGGCTTCCAGGCATATAGGCTTTGTGTCTGATTAGGCTGCCACTACAGAGAATACTTTGATAAAGACTCTGGGGGCAGAAGCAATGCCAAAAAGGAGTACTTCATATTAAAGTGGTTGAAGCCCACCATGAATCTGAGAAAACGTTTGAGCAGGGTAGATGTCTATGTGAAAGCAGGCATCCTTCATATCCAGAGCTGAAAGCCACATTCTCTTTTCCAGGGATGGGATTATAGATGCCAACGTGACCATGCAATTCTTGAGTCTGCAAATAAAACTGTTGCGATGGCGAAGATTGAGAATGGGTCTCCAATCGCTCTTCTTTTTGGGTACTAGGAAGTACGTCCAGTAAAAACGTGGTACTGAAGAGGAACCTGCTTTATCACTCTTCACTCTAAGATGGATTCTACTTCTTGTTTGAGAATCTTCTCATGATAGAGGCTTCTGAAAAGAGGTAAGGAATGGGGTGCACGGGGTAGACACAAACTATCATACAGCCAGATTGGACAATGTTCATACCCTCATTGATTACAACAGAACTGCTAGATCAGCATGTAACTACTCCTCCTCTTCAATTGGATCTGGAGGCAACTCCGGTTGCCCTCTCCAAGGGGAGGGATGAGACGACTCCTTAGCAGAACGGACCAACTCTGCAGCCGCCACTACGGCTAACAGGATAGATTGAATGAGGGTTGCAGAGGTCCCCATGGCATAGGGTAACAATGGCTCAAAGGCAGGCCATGAGGTGCAGGCTGATCCCAAGCTGGTCTAGGCCTCCTGTCTGGGAAGACGTCTTGGAGGATGAAATAGCATTTCATCATGCAGTTCAGAATCTCCTGAGGAAGAGAAAGCCAATTCCAGATCCAATGGCAGTAGCCATGGTGCTGCTGGAGGGAAATCATAACCCAAACATAGAATGGGAGACAGACTCCTCCCAAAAATTGGCTCATGAATGGAATTAGGATTTTTCTTGAGAAAGAGGAACTTGATGGAACAGGAGACATCAGATCTGGGAGAGCAAACATGTCCTCAGGAGGAGCGCAGGACTTGGCTTTTCCTGGAGTGAGGTATCCTGTCCACCCGCACCAACAGAGCTGCAGTAGGGACAGTTTGTGCCACAGCCATGGAAGACAAAGTCGGTACCATGGCTACTCAAGGGTCTCAGCGATCACTCTTCATCAGTGCCAGCACACCCCAGGTTTGTGCTGGGCAATACTGGAGGCACCATTGCTGCCAAATGACAATCTGGTGCCAATGGAGCCTTGTACTTGTGGGCTTTCTGGTCATGCCCCTGAGACTTAGGTCATCCTAACTTCTCTTGGGCTGATCTTAGATACTTTCTCGGTTTACGCAGAATCCTTTTTTGCCTCCAAATCCACTTAGAAGGATTTGGTCTCATGCTTATGAGAATGCTCCCTGCTCTCCCGATCAGACCCTGATGACGGATCTGTAGGGGTAGGCTCCCTCGCTCCTGAGCTAGACCTTGTGGCAGGAGGCACGTACTTTGCTCAACTGGGACTATGTCTGGTGGGTTTGCTGGCATGGTCCAATTGCTGTCTCGGTGCCCTCTCCATGAGGTGCTTCTTAAGGCAAAATTGAGGGCCTTCCCGGGTACAACTGGGAAATGAATGGCAGATACTACACCTTGCTGCGACGAGGGTTTCCCCAAGGCAGTACAAGCAGCGTTGGTGGTCATCGCTGACCAAGGAGGAGCGTGGTCAGGAAACACAAATTTTGAAGCCGGAGTCTTGCACATAGTCCAGTAAGCAAAACAGGGTATGGGGGTTGGGAGGGCTCCCCATGTCAGGGAGGCTAACTATAAAACGCTAAAACTCTCAGATAAAACTTTAAACTCTAACTTCTAAAATGATTTACAGATACATATTCACAGATTAAGGATAAACCAAAGCTTTGGACACCGGAGGTTCTGACCTGGACTGTACGAGGTTAGAAGGAACTGTAGAGGCAGAGGCCACTGCACCCTTTATCTCTTCAGTCAAAGGCACGGGATGGGCAAGGAAGCATATGCGGATTACTGGACACTGCTTTCAAAATTCTCTGGCTCCAGTGTACCCACAGTGAAATACATAAACACTCGAAGAAGAATATTTATTATGTAGTGATAACATGTTATATGAGCAGTTGCCCTATTTGCTTAGGCAGTGACAAATACAAGGAAAGAGCTGTGTGAAATTCATCTTCTTTATGGGCTAAATGACAACTTATTCATAAGTTTTATCATTTCATTATAGTTTGTAGAGCCCTGCACAGATACAAAATTTATATCCACGGATGCGGATATCTGCGGAGCTGCAGTGCTGTACCAGGAACCACAGCGGCAACAGCAGCAGCATGTCGGGCCATCGCTTGCAGGAGTCAGCGCCCAGCCCAGGCAGCTCCGGTGTGGCTGTACCATCTCAAGCCCTGCCCACTGAGGCAGCCAGCAGGCTCATTGGCAGCTGTCCTTGGTCATGCTGGTGTGTGCAAGTGCCTCGCATGTTCCCAGGCAGGAGTCCCTTCCATGCAGCGGTGTGTGTCTCCTGTCCGGGAGCATGCAAGGCACTTGTGCACACCAGCTTGACCAGGGACAACTGCTGGTGAACCTAGTGCGCACCCCAGCGGGCAGGGCTGGGGGCGGAGGAGTCATGCCGGAAGAGCTGCCGAGGCTGGGCTGGGTGCCAACTCCTGCAAGGGACGGTCCGACATGCTGCTGTTGCCGCTGCGGTTCCTGATACAGCACTGCAGCTCCGCTGATATCCGCTTTATAGCCACAGATATAAATTTTGTATCTGCGCAGGGCTTTTTATAGAGTGTTTTAAAAGTGTGATTTAGGAGAAGGGTTGAATGTTTTTTATCTTTTGTATTGTGGTTTTAAAATCTCTACTAATTTTGTTGATGTTGTTGGTTAAGTATCAAGATGTTATACAAATGTATTAATCAGACTGGAAAGTCTTGGATACAGAATATAAAGCTAAGTCAAGAGCATGCAGTAAAAGTAAGATAAGATTATTCAGCTTCACTTTACCAATTACAAAAAGTTCTTACTACAGAAGCTTAGTGAAATCAGAACATTTTTATTTTCAACACACAGGTCCCACTTAAATGCTGACTTAGCAATTTGAAACCTTTTAACTGAAATGCCAACTACAATAATTTTACATCCAGTACTACAAATTTTATGCATGTATTTTCATTATATTTGGAAGTCCTCATAAAATCCTTCAAAATGTACCTGACAGAAATGTCAGTAGAAACAAAACTAAGTAAAAACACTTTATGAAGCCACAAAAAATCAGGCTTTCAGGATTACCAAATATTTACCTGCCCAAGCAAAAAGTCTTATTACCTACCCTCACCATAATTCAATTATTACAGTAAAAAAATAATCTATCCATGGGCAAGTCAATCTTTACAAGGATACTCTAACTGAAGTGTTAGATGGCAAAATACAAACAGTAAAATTGAAACTGATGTTTCTTTAAACTTACTACAATGCACATCTAGATGTAGGGAACAAATTACACTTCAAAATAATCTCTGGTGGTCAGAGGCATTTGAACAATTCCACATTGCATACAGGTGACCTTTAGATTAAGATGAAGCTCTCACGTATTTTGACAGTTGCCACTGACTGTACAGAATGTCACTTCAAGATCACCAAGTAAGCACAAGCTTAAGCAACTTATACATACCAAGTTCAGATGTGGGTATCCTATACACATTTTTAAAGAGCCTGTCCTGGCAAATACCTGGATTCTTTCCTTCACTACGAGACGGGCGAGCTGTAGGTTTAGGAAATTTTGTCCCTTCCAAAGCTTTGGCAGCTGCCGCATGTTGAGCTTTTTTAATACTAGTTCCTTCAGCTTCCCAGTGCTGGTCCCCAAGAGTCAGCTGCACTGTAAACACCTACAAACAAGAAGTGCAAGTTCTTTATTATAGCCAACACCACCATTTCACATTATTTGTTAGGACCTCTTATGTGTTTATAATATGCCTTCTGCTACAATCAGAAAGGTTATTTATTACTAAGTACAACTTAAATAAAGCCTTGTCAACACAGTAGCTGAAGTTATGCTTTTGGTTTCCTGGGCTACTGAATGCAGGGATTAACAAAACTGTTATAACAGTACTAACCAAACAACTCCCCACTGCAAGACATTTGGGGAGTCTGCATTGAAGGATGTGCACAGAAGTATGTAGATAGGTAATGGCTACACAGAGGGCTGTTACTGCAAGAAATGTATTGTGTGATTTTAATGTTTATAATGCCAACATGATTCTCCTAAATCTTCTCAAAATGCAGACTGCTTATGTAGAATTACGTTTTTATATTGCACAAGTCAGGGGTTCCCGAAGTGTGGTACATGTACCCCCAGGGATACACGAGACATCTCTGGGGAATGCAGGAAAAATTGTGTAATGGTGGATTTTATTTATTGCATTTTCATAATAGGCCATTCAAACGAAACTTTAAAACTGTGTGTGGGAATTTGTTATATAAAATACAGTAGTTAATGGACTTCAAGATGTACCAATAAGAACAGAGTTGCTGACATACAGAGCCCTCACCCCCAATCACCATACAGCGTGGGTTCAGTTGCCCAGCAACTGCCTAGTCTAACTGAGCTCGGAACTTAGTCAGGGTTGGGGTTTTTTTTCGGTTGTATGTGTGTCACAGTAACTGTATCTGTATGTAACTGAAATATGGACAGATGGCTAAAGACACGTAGTGTTAGGAAGAACAAAGTATCAGTGATGAGACGGGTAGGGGTACACGGGCAGCTGGTAGATCTGGAAGGGGATATGCAGTAACAAAAATTTGGGAGCCTCTGGCGTAAGTCATTCACTTGTTACTTTAAACTTTCAATTTGGGTTACATTTTTCAGAGGTCACATCAAAGATATGTGAGGCACTAAGGAATAACTTTTTATGTTGTCATAGGTCAGTGGTTCCCAAAGTGTGGGGCATGTCCCCGGAGGGGGAACATGGAGGAATGTTCGGGGGGCATCACATGGTGGGGCCCAGGCCAGCCCCCGATTGGAGGAGGGGGGAGGAGCATCACCCAGTCCCGGCTCCGACCTCAGCTCCAGGGCCGCCCAGAGGATTCAGGGGGCCTGGGGCAAAGCAATTTCAGGGGCCCCTTCCACTAAAAAAAGTTGCAATACTATAGAACACTATATTCTCGTGGGGGCCCCGTGGGGCCGGGGCAAATTGCCACACTTGCCCGCCCCTCTGGGCAGCCCTGCTCAGCTCCCGGCTGCAGCCCCAGGTGGACAGGTTCCATTATGGGTAATGGGGGGTGGGTGGGGGAGAACAGAAAAGATTTGGGGAATCACAGTCATAGGTGCACAGTTTTTCAGACCCATATGGTGATAAAACAGTTATTTTACACAAGTGTAACGACTACAGAAACTTTGTAATACGTCACCGTAAGTAAAGTGCGGTAAGGACAGACCTATTAGCCTAATTTTCACAAGTGAATCAAATCCACAGTATGTTAAATAAGTTTAATTTTGATCAGAATAACAATGCAAATGAGTATATGCCTTGATTATTCTTCCCAAATACTCATTTTTTAAAAAATGTAACGCTTTCCTGCATTGCACATGGAATCTTTGGCTTAAGACACTAGATAAAAATTAATGGAATTGTCTTTATCTTGGAGCAAAATCAACTTTAATATGTTTTAAAAATAATCACACCTAAGCATATTCTCCTAGGGCAGTGGTTTTCAACCTATTTTCTTTTGCGAAATGGAGATGCAGACCCCTCTGGAAATCTTAGACACGATTTGCAGACGGCCTGGGGGTCCGTGGACCACAAGTTGAAAACAATTGTTCTAGTGTGCATATGACATTCATAATCACTACTACAGCATAGGCCTCTTGCCTGAAGCAACTTAAACAGATAAAAACATTCCACCAGATTTTCCCTGTAGGTCTTAGCCTCAGGATCCAGGCAATGCAGAGATTTACTAAGGAAAAGTTTAATTTTCTAACTTCTTTCCGTACACTCCTTTTGCAAAATCAGAAGCCTCCTGTATATTTTCTACAACCTTTTAAGGTGGGCATTTGAATGCTAACAGCACATACTCAAGAAACGAAGTATTTACTACAACCTGCCAAAATTTCACTAGAATAGTATGGCACAGAAAGTACACAAATGGGTCCATGCAATGTAATATTTTTAAACCACGAGCACCACTAATTCCATAAGGCACTAAAGACTTTAATATTAAAGTAATTTATTTCAAAGTGGATTAATGCCCTATGAGATTCCACTATATTGTGTATTTGCAGTTAAGTGAAATTTACTAAAATCTTGCTCTCAACCATCTAGAAAGCAGGGTTCTAGTAAATTGCACTTCACTGTCAGTTACAACAAGGTACAGTAACTCCTCACTTAATGTCCTCCCGGTTAAAAACGCTGCTGATCAATTAGAGAACATGCTCGTTTAAAGTTGAGCAATGCTATCTTATAATTTTGTTTGTCAGTTGCCTGCTTTGTCCACTGCTTGCAGAAAGAGCAGCCCGTAGGAGCTAGCTGGTGGAGGCTTGGAACCAGGATGGGCCAGCAGCCCCCCTTTCCGTTCCCCACTCCCTAAGTTCCCTGTGTGGCAGCTGCCCAGCAGGCTATCAATTGCCTGGCAATTCAGCTGTCCCTCCCCTCAGTGCCGTGTGCTGCTCCTGCCCTCTACCTTGGAGCTGCTCCTGGGAGTCTCCTGCTTGCTGTGCAGAAAGGGGGGGAGGGAGAGAAGAAGAGGGGTGCTAATGTCAGGGTGTCCCCTCCTCCTGCTCCTGTACCCCACCTCCACAGAGCAGGGGGTGGGGGTGGGACACAACAGGGCTCAGGATGGAGGGAGCTTGCTGGCAGCAGCTGCTGTCTCAACTTGCTGATCTACTTACAAAGGCAGTGTACTTAGACTGGGATCAGCCTACTAAAAGGGGCAATGCGCGTCTCTCTCTCACACACACACAGTGTGTCTCTCTGCCATGCTGTCTCCCCTCCCTCCGTTCGTGCTGCCTTGTAGAGTGTGAGGCTACATTAAGAACATGTTAACCCTTGAGGGCTCAGCCAAGTGCTAGTTGATCATTTAGCAGTAAGGCATTCCCTGGGAAATATCCCACTCTCTTCCACCCTCTGACTCCACCACCTCAACCAAGCTTCACATCATTGCTGTGTACAGTATTACATTGTTTGTTTAAAACTTATACACTGTATGTGTATATATATATACACACATAAAAATATATAGTCTTGTCTGGCAAAAAAATTCCCCTGGAACCTAACCCCCCATTTACATTAATTCTTATGGGGAAATTGGATTCGCTTAACATTGTTTCACTTAAAGTAGCATTTTTCAGGAACATAACTACAACGTTAAGCGAGGAGTTACTGTAGCTGCAAATAAATGAAATGTGGGAGAGCCACCCAAAAACGCAAATCTGAACATCAAGTACCTTTAGGCATTATTTCAGACAGTTTAATGCTTGAGAATAGACTATTAAAAGCTGTCACAGCACTTCTAATGCACTGTATTGCCTGCAATAAAGGTGAAGTGATCTGTAGAAAGCAAGTTTCAGAGTAACAGCCGTGTTAGTCTGTATCCGCAAAAAGAAGAACAGGAGTACTTGTGGCACCTTAGAGACTAACAAATTTATTAGAGCATAAGCTTTCGTGGACTACAGCCCACTTCTTCGGATGCATCCGAAGAAGTGGGCTGTAGTCCACGAAAGCTTATGCTCTAATAAATTTGTTAGTCTCTAAGGTGCCACAAGTACTCCTGTTCTTCTTTTTGTAGAAAGCAAGCATCGGAAAGGCACTACCTTAAATGAATATTGACACTTTGCAAAATGCAGCAAAAATTCTAGGGACCCCATGAGTCTCTCCCCATGATTCTCTCCAATTCTAATATTCTGGAAAGCTTTGCAAAGATTCAGTTCAGACAATTCCCAGATTAAATTGTTCCAGCATGAGTAGCACAATCTGGTCAATGAAAATGTGCAGTTATGTACAAGAGGAAAGGGACTGTTTTTACTCCTAAAATTTTAAGTAGCCAACTGAGTATTCCCAGAAGTGATTTTCCTGTGAACTTACTATTCCCATACCAAACAAATGTACTTGAGTTCTCATTAAGGACTACTTTTCCAAAGGGGGGTAGGGGGGAAGAGAACAACACATTTCAGCCATCTTTACTGCATCTGAAGGTATAGTTTTTTGGGGAACGGAATTTAGCTCAAGCTTTAAAATAAAATCACTGTCAAGCAGGGAGAGCATGGGAAATTTCAGCACAAAAAAACCATATTTGTAACAATTCAAAGTTGGGTATTATAATAGAAACTGATTGCTAACACGTACTCCATTAAACACTGTATGTTAAAGCCATGACCACAATGCAGACAATGGAAAAAAGTAAGTAGTGTACAGTTAAGGGTAAGTCTCAAACCTCTCCTGCAACAACTACAATAAGCAGCTTTAAAAACAATTAATTAGCATTGGACAAGTTTTAACCCCTGGGATAACATCCCCAGCTCAACCTTAATATGCTTCATCATACCCAATAGGGATGTACTAAAAAAGCTGGACTGTAATTGGAAATCACTTAAGGCTTTAAATTGTTTTCAGTGTCCCATTAAACTACCCATAACTCTACTATTGTAGATTATTTTGCACAAGAGCTAGACATTTTGTCTTTCCACTCACAAAGTTACTTGTCAATATAAATGCATACGTGATATGAGCAATATTTACCTTAGAGTGAGCTGGACCTTGCTCGCTCAAAAGCTTATACTCAGGCTGAATCTTGTTGAAACGGGCTAACTCATTCACAAGACACATTGGGGTTTTCTCTTTGGGGTTTGCCATGTTAGAAGGAGCTGAATGATAAGGCAAAAATCACAGATTATTAGATCATAATTAAGATGACTGATATTCCAGAATTTAAAAAGTTACCAAAGATTCAACAATTAATTTTCTGTATCTTTATGGAAGTACTGATAGCAGCTTGCAATCCATGCTGGTTCAGGGGGAACATGCTACTTTACCATCAGAGTTATTTGCTGGGATAGAGAGCTCTAAGCAGGTCTCAAACCAGTGAATCTGTGAATGTGGAGATCTCTAACCATTGTGTGTAGAATGGAAAGCATTTAAATTCAAGATCCAAGGGCAAATGCCATAATTGTGACAGAAACTAAGAGGAAGGATCAAATGGCAATTTGCTTTCAGACATCTACCCAGGTACATGTCGATGTGGTTTAAAGTTTAGGAGGCTGAGGCCTCAACTCTGACCTAGGCAATATACATTAGATGTTCTCTAACTGTGCATCATCATGTTCATTTGTTTGAAGGGTCAGTTCTTATTTATGGGCTTTTCTGTTTCTGCCCTTGGGAATCTATTTTCCTATGTTACTCTGGTCTGTATTCATTCATTTTTCCTCCACGCAAACTCTACATTAATTTTAACCTACATATGCTATGCATTTAAACCAAATCAGGACAAGTTCTCTAGCATTTAATTTAGTTTCCTAGCCATATCATCCTTTCCACTTCAGGTCTGTTCCCACTTTCTCAGGAAAACCCTTGTTAAGTATCTCCCCTTTTTGAAAAAGTCTGATCATTATGCTATTCATTATCCAAGTGCAAAGTACTCCATTTAGGAAGAAGGGGGGGGGGGAATCAAATGCACAATAACAAAATGGGGAGTAACTGGGTAGGGAGTAGCACTGCTGAAAAGGATCAGGGAGTTATTGGGGATCACAAATTAAATGATTTGTAGTACAATGCAGTTGCAAAAAAGGCTAATATTTTGGGGTGTATTAACAGAAGTGTTGTTTGTAAGACACAGGAAGTAATTGTCCCCCTACTCAGCACTGGTGGGGCCTCAGCCAGAAGTTTGTGTCCAATTCTGGGTGACACATTTTAGGAAGAATGTGGACAAAGGTTTCGAAAACTCAACCTATGAGGAAAGGTTAAAAAACTGGGTATGCTTAATCTTGAGAAAGGAAGACTAAGGTGGGGACCCGAGAACAGTCTTTAAACATGTTAAGGGTATGTATAAAGAGGATGGTGATCAATAGTTTTCCATGTCTACTGAAAGCAGACAAGAAGTAATGGGCTTAATCTGCAGCAAGGGAGATTTAAGTTAGATATTTGGGGGGAGAAACCTTTCTAAATATAAGGATAGTTAAATACTGGAATAGTCTTCTAAGGGGGGGGTGTAGAATTCTCATTAACCTATTCTTAAAGACCTCCAGTAAACAAACACCTGTCAGGGATGGTCTAAGGTCAGGCCTTTGTTCACACACCAATCCTCCTGCTGTTATATGTGAATTGAAGACATGCTGTCAGTTTAAAATGTGCATAAAGTGAAAAAACTGTTGTAAAGAACACTGATTAAAATGTTGCTGACAATTCCTTCAACAAAATCATCTAGCTATTATAATTTTAAATAGATATTTTTAATTCATTCTCTCAAAACTTTTGAAAGCTATTTTTAGATCTGTTTAAAACAATTTCTCTTAAAACTATGATAAAACATGGAAGCCAACTCAGGTGGCAAATACAGTTTTTAGAGTAATGTTTGTAAATCAGTTCCTAAATGTCTGCAACCTGCTGTATCAGACCACAGAACAAGGCTGAGAAATACATTCATTAACATGCTTACCTGCAGCTGCACTGGTGGATGTAACAGATGCAGAAGGTAAAGCAGAGTTTTGAAGAGGTCTACCTGCATTTTCAGAGGGCAGAGAACTAGTGGTAGAAGGAATACTCAAAGGCTGCGAAAGAGATTGGTTCTTATTCAATATTTGGCTCCCAGAGAGAGCAGCAGATGGATTCTGAATTTGAACTTGAGACATGTTCACTTGCAACCAAAGTGAATTACTGCAGGTAGACAGCTTTGAATGCAGATTAATTCAGTGTGATGGAGCCTAATGGTCTACCTAAAAGGTTGTAAGGAAGAAAAAAAAAAAGATTATACCAAATATTTAAGTTCCAATAATTCACAAACATGATTGGAACATCAGTATGTATAAGAAGTTTATAACTGGAAAATATCTATTAAATTTATTTCTCTATTATTAAAAAAAGAGTCCAAACATTCTTCAAGCACCCTACTGTTTCCATTTTGTACACACAAACTCGCCTGCATCCCAACAATTTTAACAAAATATTTCAAAGTGCATAAACTTCACATTGGTTTAGTTTACAAAACAGAAAAAGGACAGTAGTTGCATTTATTCTTGCTCATTTAAAATTACTTAACTGCCCATCTCTTTTCTACATCATCGTTGAATCCGCTTTCAAAGCAAATCCAGTTACATGAGTTGTTGCTATTATACAAAACAGAACAACTTTCAAAATTATATTACATTTCAGCTTTGTTGCTATTTGGAATTAGTCTATAACTCAAAAAGATAAGCAATAATGTGGTCTTTTAAAAAAGAACAGTTGCTCAAAGCAAGTACACAGCCATATATTTGATTTGGAAGGAAGATACACTGTGGCTTTCACTGTATTGTTCACCTTTTCTGAGTAGGTGACAGCAGTCAATGCTAACATGCCATTACTCTATAGCAGCGGTTTTCAAACTGTGGGTCAAGAGTTTGACACATATCATACATTATATAGAATATTCCAAATGCATATATAATTGAATTAGAAGGTGCCTTATTCACAGTTCATACATTACGATTGCACTGTTCAGTTTTGTGGCCCTCTAGCCAAATGTCAGAAGTGCTCTTAAGCAACTGTCTATTTTAAATTAGACGTAACCTCCAAGTGACAAACTTATACGAGTAATTGTGAAGTACTATATATGATAGCACTTTTCCCCACTAACAAGTTAGTGGGAGCATTCTGCTTTGCATGGGTGCAACATTACATTCATGCCCAGACAGTTCAGCTTAAATATACACTAAAACTGTCAGTTTGAAGATATTACATCTGCCGGAGCCAGCTGCCAATATCCATTTACCAGCCATCCAGCAATTTACTGTTTCAAAATAAATTTGTACTTCCAAGTTTACTACTAATTTATTTTACACACACTTCCCAGCTGTAGATTTCTATAAAACCTAACTTGCTGGCAAAGGTTTATGTCTGTATGACTTTAAGATGAAGAATACAAGTGAAATTGCTCATCCAGAATCCACTCAGGTGCTATTACTAGCAATACAACTATCCACATGTTCTGCAGGCTTCAAATTCTGAGCCTGTGAAGAGACTTCCAAATGTAGGAAGGAAAGGGGGATGACTCAAAGGGTATGTCTACACTGCAACCCACTAGAGGTGCATGTAGTAACTGAGTAGCTACATGCCACAGTGAAAAGCAAGCTGCATTCATGCTGCAGCATGCATGTAGCTAAACGTGTCAGTGAAAGACTCTGGTGGGGGGAGGCAGCAGGGAAAGGTTTTGGCAGCAGGGAACTGCCAGAGCCTTTCCCTGCGTTGAGGAGGAAGTGGGACAGGCATTACATGGCTAAAAAGAGCAGTAGTGAGAACTTGTATTCATGAATATACAAACACTGATTTTTTTGTTTGTTTGTTTTAAAAAGGATTGAGGAAAAACTTCTAGAAGGCAAAGTGATAATTTTGCAAACAAACTTCCATTACCAATCCAGTAGACTGAAAGTCATGTAATATTTCAATATTTGTATTTGGTGGCATTTCTGATAAATGGATCTCAACTGGTGGTTTTTGGTCTACTAGACTCACTGATTTTGATGCTCCTCTTCATATTCCTAAACTTTTTTGTTGCATCTCCATTAAGTCCCCTTTAAATACTCTTGATTCTGATTCCATGCCTCAACAAAGGTAGTCATTGTTTCTTTATCTACAATTGATCATGAATGAATTAGGTTTAGACAACTAGGGGTAACATCTTACTTAAGTATGCATCTTTCCTTATGTTAGTAAAAGTTACTCTGGCAAGAAGGAAATTTCCTCTTTTCAGATCTGAGCATCAAGATTTTTGTTTATTTTCTACTGAAGTGGGAACACTCAGTCTCACCTGAATGACTGAATATATTTTTCATATTTGTTAAGGAACTTCAAAGACTATCATACTGTAGTTAAAAGCTTGTGTGGAGTTTCCTTCTGGGATTAATAGTTACCTTTCCTGTTATGATTTATGTACTCCATGTGTGTCTGAGGATTTTGTACAAGATTGCTTGTGTCTGATGCAAATTACTTGCTTGCATATTTTCACCTTGTTTTGTAGTAGTACACAGTTACATTTTTTAAATATTTGCAGATATATACACATAGTGAAAGATTAAAAGGTTCCCATTTCCATTATTTTAAAAATAAAAATACTAGGAAGCATAACAGGGACCTTATGGCACTTTACAAATATTCAAAGCAGTTTAAATTCTGAATCTCTGAAGTGCACTTCTCCCTCATTATGTTCTGAGGGCTAAAAAAGGATTTTCCTGCTAATTCAATCTCACTTTAAAAGTTGCCAGCATAAACTCTAAAATGCCATGAGTGATTCATACTAAATGCTTTAGCTCGCAGAAGAGAGAAAATTAGTTCAGACAAACTAGTTTTTCATATGCAGCAAATGGTCTTAAACATCTGAGAGCAAGCGCTGTATGTGCCTATCAAACGTATAGACTTTTCACATTTGGTACACCATAACGGTAGTCAATAACTTGTCAGTGTTTATAAAGAAGGACCTGGAGGTTGAGAGAAGGTAAGATGCAGTAAATTTAGAAGGTGGCTCCAGAGTAACGACATTATAGCCCTTAAATCTAATTACAAAGAGTATATGTCTGAAAGCACTGAAAGAGTCTTGACTTTAAATGAAAAAATAATTGGCCAAGTGAAACGAGATACCACGCTCAACACAACTAAAGAGTAACATCTTACAAATAGAAGAAATTATTGAATCTTCTCTTCCTTTGGTGAGTTTGAAGTAATATCATGCCCCTTAAAACAACATAATTTACACTGCTTTTCTGAAAAGCCTAAAGTAGAAACCAAGTTCTAAAGTGCAGTTCCTTCACTGAAAACTCTGCCCACAGCTCCCATATGTTTAAACCAGTGCACTGTTTTTCAGTTGAACTCCACTACTGTGGTACCAAATAGGAAGAGGGAATCTCAGGTAGCTAAGCTGCAAAACATACATTAAATTGCACTTTGAATCAAGCTAGCAGCAGTGCAGAAAATAGAAAAAAAATTAATTCTTATGGGAAACTGCTAAGGCTATGTCTACACTAGAGATTTTTTCATATCCATGAGTGACAAGTTATGCCGACAAAAGTGCTAGTGTAGACATCGCCTAAGTGAGCCACCAAATTCATCTCTAGAGGCAGTTTCCAAAAGGTCTTCAATGGTAAAGCAGAGTCCTGTAGCAGGTACTTCACTATCTAAAATGTAACTAAGCTCTGATTTTTTTTTTCTTTAATGATTTTTCTGCTTGGTTATTGTACTGCAAATACACTAGATGCTTAAAAAAGCAAACTGAAATGCTGATGTTCCAAAAACCTTTCAGCTTGCATTGTCACAGTAACAAATACTGTTAACACATAAATACCAATGAGGTACAATAGTTAATTTAATTAGGAAGTTACCAAAGCACTTTCCATGCTTTTATCAAGGGCATACTGCCTTCCATAATCCCCTCATTGCTTGCTATTTAGTCTATTTTGCTCACTGGATGATGACTAGAGTTTAATTTTATGAGCCTATTTCTAATGTTTCACGCTGCTCATTAAATATTTCATAGGTTTTCAAGTCAGCACTAAGGTCTACCAATGAGCATAATTTTTAAGATTTCAAAGAGACTGGCTAGCTAAATTAAACAAGTATAAAAACTAACCTATTCAGATGTTTTGTATGTCTCCAAAATTGCTGGTTTAAAAACACCATACGATTAACTACCGCAAGAATGCGCTACATGCTGGAACCCCAAAGATTATAGCAGCTACTAAAATGGAGTTTATTTTCAAGCAGATTATGAAACAATATTTTACAGAAATGACAGCATCTTTCAGCCTAAAGAACATACATACCAGCACAAAAACACTGATTGCAACTTTTCTGGACAGATTCTCAGTCCTTCTAGCAAGAGAGAAAGTTTGACTTTTCTTTTTACAAATGTTAAAATATAGGTCACTAACACGTTACTCTCTGGTAACAAATGTGGCTTGTTAGATGTTTGTGGATGCCAAATCTAAAATTTGGTGACACTTTATTTTTAATTATACAAACTTAAGACTAGAAAAAATAATGAAATTAAATCACATGTGAATACGTACATTGATCACACTTACACTGTCAAAGCAACCCAATGGCTCAGAGTTAAATTTTTGCAGAAATAGGAGATATTATTTAGGCAGAAGCTGCTGAAATTTGTACCAACTTCCTGCCATGCATTCACAGAGCCATTCAACACCACCCCGATTTCTTTTTCTAGGTGGTCATTCTTGAACAATTTCATAGGTTACTTGGTATACGCCTCTGGGGATAATAGCAACACAAGCCTGTTACTTCCTAAATACTGCTTAGTTCAGAATATTGTTAATCACTGCCATGCTAAAAGTGCTAATCCATCAGGGTGCAACCAAGATAAAAACACAGCAGAATGCTAATTTAATTCTGTGTGCACATCATGATCTACTGGAATCAGTACTTCCCCGATCAATACACTTTTGATAGTCAGGGACATCCATTAGCAGCCACACTGCCTCAAATGTAAGTATGTACTTAACAGGATTAGCCAAAGTTTTCATTTGCCTTATGTTTGAGTTTTCCCCATGTTTCGTGGTTTAGTTTAGCATGTTATGGTTCTAAGTCTCCATACATTTATTCCTGTTTTCTTCTGCTCCTTTCATCCACAAGGTGCTTACTACCTAGATCTTGCAAAACTGCTCTAGTATTTTTTGCAGGGAAGCAAGTCTCGGAGTAGAATACTAGTTACTTTCTATATTTACTGTGGAAGACAAAGGGATGGAGCTTCACATACAATCATAGCTCAAACTAAGTTCTACATGGATCAGTCTCCATCAAGAGTCAGACAACAATATTAAGCCTGAAAAAAATTCCCTAGAGAGAACAATGCTTAAGATAGAAAATTCAGCCATTATCCTAAAATTCTATAGAAACTCCAGCACATGACCTAGGACTTAAAGCAATAAGATTTTAGAAACTAATCCAAACGTGAACAAATTTCAGCTGTTCACATTCCAGAACCAGACAACAAAATTGCCGTAGACATGTTCATAGGGTCATAACTTGCTTCTTTTCCGCCTACAAACCAACCGCTTAAGTTTTAGACAAAGGCCTGGCAGGGTTTAGGAAACAGCTGCTGAAAGTTTACCTCTTTGCTTGGAACAATGATATGTAGTTTACCTCCCCTCCATGCACCCCAACATCCACTCCCCCAACTTTCGAATAAATAACTTGAAAGAGCTCAGCTTTTGTTTATCCTCTGGGAATTTGAGATGAGATTTCCAGCCTCAGAAGAAACCAAGTAACAGCATTTAAATTAAATAGAACCACACAGCATTTTTCTGTGTCTCAATTTCCATATCTGTAAAATGGCGACAATACCATTCACTATTCCTTTGTAAAGTGCTTTGAATCTACAGATAAAAAAATGCTATATAGGTACTGAACGTTATTATGGAGACCCCCAGCACACAATGCTGGCAATTTAGCAGGCAAGAAAAATGCACCAAACAAAATCACGAGTGCTCTCTCCCATCACTGTTTCTAGGTGGCAGTAATGTCTGCCCAAATTGGAGATTTGAAAGAATCCACAATGAGCTAAAACTTCACTTGAAGTATAATTGCTAGCTTGTGGCAGTAGTCATCTCTTAACATTTACCCTATGCCAACCGTTTGAATACATGAACCCACAGTTTATTTCCATACCACAAGATGAATTTGCTACTTAAAAAAAAAAGATAAAACTGAATCGTGTTGCAGGTGAAAATTTTCTAATTAACCTATCCTTTTTATCTGTGTTACTATCAACGTACATAATGCTTGTTCGTACACAGATATAACTTGTTTGTTGTTTGATGCAATCGTCATTACCTAATTTGCTCCTTCAAGCAAAGCCCATTTATATTTATACTCCAATTGCATTGTACCTTGCCAAACGCACAGACATTACCAATCTGGAAATATATCAGCATCAACACTTATTCTCAGAGCAGGGAAAGCCTAGGAATCTTGTATTCAAGAATTAATTCTTCTTGTGAAGCAGATATTTAACTAATTCTATAGTTTTTTTTTTTTTTTTTTTTTTTTTTTTTTTAAGAGGTCTCCATTTATTTCATTTCTGGTACTGCAAACAATAAGAAATATAAGAATGGCCCAGAGAGGACTTCTATATAACATACACTTTGTAAAACCAAATTTGAGAAATATTTTGACAGGACTCCAAACAGTGAACAAAGCAAGGTGTCCGTTTATTGGTGAAATTTAAACTTCTTAGGTAGCCAAACTACTGTAACTGATTTGTACAAGTTACTCATTAAGCTATTGCGACTGACATTCCACTCAAAGCAAAAGCTTAATTATAGGCCATGTTTTAGCATCAATAAAAAAAATTTAGGCAATAACCTTTACAAATTAAGGCGACATGTGTCCTGTAACAGAAATTTAGACTGTTTTAGGTTGCCACTTACAAAAGAAAACTTGAGACTTAGGTTGATATTGACATTTTACAACTGAAATAGAAAACTAAGAAAACACTCATGTATTAGGTGAAAAAAACCAGATAATTTGCTTGCAAGCTGCATTCAAAAATTAATTAAAAAAACATTTTGAACTCCTATAGGACCTTTTGTTTGACGGCAAATACCTTACAAACTTTAGATGACCCTTGTGAGATACAGGTAGCAAAACTGAAGCCTAAAGTCACAATGAACAGAGGCAGAGTACAGAAGTGAACACAGTGGTTTTGCTCCCAATCCTTTTCTCATTAAGATACTTTTAGATCAGAGAGTCATACTTTGTAGCTTCTATATGCCAACCTCATTGCACACACCAGGGGCTTCTTGTATCCTCCATTCCCCCAACCCCACGGTTCCAATTTGCCAATCTTACATCCCCACCTCCCCTTCAGTTCAGGGACATAGTACCACCTTAGCTATTTACCTATTTGTAGTTTATTAAATTAGTTTTCTTCTTTCTGCCTAGGAGATAAGGCAGAAAGAAGAAAATTTTAAACTCCATTGGAATGATGAGCAGAGTTTAGATGGGGAATGTTGTTATACTGGAAGGTGTTGGTAGTTTCCATTAACCAGTTCTTTGTTCTATAAACAGTTAGAGAGCTTATTAAAGTTGATGGGTGTGCTAACCAGATGCCAGGGACTGTATCCCACTCACTCACACATTTTCCTCCTCCTGGTTTTCCAATTTTTACCAAAATCAATAGAATTCTGTCTACTGATACCTACAATATTCCCTGAAATTTTGGAAGTATCGGGAATGGTAGTTATGTTACATCCAGTTATGTTATAAATATAACAATAAAGTTATGTTACATCCAGAGAAATACTATCAAGTTGAGTTTACGGCCTCATTTCACTCAGCCAAAAATTGTCAGATTTCTGTAAGAAAAAGTTATGAAGAAAGTAATTTTTTCAGGTAACTTCTTTTTTAGGTCATTTCTTTAATGCCAAAATTATTAGAGTTGTTTCAGATAAGTTAAAGTATGCAAGGGGAAAAAGAGCTGTTTTCCACCGTGTAACAGAATATTGCCAGTTAATAACCTCCTTGAATATTAGGTTAAAAAAAGATAGACACTATAAGTGATAAAAGTTACTGAATCATAGGTTTAATGTTTCCTGTACCTTTAAGTGATCCAGGGACAGTGAAGTTTTGGTTTTAGTTCCAAGGCGGGTATTTATGTTGGAGAAAGCCTAGGAAGAAAAAAAATGCAGTGTTAATAATTTGCTATGTGAAGCTACTTAAGTATTTTAAGGTATTCTATAATTAACTGATCATTGCTAAAAATTATCATCAGGAGCAATGAAGAAACTTCTGAATATGAGGGCAAAATTGTCCAAAGTGTAGCTGAGAGTGAAGACTGCTTGAAAATTTTGGAATTTGTTTTCAGAAAAATGTTAACTCCACATATATTTTAAGTTTCTGAGGCTTGTTTTATAAGATGCCTTCAATATATGCATTGTAAGTATTTAGGCTGTGAATTTCAGAGGGGCCTAAGGGAGTTGGATGCCTAACTCCCCATGACCATTGAAAATCTCAGCCTTAGACAAGAACTTACATAAACATTATATTCTCCCTGACAGATGGTAAAAAATGAAGCTCATTTGTAAACAATGCAGAACTACAGCTTGATTTGACAACCCTCCTCCTTCCTGCTCCCTTTCCCTAATCCCAACTAACCTCCCCCCTTAGGGATACCTACTGTACGGAGACTATATTGCCATAGCTATACTGGCACAACCCTATAGTGTAAATGCAGCCTACACTAATGGAAGAGGTTTTCCTGTCTGTATACGAGGAACACCACATCCATGAGCTACAGCAGCTACGCTGATGGAAGCATTCTTTCATCGACCTATCTGCATCTAAACTGGGGTTTATGTCAGAATATCTATGTTGGTCAGGGGTGTGTTCCCTCCCCATCCCTGACTGATATAGCTATGTCAAACTACTTTTAAGTGTAGACCAAGCCTTAAATTTGGAGAAATGGCTGGAATCATGGAGTCCATCAATCCTGCTCTTCGCCTGGCTATAAGAGTTGCTTAAGAATATGATGTACCCCCTCCACAGCAAGGCCTGATCTTACTGCCATGTGATCTAACACTGGAGGACTAAGATCAGATAAGGGAACAGAATTTATGCCTCCTCCACAGAACCAATGCATTGCAATGCACTACACAGAGAAACAGATATCTGATAGCCTTATTCAAAAATTGACTTTTGCAACCATCTTTAAAAGTTACAGTAACAGCTGTGCACACAGTGGTATCAGTTAAAGCGCTGGCTCTGGCACTGTGTTGCAGAATTTTTATAAAGTCTGGTTCAATAGAAAAAGTTTAACAACTATGAATCAAACGCTGCAGCCCTTACTTACTAAAGGTGAGTTTTATATGACTATTGACTATCAGGGCCCAGGTCAGACTCCTTAATATTTCTGATTAACTTCTTGTGTTATATACTGATATTATGCGGTATAAGTAGGAAAAGGAGAAAGCAGAGATACTGATTAGTAAAAGTTCCCTAAAGAGTTAATGTCTTATATATTTTGTTAAAGGTTTAAAACTTAAGTAACATTAAAGCAATAATTTCAATGTTCAAACTTGGTCATGTCTCATAACTAAAAATTATGTAGTTAAATGCCAGAGGTTTTTTTGTTTGTTTTTTTTGTTTTTTTTTAAAAGAAAGAAATGCTTTCGGTACTAAGATCAAGTCAGTCACTTGCAATTTTAGACCAATCCCACTCAATACATTTATGGTTTGTTTTTTTGACAGACATTACACATAGCATGCCCCCAGTTTTGCCTCTGGGGTCTTGAAAATTAAAATTTGTTTCCTACTCAGTTATTTCCTACTATTTTATCAGAGAAGGTGGATGGTCTCTTGGCACTGTAATGATTTTTTGACATAAGCCAAGACCGAAAATAAATCCCAAAGTAGCATTTCAGTCCCTAACATAAAAGTCTTATAACTATCTTACTAGAGCGAAAACTTTAAAGACAGGTTTAAGTTCCTCTCTCTCCATAGGATTTTCACCTGGATAGTACAAAAAAGTATTCCTCCGTTGCAGCAATACAGCCTCTGAGAATGTACTTTGCAGAATGATCGTAACCATTTTCAATAGCTGGATATTTCTTAAATGCTTGGACTTGTTGTCCTTTTAATCCCCTTCTCACTGTTCTATAAGTGACCTTCCTCATAAAATCCAAATGTTACCATCCCAGAACATTGTGTGAAGCAGTTCAAGGATATGCATCAAGTATTAAATTTAAAATTGTATGTAAAAAAAATAACTGACCACGTGAAGGTTTGACCTTCAGTCCACACACCATGTGTAGTTTTTAGTATATTGTACTGTGTCTAATGGTAAACAAGGTGGGACAGGAACAATTTCTTCTGTACTTATACCACAAAGCAGTAGACAACAGATGACTGAAAAAAGAAAAGATGAGAAAAGGGCTGTGCAATAAATAGTAGCTGACAAGGAATGCTCAATCTACACAAATGAAAATTGTACAAGACGTACTAACATTTCCAGCCATCTTTTTTAGATGAACAAATCCATTTTTTTCTAGACTTAGGATACTTTGTAAAAAAACTAATCAGAAAAATGTTAGATATAAATAATACAATATCTTACAGACCCCATCACACTAAATTGAGTTGTTATAGTCGTATTCCCCAGAGATATTTAAAAACTAAAGGAATTCTTCAATCACCATAAATATAACAAAAGCCAATATATTGTGAACATCTGTCACCTGTGCAGTGACAATCTTCAGAGTGAACTATCACAAGGTAGAAGAATAATTACAAGAGCAGGTTTATGAAGTTTAACATCTAATTGATTGATACATATTTTTCAGAATGATTTTTAAACAAATAAGAGGTTATAGAAATGTATTTCTGTCTATTTTTTAGTTCTTAATTTTAAATGACTAACACAAAACCAACATGGCATCATGTTGATAACATTATTAAATGTCCTCCGATTTGTGTTTAATAATATCCTCTCCATTATCATACTTGTCTAATAGTTGTAAATCAAATAGCTTGTAATTATAAAGAACATAAATCTACTAGAACAGGGGTGGGCAAACTTTTTGGCCTGAGGGCCACGTCGGGGTTGCAAAACTGTATGGAGGGCCGGCTAAGGAAGGCGGTGACTCCCCAAACAGCCTAGCCCCCACCCCCTATCCAACTTCTCCCACTTCCCACTCCCTGACTGCCCCCCTCAGAATTCCCGACCCATCCAACCCCCCCTGCTCCCTGACTGCCCTTACCCCTATCCACACCCTCGTCCCTTGACAGGCCCCTGGGACTGCACGCCTATCCAAACCACCCCCCCCCATTCCCACCTCCTGATCTCTATCTACACCCCTGCTCCCTGACAGACCCCCCCAGGACTCCCATGCTTATCCAACCTCCCAATTCCCCGTCCCATTTTTAACTTGATGGCTGGTGGCTACCAAGAAAGATGCTATTATTGTCTCCAATATCAGTCTCTGGCTAGTAAGGGTAATACATATCAAACCCCTTCCCCTCCATCATCTCAAGCCCCCCGAGTGTACAGAAGGATCCATTACTTTACATCTCCTCCAGACTCCTCACTGCAGTGACCAGGGGCACTGTCATTCTATCCTTCACTCAACTTCCACTTCTGTTTTCTCCTTCTCTGTGAATAGTTACAGCATCCTGCCTGTTCATAACTTTTCCAAGTAGCAGTGACAAAGACATAGTCAGTTTCACTAATGCTAGTTAGAATCCCATGGCAACAGAGAAACCGATTAAGTCTGCTGTCTGCAGACCCAGGAAGACAGAACCACACTACAAAATGTGAATTTTCCTTACTACTATAAAGGCTACACACTTTTTTAAACACGGAAGGTTAAATACTGCAGGAACTGATGGCTTAGCTGCCTCTGCTCCTTTCCAGTCTTCCCCTACACCAAATCATTATTGGAACTTCAAGTCCAAATTTCCACAAACTAATAGCTTTGTAGAGTTAGGTCATTTTACAAAATACACCATGATAACCCAATATCAGGGTATGTCTACACTTCAGTAGCACAGCTCCAGCTATGCTGCTGTAGCATAGACACTTACTACAGTAACAAAAGGGTTTTTCTCTCACTGTAGAGTGGTAGCTAGGTCGACGAAAGAATTCTTTTGTCGGCCTAGCTGCATCTACAGTGAGGGGATTGACCTAACTGGGTCAAAAAAATTTCACAGCCCTGTGCAACGTAGCTAGGTTGACCCAAGTTTTAGATGTAAACCAAACCTCAGTGACAATGGCTTGATAACCTGCAGTATGAAGCAGCTCTGATGTGGCTGATTATTTAACTTTTATAATTAGTGTTAAAATAGGATAGCCAAATATTTGTTATTGAAAGGTTTAAATAGCTGCCACAAAAAAGGCACTAGCCCCTCATACTCTATCAATTACAGGAAAAAATGAATGATCAGAATGCAAAAACACTCTAGCTGAGCAAGGTCGTGCTCCTGGACAAACTTTCTATAAACCACAAACATGTTCCTCTTACAAGACCTTGACTAGCCAAGGAATATCTCAAAGCTAATATTTGTGGCACTATAAGATGAGGCTCAAAATAATTCACATAGCTGATAATTTACATGGTGCTTCACAAATACAGATAAGACACCCCAGGAGAGAGGATGTGGATTAATGATAAAAAGAGAAGCAGGTGATGAAAAGCCTAAACAGGGATCTGAAGAGAAGCAGGAGCAACACCGTGATTTAAAGACACAAAACCAAGAGCAGAGAGAGATGTCATTAAGGCAAAGAACTGAGATAACATGGAAGCCTTTAAATGCTAACAGTTTCCACTATCATAAAAATATGTTAAATGAAACTTTTTTATTTATTTTTCTATAACATTACATGGTTTGAAAATACACACTCAAGGCTAATGATTGTAGTTATAAAAAATACCACACAGGTCTTCTCTATTGGTCCAGTCCACTAAAATAATCAAGACACGTACATGCAGTGTAAATATCAACATCTTCATGTCTAAGAGAAGTTGTCAATGCAACTGTTGAGAGTACTGTTACAACAGGCAAAATGAACTCCCCTTTTTGGAATGATAAATGTGTAAAAATAGTCAAACCACTTTCGCAATTTCTAGATTTACCAATAAAGACTATTAGATGGGGCTTTAAAAATCCAGACACCTGTAGAGTAGAATTTACATTATTCAGTGCCAGAAATATAGACAACCCATTTTTTCAATTTACCTCTGATCCTGTAGTTACCTCAGCACAATTACACAGATGTAGGTAAGTCTATGGCTGGATTAATTTCTACACAGATTGACTTGACAGATGCCACATGTTAAAACTACAACTTGTCTCATCTATGCTCCGATGTTAACATCACCATTAACACATTTAAAATACAGCTTCCCCCCCGCCCCCATATGAACATTGCTACAAGGTACTGTAGCTGCATGTTAAAATGAGAATTATAAGAATTTTAAATAAAACTCAGAAGACCATTGTGTATCTATTTTATAAACTTACTACCCAAGCAGCAGATAAAAAATTATATTGTTGGTCTGGCATTTTTATTTGTTTGTGTCACTGTGATCTTAACCTACCCACTGACATGCACCTTGTTCTTCTGCCTCTTTAAAAGGCAAAAACAAACAGAAGGCTGTCATCTGTATATCAAGTTAAGATATTGCCTATCGGGGCTCTAACACAATGGGGCAGCAGGTATAAACTAAACAAATGCACCTGTCCCACAGGCTCTAAAACGGGCAGCGGGCAAACAGCTTGCAAAGGAACCTGTTGCTGTTACATCTACCAAAAAATTGATGTCATGACGGGAAAATGGGGGTGGAGGATACTGTAGCTGTCACCCGCCCTGGTGTTGCAGGGGATGAGTGGGAAGGAGGGGACCTGGCGCTTCAGCTACCACCTGCCTAGGCACCTGGGGGTCGGTGCCTCCGACGGGGCAGGGCCCGGGATGCTCCCCCTCAACTGCCTCCCTCGCGGACAGGGCGGCGATTCCCACCCAGCGCGGCCTGCTCCCCCTCAGAAGCCTCAGCCAGGGCCCGCTCTGTAACCTGAGCCGCCGCCCCCCCGCTACACCAGGCCGACTCCCCCCAGGGCCCGCCTACCGCTGCCCGTGAGGACGGGGCTCCGGCTCATCCCCAGGAAGCGGGAGGCGAAGGGGAACCCTGCCCCTGTGCGAGCTGGCGGCGCTACTACCTACCGAGCACCGACTCCCATCCCCGCCAATCAGGGGCCCTGCTGCCGGCCTCGCACACCCCACAGATGGAGACAGCAGAGCCGCCGCTGCCCCACTAGGCCCGCCGCCGCCGCCGACCCCCCCCGTGGGGAATCCGGAGCCGCCCCCCTCTCACCTGGCTGCCTGGGCTGCGGCTCCCGGGCCGGCTGGTGCTGCGGGCGGGCAGGCGGGCGTCTCAGTCCATTGGCCGGGTCCCGAGGCGGGGAGGGGGTCTGGGAAGGGGGGGCGAATCGCAGTGGCGGAGGGAGGTGGCGGACACAGGGCAAACACTAAAGAGAATGAACGCCGGGGGCAGGTCCGGCCGGGGAGGAAGTGACGGCACCGCGCCTGAGTAAAGAGATAGCCAATCAGAGTGGCCACCGCACCTTATAGCACCCGCCCATCTTAACACCCGCAGCCAATCCGCCAGCGGACCGGCTCGAAGCACAGCCCTTATCCCGGACTTCAACTCCCGGCATGCATCGCTCATTAAGCCCGCCTCGTCTCCAAGGGGACTACAGCTCCCGGCATGCATCGCTCACTCAGCCCGCCGGATCGCCAAGGGGACTACAGCTCCCGGCATGCTCGGCTTCGCTTGGGCACTCGGAGTTGAGGGGGACTTGAACTTGGTCAAACTTGCCCAAGGAACCAGTCCAAGACGGGCCCCAGGCTGGGGTCCCTGGGGCCCCGGGCTGACCTTAGGCCGGAGACCATTCAGCATACAGGGCCTGAAGCCTCGCTCCAGGTTGACTCAGACCCTGGTTGCTGCTGGGGGATGTTTACCCTACCGGCGCAGGGGTCGGGGGCTAGGATCCTATGGGGGAGGCGCGGGAGTGAGAGGCGCTGCTGCAGTGTTTCTGGTGCGCTTGCCGTCGTTCAGGCCCTTCCTCCCCATTTAGGCCCTTCTTTCAGGTGGCTGGGAATCCCCCGCCTACACTGGCGCTAGGTGAGAAGGCAAGCAGATGGGGTTTGGGTGTAGGGTGGAGCAAGAGCAGGGCCACTTGAGGTCCAGTTGTGGGCACACCAGAGGGCCAGCCCCTCTTGGCTAGGCGAGGCAAAGCATCCCACTCATGGGAGAGAGCCCCTGGGCTGTATTTTGTTTGTTTGAGAACACAAGAACAACCATACTCAGTCAGACTGAAGGTCCATCTAGCCCAATATTCTGTCTTCCGCCAGTGGCCAATGCCTGGTGCCCCAAAGGGAATGAATAGAACAGGTAATCATTGGGTAATCCATCCCCTTACCCATTCCCAGCTTCTGCCAAACAGAGGCTAGGGCTACCATCGCTGCACCTGTCAGCTACCAGCTATTGATGGACCTATCCTCCATGAACGTATCTAGTTCTTTTTTGAACCCTCTATAGTCTTGGCCTTCACAACATCCTTGGGGAAGGAGTTCCACAGGTTGACTGTGCATTGTGGGAAAAAAATACTTCCTTTGGTTTGTTTTAAACCTACTGCCTATTCCTGCCTGAGCCAGGACCCGTACAGCTAAATTGAACGTGAAGACAAAGTCATAGGAATCCTATCAACTACAGCAGTGGAGCTAATATTGACTACTGCATAAGGGAGCGGTAGTTCCAATGTGGCAGTGTACTGGAAGTTGTAGTCTCTTTCTATGATCTAAAGGGAACATTGCATAGTGGGAGGTGTAGTTGATCCACCCCTAATCTCTAGCTCATAAAGGCAGCATAGGTGACAGGTGCTCTATTTAATCCAAGTGAGCTATAGGCCCCTACCAGTTCCCAGAAACAGTAGGTGCTCACTTTCACTATATTAGAGCTGTAGTCCACAAAAACAATGGAGTCCAGGGGCACCTTCAAGACTAACATTTGGACATAAGCTTTCATGGGTTAAAAAAAACAAACACTTCTTTAGATGCATGGAGTGAAAATTACAGATGCAGCATCCGTATGTGTAATTTTCACTCTATGCATCTGAAGTGGGTGTTTTTTTTTAACCCACGAAATCTTATGCCCAAATAAATCTGTTAGTCTTTAAGGTGCCACCGGACTCCTCCTCATTGTTTTTGTGGATACAGACTAACACGGCTACCTCCTGATACCTGACAGCTGTAGTCCAGTGGCTCTCAACCTTTCCAGACTACTATACCCCTTTCAGGAGTCTGATTTGTCTTATGTACCCCCAAATTTCACCTGACTTAAAACTACTTGCTTACAAAAATCAGACAAAAATACAGAAGTGGCACAGTACACTATTACTGAAAAATTAAATTGTATTTTTACCATATAATTATAAAATAAATGAATTGGAATATAAATATTGTGCTTATGTTTCTGTGTACAGAGAAGTATAAACAAGTAATTGTTTGTATGAAATTTTAGTTTGTACTGACTTTGCTAGTGCTTTTTCTGTAGTCTATTGTAAAACTAGGAAAGTAACTAGATGAGTTGATGTACCCCCCAGAAGACATGAGTAGCCCTGGTTAAGAACCACTGCCATAGTCCAAAGCTAGGAAGAGAGTTTATATTCTAGATCAAGTTTCACATACTCCAGAGTGATTTTTAAGCTGTTTATAAGCTGTTTAGTTTGAATTACTCACTGTACCATTTAGCGTCAACAAGGGCCCTGAGCAGGCAGATGAGACTGTAAACTCTGCACAGACAGAAGTAGCATTTGGGGTTTGTTTTGTTGTTGTACATAGCCCACAACAGCATCCTCGTCTACCAGTAGCGACCCTTGATACCATTGTAATACAAATACACCTCTACCCCGCTATAACGCGACCCGATAGAACACAAATTCGGATATAATGCAGTAAAGCAGCGCTCCCGGGGGGCGGGGCTGCGTGCTCCAGTGGATCAAAGCAAGTTCCATATAATACGGTTTCACCTATCACGGGGTAAGATTTTTTGGCTCCTAAGGACAGCATTATATCGGGGTAGAGGTGTAATTAGTTTAAAACCATTTAAAATCCTTAGATGGAAGGAAGTATTGCATTGTAATTATGTGGGTGTTAGGGCACAGGTGTAAGGCCAAACAACGCAACATTAAGTGTTCATGTTCCTGTCCTGCTGAACTTTATACCTGCTCCGCGCCCCCCCCCCCAATAAAATAGTAAGGAACTTTGTTTAAAAGTCCCTAGTTAGAAAATTGTTATTGTATACTCTAAGAGAATGAAAAACTGCAATAAGGAAAAATATAGAGTTTAACTGGTCTCTGCTGAGGAGTTTTAGGGATTGAAGAGTTTTAATTATTGACTTTGAAATAGCAGCCAATGTGTTATACAAGCTCTGCCCACAGAGCTCCTGCCTCAAAGAGCATACAGTCTTACACACACACACACGAATGGTAGAATGTTAAAAAATAAGGCCTATCAGTTTACGGAGACTTCTTTTTCTCCGCTTATTCAGTATTTGAAGTTGAGGGCCAGCATCATCGTTAGCTTTTAGCATGGTTAAGATTGTGGACTGCTGTTCTGTAAGAAGTCTTGCTTTAAAACTATTTTACTGTTCTGCTGTGTAAGTAAGGTATGTATGGCACACTGACAAATAAAAAATGCCAGTACCAAATGGGCCGAATGGTCAAAAGGAAAGTGAAGAAACCAAAAGACACCAAGCTAATAATCAGAATTGCTCTGATGGCTGAAGCAGCAGCAAATTAACAATCCTAAAGGAAAGGCATATGCCCCCAAGAATAAAAATAAATAAAACCAAAAAAAGGAATAAAAAACAGCAACTCCCAGTAGTGACCCAAAATAGCGTTGATTGAAAGCAACCTTAACTATTGCCTTTTAATCACCTCAGCATAACACAGCAAGGCTCAAACTTGTATGGGAACTTATTACTATAAAAAAAAAAAAAGGGTGTATTGCCATGGGACTTTGGGTTCGTTCTGCATGGACATTGAAGCTTTGGCCATGTCAGACAGAGACCCAGCTCTGCCCTCTCCCTTGTGTGTAGTTCAGCTGGCCACTTGAACTGACCGAGCAACCCTAAGGACTGGTAACTATAAGATCCAGCTGAAGAACCTTTGGGGTGGGTGTGTGTGTGTGTGCGCGTGCTAATTGTAATGTTTAAATTGTACTTTCAATAAACGTGGCGTATTGCCTTATCCCCCTAAAAAAAATTCCGTGTGCTTCTTATGAGCATAAGATTTTTGGTGGAGAATAGCGGAGGGGAACATAGTGATAGACCATGCTTCTTGTAAAGTTTTGCCTACAGTAAAATAAAATTGATCAATCCTTGTAGAAGTTGGTGTGCACACCCTCGGTCATAGCGAGCCGAGAAAATGGGGGAGAACTTAAAGTTTCTCGCTCTAACCTGAGCATCGGAGTAAACTCCGAAGGGTATAGGAGTTTCAGGCGGTATTTCCTGCATTCCTTGTGTAAGACCCAGCTCTGAAGAATATAGGAGCGTGGGCAAATAGTGGGACACAACGCAACAGCGTGTAAATTGGCACCTTTGTAGAAATGTTTAAAAGGAAGCAATCTAAAGATGATGCCTCCAAGGAAGGACTGGGATCACTGCCTTTTGTTCATGAGATTACTCCTTTTAAACAAAATTTGCAAAAATACAGGCACAGTCCATGGACCAAACAGGTACTTGCAAATGTCCACACTATTTCATATCTAGAAGATAAATTTGCCAAATATATACTGGTATATAAACCTCCGACCCCAGCAAAGAGAGATTCAGCAGCAATTTGGCTACTATGGGAGGCAAGCAATGAGTCATATCTCCATCTGGCTGCTTGCCAAGAGGAGAATGCCTCCCTGCAGAAGAAGTTTTCCCAAGCAGAAAAAAAGATCAAGAAATGGAAGGTACAGGGAACAGGAATACAGAGTCAGTTAGATTCCCTTCAGGACACATTTAGAGAAGGGAAACAAAGGGGAAAAAAGTTAGCAGACCAGGACTGGAAAAAAAAGATTAAAAAAAAAGATAATTAAGTGTTACAAGAAATGGTTAAAAATTAACTTTAAAACAAGGCAGAGCCCCTGCCAATCATAATCGCTCCGAATCCCTTATTAAACACCTTAAGGAAAAATTGGAATTTGCAACCCGTCAAGTAGCGGTGGTAACGGCAGGAAAATCGGCTGACAGCCCATAAGACGGCACCCCTAGCTGGGATAAACCATGGGATGGAAATATTTGGAACAACAATTCTAAAGGGACAGGACTTAAAAACCCTGTCACAGCCATAAAACAAACTGCGACCATCAAAGTAAGAGACTGGGGGAGCAAACTCCACCATCACCACAATTCCTGTATCTGCCTCCAATCTCCAAGCCATGTCAAAATGGTTAGAACCCCTAACTCAAATTTTTTTTCTATTTGAAGTTTAAATGCACTCCAACTTGCAGGTCAAGAAAGTCTAGAAGTAACTGAAGTGCGGTGCCTAATAAATATCTGTGCCGCACCCGAAATTCATGGGGGTCATTAACAGAATAGTATGTGCAGAGAACACAAAACTCATAGTGCTGACAGCTTTTGGGGAACAGATGGGCCGCCATTTAATGGCACAAGCGGTACTAATGGCCCAAGAGCCCAATGAGATAAGCATAACTATACCCTTTGAACCTGAACAACACATGTAGAAGGAATTCAAAAATATGAAGCCTGGGTGTGGCCTAGACAGCTATTTCCTATTTGTTTAATTTGCATATATGATTTCATTTTGCACTAATAGCCCATTCTGCCCCCCCCCCAAGGAACTGTCTGCCTATAGCCATCACTAACCAACTTAGTTGTGTTTTGTGTACTTGTGACACAAATTATACCCACATGACTCTGAAATTAACACCTGGGGTAAAAGTTCTTATTAAATACTGGTACTCTGGCAGACAAAAGCAAGGTATGAGTCTTTTGATTTTATAGATTCCAAGCAGAACACCACTATCTGAAAATTTACTTTTCTGTATAACATGGCAAGAGTCTACAACCTTTCATAACCTTAGCTTTGCCATATGTTGAGCCATTAAATCCAATGTCGTCCTTTCAAAAATAGCCACTAACCCCATGTTCCAAAAGGAAGGCAAAAAACCGGCAGCATTACGCAGCGGACCGATTGTGCAGGGTTGTACTGGAAGCTTTTTTCCCTAAGCCACTGTAAAAATCAAACTTACAATCAGAATGCTGCATGAGATTTAACCATCACTATCAAATGTTATGCGTAATCACTAATACCTCCAGGAGGCTAAACTCTCAATTCATAAGTCTTTTGGGGGTGGTTAAGCAGCAGCAAACTGCAGATTTTTATAATAAAAACAAACATAAAATGATAGCATAATTATGCCAAAAATAATCTTAAATAATCCTTATAGTCTTTTTCTGGAAGGGAAAATGCCAGCTAGATCAGGTCAATCTGTTTTGCCAGAGAAAGGTGTTGGGAGGAATTTTCTATTCAGAACTATTTATTCTTTCTTAATACATCAGGTAAAAAAAGCCCGCATTCAAAAGTTACGATGTAACATTTAAGTCCCTGTAGTATTTAAATCCTTCACTAAACTAAAATTAGTTATTTTTGCCGGTAAATTGAAAAAACCGTCGCAGGCAGTCTGCATCATTCAACCATGTGTAAATAGCTTAGTTATAAAGAGTAAAGGTTTGCATACAGGAATAAATAATTCAATTACAAGCCCTTCATCAAAACAAATAGATGTGGCGCTTTCCATACATTACTCAAGTCTATATTTATTCTGAGGATGCTTTCCGCATAAACCATAAAGAAAATATATTGTACAGCTTTAAGTACAGTGACAAGATGGCCTTTAAAAGATCATTTGCCAAAATTAAAATATTAGACATCCATCCCATGTTGTATTTAAATACCAGTTCCTATTTTGTCTGGATCTGTTGTGTAGTAATTGCTGTGTGCTGTTAAGATCTCTTTGGTATTCCATCCCAGAGATGGTTGCAGTTCAGCAATAGATGAAATTATAGGATTTACCTATTTATTATTTATTGTGAGGCTTAAAGGTGACCTATAAAAGAAAAAGCAATTGTGTGCACTTTTTGGGGAGTGGAGGAGGCTGGTTTATGATATAGGAGGGATGTTAATATTTTCTGATTAAATTTTTATATTAGAAATTCAGATCTTACCGACATTGTTTTCCCCAAAAGACTATGTACATCTGAAGTAATAATGTGGAAGGGGAGAAAGGATGTGTAGCCAGATTACAAAAGCTGAATCAAGTTTTAAACAAACAGCTATGTAATCTGAAAGTCTGAGACAACAGATGGGAGAGTGTCAGATATCCAACATGCCCAACGCTTCAACAGAGGGCTAAAGTAGCTTTGACTGCCTCAAGTAAATACAAGATTATATTCCTAGAAAGGTAAAGCAAGCAGAAAAAGTTCTTTATAAGATACCAATCACAACGTCTTTATGCATCATTAAGCAGCAAAAATAGGGCACGGATCCATTTCTTTCATTTGCAGGTCACAGAAGTAGTTAATTGCTTATAAAGCACTTTGATATCCTTGCAAGAAGGTATTAAGGGAACAGTACTGTAATCACATTAGTAAATACAATATTTTCAGGCAGATCATAAAGCAATCATTTGGAATTTACCATATAAAGTATTGTTGTCATTTTATCATGCTGTCATTTATTTAGATACTTGCTTCAAAGTAGTCTAGTACTGACATAACAAAATCAGATTGCACAATTCATCTTATGGTATTTGAATAATAATTTTTACCAGGCAGTTAAACATGGGAACAAGCTTTGCTAGCTGCACTTTTTTTTTTTTTTTTTTTGCTTTTCTTGTTTTTCTGACACATTAGTAGCTTGTAATAAAATTTCATCTCACTTATGTCACTTTATATTCCACTGCTATGCATTATTTTAAAAACATGCAGTAGCTTCGGTTTTTTAAGGTCCAATCATGTACTTCAAACAAACAGTGGCACAGTATCTCAGGCTCTCACTAACTTCAGATTGGTTTCTATTTTAGCTAGTATGCATTAGGAACATCTCCACTCTCCCCTGCATTATAGTAAACAGTAATACTGACTTATCCTTATTGGTCATAAGAGATTTTAATTAAATGTAAGCTCCAAAAGAAAACAACTTTTTCACTGCATTAAGTCAAACATCTGACATACTTGAGAGAAAAAAAATTTAGGGTACGTCTACAGTACGAAATTAATTCATACTTATTTTATTCGAATTTTTGGAAGCGATTTTATACATTCGATGTTGTGTGTCCCCACTCAAGCGCGTGAATTCGGCAGAGTGCGTCCACAGTACCGAGGCTGGCATTGAATGCTGGAGCGGTGCACTGTGGGAAGCTATCCCACAGTTCCCGCAGTCCCCTCGGCCCATTGGAATTGTGGGTTAAGCTCCCAGTGCATGATGGAGCAAAAACATTCTCGCGGGTGTTTCTGGGTGTGTGCCGTCACTCGCTCCTCCCTCCATGAAAGCTATGGCAGACGTCATGCTGCCAGCAGACGGTGCAGTACGGTGCACCGCCTATCTCCTGGTACTATGAATCCACCTTGCATGTCCTCTCGTCTTTCTATCTAAGCATTTCCCACCTTTTTTTGGCTACCGTGAACCGAGCAGCACAGCTTCCGCTGCAAACTCTGCTCTCCTGCTCTTGCACCGCTAGCTAATTTTTCCATGTTGTCAGTCCTGGGCTCCCGTGCAAGTTACAGAAGGCAACAATTCCCCGCTGTTTTTCAGCCATCGTGAACTGAGCCGCACAGCTTCTGCCGCAAACTCTGCTCTCCCGCTCCTGCAGCTCTAGCGAGCTTCCCGACTCCATGAAAGCTACAGAAGACAACCATTTACCGCCTTTTATCTGCCATCTTGAACCAAACAGGCCTCCTACATTTCACGCCCTTTTTCCAGGATTACCCATGCAGGCACCATAGCGCGGCAATCATGGAGATCTCAGATCTCCGCTGCAGTTTTGACCATTGTAAATACCTCGCGCATTATCCAGCAGTATGTGCAGTACCTGCAAAACTGAGCGAGGAAGCGACAACAGTGCAATTACTATACTGATGAGGACATGGACTCAGACATTCCTAGAAGCATGGCATGTGGCGATTGGGAGATCGTGGTGGCATTGGGCCGGGTTCATGCCGTGGAATGCCAATTCTGGGCCCAGGAAACAAGCACAGACTGCTGAGACTGCATAGTGTTGCAGGTCTGGGATGATTCCCAGAGGCTGCGAAACTTTCGTATGCGTAGGGCCACTTTCATGGAACTTTGTGACTTGCTGTCTCCTGCCCTGATGATCAAAGACACCAAAATGAGAGCAGCCCTCACAGTTGAGAAGCGAGTGGCCATAGCACTGTGGAAGCTTGCAATGCCCGACAGCTACCGGTCAGTTGGGAATCAGTTTGGAGTGGGCAAATCTACTGTAGGGGCTGCTGTGCTGCAAGTAGCCAATGCAATCATTGACCAGCTGCTATCAAGGGTAGTGACTTTGGGAAATGTGCAGACCATTGTGGATGGTTTTAATGCGCTGAGGTTCCCTAACTGCAGCGGGGCGATAGACGCATATCCCTATCTTGGCCCCAGCACACCGGAGCGGCCAGTACATAAACCACAAGGGGTACTTTTCCATGGTGCTGCAAGCACTGGTGGATCAGCAGGGACGTTTCACCGACATCAACATGGGATGGCCGGGAAAGGTGCATGACGCTCCCATCTTCAGGAACTCTGGTCTGTTTGAACAGCTGCAGGAAGGGACTTACTTCCCAGACCAGAAAATTACTGTTGGGGTTGCTGAAGTGCCTATAGTTATCCTCGGGGACCCAGCCTACCCCTTAATGCCATGGCTCATGAAGCTGTACACAGGCACCCTGGACAGTAGTAAGGAGCAGTTCAACTATAGGCTGAGCAAGTGCAGAATGGTGGTAGAACGTGCTTTTGGACGTTTGAAAGTGTACCGGTGCAGTTTACTGACTTGGTTAGATCTCAGCACAACCAATATTCCAATTGTAATTGCTGCTTGTTGTGTGCTCCACAATATCTGAGAGAGTAAGGGTGAGAAATTTATGGCAGGGTGGGAAGTTGAGGCAACTCGCCTGGCAGCCAATTTCGCACAGCCAGACAACAGGGAGATTAGAAGAGCGCATCAGGGTGTGCTGCGCATCAGAGAAGCTTTGAAAGCCAGTTTCATGACTGGCCAGGGTACGGTGTGACAGTTGTGTTTGTTTTTCTTGAAGTTACCTGCCCCCTATATATATATATGAAAGGAAATAAAGTCAAAATTGGTTAAAAACTGTTCTTTATTATTTGTTGCACAACACATTGAGAGAAATCCGAAGGTAGACCGGGGGAGGGGAGGGTATAGGGTTGGGGGAGTGGAGGAGGAGGAAAGGACAAGTCCAGAAACCAAATCAAAAGTTCGCATATGCCAGCTTTCTGCTGCTTGGGTGATCCTCTGGGGTTGAGTATGTGGGTCCCCGTAGCCTCCCCCCTCGTGTTCTTGGGTGTCTGGGTGAGGAGGCTATGGAACTTGGGGAGGAGGAAGGGCCGTTATACAGGGGCTGCAGCGGCAGTCTCTGCTTTTGTTGCCTTTCCCGCATTAGATGCGCCATACAGCGGAGCATGTCAGTTTGCTCCCCCATGAGCTTGACCATAGCGTCCTGCCTGCTCTCATCACGCATGTCCTTCCTCTCTTCGTGTTCCTGTAATGCTTTACAGGACTCCTCAATTGTTTGCCTCCACGCATTCAGCAGGGCCCTATCAGTGCAGGAGGACTGCATGAGCTCGGCGAACATGTCATCCCAAGTTTGTTTTTTCCACCTTCTAATCTGGACCAGCCTCTGGGACAGAGTAGATAGGGGCCGCATTGAAACATTTGCACCTGGGGGAGCAGAAAAAGGGAGGATAGTATTTTAAAAGATACATTTCAGAGAACAAAGGGGACACTTCGGTGTGAATAAGCCATCATACACGGCCAGGCAACAGAATTCAGCTTGCTGGCAGCCTAGGGGCATGCGGGGTTCTGCTTCTTCTACATTCATTTCAGTGCTTTCAAACTGCTGGGCCCCCTTTCCCATAGCAAGCAATGCCTGGTGGGTTTGCCATATAAAAGGAGGACCTGCGGGCTCTCTGGGATGATTGTTTCACACAACCCCGCCGCCCCCCCGCGTGGCTCCAATGAGGCTCTGAGCAGGGATGAGCCCTTTTAACTAAACGTGAACAGCTCAGCATGGCTGGGTTTCCCCCCCAACCCCCACCACGTGGCTCCGATCAGGCTCTCACTCACCAGAAATACCTTCTCCAGGGTCATGGTCCGGGAGCCCGCCATGGGAGTGGCGGGGGGGAGGCTATTGGCTCCAGCCTTAAGAATAGTTCCTGGCTATTCCCCACTTGCCGCCTGTGCACGGTCCTCCTCCTCTTCGTCCTCCAATGACTCCTTCTCCTCGCTCCGTGCAACTCCCCCCTTGCAGATGTCCATGAACAGTGGAGGGGTAGTGGTGACGTCACCCCCCATAATTGCATGCAGCTCACGATAGAAGCGGAATGTATGGGGCCGTGACCCAGAGCGCTCATTCGCCTCCCTGGCTTTTTGGTACGCTTGCCTGAGAGCTCCTTGATTTTTGTACGACACTGCTCTGTGTCCCTGGAGTAGCCTCTTTCTGTCATGGCCCTGGCAACTTTAGCGTACGTATTTGCGTTCCTTTTTTTGGAATGTAGTTCTGCCATAACAGACTCGTCTCCCCAAGATGCGATGAGATCCAGTACCTCCCGTTCGGACCATGCTGGAGCTTGTCTGCGAATCCGGGACTGCGTGATCTCCGGCGATGGTGGACTCTGCATGGTCGCCTGTGATGGTGAACTGTGCAGATGGTCACCTGTGCTGATGGTGACCAAACAGGAAATAAAATTCAAAAGTTCCCAGGGCTTTTCCTGCCCACCTGGCTAGTGCATCGGAGTTGAGAGTGTTGTCCAGGGCGGTCACAAGGGAGCATTCTGGGATAGCTCCCGGAGGCCAATAACGTCAAATTGCATTCACAATACCTTTAACCCGGGATTGCGATCTCGATTTAAGCGCTACTCCACTTGCCAAGGTGGAGTACAGAAATCGGATTAGAGCCCTTTAAATTGAAAAAACGATTGGTCATGTGGACGGAATCTTTTTTTTTCGAATTAACTCGGCTAATTCCAAAATTACAGACTAGTGTAGACCAGGCCTTAGAGATTCAGCATGCCTTCATTCGAGGTCTGAGAAAGCACACATACCTGTTTCCTGGTTGTCCTCATCCAAAGAATCTGGCAGCAAAAGCAGAGGAGACAAACCCTGTATTCCTGCCATTTTGTAGGTAAAAACAAGTAGAACAAATGTTTGGAGGGAGAAAGTCAGGGTTTTTTATATACATTATAAAAGATAATCCTTCCTGCATCATTAAAGTTAACTTAATTACTTTAAAATATCTTGCCATATAAGGTTCTCCTCTTACCCAAGATTGTAAAATCTTTGAAGCAAGGAACCTGTTTAGCTATTTTGTAAAGCACCATGCAAGTTAGTTATTTTAAGGTTATTTTCTCATAACAGTGGTTTTCAACCTGTGGTCGGTGGACTCCTGGGGGTCCACAGACTATGTCTAAGGGATCCAGGAATGGTTGTCATTATCATAGAGCAGCAGTTTTCAACCTGTGGGCTGCAGACCCCTGGAAGTGTTTAAGATTTCCAAAGGGTTCCACACCTCCATTTGAAACTTTTTGGGGTCTGCAAATGAAAAAAAAAAGGTTGAAAACCATGATTCATGGCCACTTCAGTGGCGTAGGCCAACAGCTTGAACCATGGAGCTTTGGACAGATGTGGAGAATGAACAACAATTTCTGTACAAGTTTTAATTTTTAATTGAAGAATGACGACCTCTCAAGTACATTGTTAGTTTGGTAAGCCAGGCAAGTTAAAAACAACTTGCAAAGCTTCACATAGCTTACATTACACACACACACACACACACACAATCAAAGACCTGCCTAGCCCTATTTCTGATATGAGATTATTCAAAATAGACTGCTTGGAAGTGAACATGATGCATGGTTCCTGGCTTTTGTCAAGTTATTGTTTAATTGCCAGGCCATAAAAAGGAAGTATAGTGTTGTGATTAAAGCCCAGGAGGGGAAATGAAGAAACCTGGGTTCTGTTCCCAGCTGTGCTACAGATTCACTGTTAGTCTTGGGCAAGTCACTTCATCTCTTTGTCTTAGTTTCTGCAAGAAACTTTTTTTTGGGGGGGGGGGGGGGGGTGAGGGAGGAGGGAAAAAAAGGGCCATGGAGAATCAGTTAAGTAAAGTGATGTGAGACTTTTGGATGAAAGGTGCTACAGAAATAAAAACATTAATATTTAAAACCATACACAATCAAAGTGTCAGAAACACATTGTGGTTTTAACGCAACATAACTTTCATAAGTTCATAGCTTCCAAGGCCAGAATGGGCCATTGTCATTATCTTGTCTGACCTTCTGCAGAATAGGCCATAGAACTTCCCCAAAATAATTCCTAAGGCATATATTTTAGAAAAATATACGATCTTGATTTAAAAACTGTCAGTAATGGAGAATCCACCACAACCCTTGATAAGTTGTTCCAATAGTTAATTACACTCACAGTTAAAAATTTACACCTTATTTCCTGTCTGAATTTGTCTAGCTTTAGCTTCCAGCCATTGGATCATATAAATTCCTCTGCTAGATTGAAGAGTCCATTATTAAATATTTGTTGCCAGTGTAGGTATTTATAGACAAACTGTCACCCCTTAAATGTTCCTCTTTGTTAATATAAATAGACTGAGCTGTTTGAGTCCATCACTATAAAGCACATTTTTCCAATCCTGTAATAATTCTTGTGGCTCTTCTCTGTGCCCTCTCCAGTCTATCAACATCCTTCTTGAATTGTTGACACCCAGAACTGAACACAATACTCCAGCAGTGATCACACCCGTGCCAAATACAGAAGTAAAATCATCTCTGCTCCAATTTGTGATTCCTATTTATGCCTCTAAGGATTACATCAGCCCTTTTGGCTTTGGTCTCAAAAAACAGTTACAAAACAAATAGCCAGACAATCTAGAAATTTCTAGAAGTGGACATAATTCAGATTTGTTGAAACACAGGGATAACCAGATCAAATCAGTGTTCCATCTATTCCAATATACTTACCATTTTGTGTACTAAGTGCAAAGCACACCTCTTCAAATTTGACTTTACAAATTAAAGCACACAGCTCCTCAAAAAAAAAGGCCATCCCCACATGCAATACTCCTCCTGGGAGGGTGAATGGAGGCACCTAACATAACATCTGGTAGTCACATTGTTTATGCATCATTAGCACTTAGATGGATGCAATACAAGAACTTGGATAGAACTGTATCCTGTCTGTGACAATACCCAGTACCAGATGATTCAAGAGGTAGAAGCAAGAAGCTATGAAGTAGGCAGGTTTATTCCTGTCCATAAGAGAAGAAACCCCTTATCGAAGGTTGCCTTGTGCCCCAAAAGCAGGAGGATTTATTATCTTATCCAAGGTATTAAAAAAAACTAAAACTAGTATTTCCATATTCCTTTAGTGATTTACCTAGCCACTGTGGATTCTTCAGGAGAAATTTTGCTTTCAGTAATTTGCCACCAAGCATAAAGGCCCCTAGATTTTATTTTATTCCTTAAAAGTTTACTTCCTCCCACCCCCTACCCCAAGACATTGTTAAAGCTCTGAGATGTTCTCTCTGGTTCCTTTTTGCAGAGTTCCCTGATCCCAGTCTCAGGAGTTCAAAGCCAGTTTTATTTGTCTCACTACAGTATTAGTGCTCTAAGGGCCTGATTTTCAGAAGTTATGGACGTGCAAATTGGGGATTTGAGAATACAAATGAGCGGAGCATTTAACTGTACATTTGCATGCATGATCATAGGTGCATGTCAAAGTTAGGCATAGACTGAGATGCACCTAAAATTAAAACCCCCAAATTTCAATTTTTTTAATATAAATTTGAAGGGATGGGAAAAACACTTTAATCAAGTGCACAAGAACTGTTTTATATGACTGCAATTTTAGTACAATGCATTAATAAAAACCCATTTAAAGAAAAGAATCTACTAGTTTTATTTAAAATTTTAAATAAATTGGTGGTTTTTGTTATGTTTTTACTACATTATGCTATTAATCATCGCCCAAAAAGAAGGGGTGCTTTATAAGCACAATTACTGCTTCCTACTTCCATTTTTATTACTAAAAGAGCAATACCTTGATTTGAATTTTCCTCCAAATATATTTTTAGTTTTGTTTTGAAGGGTGCTTAGAGTTAGAAGCACCAAAAAAACTCTAAAGAAACCTCCGAAACTTTGAAGTCCCACTATTATCTGTATAAAATTTTAGTTATTTTCTGATTATTAGATTACCTTACAACAGTAAATGCACATTTCTAGACATTTTAAACAAGTGTTTCTTATTTATTCACAATTTAGACAGTTTAAAGAAAGACACAAAAGAAATACAAATGACAACATCAAAATGAAAAGGAAGTTTAGTGACAGAAAGTGAGTTTCTATAGCCAGTGCTCTCCGTACATTTCAAAATATTATCCAAACACTGCAGATGCAGAACTCAAATCAATGCCACACGATAAACTGCTGTTACTATTCTCTTTTAAATTAAAATGGAAATGGAAGTTAGCTGCCTCTTTATTTATGATCACATGAACCACCTAATTTTCCATTTCTGCTTAAAGCAATATTTAATATCTTTTACAAGATGAATTCTGCAATACATTTTGAAGTAGCAACTTCATTTTGTCTGAGCTCTGCTTAAAAGAAAGTCAGTGTCAATTTTCTTTTTAAACAAACAGTTTTCGATCCTGCTTGTCAAACATGCAATTCAGAGCAGCGTTACACTTGCGGCTTGGAGGTATCCTTGGAGATACTGCAAGGCTTCTGCATTCAGACTAGTACTCAGCATTGATGGAACCTTAAACATAAATAAGACAGAGGCATTAATATGTGTATGCATTAACCAAATACCACTATATTTCAGGATTGCATCAGTCTGAGGGTATAAGGTACGGAGCTAACTGAAGTCCTGACACAAAGAGTTTTGCAATGTGAAAGCACTTCCTGCAACAGACATGCCAGTGTCTGCCAGCACAAGAGATTAGTATCAGAGATCTTAATTCCCAGCATTTTTCAATTGAAATTAACATGAGCAGCTTCGCTTATATTGTTGTATTACCAGTTTGAGTAGAATGTGAAAAATGAAAACAAACCAAGTACAAAAATCAGGTGCCTTACACAGTAGGCTGTACCCTCATCTCTCTCCTCCTCAGAAATCTTGAAGACTACTAAGAGTTATGAAAACTTAAAAATATTATATGGTCAAAGGTATTTTTAACTGCAGCCTATTAGTATGTCCAGGCACGAGACTCTTCATCCTGAAAAGGTGTTTTCCATGCCAACAGTAACACAGCTCAGTGTTTTTCAAACCATGGGTCATGACTCAGTACTGGGTCGCCTTGCTCTGGTCAGCATCACCGACTGGGCCGTTAAGTCCCTTCGGCAGTGCTGCCCAGCTAAGGCAGGCTAGTGCCTACCTTTTCCAACACCGCGCTGCACCGCGGAAGCGGCCAGCAGCGGGTCCGGCTTCTAGGCGGGGGGACACAGGGCTCTGCGCGCTGCCCCCACCTCGAGCACTGGCTCTGCACTCCAATTTCTGGCCAATGGGAGCTGGGGGGGAAAGGGGAACGGTGCCTGTGTGCGAGAGTTGTGCACCTCCTCCTAGGAGTTGGACCTGTTGCTGGCTGCTTCTGGGGCGCAGCACGGTCCGCGGTGCCAGGACAGGCGGGAAGCCTGCCTCTGCAACCCGGCTGTGCTGCTGACCAGGAACCGCCGAAGGCAAGTCCACGCCCCAACCCCGTGCTCCAATCCCCTGCCCCAGCCCTGAGCCTCCCCAAACCGTGAACCCCTTCTTGCACCCCAAGCCCCCCATCCCCATCCCCACTCCAGAGCCTGCACCCCCAACCCAGAGCCCTGACCCCCTTCCCCAGCCCAGAGCCCCCCCCCCTCATTCCCGGCCCCAGCCTGCAGCCCTCACCCCCGCACTCCAACCCTCTCCCACCCCCCAAACCCCTCATCCCCAGCTCCGTTGGGTTGCAGGCATCAACAATTTTATTCAACTGAGTCCCCAGAAAAAAAGTTTGAAAACCACTGATATAGCTGAAGACACTGATTTGGAGATTTACCATTCTATTTAACTCATTAGTGGCATTTTTTCTCTGGATTCTGCTTCCAGTCCAGGCATCATCCTCCCCAGAAGACCAATAAATGCATCAGAATCCAATTCAGAATCGTTTCTCCCCCCCCCCCCCCCAACCCACCCTTTTCCCAAGAGAAGATAGTTTACCCTAAGAGGTGGCAACATTTTAAACTCTTCTCAGAATCCAACAGAAGTATTTGGGCCCTTATTAGCCTAGCAAAGTATACCTTACAGAAAAAATACTTCAGTTGCAAACTAAATGAAACATCCACTCAGTTTTTCTGGCTAGCAAGACAACTTGCACAAAAGAAATCCGTTGTCAAAAGGGTATCTTCTCTCTGTAGAAATGGAGATTAATGTGCCATACATTAACTGTTACCTACCCTGCCTGGACATGCAGTAGATAGTTTGTGAAGAGACTGTGCCAGGTGGATTTTAGGATTGTTCACCATTTGACCCACAGGATCATGTTCTTTTTTCCCAGCAAAGGCAAGCTGAGAGAATGCAGTCTGGTATCCTGGGGTATCTTCTATATCAATGAAGTGTTCTTCATCAGGGATGGTATCATCTTCAGGCAGTTCAAAGAGACCAATTAGAGCCTGCAGTAAAGGAGTCCTACAACAGGACGAAGAAGGATAAAACCAAAATAGACACACATTATGTCAGCATGGATGGATTTTAAAAGAATACCGAAAACTCAAATTTATCTGAACCTGAGTGAGAACTAACCAAGGGCCAGGTGTTCATAGATTGTGTCCTGACTTGTGCAAATATGGGCTGTGTAGGTGTAATGGATGTGCACAAAAATTTACAGGCACAACTTGGGTGCTCTTATTAAAGAGATGGAGAATGTATTCATCTTGGATTGTTTCAAGTTCTCTTAAAGTGTCTAAGGAAAGCAACTCTTTTAGACTACTCCATTCATGCTGCCATTTAATTTTTTCCTAATATTCTAACATTGAGATCAAATCATTTTAAATATAACTTAAGTTACTTGCCATTTGGACAATGGAATTTCTACGAGGCTTGATGGCAAACAAGAATTTTATTAGTGGAACAATGGCAACATCAGAACTAAAGTTATATATAGGCTCAATTATATTGCCATTCTGAAGACCAATGAGTCAAAACCTGGCTTGATTTTTCATAAGTAATGCAAAGATAAAGGAAAGTAATATTCTCTCAAGCAGGGTCCTAGCTGACCTGTCCAATGCTGCATCCCTGTCAGATAAGTTTCAAAACAATACTGACATCTGCTCTGGAAGGAGCAGTATAATATCTCTCTTAGTAACAGAAAACAGGCCTGAACACTCACTCCATATTGCAGCAAGCATATCTAAGACCACAAAATAATTTTTTTTTTTTTTTTTTTTAAAAGGGATTTGATTAGTTCAATTGCATAAGCAACACTCAGTATCTTCACCAACAAACCTTCAGAAGTTGTTCTGCACTTACCACAGTTTTGTGTATTCTGTGTCCATCATGGGAGGACACTCCGTTAGTATTTTAGTAATACCAACAGCACAGATTTTCTTCTCTACTTGTCCAGATACTTTCTGTATTTCAGGAATTATAATTTTCTCCAAAACCATTCCAAACATCCTATTGTGATGTTATAAACAGAAAGATAAGTATAAATAAAAATGGTGAAGGGGAAAAAGCCGCCAATTATATTTAAAATAAACAAACATATACTAAAACTGTGTATGTAATCTTCAGGGAGCGATCTAAAGAAAAGCAATGCTATGCCATCACTGAGGTGACCTGAAATGGGTTCATTCAAAAATCCAAACCAAGCCAAGTTTAATTTCCTAACAGGAACAGAATCAAACTTCACAATTCCCCACGATCATCAGTGAAGTGATCTAACGAGTTCATTCAATAGAAATTACATGGAAAAGTAGGTTAGATATGCTAGGAAGAAAAGACTAGAGGATATGAGAACTACCCAGTCTTAGAGAACAAATAAGGACAGCAACAAGAGGCATCAAAAAACCATACAAAAATGTGGAATCTAGCATGACAGAGCATTCTCAGAGGACCCAAACTGGAAATTGTGTGTAGGCAGCACACTCTTCCCATGGATCGAGGTGAAACAGGGAATACCTCTTGCCCTCTTCAGGAGACACTCTTTGGCAGATACTCAGACAATCAGAATGATTCAGGAGGAAATCACAATCAGCCAGTCTCAGCAGAAGAAAGTATTACTGCTACATGGAGCCTTTGATATGGTAGCAGAAATCTCAGCGGATAACCCCTCCTCCAGGGTGGGGGGGGGGAAATAAAATGACTATTTAGTTGAAGGGACAAGTACTTGTTTTCTGATTTTTAAGTAGCAGACCAACTATTTCCCACTTACAAGTAGTAAATATACAAAAGTCTTAAGTAAGAATGATACTAACTTTGGCTGTATGCTGTCAAATATTTCTTGAAGTGCTAACGCCCCATATTTTACACAGTACAAATTAATGAAGACTAGGAAACCTATTGAAAGAAAAGGATCAAGTTAAAAAACTATCTAAAGAATATTTGTACATACTATTGTATAACTAGAGAATTCTCTGAACTAGCTTTAGAATGAGAAACAGACTGCACCATTACTACTCAACCTGGCATAAAACATCTGATTTCAAAAAGTGGCATTTTTTGATAGGATTAGAAATGGTGATCCAAAGAAAGTAAAATTTTAGTTATAGGAACTAGATTCATTCAAGTTATCGAGATTTGTTCAAAAAGTTATGCACAGGGTACAGTTTAGATATCTAAAAATAAATGAACAAAGATTGATTTTCTCATGCAATGTGTTCAAGCTCCTGCCATAATTAGATAGACAAACTAAGAATTACAGCAATTGTAACACAACAACTGTCAACCCTCTTTCCTATGTGGCTGTTAGGAAAATCACTTAATTTCAGTTTGATGTAGGTTGTTATAACAATCATACCATTCTTATTCCTGCCAAAGACACACATTTAACTACAAGACTAAAGATTTTGTGGCATATTGTATTATTTACATAGTAAAAGAACACAAGATTTTATACTGAGTAACTATGATAATCTCTAAATTATGGTGTAAATCACCAAAACACATTTCAGTTATTTGCCACACATTTTGCTTGTGTAACGCAAAACCCTAACCATGACCACAGCTGTGTTAAGGCAGAATAACTTCCCAAATACATGAAATGTGAGAGTCCTATGTGCTGATCTGTTGATATAATTGACATACAAGCACATCAGGTCACTGTAAAGTTTCTGTATTTAGAGTGCAAGTTTGATGAAGCTGGAATATATATTGCTTCTCAGTATCAATTTGAGATGAAAATGGAAGTCTTATGGAGTGTTTTATCAATAGTGGTGTCAGCAATATGGAGGTGGAAAGGAACACAAGTCTTTCCCCATAAGAAGTTATTTCCCTTATTTTGGATGGATGGAGTGCAGCCTTAACTGCCTCAAGATGTAGTTTTTGTTCGCTAATAGAAATAAGTTGGTATAAATCACAGAAGTTCGAGATGCAAAAGACCTGTTAGGTCATGTACTCATCCCCCTTAGCCACTGCAGGATTCTTCCCTATGGTAAGTTCATCCAGTCACTTTTTGTGTTCCAAGTTATAGGGATTTCTGTATATCAGAATTCATATATGGCACAAAACTTACTTTTGATAAACTTTGTTGTTTTGGAATTTTGCAGTCTTTGGAATAGTAGAATGAAGATTTGCTTCCTGTACTGATCAACTGATTCTCTAAAAATTTAAAACAATTATTCAAGTTACAACTGTATCTTGCTAATGTAGTTTTATAGAAAGCGTATATAAGAGTTTAATTTAAAATTATGACATTTGATTGAATTTAGCACTGGTATCTTTCAAAGTACATAAATATGTCTGGTCTTCAGTAATTAGGCTTGAACCTAGTTTCATGCAGTTATACTCACGGAGGCATATGCTCTATAATACTGTTGAGAAGATAGAATCCTTGATGGTCATTAGCTTTAGAGGCAATCAGCTTCTGGAACACACCTAATAATCCAGGCTGTAAGGGAAACAAATGAAAGACAGCATTTTTCTCTGGTGTGACTTAGCAGATATAAGAACTAGCAAAAGTCACGCACCTATTTTCCTAAAAAGTATATCAAGGAGAATCAAATCAATCAATCTAACAGACAATTTCATTTTTGCAGTTAGGGACAAAAAGATTTAGCAAAAGGATATTGATGGAACCAAGTGTTCAAGAGTTAGAGCTAACTTTGAAAACTACTTGAAAGACAAAGCTAATTCACAACATGGCTGCCTGGCATTATCTGCTCAGGCCTGACTCTGTGAAGCTGGGTGGTGACGGAGGGTCAGGACACGCAGAACAAATCTGCTGCTGGAAGTTGCAGCGAGAAGCATGGGGGGCATATTTGTTCCTCGCCATTCCAATGCTCTTTCTGGGAGAAATCTTTGTCCTTTCCTGTTCCAGAGCTCTACTGAGAGGCACCAGCTTCTCCCATCTCACTAGCAGAAGTGGGGAAATCTATTTGCATGCCAAGAGCAGCAGGGACTGGGCACAAGAATTCTGCATCGACAATGGTTAGCTGTGTGACGGAGTGGTTGCCATCAATAAAGAAAAATGGAATGAAGAGGATGTGCAGTGTATATTTTGTGTTGTGTACATTATTCTTCAGTTTACTATATGAGAAGTTTGAGTTTACAAAGGGAGTAAAAACTCTGCATTAATCTTGCTACCTACTAAATTTGTTAAGCTTTGGAAAGTGTGTCAGTATCTCATTTGTCTGAATTAAAAAAAATGCAGTGATAGGCATGTTGCAGTCAAATTAACCCAACTTACAATTTTGTCAGCTGCAGCACTTGCTATTGTATTGGCACCCTTCTCTAAGTATGCCTGGAGGAGTCTCACCAAAGGAGGAATGTTTCCTGTCCTTTCCCACAGTACTGGCTGGAGGAGATGAGGAAACAATGCCATGTAGGATGACGGGATGTCATTTTTATGTATTTCCAATAGCAGAGACATCACTTGAAACACGTATGGAATAAACTCTGTTACGAGGGAGTAGAAAATGACATTTACACACAGTTGAAAGGGTCACTATCAATTCATACAAACATATTTCTGTCTAAATTATTTTTAAACCTACTATTGTTACAAGTAACACCTAAGATCCCTGTAATGAAACCTAGGAAAAAAAGCTTTTCTGCCCCTACATTTACTTATTGTATACATTTGCAAGCACTTTGTGTATAGTCAAATTCAAATTTTCTCCATTTATCAATCTTTCACAGAGAGGAGAAAAACTTCAAGACTATGTAGATGTTAGAAAGCTGCAAAAACTGACAGGATGATTCGGGGGTAAGAGTAGTAAGTAGGCTGTCAAACAATTAAAAAAATTAATCGCGATTAATCGTGCCATTAAAAATATTAATCATGATTAATCGCACTTAAACAATAGAATACCATTTATTTAAATATTTTTGGATGTTTTCTACATTTTCAAATATATTGGATTTCAACTACAACACAGAATACCAAGTGTACAGTGCTCACTTTATATTTATTTTTGATTACAAGTATTTGCACTCTAAAAAAAACAAAAGAAATAGTATTTTTCAATTCACCTAATACAAGTATTGTAATGCAATCTCTATTATGAAAGTTGAACTTACAAATGTAGAATTATGTACAAAAATACTGCATTCAAAAATAAAACAAAACAATGTAAAATTTTAGAGCCTGCAAGTCCACTCAGTCCCACTTCTTGTTCAGCCACTCAGACAAACAAGTTTGTTTACATTTTAGGGAGATAATGCTGCCTGCTTCTTATTTACAACGTCACCTGAAAGTGAGAACAGGCATTCTCATGGCACTGTTGTAGCCGGCGTCACAAGATATTTACGTGCCAGATCCACTAAAGATTCATATGTCCCTTCATGCTTCAACCATCATTCCAGGGGACATGCTAATGACGGATTCTACTTGTTAACAATCCAAAGTTCATTTTCATTATCTGAGTCAGATGTCACCAGCAGAAGGTTGATTTTCTTTTTTGGTGGTTTGGGTTCCGCAATTTCTGCATTGGAATGTTGCTCTTTTAAGGCTTCCATAAGTATGCTCCAAACCTCGATGCTCTCAGATTTTGGAAGGCACTTAAGATTCTTAAACCTTGGGTCGAGTGCTGTAGCTATCTTTAGAAATCTCACATTGGTACCTTCTTTGAGTTTTGTCAAATCTGCAGTGAAAGTGTTCTTAAAATTAACAGTGTGTGCTGGGGCATCATCCGAGACTGCTATAACATGAAATATATGTCAGAATGCGGGTAAAACAGCAGGAGACATACAATTCTCCCCCAAGGAGATCATGCACAAATTTATTTAACGCATTTCTTTTTAACGAGCGTCATCAGCATGGAAGCATGTCCTCTGGAATGGTGGCCGAAAGATGAAAGGGCATACAAATATTTAGCATATCTGGTACATAAATACCTTGCAATGCCGGCTACAAAAGTGCCATGCAAATGCCTGTTCTCACTTTCTGGTGACATTTTAAATAAGACAAGGGCAGCATTATCTCCTGTAAATTAAAATAAATGTTTGTTTTAGCAATTGGCTGAGCAAGAAGTAGGACTGAGTGGACTTGTAGGCTCTGAAGTTTTACGTTGTTTGAGTGCAGTTATGTTAAAAAAAAATCTACCTTTGTAAGTTTTCACTTTCATGACAAAGATTGCACTACAGTACTTGTATGAGGTGAATTGAAAAACACAATTTCTTTTATAATTTTAGTGCAAATATTTGTAATCCAAAATAATATTCACTTTGATTTCAATTACAACACAGAATACAATATATATGAAAATGTAGAACAACATCTAAAATATTTAATAAATTTCAGTTTTTTTTTTAACTGTGTGATTAAAACTGCGATTAATTTTTTTTAGTTAATCACGTGAGTTAACTGCAATTAATTGACAGCCCTAGTTGTAAGTTAACTGTTTTTTTGTTTTTTTTTTAAATTGGTTAAATTTTCAGTTGGCATGTCCTGTATGACCAAGGAGATGTTGGGATACTGTATTTTATAAATAAAGCTCTTTGGAACTGTAGATATAATATGTAACTCAGAATTACTGCATTAACAGATATGTGTAGTAAGTCATTGCACATACACTACAACATAGGATGGGAACACAGACTACTTATTGCTTTTAGTTACCTTGCACATCATTCTGTAGTATCTCAGTAAACACCATAAACAAAGCCTCTTCGAAGCTTCCAACAGCAGCAGGGTTTGCTTTGCAAGTTATCCTTATCGACAAGCATATTGATTCAAACATGTAATGGTTAAAGTGAGGTTTGCTTGGGTTCTAAAAACAAGTTATGAATAAACAATCAACTCAGACTTTGAGCCAAGTCAGTTATTTAACACAATGTAACATATTTAAATAGAAATCTACAGCTTCTTAATCTAATTTTAGTCAAAGAATAAGTGCATTACACTATATTTTTCTAACAATAATTCCACTGACACCATGGGATAAAGCAGCAAGATCCACTAATATTCGTTGTCTAAGTTCTTATCCCTTTTGGAAATATACAAATACGGTTTTCATAACTAGACAAACCAAACAAATATAAAAAAAGAAACAGCATGGGAAAACATCTCCTGAAAAAAATAAAAAATATATTTTGCAGTTACGTAACAATGTTCATTCAATTCTTTATCTATACAGAATGGCCTTTATTCCCTACAGCAAAATGTAGGCTTTAAAAAAAAAAGTTTATTTGGTTAGCAGTTGAAGGTGGTCTGTAGTCTTCACAGGATTGTCTACATAAAGTATAGCAGTCCAACTTGAACTGAAAAAATCTGTTAGTGATCAAGAGATTTAAACATATCAAGAGTTAATTTCTTCCTTTATAAATAACATTTACAGCCTCCATATTTCACTGGTTTAAACAACTGCCTGAGAAGTCCCCAATACAAAGGAAAAACAGACAGTTTTAAGATGCATGTGACTATCCATGACAAATCCAGATTTATATATTGGCCGTTTGTGTATACACAAAAGCTTGTACTAAAATAATTGTTATATTATAAATACACTTAAGTTTTTTATAAAGTTTGTATTTCAAATGAAAGAGGGGAAACTTTGCAGGAACCTGTGTCTACAAAAGAGGATACTATTTCACTGTTAGGTATGAAGAATGAGTTCCTACCAAATGTAAAAAAGCTGCTTATTATTATTTTAATTGGCAATTTGTTGTGCAACAACCAGTATTTTAACAAAAAAAAAAATCATTTTTAAGAAAAACAAAACAGATTTCTGCCTTAAAAAAGTAGCAGAAGCAGCTAATAGCGAAGTGAACATTGTGCTCAGATAGCTTTCTGTTTACCTTACTGACAGCCAGCAGTTTCTGCGTAAGCTGAGCGATGAGAGAAGGGATGTATGGGATTATAGCTTCCTGTAGCAGAGAAAAACTTCTCATGACAGCTGTAAATAAATTGAGATAGAGAATTTTACATCCATGAAGATGCGCCGGCTTGCCAGTTATACGTATAAATCCTTTGATCTTGTATTATAGTAGAGCCTAGAGGCCCCAGCTAAGATCAGGGCCCGTTGTCTTAGCTGCCACATCCCTCCTCTGAGGCCTTGCTACGTTTTTGTCACATACAAGCCTGCTATAGATACTATATTTCCTGGGTTCCACATTTGGGCCATGGCAAAATTAGCTATGTTAACTTGACTAATAAGCACCTGCATTTAGTGTGTGTATCCACCTTTTTAAAAAAGCTGCATAAAACAGGCGTTTCAAATCAGACTTTCAGAGGCCCATAGCTAGAGTAGCTTCTTACCTCACGTTAAGTCAGTTTCTCAGTGCACAGTATGGAATTTCTTACCTTTCATAATATACTCATTTTCAGATGAGCCAGGAAATGTCAGGGCTTTAAAAAGGTTTGTCAGTAGCACTTCTACAAATGGTGCCATTTCTGGAGCTGTAATGCTGTAGATGAAAAACACAGTTTTGCAACACTTCAATGTTTTATTCAAAATACAATTTCTGAGCAACTTAGGATACTCTGATATGAAGAGAAAAAAAATCCCCTAAAATGATGATAAAATCCCAGAGATAAAATTACTTCTAACTGAAAACTTACAGTGTAGCATTGTTAGTTCCTCTCATGGTAAACAATCTCTCAAGAGCATGGGCTGCATAAGTATGAACCACAATACTTTCTGCTTGCAGATGATTGATTAAGAGAGGGATAGACACCAAAAGTTGTTCTTTAGGTACCTACAAAAATAATAGTGACAATATTTATATAATATTAAAATTGACATTGTAAAATCAGACACCTGTATTTTGAGAAAACATTCACCTTAGAATCTGTTTCATTGAGACAACGCAAGTTCTGCAGGAGATCAGAAAGAATCTCTGGCAGGCTTCTCCAGCAGTTAATATCACACCCTGACCACCTGATATCCATAACCTTTTTTCTGTCATCACCTATGTATTGCTCCTTATCAATATAATATGATTTTTTAAATATTTCTTCCGCATTTTATTATGCAAAGAATCTCTAAATTAAGATCTCAGTATTTTTTCTCCTCTTAAATGTCTGTATGATGATCATTTTTATAGACTTCTCTACCAGCATTTGATATACCTAAAATACTTTTCTCCCCCATTATTAGATGAAAAATAGCTCTCTGATATCCCCTGTGGTATCAATTTGATCAGGAATGCTTGGGGAATAAGGTACTACTCACCATGACTAAGGTAGCAGAATCAGGCTGTCTGATTTTATTTTGGGGCCCAATCCTGCTCCCATTACAGTTAATTTTTTTAAAAAAAAGATTGATTACAATGGTGTGGAATCAGGCCCTTTTGTCTTCTGAAATAATACATACCTGTGATTTGAAAAGCTTAGCAAAAATAGAGTATACAACTGAAATACCTAATGTCTTCTCTTGCTACATTTCAAAAGTCAGAGAGAGGGGAAACATTATTGTACTTCCTGTAACAACAGATGTCATGACAAAGGCAACTGGGCAAGCCCTAGCTAAAAGTCACTTCATTTCTCTGTGCACATGGAAGCTTAATAGTGGAAAAGAAATCCTAAATGTTCCCTATTCTAACAGTAACTGAACATTAACAAGCTTTTTATACCACTAATATTCATCTTCAGACTTAATTTATCATGGAACATAAGGTTACTGAATATCTGTTGAAGTAATTTATTATATGTTGTGTAGAAATTAGTTTGTTAGGCTTAGTAAGTATAAAATGACTGCAAGCTAAATGACACTAGTAATGGAGGATTAAGAAAGCAACTTACTTGGTTCCTGAAAATCATGATATACTTGATGCCATCAGCTTTAAGCACAGGAAATTCATTCACTACAAATGAATGGTATGTTTAGTGAGCTTTTGGGCATTATTGTATATGGAGATTATTATTTAAATAAAATTACATACAGAGTTGACAGCAGCTCAAAGAATTCTTCATGTGTTATCTGTACAATACATTTTCAAAATTTTATAACGTGGACTTTGTTGTAGGAGAACTTACACAGCATGTAGCAGTTGTAAGAACGTAATGCTCTCTCCACATTTGCTTCTTTTTTGCTTTTTATAATTTTACGATCAGATATGTTAAACTCTGGATTTTGAGTTGGTCTGATCAGTTATTCATAGTCCTGACCTACAACAATATGAAATGGCACCAGCCACCACACTGATCCTATTGGGAACCAGGAAGTGGGTGGGCGGAGCCTGCCGACTGCTAAAGGACCCTCCCCCCAGCCTAAGGGGAGGATCCACAGGGCCTGGAAACCAAATAATTCCGGAGGACAACTAATGAGATAACAGGGACGGGAGTGAGGTCAAAGGGTTAAACAAACAGAACCTGACTGGGACACCGAGCAGAGAACCCCAGACAGCGCCCACTGCTCCTTGAAGGCGTCAAGGGAGCCAGCGGACGCCGCCCAGAGGAACTCTGCCCGGATGCGTGAATGGACCACAGTGATGGTAAGCCATGAAACTGATCAAGGTAACCTCGTGACCCAGTTTAAAGAAGTACTTCCAAAAAAAAAAAAAAAAATCTGAGGTAGTTTGTACATGAATAGTTAACTGTATTTCTAGGCTGAAGACAGCCATCTATCATGGATCAAATGGGAATATGAAAAACCTCCCATCCTCAGCCCCACCAAATACTCCCACAGAATAAACGGCTGCAGCAGAATACAAAACATTCAGTCTCCTATAATCACATTTTTGACTTTGCTACCTTACTCAAAAATGGGTGGGTATACGCTGCAGGCAAGCCATCAGTATTGTTACTCTTAAAAGTTTTGTGCATCTGAAAAATCATCAATAAAAGTTAACGGCCACCAAAGAGGTTTAGGTATGCTACAAAAGGAGCGTTATGGCATACGTAACCCTGAGCTTACCATTAGCAGACTTTAAATCGGGTTGAATATGATTCACAAAGAATTCTGTCAGATTTACAAATTCATTGGCTTGCGTTATTCCATGCTAGAAAAAAGAAAAATCAGAAAAATCTTTATAGACATCAACATTCATCTATTTTTCTAACTTATTTCCAAGTGGTTTTACAGAAGGCACCCAAATTTATCTAGTTATTTATAAAGTGCTCAATCACCACAGTCTAGGTGCTACATAGGTATTCTCATTCAGAACATCCTCTCCAATTATTTTGCACACATTTGTTTTGGCATCATTTCTAGCTGCAATGTTAAAAGCTCAACATAAAATAGCACCTGAACTGAGAAAGTACTTTTGACACTTGCTAATCCTATAACCCCTATATAGAGGTGAAATCAAGTTCCTCTTACATCAAGTGGAGATGTGTTTCATGGCAGTTTCGTAATCCTTATCTATATCACAACCATCTAATGTATCATAATTGAGTACTGCTATTCAGATGCTCACAACTGGAAAGCAAGAGAGCTATAGAGCAGAATTCGGGTTCTTTGGCAGAACAGCAAGAAAGAAGCGTGCATAACATTTTTCACGATGCTTGATTGCAGACAATTGTATTAGTCTCTCATAAGGTCATTCTAATTCATATACAGTGGGCCAAGTTTTGATCATCAGCATAATGCCCTTCCCTTTAATTAATTTATTGCCAGTATATACCATGTAACAAACTCAATCAACCTGTGGTACATAATTTAGTCTCCTGTGGGCTGTAATACTTTAAACTCAAGAACCAAAATTAGACCAATGTGCAAGTGCTGGGTGATGGTAGCGGTCTGTGATATGTAGGGGGTCAGACAATCCAGTGGCCTTTAACTCTTTGATGTGTGTATGGATACATTATGGTTTAAAATAAAAGGCATGTAAAAGTACCTTCTGTGTCTGAGCTTTGGATGCCAAAGATGTTACAAGGTAAATAGCTGCATCTTTATGCTTCCAGTTGACAGATGGATTCTTTGCATATTCTTGCAGCATGGAATTAACATAGCCAGAGAAGATCCCTGTTACAGGTCCTTCAAAAAACTTGCATAAGCCTCGTACTAGATCACAGGCTGCTCTGCGTCTGGTATCGATATCTGTATAAAAAAGAATAAAAAGATTATTTGGATATGAAAGAATGAATGGATCTAGGTCACCTACATACCTAGTATAGTTTATACTGACTACCAACAACTATTGCCATGTACAGTATTAAGTCAAATATTTTATTTACTGGGATGAACATAGAATGGATAAGTTTAAATCCATGCAGAAAATTTAAGCAGTAGATTAACAGAGTGTTAAAAACAATATTCTAGGATACAGGCAAAGATATGTAACACTGCTGATAGCATGCACTCCATATTTAATGCTCAATGAAAATTTTTTTTTTGACAGGTATGCAAGGAGTTTTCTTCTTCATCATAATTTTCTCTTTACTCTCACAATAAAGTGCCTGGGCTAATAAATTTGCATGACAATTTTGTAAAATTTTCTTTTTGTTTCCAAAGAGGACATATACACACTGGAGCTTATTCTAGACAAACTCGAGATATGGAATGAGCTTTTAAAAAAACGGATTAAAAATTTAAGGTTTCCAACTGGACAACACAAGTAACAACCTACTTTCCATAACTGTTTGCAGATTATTTGCCCAACTGGTTTCCAACATAATATAACTGAGGTAAGGGAAATCAGAACCAGATTCAGATGCATCAGGCTGTCTTCCTAGTATCCCAAGTAGCCTCAAAATTCATATAAAATGTAACCAGTTGCCTAAATTCGATAAGAGCGGTATACTAGTTCACAAGAAGTCTCTCTACAGTCCTGGGACCAACATGGCTACACCACCACTGCATATTAGATCACAGAACTTCAGGATCATCATGAATAAATGCCAATAGTGGAGGCAGTGTTGCCTAGTAGATAAGCGCTCAGAAGACCCAGGCTCTATTTCTGGCTCTGCCATGGACCTGTAAGGTGACCCTGGGCAAGACACTTCACCTCAATGCCAGTTCCCTCTCTGTAAAGTGAGGATAATGATATTGACCTCATTTGTAAAGCATTTTGAGATCAATGGATGAAAAGCACTACATAAGAACTAGGTACTAATTATTATTGTTGTACATCTGAAGTGTGCCTAATTCCAGGTCAGAGTTGTAGTATTTAAAACTCTGCTATGTCTTTCAATTGCAACACATTGACTTTTAGCCACTCTCTTTCCTATTATAGTTTAAGAAAAAATGGAACAATTATTCTTTTGCATGGCAGTCAACTTTCTCAAGATTTGGATAAAGTCTCTTTAGAACTGATTTTGGAAGGGACCTTCCAAGTGTAAAAATAAAGATATATAAACTTCAGTAAACTACTTCAGTTCTTTGGCATTATGTTTAAAAATGTAAAATATTCCCACTATATCTGTGCATTACCAGATCCTTCCAAATCCCTTCTTATATATTCTTCAGAATTATCTTCAAAAGCTTCTTCATCAGCAGCTGCAGAGAAAATAACCATTTATGAGATACACTAATTAATTCGTTTGTTTGGTTCTTGGCAAAGAATTGAGATAATTTGTGTCAACAACTATGGTTTAACAGTGTTCTGTGATATTAATGGGATTAAGAGATCTTGCCAGCTACTACATAGCATATTGGGCTTGATGCATAACCAGTGACACAATGAGCTTTAACTGACAAATGTAACTCTTTTTCTTTCATGTTCATGAGCTGTTATACATTGGATGTAGAAAAGATGGGGCACAATCAATATATTTTAAGTGTATTTGCACCAAGAGGCTTTCAAACTCATGCACTAGAAAGAAGAGAAGCTTCCAATTGCTGCAATAAATTTTCGTTACAAGTTAAGTCTTGCTAGCCCCAGGATCAAAATGATTCCGATGAGCCAGACAGATGAACCACTAAAGCTTGATGGGGTAAATTCTCCTTGCCCCACCTCGTTACACAGCCTGAATTATTCTGGTGTTTGCTCTAATAACTTTAAAAATTCAAAGTAATAGCTCAACTTGAAGTTACAAGAGAAAGGACTTCCATCATTCCTTCCCAAATTGAGATTTTCCTACATGATCATTTCCACAGCAACTCAACAGATGAGCATACTATTAGAGAGACTTGGTTTGACTCTTGTGCAAGGGTGCATAGGGTCCAATCATGCAGCCCTTACATTACTATGCAGGTAACAAAACCACCACTATACCCAAAGTTATCCTTTACTGGTCATAACTGCTACTAACATGCCTTAAAAAAAAATTAGTTACCTCTAAATTCCATGTTGGGAACAATAACTTTTTCACAGATGCTTGTCAGGGTATTCTGATCTTCAAACAGATGTTTATAATGTGGTCTCTCACAAACTGAGGCCAGAAACTGGATTGCATTGCTTACCAACTAGAACATAAAACGGACCATTTTTAGCACAACTGAACTGTTTATTCTAAAACTGGATGGAAATATATAACAACTTACCAAGTCATATTTAACTTCCTGGCCTGTCGTGACCAACAAATTCCAGATCGCTGTGACAAAACGAGGCAGGTAAGGCTGGAATTCTTCGTCATATTTTTGCGCATACAAAGCAGCATTATCACAAATTTGGGATTTCAATAGCTCCAATAATCCAGCTTCCTCTTCATCCTCATATAAAACAAAACTAAAAACTCAAACATGCAAATTTCAACACTAGTGAACAGTCAGCTATCAAAAAAAAAAAAAAAAAAAAAAGAGGCAAGTATTTTATAATGCTACTGAATTGGTGTTTCACAATTCTAAATACAAGGAAATATAGGAATAACTGTACAGTTCTCACAATGGAGAGAAGTAAATAACAAGGTCTCTCAAGTATCTGTACCGGGACCAATGTTGCTTAATATATTCATAAATGATCTGGAAAAAGAGGGTGAACAGTGAGGTTGCAAAGTTTGCAGACAATACAAAATTACCCAACACAGTTAAGCCTAAAGTGGTCTATGAAGAGTTACAGAGAGATTTCAGAAAACTGGGCAACAAAATGCAGTTTTGATAAATGCGAAGTAATTCATATTGGAAAACAATCTCAATTATACATACAAAATGATGGGGTCTAATTTAGCTGTTACCACTCAAGAAAGATCTTGGCGTCATTGAGCAATGTGCAGCAGCAGACAAGCTAACAATGTTAAGAACCATTAGGAAAGAGATAGATTAGACAAAAAAGCTATGTTACTATATAAAAATGTTACTATATAAATCCATGGTATGCCCAACACCTTGAATACTGTGTGCAGTTCTGGTTGCCCCATCTCAAAAAAGATATATTAGAATTGGAAAAAATACAGAGAAAGACAACAAAAACGATTGGGGTATGGAGCAGTTTCTATATGAGGAGAGATTAAAAAGACTGACTGTTCAGCTTGGAAAAAGAGGCGACTAAAGGGGGATATGATAGAGGTCTATAAAATCCTGTCTGGTGTGGAGAAAGTGAACAAGGAAGTATTATTTACCCCCTTCACATAACACACAACAAGGGGGTCACCCAATGAAATTAATAGGCAGCAGGTTTAAAAACAAACAAACAAAAAGTACTTCTTCACACAACACACAGTCAACCTGTGGAACTCATTGCCAGGGGATCTTGCGAAGGCCAAAACTATAACAGGGTTCAAAAAAGAATTAGATAAGTTCACAGAGGATAGGTCCATCAATAGCTCTCTCCCAGCGCTGTGCCATGACTACAAAAGCCACATTAAAGCGCTGCCACAGCAGCACTTTAACGTTGCCAGTGTAGACAAGTCCTTAGTCATTCCTTCCCATTGCAAACAGATTTGAACAGAGGCAAATTTTATGGAATACTTACATCAGTCTGTAAAAGTTTGTTATCTAAAGTTAAAAGACTATGAAAATTTGTCATCCAGGTTTCCATGTGATCTTCAAAAAACTCAGGAAGATCCTGTGAGGGGAAAAAAGTATGAAAGAAATGCACATTTTAAGTTCATTCCTGGTTATACTAGTTTGGCAGCTTTATACAGTTACTGTCCACTGTTCATTCATTTATTTTCTCAAAAAGGAAGATGGACAAGGACATAGGAAATCATGCAAGACCCTGACAGAGACTTCATGTTATAGCTTCTATCTCTAGTATTTGTTTGTAGACGCCACTTCAGGGGATATTAGGAGCCATGAGAGATTTTTCTCCTCTGAAAGATGGTCAGGGAGAGGCAACTCACGGCCCTTTTTGTCCTAACTAAAGACACTCTCACGCCTCTTGCCCCCTTAGCCTCAAACACAAAAACACAAAAGCACAGGCTCAATCCTACTCTTCAGTCCAAAAGAAGGCAACAGGAGTGGACTCCAACAGTCTACGGGGACGTTTATCAAACTTCAAGGGCCTGTACTCACATGGGTGCTTTGCATTGTATAGAGAGTCTAAAAGTTTGCTTTTTAGCGTGTTTTTAAACACAGATATGCTTGTTTTATACCTTAGCAATTCTATGGCAATAAAAAAAAAAATTGTGAAATGATGTTGCTATCAAACTTAAAGTTAATAAAATCCCTTCTCATTTGATTTGCTTGAGACTGTTTACAACTGTTTTCTGTCAAGCCTTATTAGACATGCAAAATTGTTTCCCAAGTGTCAAACTATGTCCATTGAACCTTTACCACCACTACGGCTCTTGTAATTAAGGTTGAACACTCCTAACAAAACGAGAAAAGGCCAAAATTGACATTTTGATAGTTTTCACTATTGTTTACCTTACTATAAGCAACAAAAGCTTTTCAGGCTCCTTGATGCATTATGAAGAAGCAGAGTGGTCACAAATTCAGGGTTTTTGTTTTTAAGAGTCTTTTGCAATTCACCTGTAACTAGCTACCCTTGTATTTTTGCCTCTCTGATCTGCTACTTAGAGTTTACCTAGATCAGGAAGACAGACTAAAATTAACAAACACGTTAGTCAATCTCAACCTCTGCCTATTCCCTCGTGTAGGCACAGGTTAATACCTTTTACCTTGACCAGATAATATGCTCCAGAGGGGATCTTTTAAATTGATTCTACAGCAAAAAGCATAACAGCTTAAAGCATAACAGCTCTGTCTCCTTCAGAGCAGACTCAATAATTAGGAACAATAAATTAAGATTCACCTGAAAATTTAAACTGTAGAACAATTTTGCAATCTGAATTAGAGAAGAGAAGAGAACCTTCAAAGCACTGGCATCATTTGCATGCGTACTGCAAAGTTCAATGGTGGCCTAGAAAAGAAGAAAGGATTAATAGGAAACATGAACAGAAATGTATTGGGTGTATTGCAAATGCCATGTAATGTTACAATTTTATTGAGAGCACATTCCAGAGTATTGATGACTTTAGTTCTGGCATCCTGATTTCAGTTTAAAATTTAGTACGTTTCTAAACAACTATTTCTAAGTAACTTGCATTCCACAAGAATTCACAAGTAAGTCAATTTAAAGTGTTAAATCATCCTTAAAAGAAGCTCAAACAACTCTCAGAAATAATCCTGTACCTTAAAGAGATTTGTCAAGGGCTGTGCAAAGGCATCAAGGACAAGTTTGATTTCTGTCCACAGTTCATTTGATTTAAACTCATGGCGGTATCTGGCAAATGAAGGGAGGGGGAGGGAAAAAAATAGTAATAGCACTTCATTCCGATTTAACTTGAATCTAATTATTTATAAAGGAACTCTGAACCTTGAGACAAGTCAATTCAAGCAAATGCAAGAACTAAATGCTACAGTTAAAACTGTCCATGTAAGGTATGAAATTCAATAACCACTTAAATAAAGCGACCAATCATTATAAAGTCAGTAACTTCAATTAGAAGTCACAACCACAAAATTCAATTTAATAAGCAAAGGTTTGTGCATTTTAGTAGAAATTCTGGAATCCACACAGTAATCCCTTAATACCTTTTAAATAAGGAGTGTGCAGTGCGAAGGACTCCATTAATGACATGGAAATCTCCACTCTGAAAACGATTCACCATTTCGGTCAGCAGGTCTGGCCATTTCTGAGGGAAGTCTTCCCTGCCAATAATGCTAATGGCGTCACTTAACTGGAAAGGAAATGTAACCATTCTATCATACCATTTGTGAGCAGCATAGTGATCAGTACTTACATACGACAGTTACTCCTGGCGGAATTTTGCACCACTGCTGGTGGCTCCTACCCTGCTCCCCAGTCCATCCAACCCCCATGCATCTGGACCCCCCATACCAGAGCAACCCAGAACACCCCCTACCCCCCCCCAGAAACCCCTCAGTCTCCTGCATCCAAACCCCCACCACGGTGATTCTTACCCTTCCTGCAACCGGACCCCCACCCCTGCACCCAGACCACACCTGCTGAGCCCCAACCACCTTCATCTGGATCCTCCCCACAGAGTCCCCTTCCCCCGGCACCAGGAACCCCCAAACAGCCTCTGCATCCGTATCTCCCCCTTCAAACCACCCACACAGAACCCTCTCACCCCACACCTGGATTCCCACTGGGCTAACCCTGCTTGCCTCACACCTGGATTGGGGCCAGGGCTAGGCATGCAAGACTCTGTCCCCCTCTCACTTGCTATCTTAGTACATATGGCATGAAGGGGCAGGGCCCTGGGGTGTTTCTGGGGCAAGCCCGGCCCTTGCATTGTGTTGGGGTCTGGTGCAGCCTCACCACTGAGTGTGTCCCAAGGGGCAGGGTGATCTCCCACCTCCATGCAGCCAGTGGCCTATGCTCCCCACTGCCATGCTGGAGTCTCCACATTTACTGACTAATGAAATATGCAGAATTTTAAAATACTGTGCTCAGAATTTTTATTTTTTTGGTACAGAATTCCCTTAGGAGCGACAGTGACTGACATGACAAATACCTAGATGCTCACTCACTTTAAGCTAGTTAGTTTGAGAGGGATCACAAGTTAAAGAAAAAAACATTTATTTTATCCACTTGTTCTCTTTGGGCAGGGGGAGAGGAAAGAAAGAGAGAGAGATAAAGAATGAGAATGACTATAGAGACACACACACACACACACACACACACACACACACACACACTAAACTCTTTGGGAGACCCCAGAACATGACTCTGATCTCCCATCAGGGCTTGTAGGCACAACATCCTCCCGAAGGTCTCAGTGAAGCAATCTAAAAGACCCCACTTCATTCTGTCATCTTACCTGTTTTTGAATTTGTTCTGGACTGCTAAGCATCAAGTGTACTATGTTGCCTTTAATAGCTATCCTGTCTGTTTCACATATTTTGTTTGGTTCATCTTCAATCTAAAAGTAGAACATTAGTTAACTATGAGACACATCTGTTACTCCTCTGTGCAATGAAAGGAAAAAAAACACTCCATATTTTTTTAGTGTTCTTTACATAAATTGAGCATGTTGCACCACAATAAGGAAACCCAGTGTAGAAAACTGAGTGTTTGCCAACATCTTTATTTTTAATGATATACCTCTGCCTGTGCTGGAACTATCATGGCAATCTCTGCAGATAAACCAAGAAAATTAAATGCTTCTATAAAATTAGGGACTACACTTTTTCCTTCAGAATTACTGGTTTGAAGAGGCTGACCAACCACTTCAAAATAGACACCCATAGGTGAATTGGAATTAAATGAAGGTATTTCTCTGTTGGGTGGTTGAACTTAACTTGGAACCCAGCGAACTTCAAACAATGAATAAGTAATTTCAAAGCACTGCCACATACACAAAATAAAACTGAAAACAACTAGAGAAATGTCCCCCCGCCCCCTTCTCTGTGATTTATAGTTATTGACCCCTTGCTGAGCAGTAGCAGAACTCAGGACCGTGCGAGATCAGCTTCCTATTTGGAGCAGAAATAAGTGAGAGTGAACCTCTTAATGTAGCTTGTTTATTTACAAGATGCACAAATCCGGTTTCCTTGAACAGGACTTATAATGAGCAGCGCATAGGCATCTCCCTCTTACAGCAGCCTCAGGAAAGGTAGCTTTGCCCTGTAGCCAGAAGCATCTTGGCCTCTAGCTCTCTTCTCCAAGGCCTATCAAGTCTAAAGCCTGGTCTACACTAAAAAGTTATGTCAACATCAGCCATTTTGCATCAACCTAGTTGAATGTGTCCAATTTTGTCTCCTTCCGACATAAGCTCTCCATTATGTTGACATAGTAATAGCACCTCCCTGAGCAGCACTGAGCCATGGTCGATGTACTGAGGTTGACACAGAGTGAACGTAGACACTGCATTACCTATGTTGACCCTGCAGAGAGTCCTGTGGCATCTTATAGACTAACAGACATATAGGAGCATGAGATTTTGTGAGTGAATACCCACTTCTTCGGATGCATGTAGTGGAAATTTCCAGGGGCAGGTATAAATATGCAAGCAAGAGTGGGTAAGGCTAGAGATAACGAGGTTAGTTCAATCAGGGAGGATGAGGCCCTCTTCTAGCAGTTGAGGTGTGAACACCAAGGGAGGAGAAACTGTTTTTGTAGTTGGCTAGCCATTCACAGTCTTTGGTTAATCCTGAGCTGATAGTGTCAAATTTGCAGATGAATTGAAGCTCAGCAGATTCTCTTTGAAGTCTGGTCCTGAAGTTTTTTTGCTGCAGGATGGCTACCTTTAAATCTGCTATTGTGTGTCCAGGGAGGTTGAAGTGTTCTCCTACAGGTTTTTGTATATTGCCATTCCTAAAATCTGACTTGTGTCCATTTATCCTTTTACGTAGGGACTGTCCAGTTTGGTCGATGTACATAGCAGAGGAGCATTGCTGGCATATGATGGCGTATATTACATTGGTGGACGTGCAGGTGAATGAACCGGTGATGGTGTGGCTGATCTGGTTAGGTCCTGTGATGGTGTCACTGGTGTAGATATGTGGGCAGAGTTGGCATCGAGGTTTGTTGCATGGATTGGTTCCTGAGTTAGAGTTACGATGGTGCGGTGTATGATTACTGGTGAGAATATGCTTCAGGTTGGCGAGCTGTCTGTGGGCGAGGACTGGCCTGCCACCCAAGGCCTGTGAAAGTGAGGGATCGTTGTCCAGGATGGGTTGTAGATCACTGATGATACGTTGGAGAGGTTTTAGCTGGGGACTGTATGTGATGGCCAGTGGAGTTCTGTTCTGGATCTGCTTTTACAGATCCAGACTAACACGGCTAGCCCTTTGGTATGTTGACCCTAACAGTCCTCCAGCAGTCGTCTCATAATACCCGACACTGACCATTCTGGTCAAGGTTGTGAACTCCACTGCCCAGGCATCACAGAGACCTTAAAGCCCTCCACATTTTTGAAATGTCTTTTCCTGATTGTCCATCTTGGTGAGCACAACTACCAGTTCTCCACATCAGCTACATGCTCCAGCCAGGAGCAGACAGGATTGGATTTCCTGAGCCTGAGAGCATACTGTGCAGTCACAGCTACAGACCATCCATAGAAATGTGGACATCTATGAGCAGATTGCACAGGGGAGGCAGAAGGGGTACGACAGGGAGCAGCACCAAAGCAAAGAAACGGCGGCAGGCATACCAGAACGCCAACGAAGCCAACGGTCGATTCAGTGCCAAGCTGCAGACCTGCTACTTTTACAAAGAGCTGCATGCCATACTTGGTGGATACGCCACCATCCCACACTCCCCCATTGATACCACTGAGGAACGCAAATCACAGGCCCCTGGTATGAACAGCAAGGATGAGGACGACAACAGGGGACATACAACTGGGGAGGGTGTCCAGCTATGCCACAAGCCAGGACCTATTTGAGACTTCACTGCAGTCCAGGCAGTTGAGCAAAGGCAAGCCCACGCCTGTGTAAAAATGGTGCCAGTATTCAGTGCCATTGCCCTATACTCATTTTATGCAACCGAGCAATTCCCCCCATCCCTGACAGGGCATACCATGGCTGAAGCGGTGAGCGATGCTGTGCACAATCACTCTGAAGCAGAAATGTCAACCTCTTGTTTCCCTAAAATGTTAAACAAGGGAAGGGAGTTCTGAATCTTAACTTTCGTTTTCCATTGTGACTATACTGACAACGGAACCTCTGTGTGTTTTATTTGTAGCTGCTGCAGTTGCAGCAATCAGGGGTTTCCCTCCCACACCGGTGAGTGCCTGAGCCAGAGGAGGACTTAGGATAACATTTTCAGTGGGATTCTGCAAGCCAGTGCTGCATCAGACTGTGAACAGAGGACCTGGAGGATGAATATTGCAAGACTGTAGGGAGAAGGAAAGATCAGACAGGGAGATGCACCAGGGTCATAAAGGGGCTTCTCTATCAACAAACACAGATGCTGCAGACTCTTCTGGACCTAATAATTCAACAATCCCAGGCTCACCTCGCTCTGAAGGCCATGGAGAACTCCAGTATACTCCATATTCCATGTGGCATCAGTGGCCACATCCCTACCCCTACCGCTTCACACTGGGGGACATTAAAGACAACCACAACTTCACATACACTGACCTGTTAAGAGCCATGACTGCTGTATGTGAAGCTAAAATGGACATGAATGTTCCTTCCCCTTCTTTAAGCTCTGTTCCACAAGTCTATTAAGGTTTTAATGTATTTAGTTTTAATTTGCACAAATTTTTTTTTGAAGTGTTTTCATTTACTCAAGAAAACAGTATTGTTTGGAAAATAATTCATCTTTATTAGTTCCAACATATGCTGCAGAATGCCTGGTGGCACTGAAAGCACCCACTTCGTTGTTATTGGACATTGTAAGACAATTCATAGGCTCAGTGAACAAAGTGAAATCATCAGATGTGCACCAAGCACCACACAATTTGTAACAAGCCTCCAAACTATAGGGCCAGGTAGAGCACTGTACACCACAACGCATTACTGTGGCTTGCTGTTAATGTGCTCTTTCAATTCCTCCTTGAGCTATATAGCTCCATGCTGAGCTCTTCTGATAGCCCTTACGCCTGGCTGTTCAAACTCAGCGGACAGCAACTGCACCTCTGCCCTCTACCCCAGCAGGTACTATTCCCCCTTTGCTTCACAGATATTATACAGGACACAACAGGCAGCTATGACAATTGGGATATTTTTCTTACTGAGATTCAATTGTGTGAATAAACGCCAGCACCCATACAGTCTACCAAAAGCATATTCATTCAACTGTCATTCTCCAACTGCTGAGCCAGTATATGGCTTCATGACCCAGGGGAGTAAAGAATAGGCTGGGTCCCTCAGGATCAGTATTGGCATTTCAACATCCCTAATGGTAATCTGCCAATCAGGAAAGAGTCCCTGCTTGTAGCTTTCTGAACAGTCCTGTGTTCTTAAAGATGCAAGTGTCACGCACCTTCCCTGACCAGCCAACACTGAGGTCAGTGAAGTCCCTGGTGATCCACCATCGCTTGCATAACCATTGAAAAATAGCTCCTTCTCATGACGTACTCTGTGGCAAAGTGGTCTGGTGCCAAAATAGACACATGCATGCTGTCTGTTGCTCCACTGCAGTGCAGGAAACCTATTGCTGCAAATCCACGCATTATGTCCTGCACGCTGCCAAGAGTTACAATCCTGCATAGCAGGAGATGATTAATGGCCCTGCACACTTGCATGACAACAGTCCCCAAAGTGGATTTTCCAACTCCAAAATGACTTTGCAATGATGGTAGCAATCTGGCATTGCAAGTGTAATCACCACTCACTTCTCCACTGTCACTGCAGCTCTCATTCTTGTGTCACTGCTCTAGAGGGCTGGGGCAAGCTTGGCACACAGACCCAGGAAAGTGGCCTTGCACATCCGAACATTCTGCAGCCAGTGCTCATCACTCCAAACGTGCATTACAATGCGATCCCATTAATCAGCACTGGTTTCCCAGGGCCAGAACCAGTGCTCCACCACTTGCACCTGCTCCATGTACAAACAATCTTGAACTAGTTCTCACTATGTCCCACAGCAATCTGCTCTTCAGAAAATGATCACATTCTCCGCAGCTCTTCAAATACCAGAAGATTGTGTCTCCTGTGCCTGCAATACTCATGACAATAGTTCAGAGCTGTGCATGCTCCATGCTTGTGTCAGAGATGGTGGACAGCAACAAGTTCCACGTTGGTTCACAGAATTTTCAAAACAGGCGTGAAAATTATGGGATAGATATGGCATTATGGGGTAGAGAAAGTCATATGATGAGAACTTGAACCCCACAGTCCCAGTAACCCCTGTGCAACTCACTTACACACTACCAGGCAATGCCAAAACTTTCCAAAACACAGTGCAGTGAATGACGGGGAGGGGCACACTGGGATTACCTACCCATGACACACCGCATTGTTCATCGGAACAAGCATTCCTGGTGCATACATGAAGTGCTCACATAAGGAGCCAAGTGTGCATGTGCACAAGTGATAGAGTAACTGTGGTGGCTTTATGCAAGCAGAACTTGTGCCGATAAAATTTTGTAGCGCAGACGTGACCTATGTGCTTGATAAACTCGGTGCCTTTTTCCTCCCCCAGCCCATGAGCTTTATATCTGGGGAATACCTCCCAGCCCAAGGCTGTTCACTAAGACCACATGGTCTAGAAAGGTGAACCTGGGCACATACTTTGTACAGCTGCTCTCCAACACCAGGGAATCTCAGCATTTCAACTGCCAGACAAAGGGAGTGCTTGAACCCACATGGCATCCTTCATGACTTTTTGGATGCACCTACTACATGGCATCTTTATCCTGAGTGCTTGTACTAATAAGGAAACCATTAGCAACTTTTGCTATAACTGTATGCTGGGTACTAATTATGACAACAGCAAATACAATATTTCATATAAAGAAGTGTGATATGACAGTGTCCATTTAAATTGTAATCAGACAGACACCAAAGGCCTAAAATTTTACATCCCTAATACAGTCATCCCATTTGTAATGGGAAATTCACATTCTGATTTAACAGCTAGTTTGCATTAATCCTAAAGCATTTTTTCCAATATTATAAAATTTATACATTGAAGATTTTCAGAGACACAAATGGCAGGCATTTAACTCCCATTAACTTCCAGTGGGAATTCAGCATTTGGCTGCCAGGTGTACCTACAAAAATCTCCACACATTGTCAGGGTTGATAGGTCCCAAATGTAGTTGTTTTAACCATAAATTAAATTTCACTACAGCTGAATATTTTGAACAAAGAATGCTCCAGGATCTCCAAAATAAGAACAACTTTAAGTAACAACATCTCTGTAAGTGAGAAACCAAAACAATATAATGCCCAAGTGTGGACACTTTTTATATTGGTTAGCATAAGTCAGTTACAACCTGACCTAAGCTAAACTGATTTAAAGAGTGTTTGCATACAAAGTTGTATTGGTTTATATCAATTGGTTTAAAAAAAAAAAATCACACCTTTAGTTGAAATGAGGCAACATTGTGTTTAGACCAGGCTTGTGCTACTGTCTTCTGTATTTTTTGCAGAAATGTGAATGTCAAATGCTATATTCTTCCTTCACCATTTCATTATCCTGCTCTATTCTTATGATCCAGAAAGGGAGTGAAATTAATAAGAATCCTACCGTCTTCTCTCAGGCTTCAAGAACCCAAATATTGTTAATTCCTATCCCATCAATAAGTCAAGGTCTGTACTTGTTTTCTGAATGATCCATCTATCATCTCTCAAAGCATGGGTATGCAAACATTCTCCATGATTACTGTTCACATAAGAATAATTTACTGCATATCAGAGAGCTTATATTACATTTTATCTCAATTATTCACCAAAATACCTACAATTCTCCAGTTTCTTTTAATATAATTCTTGAAAGTTACAGAGGCACAGACTTTGATGACATTATCTTGCGACTTCTCCAGCAGCGTTAAGAGTAACAATGGATAATTCTGGTTTCCTTCGACTGATTCGAGAAACTTCTCCGCTGTAAGAGAATATGCTAAGTTTAACAAAAAATGCATTAGCTTTTACACAGAGCCCTATCATTCTTCAACATTGAAATAGAAAAAGCACCATTTAGTAATTAGACTAATATTCATACGAGTGTGTCTCAAGAAGAGAAGTATGTAAATAGAATGCATTTTTATTTCCACAAAAATTGACAAATATTAAGTAATAGTGGTGCTAGAGTGTTTCCACTACAAACAAAAGTTTTGAATGCAGAGCAAACTGTGGAAATATTGCATCCTCACCATTTCTAAAAAGCCATGAACACCCAGAGGCAAATCCTGGATTTTTAATTAGCATTATCTATGTTTGGAAACAGCATTGCTTCTTTTCATTGACAACCATATGACGATATACAAGAGAATATGAAATTAGGAAAAGAGGGAAATGGAAGAGAAGGAAAACAGGGAGAAGAGTTATGGATAGCTTTTATTTACACACTTTATCAGAGGGTTCGTTCAAAGACTCAACTGCTTTAGAAACTAACCCAAAACAGTTTAAGGTAGGAAAAAGATCACATCTAACAAACTTCAGTGGCAGTTCAGGCAGACAGAAGAGCTAAGCAGATACTATGCTTTTCAACCAAGCGCAATGCACTCTTTAACCATTTTACCTGGACGCCGTATAGAAGGATCTGGATCTAGTGTCTTCTTTAGGTATTCTGTTAAAGTCTGTAAATTGGCATCACTGAGCTCCATAACTGCAGAACCTAAAGATGCATAAAATATTTGGTTAAGAATTCAGAGTAAAAAATAGTTTCTATGCAATTTATTTACCAGCCCAATAGGCTGTGCATACACTTATTTAGGATTTACATTTTCATTTGGAATTTCAAAAAGTACATTCATAACCTGTATTATATCCAAGCAAAGCTGATATGAAATTAAATATGTATCTAAAGCAGAAAGCATGACATTTTTCTCAATTATGTATGACTGCTAACAGCTGTTTCAAGCCAAAGCCAACCTATGTTACTCTTCCTCTCCCCTCATTGTCCTACACATATTTCCAGGTTCACCTCGGTGACTGTTACCTTCACAACTTAGTTGAGATCATTCAAGTGACAATATCATCACTTGACCAGAGTCAAGACACATTTCAATTTTGTTCAAGCTCTTTTTTCTCCCTCTCCTTTTCCCACAGTGGTCTGTTTTTCTTTGCTGTTCCAAGCAGCACTTTCTTATCCTATTGTTTAGGCAAAAATAAGATTGGGCTTTTCTTCAGTGAGCCATCCTTAGATGTTTCCCTTCTCAAAAAGGAGATAATTTTAATTGTTGCTACCAACTGCAGAATTTGTAATTTGCTATGAGAACACACACTTTTCCATTGGAGTATTAGCAGATACTTCTGTAATCCAGACTGAAGTCTGGGTGTCCCATTTTAGTATTGATCACCAATCCACAACAATTTCTAATGCATCTACAAATGCATTCAGCCTCCATCTCTTTGAGATAATTTTTGCCTGATGGTACTTCCTGGCTCTTTGAGCTGTGGTCCATGTGTTGTACTTATATAGCATTTTAAAGAGACAGTAACACCACAAGAGTTTCATTTACCTTACTGGGGATAAGCATGCGAGTGACCATTGTATGTTGTAAAAGAATACAATCCTGCCCCAAAACAGAAAGGTCAGAGGCATCACTTTTTCCTGCAGTTTTCAGCTGACCTGACTACAATCACATTCACTAGCTCATATCAGCTAACAAAACCCTACTAAAAGGTAATATTTAATATGAGAGTTTACCAGCTCTACGACAGAATGCCCTCATCCACCATTACTATGGTAAAACAAATATTTGATGCATCCATAATTAAAAATTACTTACTCCAGGCAAGTATAATTTTGCAAGGCCAGAGAATCAACCAATACATAAGTCATTCAGTTTATCTTTTGAGTCTGAATGAAGTTCAGTGCTCATGAAACAAATGGATCGCAAGTACTGGCTAGGGAGAGCCTGGCCTTGGTAAGCAGCTGTATAATATAGGAATGAAGACAAACGCCACCCTAATTAAACTCATGTCACTTGTGAATTATGTAGACATGATACATGGCTGCAGTGGTAAGTAATGAACCCATAACACACAGCCCCTTTCCCACAATCCTATAGCGGATGGAATTTTCATTAGCAACAAGAATGTTGCTGATTTTTCATCTTTACAACTTGTTTCCTCTATTTCTCACTCCACCGCTCTACTACTTTCATCCTTTTTCTGTTACAATCAGGAAATAAAAGACACTTTAGCCAAAAAATATGTTAGCTACTGAATTAATATTCTATTCCCTTCAGTCTCAATCTATTTGCTTTCTTATCAGAGATTTTCTTCTCTGGGAAACTGTCGGTTGAAACAACTTTAAACTCAGATGACTATGCTTTCCTTCTCTGAGCTCAGAGCAGGAGTTTAGAATTTCAAAGCCCTTTCAGTTGCATCTGGCATGTCAGTCAGTACCTGGTCCTGTAGTGCCACAGGAAATCCCATCTCTCAGCCTCTCTTATTTCCACAAAAATAGAATGGGCTTTTCTCCCTGGAGGGCTTACTATAAAGTTATAGAAAAACCTCAAACAGAAAGAAACTGAAGTCTGTTTTCACAGTCCTGTTTCAGACTCTGGACTAAATCTTGCTTACTTTACATAAATAATCCCACTGAAATTAATGGGCCCATATCTGCTCCAGCCAAAGGCCAATGAACTCATTCACATAAGTATTGTGCACAGTTGGTAGCTGTGGTGCTATATTGCCAGCAACGTTTTCCCCCTTTACATTAATACACACCAGCAAGCCATAATAATGCATCTTCCTTAACAGACTACAACTTACTCTAGAGAGAGTAAAAATGTTTTTGAGTTTTGACCCAGGCAAGTGTCTATGCTGACAGACACTAACATAATTCACGTACTAAGGAGGGAGAGGATTACTGTGTCAGAACTAAGCAAAAAGACATTTCTCCCCATTCCACTTTCATGGAACACTATAAAAAACTTTTGAGAACACTGCATTTCTGCTCTAAATTGTTACATCACTTATCAAGCAGGAGTTTCATTCACAGGAATACTTATTTCCTTAATTTAGTGAAAAGACAGTAAGCGGAATAGCAACTGACTAAGCAACAATACTTTGGAAACAAGTACTAGCTGGAATTTTACCTGAAACAAGACAAAGTGAGGGCAAAGTCAAGAGGTAGAAAGAAGTGCCGTGTGCTATGATTTACTGTTCCAAAGACCCATCTTCTCTGCAAACTCCTTCTACCACAAAGCCCACTGTGCGGGCAATGGAAGGGGTTTTTCTATCCATATAGTAAAATCCACCCCTGAGCAAAGTAGCGAGGTTGACCTAAATTTTAGGTGTAGCCCAGACCTCTGTTGCAGATATCAGTACATAGAAGAGCACGAAGCCAATACACATTGAAGTAATGGCTGTCTCATGTTCTGGAACTTTTCTCTTCCCCGAGCAGCTATCGCCCATTCTCTTAACCCCAACTTCTCTTAAGATTGTAAGTAACCACAGTTACTTTAGCAGTAGAGCTCTTGTACCCACTTTATGTGTCAGTGAGCAGGAAAGAGATGGAGGAAAGAAAGGAGCTAAACACATAGAAGTGCACGTATATTTTAGAGTAATTAGGCCTATGAAGTGGGTATTCACCCACAAAAGCTCATGCTCTAATACGTCTGTTAGTCTATAAGGTGCCACAGGACTCCTTGCTGCTTTGGCCTAGTATGTTTTCCCAATCACCATCACTCCTTCACCATCCATTCCAAGTTTCTAAATCCCTGTTTTACTACAGTGCCCAGAGTATTACACAGATGTAAAGACTGCTCCTCCTTCCTCCACAAACCTCAGCTCATTTTCACTCCTTTTTAATACATCCTAGCTCCTCTCTTCCCTTTCAACTGGAGCCAGTAACCAGGAATAGAGTTAAATTAGAACAAGGACTAAGTGCACACAAGTATTTTGCAGCAAAAGCTGGTGCCTTCCAACAGGTACAATGCTGAGAAGTGAACCCAGCTTACATCCAGAGACGAGTGCCTGAGTTTCCTCCCTTTGGTGGTACTAACAAGCGAGTGTATAGCATGCACAAGGAAGGGGGGGGAGAGAGGGGGAAAGCACACAACCAAACAGTGAGAGGGAGAAACTCAGTGCCACAGACTTCTGCAGCAAAACTGAAAAGCTCACACCCATGTGGTGAGGCTTCCTCCAGTTATCACCCAACTACCTCCGAAATACTGCTGTGCAAATCACCTCCTGTGCTCCTCTACCCATCATACCGCAGTAAAACCAGGCCACGTGCCCGAGAGACAGGCGAGCGAGAGATGCCCGTCAGGGAGGGCAGAGGCTGTCCCCTTATCTGCTCCCTGCAGCGATCGGAGGACGGCGGCTGTGCAAGAGGGGCCGGGGAGACTGCCCCTTTCGCGGTCCCCGAAGATGGGATAGGAGGCGACACCGCCACCCTCAGTCGCTACTACTAAGTCGGGGGTCGGGGTAGGCTGCCCCCAGGCCCTACCGCCAAGGGGGCGCGCTCAGGGCCTCGGAGAAGAGAGACTGAAGCAGCATCCACCCTCCCTCAAACTAACTCGCTACCCGCCAGAGACTGACAGCAGCGCAGACCAATCAGAGAGAACCTTTCCCTACTACTTCGGCCTAAGAACCAACGCTCGCGGGTGCAAGCGAAGAAGGCGGGCCCAGGTGGGCCCAGCACGTTCAGCTGCGCCTCCCACTGGGCCGCGGGCCCACAGCCCATCCCCAGTCCAGAATAAACAGGGAACCCCCCTGTAAGCAGCGAAGGGGACCCGGCCTACGAGCCTCGCCCGCAGGGGCCCTAACGCTGCGCGCGCGGCTGATCCTCACCTGGAGGGTCTCCCCGGTGGCGGCAGCTCCGAGAGCTCCGGCTCCGCTTCACATTCAAACCACGGTGAGAGGGCGCGACGGCGGCGGCGGCGGCGACGCACTGACCGCATCACGCTACGCGCGCGGAGCTGAGCCAATCAACAAAGCCTTAGCGCCTCCGGCTTGGGCCAATCGCCGACATCTTCGCTCCCGAGGCTGCCGAGCCAATCGCCAGCCTCCTTCCACAATCCATCCTGCGCAGTGGGGTCCAGGCCTGGGTCAGCTCTGCCCCCCGGCCTGGCTAGGCAGCCGCCGCTCCTCATCCCCACCCCCCACCCCCTAGCAGGAGAGCGGCTCTGCCGGGGCCTTGACGGTGGATTTCTCTTCAGAGTTCACGTTTTGCAGCTTTTCTCTGCGACCCCCAAGGGCTGGAAACATACATTACCCCCCCCACACACACACACACACATACACCCCCCCCCCACCCCGTGAGAGTCTCACCTAGTTACACGACCCCCCTCCCCCCCAGAGCGTTAAGCACCAACTGCCACCTGAGTTGGTGCCATTGCTGCTGCTCCTTCCAGGGCAGGGGAGCCAATGCAATGTACCCCTCCCGCAACTCATTTAATCTCCAGCTTCAGGAATCGAGGCCTGCGCCTGTCACAGCTCCGCTAAGCAGCAAGCCAGCCAGAGCTCATCCACAACCTTCATTTCTACCATCATGCTTCAGGAATAGCTGGCATGGCCTCTTGTTTTTTTGTGGACAAGTGACTAAGGATTGCATGGAATTTACAAGCACCTGTTAAAAAAAAAAAAAAGGAAACTGACAGCATAAGCTTCCCACTTGTGCTCAACAAGGCCATTTAATCAAACCTGCCACTGTAAGTAGTAGGGTGGGGGAGGGAAAATCCTTTATTGGACCAACTTATGTTGGTGGTGGAGACAAGCTTTTACATTTACACAGAGCTTGTGGGGGGAAGAGAAGAGAAGCTTACTCAGTATCACATCTAACTACAAAGAACAACATATTGTTTAGCTTAACTACTTAACACATCTCAAGGGACCATTCAAGGTGAAGTGGCCTGTTAAAACCCCTCCACTCAAAGGGGGGGAAGGGGGTTACAGATTGTTCATCCCGTGTCTCTATTGAGTCACTGTTTTTTAATCTCTAGCAGAGTTAGGAATTTGAGCTCCCAAGCTCATCTTTTGAAAGTGTATGTAGGTTTCCTTTACAGAGAACTGATAGGTCAGATGAAGTAATTGCATTGTGAAATATGTTCACCCACAGATGTGATGTTTTTTGTCTTTATTTTCCTGTGTGAGTTTATTTGAGAGCATAGCAATTGTCTGGTTACACACACACTCCTTCTATGAGCACATTTAGTGCACTGCAGGAAGTACACCCCATACTGTGATAGGCATATGTGTGAGCTATGCATCCAAAGCAGCACAGACGATACTTCAGTCTCACGCTGGGGTAGCTTAGACTCCTGACCATCTTTCCTCATCCCCTTGCCTTTGCCGGTGCCCCAACACCTCTCTTGGAACAGCCTAACAAAAGCAGGGTTAGTATGGGGACCTTTGCCAAAAAGGAATTAGTTCAAAACCTAATCATAAAACTGGATGCTATAGAAATCAGACTACACAAAGTGTTTGGATACAGACCACTCTAGTACCTTTACAGGAGTATTAAGGAATGCTAGAAGAAATTAATAGCAGACAGTAAGCACTCTCTTAATTCCCTAAAAATGTTATGGGTTGTGTCAAACTAAGATGGTCATTCAATGCACTGCCCACAACGTTACTGATTCCACATACTACTATGCCAAACATTAAATTAATGTAATATATTGTGTGCTCAGATTAAGTGTGTATATTAAATGTTCTCCCACTTGCACTAAACTCTAATCCCGGGCAAAATGTTTAAGATGAGATGTAGATCCATGGCAACATGGTAGTTTGTGTTATACCCATTGCGGATATTCTCTTTCTCAACTTCCATTTGTATGCAATAATTGTTACCCTGTGGTTGCTGTTACACCTTTGGGTCTCATTTTCCTTGAGGGAGAGGTGTTTTTCTTGACTCTCCAATGCTGGCACACACAAAAGATCAGTCTGTCAACTGGTAGCAAAATAAGATGTCAACAGAAAACTAGACTGGCCATAATCTAAAGCTAATACGGAAATTCACACTCAGGCAAATCACATCAAACTAAGCCTCATGGTTCCACCTCAGCTGGCATTGTGCAAGCTAGGCACCATTTGTCCAGATTATAAAATGTTATGGCCTGAATTGTTGCAAATTAATATAGTAGGAAAAGTTTAAGACTATTGTAGAGGTTTTACTATAATTGCAGTGGTACTAAAAAGCATAGAAAGGTCTATACTACACCCTAATTTAAAAACCATACATCTATCATCAAATAACCCAAGACTTCTATTCTCTCTTCCTACAGTAGATGAGATTGTTGTAGTTCCTAGTTGTGCCCCAAAAATATTTTAAATCTATAAACAAACATCAGACAAGCATCAATGAGGACTAAGTCAATTTATTTGACAAACTTAGCTGAGCATACAGTGCTAGTTAGAAGTAGCTTTCATAATATATTATTCTGCCTAACCAGGTACTCCTAGCTTCTGAAAAGCTACTATTCAGATGAGTAGTAGTGGCAGTTAAAAATGATTGTTGTGGAAATCAAAGTGATAATATTCTGATTCCTGAATTACCTATTCTCAACCCTTCCTCTCTCCTCCCCTCCCCCCAAAAAAGGTAGTAAGAACACTAACAGGTACTCTATGGAATAGTAACCTGGAAAAGGACTCCTCTAATCATGGAAGCTGTCATAACTATAAAGGGAAGGGTAACAGCTCTCCTGTGTACAGTACTATAAAAATCCCTCCTGGCCAGAGACTCCAAAATCCTTTTCCCTGTAAAGGGAAAAGGAGCTCAGGTAACCTGGCTGACACCTGACCCAAAGGACCAATAAGGGGACAAGATACTTTCAAATCTTGGAGGGTGGGGGGAGGGGGAAGGCTTTTGTTTGTGCTCTTTGTTTGGGAGGTTGTTCGCTCTTGGGACTGAGAGGGACCAGACATCAATCCAGGTTCTCCAAATCTTTCTGAGCAAGTCTCTCATATTTCAAACTTGTAAGTAAACAGCCAGGCAAGGCTTGTTAGTTTATCTTTGTTTTCTCAACTTGTAAATGTACCTTTTGCTAGAGGGTTTATCTCTGTTTGCTGTACTTTGAACCTAAGGCTAGAGGGGGGGTCCTCTGAGCTCTTTAAGCTTGATTACCCTGTAAAGTTATTTTCCCATCTTGATTTTACAGAGATGACTTTTAACCTTTTTCTTTAATTAAAAGCCTTCTTTTAAAGAACCTGATTGATTTTTCCTTGTTTTTAGATCTAAGGGGGTTGGATCTTGATCCACCAGGAGTTGGTGGGAGGAAGGAGAGGGGATGGTTAATTTCTCCTTGTTTTAAGATCCAAGGGGTTTGGATCTGTATTCACCAGGTAATTGGTGAAGGTCTCTTAAGGCTACCCAGGGAAGGGAATTAGCTTTGGGATGGTGGCAGCGGACCAGATCTAAGCTGGTAGTTAAGCTTAGAAGTTTTCATGCAGGCCCCCACATTTGTACCCTAAAGTTCAAAGTGGGGAAGCAGCCTTGACAAACGCATACATAAGAACTTGTACTTCATTGCTCATAGAAGAATTATAGGGAATTCACAATAATGGAATGGAATTCTCCTGCCAGTGACCACAAACACACTTAACAAAACAAGAGATATGAATAATAGTGGACAATTCTCTCTGTTTTGTAAGTTGTCACTGATAGGGAACTCCCCCAATGAAACTGCCCCAATTTAAAGTTAGCACAATTTTTCCTACATATACCATTACATTACTGTTTAAGCAAATCACTTTGGTTAACAAGACTGCAAAGGCAACTTTATGCGAATAGCCAAGATGTATATGCCTTCTCTGAAAATTTGTCAATTTGTTTTGTTTTTAAAAAAAAAAAAGCACATTACCACCATTTCTATTTGTTACTCATCATACACCAGAAGCTTTGATGTTCAGAAGTTTGAAAACAAGAGGAGTGGTTACATCTCACAAACTGGATATACCACAAAATAGTTTCACATAAGTTTTAATTACTACATTAAAAACCACTTCACTTTTTAAAACTTTATTGATTTACCACCTGATTAAAGCATGGATTATAACAGTATTATACACAATATTTTTATGTAGAAAACTTTACATAGTTTTTATTATATAATTATTTCTGCTATTCTCTCAAAAATGTATACATCCATTGGGCAAGAAACGCTTCTCATTAAATTACTGATATTAAATGCACTTAATATGGAGATCTTTAAGAAAAAGTAACTAGTTACTAACTTAGGCATTTTACATACATAAAACATACATTGTGCACAGAAAGTACATTTTGTTTGAAGTGGCAGAAGTGATTGAACAAAATTTAAAGACATTTTAAGTGAGCTGTACCTTAGAAAGCTTGTAAACTTACTGCAGGCCAAGGATAGAATATTCTTTTAAAACATTCATCAATATATCACTACAATGTTAGATTTTTTTAAGCTAGAGAGTTGTACTAGAATCTTGTTGTGTTTGCATTTTAGAAGCTACAAAAATAAGTGAAATCACATAGGGAGAAAAAAAAAAAACAAGGTTCAATATATTTTACTTGCACCATAACAACCAATAGAAGCACCAAGATGAGGGTAATTTTGAGGGTTTATCCTAATCAGCACATTAACAACTCTCCCACTGTCCACCGCCTTCAAAATGTTCCAGTAAAAAAAAAAAAAAAAAAAAAAAAAATCATAAACATGCAGGTACTCCACATTAATACCATTAAATTATAGGACTGTCATTTGTGGCATAACATTTAAAATACAACATCTGAATACAACTGTGTACTGCACATGGAGGCCTAGATCCTTATCAGAATATGCTAACATGGACCCCTGTTCTCATGCATAGTCCCACTGAAGCCAGTGAGACTCCACACAGACAGTGGGAGTTTGTGCCAGCAGATCCTGGTTTAGGATCAGAGCGAGAAGGTAATTACTCTTGGAGTTTTGACTGAGCGCTCTTAGCTTTGTTATTATGATGTCCATGGGTTATGGCCTTTCCAAAAGGTACAGAGAAGCAAACAGCTGGTGTAAAATTAAGGGCTTCAGACATTACATTTACTAATGCACCATTCTCTATACAATCAACTTTCAGAAACCTCTGAGACAGGAATAAGGCTGTTATAGTCTCTCCTCACCGCATACACTACATGGTAAAGCTAGAATGTTTCAGATGTCATGTATGATCAAATAACGATTTTAACAGTTTATAAATGGCATATAAACCAGTCAAATTCTTTCATAAGGAATCTAAGGAAATAGTCACTCAACCCTCAGGCTGTGTTAAAAGGCTCTCCAACACTGATCAAGGCTCTTAATTTCATTATCTTGAGTATCCGTATATGTATAAAGATATGTTTATTAAAACCACTTCAATACTATTTTATATTGAAAGAAAACCCATAATTCCATTGTTGTGAAAGAATTTGGAGAAAAAATAAAAAGCCCAATTCTCATCATTCAGATCTTAAGACATTAGTTGTATTGCTTTCATGCTGCCTAATAGGGATAGAAAGCATGCAACCTGAAAGGTAATGTTTTAACAGGAGACAGGACTAAAGTCATATACTGTACATTCATTAACAATGAGAGTGACATTCAAACATGAGAAATAAAATCTAAATAAATAGTCCTATTTATTTATTTCCTTACTGTAGTTGATGAAACAATACAGTAGAAGGGAATAAGTGACTGCTACACTTTACAATGCCACATAAAGGACATATACTGACTTCAAATGTAGCAAGTTAATTATATGCAATTACTTATTTTTCAGTCTTTATTCATGGTAAAATATAGCCATATATTATTTTCTACTGAAAGAATTTATATATTTCTTCTAATGTATACTTAAAGTAAAAACCCATGTACTTTTCTTTGGTATTAAAATTAAAAAGACAAAATAAGGTAAGTGAAAACCTTAGAGCACTACTGGCCAAAACAAACTACGTTAATATAAAGTAAGAGCACCATTCTGACTCTGAAGAAACCCACAAAAAATGAATCCCCATCAAATCCAAAGTTTGGATTTTCCAATGCTATATTAAACTTTGATTGCATTAGCAGGAAAAATCTCTATTTACAAAGCAAAAGGATAAGTACTAAAGACACAAATGCTTTATTTCAGTCAATTAACACTTATATAGTTCTTGTATGCAAATATGGGCAGCACAAACAGTGCTTGATAACACTTTTCCCACTTGCATCCTTAATACATTAAAGAAGGTGGCGATTTTCCTCCCACCGCTCCACATGGATACTATACTGTCTTTAGAGTTACGGTTTTAAGTCACTTGCAAATACAGATAATCCTATGGACAGGTTCAATTCTGTTGAACTTCAGTTAAAACTGAAAGTGCATCAGAGGAATCATTGTAACAAGAACACTACAGTCTGGCCTTTCAAAAAAAAATAAATAAAATAAAATGGAAGTCACTAGGGCTAATACAATTGCAATGTTAAATCACAAGTTTGCTTCTTGGTTGCCTCCAATAAATCGGAATGTATTGGAAGGTGTGTTATAGTGTGTGCTTAAGTTAATTTTTTTTAACTAAAGCAGTCCTGATGGGAATTAGACTTTATTTCCCCAAGCCATACTGACAGAACTTGAAAGTTGAGGCATTAAAATAACCAACACGCACAAATTGGCAATAAAAACAGATATGTCCTGATATGTACTAAAGAGATTACTTCTGGCTAAACAGACACCTTTGCTATGAAATATATATTCAAAATGGAAGAGGCTGACAAACCAATGTTATTTTAACTTAATCTGTTCAGTGTGCACTTTAAAGAAAATCAAATAAATAACCCTATTCTTGCATTTTACCATCTCATCTAGATAATCAGGCAAAATATAAAAGGCAATGAAGAATTTAAAAAGCTTTCCAATTCCTAATAACTTGAGATTTTTCTGAGTTCATTTGAGAGTATGTGTTACTATGTACTCCTGACACAACTAAACCTTCCATGAAAGCTGATCTTGGAAGGGTAAACACTGCTACTAAAGGGTTTTTAAATGGCTCACTACATAACCTGCAGGAGGAATGTCTTTCCCCCCAACTGGTGTATCTACAGCCACTGTACAACAAACTAAAAAACCACACTAACTGTTCTAGTCATGTGCACATAAAGAAAAAAATCCAGCATGATCTTTTGGTGGCCATTAGCCATTGCAATATATTTTATTATTAACACATGTGCTAACATCACAAGCCTATACAACCATATTCAGTATTTCCAAGGGGAATAATTTCCATTGAGGAATCATTTCCAGCAGATTTATGGGAATAAGCTGGAAGGTACAAGACCAAACAATTGAAGTAACTGATCTGCAGAAACAGAATTAATCGTAAGAATGACTAGCACTGAAGCAGACTTTACATCCACTATGTTAACTCTGTAGGCAACAACTTAAATAAAATCATTGAACTGCTGATAGCTATATTTTTGTAGGGTAGGCAGAACAAAAATCTGTTTTTCCAAAAATAGCATCTTGATCCGGATGATCTGCTGCTCTTTTGGGTTACAGAGAGGTACCAATGACTTTTGTTCCTCCTCTTGAATCCATTCCTTGAATGTAGCATGACTAAAGCTTTGTGAATAAGCAGCAATGGCCAGTCTTACTTGGGGCTACCATGAAGGCAAACGGGTCCCAGTTGTCCGTAACGGCTCCTGTGGTATCCAGATTTTGAACACTACACCTATACGCAGGAAGAACTTCCGTAACACAGCTCGGAGCTCAGGAATCAGGTCAAACTGCATGATTTCACAGAGGTACGGGTAATAAGTTGAAGCATGTGCTTTAAACTTTTGTGGAAAAAGAATAAAATGACTTAATGCAAGACAAAAATAAAAGGAAAGTTACTCCCATTACCTAGAACGTTACAACAGTAAAACTCAGGAGTTGGCATTGTTTTTCCCAATGAAGAGAAGAAACTGTCATCAAATGCTCATGCCACCACTAAAGCCAATTTCTGAACTCTGTAAAGCAGCAATATGATATTTCAGACAATGTGACAGTGCACTAGTTCAATGCCGGGAATTTCCTATTTTGATAACTATGCATAGTTAAGTAAAATATTTTACAATAAGATAAAAGGTTTAGTAAGATCTGGCTTTATATTTATTTCTATCAACACACTGATGTGGCAGCTGGTTTAAACAACTCTTCAAGCAAAACTGGGCCACTTGTAACCTTCCCTGGGTGAACTACACTGTAGTGAGTACCAATAGCCTCATCTTACTTCACCAGTTTACACTAACCTTCATCTGCATGGTCAACATCCTGGGGGATGCAGGAAATCCAGGAGACTTTTACATTTATAGCTACAAATTTTCTCCACAATTGCCAACTTAAATTATATGGAACTAATGTAACATACGCAATGTAAAACCAAGTATTCTCATAACCTTACATTATTCATTTGTATGTAAAGCACCATGAATATCTATATTGGTATGTAAATAATATTTCTCCACCACATCTTTGTGAATAAGTATATTTCATTGACAGTCCCCTCTGTGCACTGTGGAGCACTGGCAAACTAAATTTAAAAAATCCTGCATTCAGCAAAGAAAATTTACAAGTTAGCTAATAAAAATACTGAAAAACAAAAGAATTCATAACACGGATTCCTTTTAGCAGTAGTTAAGATCAGAGAAAGTATATTTGGATACAAGTATAAATGATTTCCAGGTCTATCTTACCTTTTCATCACTGATTTTAAGTGTTTTTGTTAAAAGCAACAATAGGAGATTGGTCCAGGCCTCTCTGTGGCTTTCTGAATTTACTGTTATAAAATAGGCCAGTGCTTCACTGCACACACTAAGAAAAAATTACACACATTAGTGCAGATAAGGGTACAGCAAACAAAACAAATCAAGTTTATATATGTGTCCGCCATCTGTAACAGCAGTATTTTGTGTTTAAATGCGAGCTGCACTTTGAGCTTTTTTTTTTTTTTTTCCTATTCGTATATCTATGTTTTTAATAGAGTTTGCTAACTTTAAACAAGTACACTGCTATGTCTCTCTAGGTTTTCATTTATCAAAATTGTTACTGATAACCAACTGGCATTGAGACTTGCATTAAAACTGATGGTTCTCTACTGGCAGGATGGGAAAAGGTTTTTTCCTCCTCAAATCCCTCCCTCCATACTGACATTTTTTAAATACATTACTATAGTAATCATTAAAGAGATATCAGTTTGATAACCCCATGAAGAGAAATCCTTTCCTGATCCTCAGAACAGGTATAGCAGTGCAAGATTCCCCCCTCAAACCAGCATCCCTTTAACAAAGATCTGTCAAGATCTTTTAGGGACAGAAGCAGAGTTTTTGGTCCCTCTGGAAAGACTGCCAACAAGAGGCATAATCAGTGCCATTTATTGTGGTGATTTCTGCTATGCTGACTAGAAATTGATAGAGACTTCCTGTTACACACACTGATTTAAGAAATCAACTATAAGCCAATAGGTAATGGTCACCAGACTGCTGCCAGCCTCAGCTGGATTTGAACTGGCAATCTATAAGTTCTCCCCACACAGACTCAATATGAATCCTCTGAGCCTCCAGTCAGCAGCAAGTCATCTTTGGGGTAAAGATGAAGTTGATATCTTTATTACCTCTTGTTGCCTGAAGTTCAAACTGTGATGCAACAGATGCCTGAAAAAGGTCATCGGGAATTGGGCTATATGGCGATTGGTGCTCACACCCTACCAATCCCACCGAGCCGGAAGGGCTATCTGGCCACATAGTATCCATTCTGAATGGACTTACTTCTGGTTGCCAAAACCCCTTTATTAGAGTGCCCCCTTTTCTATCCCCAATCAATTTATGATCCATCTGCACAGCTACTTTGAATGGCAACATGATTAATACTGCACTAGCACCCAGAAGTCCCAATCAGGATCAGGGAGCCACTATGCTAGGTGCTGGAAAAACAGTACAAGACACTCCCCCTCAAAGAGTCTTTTTGAAGCCCAAGATTCATTAGGTAAAATACCATTCTTACTTTAGGAGTCGCTGTTGTATAGCATCCCAGGAATCTCTGCGACTTTCATCAACGTACATTCGGAAGAGGATTCTCAAGCAACAAGCCAAGCTGCTGGTCTCTTGTTTTAAAAGATTGGGTTTTGACTTACCCTTGAAGCCTAGAAATGAATTCCAATTTGATACATTCATACATCTTTGCATATAGTTTAGAAACAGTAAAAAGTATAATTAAACTTCAAGATACCAGCTAGGCAGACCAACTTATTGTAGTGCTGCCTAAATCATTTTAAGGGATAACTTAATTACACAGAAATGTTTAAAACAACTAATCCTGTAGGCTGTTGACATGACATCTGAGGGGTGCACTGTCAGGGTTTGTCATGGAGCCTTAGGTGGTGCAAGTCACTCATCATTGAGAGGTTTAGATTTGTAAACTACATAGGTTTGGATTTGCCTCTAAAATCTCTGTGTATTTTACTATTCAATCCACGTATGGTCCCACAAAACTCAGTTCAGCACACACAACTCTCCTTGCATATTTTATATGGCGTTTTATTCAAGACAGACCACACAAACACGCCAAAGTCAGAAGCAAGAGCCTTCCAAAACTGTTTGATCTAACTTTGTTTTGTTTTTGTTTGCTTTTTTAATAGCTCCCCAAGTTGGTACAGAATTACCACCAAGTAGCAGCACTGGTCAAAGATACTGCCACAAGGTTGCCCAGTGATTAGAGATAAGCAGGAATCCTAGAAATCCATTTGCCATGGAAAAAGGCAGAATTTGCGTTTTTACAGAAAATCTTCCGTTTTTACATTTCGTGAAAAAATAAAAACACAGTAGAACCCCATTTATCTGAGCCTCCATTATCCGGCTCTCCGTATTAACCAAACCGAAACTGACAGCCCAAGCCCGGCTGCCACCCAGAGCTGAAGCTCTCCAGATTATCCAAATTTTTGACTATCCGATCTGACCTTAGTCCCAATTAGATCAGATAATTGGGGTTCCACTGAACCTATCTATATTGTGGTTAGGGAAACTGAAGTTCAGAGTTTCATTTTAAACATGGAAAAAATGCAGATTTTTATACCTTTGTATCAGATGATTTAAAAAAAAAAAAATTATGGAAAACTGGGATCACTGGTGATGAGCACTTCCGTGCAAGAAGAATGGATTCCATTGCTCCCTGGGCCAACAACCCCCTTTCCCCTACCTACCCCCCGCCCCCAAGTTATATTGACAAAACTGAATTACATAAATAAAATCCAATGTTTCCCATCATGTTTCTATTTTATTGTAAATGAAGTAGGTCTTTTGATCAATATTTCAATGTTGTAATTAAAAGAATTAGAAAAGTGACAAGTCTAATATAGAGTAGTTACGTAGCACTATGTGATTAAAAACTTTTACTGTATAGTACACTTGGAAAAAGTCACTTTTGCTATACTACACATTCCTACCTTAGGGTAAATATTTAAAAAAAACCCACAAGCAAGAAAGCTCAAAACCATTACTAAGTAAGGTGCTCACCAGCTCTCCATAGGACAGTTCGCTGCTCATAATTTGAGTTAAAGGCTTTTGAAAACGAATGAGACTCTTGCAAACAATCCAATAACTTAAAAAGATGTTGTGACGTTATGTACTTATACATTCCTTGCTCTTCTGTGTCAATGTGGATATCTGCATCCAGGGTGTCTCTCTACAGAGAAAATCAAGTTATTAGTGGTGGTTAATGGAGAAGGGGTCCAAAAAAAACAACCACCACCAACTCAGTTGTGTTACACAGTGAAGTACCTAAATCCAGAATAATTCCATTGTCACGGATGTAAATGAAATTTACTCAAGAATACCAGAACAAAGTTTGGCCCACAATATCTACACATCTGTTTCCATCAGACCAGTGGGTTTAGAGAATGTTAGGGCTGTGTTCCAGTGATTTAGTGCTTTCCTTCCTACTAGTGTATTTCCAAAGATACATGATGTAATTTTAGCAATTAGCATAAGATTAGACCAAAAAAGAACATGACTTCCATTTCAAGGCACAGAGAGGTACCGTTGAGTGATACAAAGCACTTGCCTACACACAAGGCCTGATTCACTGCCTCTGCAGAGCTCTGAAGACTGTCAGACAAGTTAACTAGTCAGATATGTAGTTCCACATGTTTAAGTAGATGCTGCACAACATAAGAGTTCAGCTTCTTTGCCTTAATTAGAGGTTGCATCAATAAAATTTTATTCTTTATATTTGTAAGATGTGTACCCATTACACAAGCCTCTGGACATAACACATTAATAACAGACCTGCCAACTGTCAGGAAGCAGACAATCCCAAAATATCAGTTTCACCTCTACCCCCAAGCAATAGAATATAGGAGTTAACCATCCTCACCAAACCTGTTAAGACAAAGCCCGATCCAAACCCCTAACCCCGCCTTCTACTGGAACAAGCAGGTGGGCTTTGCACAGTGCCCTCAAGATCAGGGTATTTGGACCTGAAACATGGAGTTTCAGAGTTAAGGATTTGTCACTGAAGACAGCTTATCAGCCTCAGAGGTTAAGCCTTGCTAAACAAAGAATAACTTCTCCCCTCAACAGAGCATGCATTCTAGAAGAGATGCCCCTTTCAGAAAGTACAGTGTTCAGAAAGGGGAAATTGATACAGGAAGTTACACTCTATTGAACCCATTTTTAAATTAATAATTAATTATTATTATTATTATAGTCTTAATGGTTAGAAGGCCTTCCACAAACTATAAAGCACTGCAAAAAGTGCTAATTATTACTAGGATAGTAAGATGCAAAGACAAAAGATTAGGACGTTCAGAATCTAAGATAAGTTACCTGGGCTGCAGCCATGTGCTCGGCATCCTCCTTCTTGCTAGTTGCTGGGTAGAATACTATGTTGTCAATGGTTTGTATCAATTCCAGCTGCACCACACATTTAATAAGGAGGCCAGCAAACAGTTTCTGGTCTAATAGAATAGAAGAACTCTGGTTTTCAGTCTAGTTTTAGATGCAACTTATGCTAAAGTCTGTTAAACTAGAAGACTAAAACTCATAGTTCTACCAGCATCTCCATATCCAGTTATTTTGTTTGCTATCTTTGAAGTACAGTACCATATTGCATAGTCAAACATTTTCTCAATTATAATCATGGTAGAAATGGGAGAGTAGATTATGTGCTTTGGCTAGTAAGTTTTCATTAAAACATTAGGGCACCTGAAGCACAGATTTAGGAACCTCAGCAAGTTGTTAGGTTTAAAACAAAAAACAAAAAAAACCCAGCAAGTTAGTAGAGCAATTATTTTTTGTTTTTCATTAAATGATTTGGGTCAGTGACTAGAGGTTGTGTTGAAACTAAAGAACTTTACAGTGAAATGCAGCCTTACTTGCATAAGGACCACCTTTCCAGCTGTCATCTGTGGGATTTGAAAACTGACTCTGTCCCCTTTCCGAAGCATTTTTATCAATACTGCTTAGAGACTGACGATCTAGGTCCACATCCTAGAAGTGACAATCGAAGATATAATTCTGTTTATCCAATGTACTTAAAATTTGTCACAACTCAGTTTTCACATGATGTAACTAATGTGGCTTAAGTTTTCTACTATCAAAGTACTGAGATAGTCTTGCATTTGACTTTATGATCAGTTGGCCCTAGCATACAGAATAGTCTGTATTTAATTCCAGTATGTGTCTTTACAAACAGATTTACCACATAAACTGTTCTTCTTTAGAAATACTTAAAGTCTTACCAAATGCTTTTCAGATGAATCATCGTCCATTCCTGCTGGCCTCCATGTCAGCAAGCTTCACAGAGAAAAGAAATATAATAAATAACCTTAACATGACAGCTGGCCTCAAAACAAATTTATGTTGGACTAACTTACGCATGAGGAATGGTGGTTTTGAAGATTTCTAGCATACAATTACATGTTTGGTCCCAGACTTCAGGACTGAATTTCTGTCCATTTAGTATCACCAGGTTTTCTAGACAGTTCGTACCTGATCGAGCCAGCTGTTCATTATCTGTAAAGTAATTATCCTTATTTATTAATCTCCGAGCTCTTCTAGTCAAACAATGTGAATTAAACATCTATTGTGCTTGACAGTCATTATGCATGTTTGATATTATGATGCAATTGGTATTGGTACTGAATCTCCAATAGCTCAAAGCCTGCTTAGAGTGTAACCATTATTTGTGTGACAGTAAGCACCAAGATCAGGACCCTAGTGTACAAAGACAGCAAGAATCCCTATTGTGAGGAACCTGCAAGCTAAATAGACAAGACAAATGGTGAGAGAGGAAAGAGGCACAGAGAAACAAAGCATCTTGCCAAGGTCACACAGCAGGCTAATGACAGAGCTGGGAATAGAGATTAGATCTCCTGATGCCTAGTCCAGTGCCCGAGAGGCCCCAAGTCATTTTCCCCATGAAATAATAAACTAGGCACCATAGAGGATTTAAGGAGTTTGCATTCAATTCACAAGCCACCCTTTCCCTCCCAGTCTTCCCTACACACTCTGTGCTGTCTGCATAAAAAGGTTACATAATATAATATTCCAACACAAAGATATGGTAGCTGACCTCTTATGTCTCTTGTTCAAAGTAAGTATTCTAACATTTTAGAATGCTGTCTCATATATTTTTTTATATATATATATATATATATATATATATATATATATATATGGACAATTTTCTAAAGTGTGAAAGCAATGTGAGATTAAATGTTATTCATGCAGCAAATAAAAAAATGCTGTTTTTTGCCAAATGAAGAAAGGATAATGGCAAAAAAAGTGTTAACATAATTCAAGCAAAATAAGTTAAAGATCTTTCGTAAGTAGCAGCACACATTTGGCAAAAATTGCAGAGACAGGAAAGTCACTAATGGATTAAGCGACATGAAAAACATTCTTGCCTCAGTTTTACATATAGAAATAGTGGTTTATTTTCCTTGCTTTGATTACCTCAAGAAAAAAAGTTAAAGCATGCATTCCAGACATTGTACTTTAAAAATAATGTGTATATGTATGTAAATAAGCTACCTTGTTTTACACACCAGTGTAACTGTGCAAATATGTCAGGAAGAAGGATCTCATTTAAAGCTTCATAAAACTGCGTGAATACATCACAGATTGCATAAAGTGCATGGTTACATGTAGTTGTCATCCATTCAGATTTCTGCAAGACAATGACAGGCCTTTATTTTTGTTATGGTAAGTGCTGAATGGAAAGAACGGGTTTCCATCTTATGGTGGTACATGGCATAGGATTGGCTATACAAAAATACATGAATTGTAAAGAGAGGAATGTAGTCTGGCTTTGGAGCGGAGCCCGGAGCTGGAGCGCGGAGCAGTGGAGCTGCAGGTTTTTGCCTGGAGCCGGAACACAGCTCCAAAGCCCTGGTTTGGATAAAACTGAATCATCTTGAAAGTACCTTGAGTCAGGTGCGATTAGAAACTAGTTACCATTTGGGTGTGGGAATACACAATATACCCCTGTCCAGGCTGAACCAGTTTTGTTTTTTGGGTTTTATTTTATTTTATTTTTAAAAAATTACCAGACGTCAGTTTACCAGGGCTAAGAATCTGGCTCCTTCCAGAAACAGTAGGATTTCACTAAGGGGAAGTTTGGGGGTTTTATTTCACAATTGTATGGAAATCTCTTATTTTGTCCCAACAAGATCCTTCAGAGGGCTTTCGTTACCTCCGTTTGTAGTTCAGGAAGCTTCATATTGTCAAATATCCGAAACACAATCCTAAACAGATCTTGCCACCAGTGTTTTTCAAAGGTATGGCCATAGCTCTTCATTATTTCAAACATCACAGTTAGGCCTCTACAATAAGGAAACAGGAATACAAAAATAAGATGCTAAAATGGTTGCCTCTGATCAGAGTTTCAATAACTGAATGCAGCTAAAAAGAAAATAAACTCATTACCTTGTCCGAACATCTAATTTGCATCGATTAATAATGCAGGAAAGTTCAAATAAAATAGGGAACCATCCTCTGACCCAGACCCTGTCTCCAGGAGCAACATTCATATCATCACTTGTATATTCTCGCAATACCTGAAAGCCATTTAGAGAAAGATTATTACCTATTAAGTTACATCTAAAAGACTTCAGAATTAAACTAAATTGCATCTTCTAAACAGAATTTGGCTACTCAAAATTTAGGTAAGTAGTGACAGGTCAAATGAGATATTTGATTAACCCTTCCCTAATTTGTTTGTTTCTCCTTAACACTTCTAAATAAAAAGATTCATCTAGTTCTATTCCTACTCTAGGTTTAAAAAAATATTTGGCTCTTTTGGTACATTGAAGACAAGATTTCTGATCAACCTCTTAACTGCACCCACATTTACACACAATTGCTCATCCAAATAGATGTGTGCACACAGTTCTGCATAAGTCAATGCTGTGCTCGTGCATGTAAGAACTGATGAACCTGCAAATCTTGCAAGATTAACTAACAATGTTAATTAGGTAACTTCAGCCTACATGCCTTTAAACAGAATTACTGTAATATTACATATTTATACAATAGGGATTTGATGTTAAGCTCTAACAGGATAGGAAGTGACATGCAATATGAAAGTTAGATTACAAGAGTCCTTATTTAGAGTTTAAAAATTTACAATTTTCATTTAACAAAGCTGCAACAGCCAATTTTATCCAGCTATTTCCACACCTGATTGAAACAAAGTTTGCTCCATTTTCTAAAGAGGATGGTTGACTAGAGGATGGTTGACTAGCGTTAAGTGTGTGTTCTGCTAATGCTAAACAGGTGTCTAATCTGGGGTAAACATTTTAGCACGATATTCACTAAGAGCCTAAAGTCTATGTTTAAGAGCAGAGTCTTAGCTACAAGAGTAATCACAGTTTAAAACTAAAAATTACTACAAGAACAGAAAATACCTGTGGTCTTTCTGAAACATATTTAGCACAATAACGGATAAGTCGGATTGCTTCCATACTGGTATCTGGAAATGCTGCATTACAGGCAAATTCAGATAAACATTTTACAGCATCCTGGAATGAATCTATTGCTGCTGGAAAATGCTGCTGAAAAATATTGGCTGGGGAAAACAAAGGAAAGAGAAATATCTTAAACATACTAATATTGTATCAGACTTTTTGAGTCAGAGCCTCCACTGATGTAAACTGGCATACCTTCACCTAAGTCAATGAAGCTATACCAATTTGTATCAGCTGAGGATCTGGTAATTTGATTTTATCAATATTAAACACTGAACAGTATTACAGAATCAACACACCACAATTTCTTAACATGTACTAGCAGATTAATAGTATTAATATTAAAAATCCATTCTAGGATAATGATCATTACTATTTCATAGCCTCATTAAAATGGTTCAAGTCTATTTTTTTTTAAAGCCACAGATACTTTTGTTAAAGCTCTTTAGATGTATTGTTAAATTTCAAATCATTTTCTATCTGTATGCAAGATGCACAACCTTTCTTGTTTAGGTCAAATAACCTAGAGAGTCCTCAGAGGTTCTGTAATAAAAGAAACTGACTAGTGTTCAAAAACTGAAGGGACAGTCAGCATGAAAATCAGATTTGTCCAAAAGTTTTGTACCTAGTAGTTGTAACCATAATAAGATCACTATAACTGATGGGGGGGGGGGAGGAGAGAAAGTTATTCTGTTAGTTTATAAGCATAATGCTATTAAATACAAAGAGCAGTTAGGCCCTGGTCTACCCTACACATAAGGCAGCTTATGTCGATCTAACTATGTCAGCGTACAAACTACAGCTTTGCTCCCGCCGATTTAAGTGCCCTACTACACCGACATAATAACTCCACCTCCACGAGGGTATAGGGCTTATGTCGGTGTAGTTAGGACTATGCAGTGTCAATGTAGACACTGAGTGACTTACATCAGTTATTGGCTGTCTTGTCAATTTCACAGCTCTGCTGGAGCCCTGAAATTGATAAGAAAGCCCAGCTCCCCAGCAGGGCTGCTGCAGGGTCTCCGCTCCAAGCCAAGCTGTCACCTAGGCTTCTGGTGGTGTTGCCTGGGCTCTCCACTCCCTGCTGGCAGCCTGGCTGTCTCCCCCTGGGATCCCAGCTGGGAGCCCAGCAGCACAGAGGCTCCCGGCTAGAAGTCTGGCTGCCTGCCACCCCAGGCTCTCTGCTTCCCACGGGAGGCAAGAAGCTTAAGTGGCTTCCCCCCCCCAGCTCCCTACTGGGAGCAGCAAGGCGAGAAGCCCCACAGGGTAGCTTGGCTCCCAGGGGGAGAACTTCACGAAGCTAAGAGCCCTGGCTCTCAGCCCCACCACACTGCTACTCTTCAGTCGGTGAAAGCACTCCTGGTGAGGACGCGCGCCACTAACATCAGCCACCATAGTAATTACATGTAGTGTAGACATGCCCTTAGTTTCACTTTTTAACTCATATAGTCAATTTATCCCTTGCTGTAAAAAGCATTTAAACAGCAACAAATCAGAATAACTTCTACAAAAGTGTACAGAGAATGCTTAAAAATAAGTTTCAGGACATATATTGCAAGTAATATGCCATCAGAAACTAGAATTACTTCATTTCAAAAATTGGAGTACACAGTGTCCCTCCTTTTTAATTAGCGCATCAATTTGCCCAAATATCTTTTTAATAGAGGAGTAGATGTCTCTGTAGGGTTAACTCAGCAAGTAAAATATGTAGGGCAGTTGATTAATAGCAGTTAACTCACACTATTAACAAAAAAAATATTTGTGATTAATCGCAGTTGTAATTGCACTGTTAAACAATAGAATATCAATGGACATTTATTATAAATATTTTGGATGTTTTTCTACATTTTCAAATATGTTGATTTCAATCACAGCACAGAATACAAAGTGTACAGTGCTCACTTTATTTTTGATCATTTTTACAGAGCAAATATTTGTAAACAAAAGAAATAGTATTTTTTCAATTCATCTCATACACGTATTGTAGTGCGATCTCTTTATCGTGGAAGTGCAACTTACAAATGTAATTTTTTTTTTGTTCCATAACTGCACCCAAAAACAAAACAATGTAAACTTTTAGAGCCTACAAGTCCCTCGGTCCTACTTCTTGTTCAGCCAATCGCTAAGACAAACAAGTTTGTTTACATTTACAGGAGATAATGCTGCCTGCTTCTTGTTTACGATATCACCCAAAAGTGAAAACAGGTGTTTGCATGGCACTTTTGTAGCTAGCATTGCAAGGTATTTACCCGATGTGCTGAAACTCCAGCACGTACTGTTTAAAAGACAGGCTGGAGTAAGCACTGGGTGTTAGTACAATGCAACCCACCCATACCCCCACAAACAATCTGACCTGACAAAGAGGGCGGGGGGAGAGAAAGTTTTCAACTAACAATAATCACACCTCAGATTAACCTCATACTACTGCAACATCTAATCCAGCCTTGAAATCAAGTCATTTGTAGTTTTGTTTTGTTTTTCCCCCGTCTAAGGAGAAGTGTGAGGGTGGAGTGTCTTAAATCGCAGTTAATTATGATAAAGGGCTGCGAATAGATTATGCTTGGACTGGGAAGAGTTTTCCTCTAGCCATCCATGACATTTCTAAGGCACCCATCATTGCCTTTGCTTGAGGCTATATATCAGAGACACAGTACTTAACTAAATCTGTAAGGCTGGAGAATTAATCTAGGTGCCCAGATGTATTATACAGGATTGAGAGAACACTTTCACATTACTATTAAAAGTATTTCATATACCCGATTGGATTCAGATTATATACAATGATACTTACAGATCATGCCATAAACTATCAGGCACTGTACAACAGTTTGGTCTTCCATGACACAGAATTGTTTAGAGCCAGGGGAGCAGGCAAAACGTAACCACATACTTTAAATAATTTGGACATTTAAAACCACAACCCCCTCTCCTACAATAGAGTTTATTATGCAGACAGGCCCTTTTAGCATAAGAGTATGTTAGTTAATGTATTCCATATGCCAACCACTACTTACTAACTATATGTCCTGTTGTTTGGAAAGCCAACTCCACAATATTCCCATCATGGTCTGAAGCCGCTTGGTGAAATACTGCAAAGATATTCTTCCAGCCTGAGCGAATGTTACCAGCCTGTGAGTTCACCATCTGAGCAATACAGCGTATTACCATGTCACGAATGGTAGGAGATCTTAAAAACAAATTAACCACCATGTTATTTGCCATTGCCTGCAAACCAGAAAGCATCCCACCCACATTAGCACAGGAAACCTGGTCACATTTTAAGTTGCTGCATAAAAAAACCCAAGCCAAGACAGAAGTTTCAGTGCACGCACACCTGTTTTTCTTCATAATGTGCTCAAAGGGCCTCAAAAAGTCTTTCTGGAAACGGAAGTTGGCCAATTCTCCTTTCTCGAGAAACTTCATTGATAGCTGCCTTAATGAATCAACTGCAAAGATGGCCACATCTTCATTTGGGTTACATCCAACCTAGTAATAGAGAAGGAAAAGGGGTGTATGCGTGTCTTAACGTACACTACACAAGCCCATCAGGGGAGTTTCATTTCCATGACCCAACCTTTATACACCCAAATGGTTTTTACAAATGTATAATGGCTGTCTAAGAACCCCAGGGATTCATTTACTAAGGGGCATGAGGGAAGGGGTACATCATGAAACTATCAGACTAGGACATGCAGAATCATTTTATGTTAGAGAGTTAGCATATTTAAGTTTGCAAACACAGTTTCCCTGTATACTATTTTTCTAGTTTCAATAAGATAACATTTCATAGCAAGAACAAACCTCATAAGCTTCAACATTTTGCTTAAATGCCTAAAGACAGGAACAGAGATGATAATGAGCTGATTTTTTTTCAGAGATCCTGACCACTCAGTTATTGACTTCAATAGGAGCTACGGGTGGTCAGTATATCTTGTCAGGAGTGGAAGGAAGTCAGATAGGCAACTAAATCGCAGTTAACTTTAGGTACCTACATCTGAATGCTTTGGCAAGGATTAAGTGTTAATGGGGAAATATTAAATTAAAAGATTCATTTAGAACTATCCAGATATTTATGCTGCACATCATCGATGTTCTTAGGCTAGATGTTGTGGTTAGACCACGTTTTTCTGAAGCTGACATATGTGCTTTTGCTCATGTTCAAACTAAAGAAACAGACTCCTGAGTTGGTAAAACAAATTGAGAATTTAGATTTTTTTTTTTTTTTAAAAGAGGACAATCAGATGGGCATTTTTCTTGCTTTGATTGATTGTGTGGAAAAAAGGATTAGCAGCGGAGACTATCAGGAGAAACAAATAAATTAATCATCCAAGCATGGCATAAGGAACACATATGGTTGCTGTCCCTCAGTCTACACACATTTTATAAGATGAAACCTAACCAGGCATTACTGATTCCAAAAGGAAACTACCTACATAGTTTAGAAAGAAGAGGACAAAATAAATCATGTCTTGACGTTCTCAATAAGGGGGGAAACAAAGGATGAAGAAAGCGGTCATATGATTTCCAAAAACAAACCAAAAAAAAAAGGGGGGGGGGGGGGGAAAGGGGAGACGACAGACATCTTTCCCCTCCTCAAGATAATACGAATATTATGGCCCAACACCACGGATTCAATTAAGATCCAAACACATATGAAAGACTTAGGACTTCTCCAACTCAAATATAAAGAATGTAGTAGCTTCAACTAAATCCATGTTGATCAATACATGTCAAAACCTATGATGTTCTGAATCAGGAAAGCCCTCCAAGACATAATCTTGGGCATCTTACTAAGGGAAAAGCTAATGATAGTACTACAAAAGCATGTTGTGTAACCTTTAAGTTTTGAATTACCTTATTGAAATGATCTCCAATCACTTGCCATATCCTTGACCATTGCAGTCTAATTCGATTCATATTGTAATACGAGATCTCTACTATCTTCTGCAGGCTGAACATGCGAGGATGGTGTGGGGAAGCCAGCTCGTCCATGGAAACGGCGCACAGCCATCGGACAAAATCAACTGAATATTAAACAGATATTACAAACCATGAGTTTTGGGTGTTCTACTGCAACACAGTCAATTTCCTCATATGCTCAGCATACATACCTATTGCATTTCCGTCCAACCGGGTCGATCCTGTAAATATTCTGTAGAACAAATCAAGATGTGTGATAAAATATAAGTTCTATTTAAAAAAATAAAGGAGAAGAACATAACAGACTGAAGTATTTCCAGGTAAAAAGGTGCAAGTTTATAAAGAAACCTTGATGCTGCAAAATAGACTAGCAAGGTAATGCTTTGGATTTCCACCAGTCACTTACGGGTGGAAAGAGTGAACTATGTACAGGGAGGAAGTAAAAAAGGAAAGCTGAAATACAGAAGTCAGCATGGTCTAATAGACTGAGGACACTGATGCATTTCAGACACCTTGACCTGGTTAGTTACCCAGCAATGACAAAAAGTCTAACTGTAAAGTAGTGGCTCATGGCCAAATATTAACAGAACAAACCCAGTGTAGCAGAAAGCCTTTATAAAAATCACCAAGTGTGCATTACAAAGGCACCAATTTAATGAATTCTGGTTGCCATTTCTCCAAATGGAAAGGGTTAAGAATACTCTCTCTCCCTTTACTTCCCACCCTCAAACTAACTTGCATACATTCTTTTTTCCAATTACCCAGCTATCAGTGGTAACACCAGACTAGTTTACTGGAATAGTCTTTCACTCTCTTTAGTGTTGCAGGACTGAGGTTTAAAAACAAAACAAAAAAAAACACCCACCAGAATATTTTATCATCATCAGGTCCAGGAGATTTGGCATCATTCAGGGTGAATGCCAACCTGTTCTTAAACTGGTTTTAAGTTAGGCTTTTAGAGACAGTCTGCAGGGGGAAATCAGGACAGTTTGGGTAACTCTTGATTTGCAAGTCACTACAAACAGAAAGAGAGAAAGCACTACAGTACCTGTCCACTGCCACCACCACACTTTGCGAACTGGTCTCGCCCACAGACTCCTGAATGCTGGCCATATGCCTTTTATCAACTCCACCACCAACTAGGTTACCTGTAATAAAACATTCAGATCCAAACATTTAATCTGAGGAAATATTCATAGTTAAATACCAGCAATATGCTCAATTTTATACAAAACAGGAATTAAGATGGGTCCTGCTCCCAAGAAGCTTAGAATTTAAATAGGACAGGTGCTACAAGTCAGAAATGATGCCCATGATTATTCTGCATTTGAAGGTCCAGTTTCAAAGCAGTGTGCCTCTTAAAAACATTAACTGCCTGAAAATTATTTCAGCAAGTTCATAACAAAAGTTATGAGCATGTGAAGATTTTGTGGGGGAGGGTATAGAGATGTTTTAATGGATACAGTTTTGCATCCTGCATTTTGGTGGCTAGTATCCATTTTAAGAAAGCAGGCCATCAAGATTACAATAGGCTTACAAATCATCTTTAACATTTGAGAAATGCATTAGTAGTTAAGTAACAGTTGTCATGACAATTATGCCTAAAGCTACAATAAAAACATTTGAATGTAATATTTGTAATTAACCTACAGTAACACTGGTACTACATAAACATTTATAACTGAATATGAGCAATTAGTACTGGGCACATGTAGTTTAATTACATTAATATACAGAATGTGCTACTGTCTCAGTGGAACTCTAGAGTAGTTCTACATTAAATGTTTTTTCATGGAGAGTGTTTATTTCTTTTCTCAGGTAAATGCAGAGTACCATCGTCCCCCTAATCCCCACTTACAAACCAGATTTTAGACTATGCAACGTGCATTGGGGTGAAATATCTAACTTGAAAACCATCTATTGCCACATCTCAAGGCAGAAAATTGTTAGTATCAGCAAAAAAATTTTTAGCATTCAGACAGATTTCAGTAATTTCAACATTTTTATTTCAAAATGGAATGAAAAAAGTAGAGCTTTTAATGTCTGTAACAAGACTATGGCCATACTAGATCTGATGTAACAGAAAGTTATGGCCACACTCAAGTTCCTACAAGGCAGTTAATCTGGGTAGTCTATGAAGTAATTTCTCATAGCTGATTTATAGAACCTGGAACATGTTCAGATGTTTAATCATTACCAAGCTAGTTGAAGTAATGGCTATTTTCATTAATTATGTAGTGACACTAGTCTCCACACAGTTAAAATGAAAGCAGCTAAATATATGACCCAACATCATGTGAAGAACTGATCATTCGTTCTCATAGCGACTAACTTTTAGGTTTAATTAACTTGTAAATGCAGGTTTGTGAAGTGACAGAGCTATTAATCTTACCTAGTCCCAGGCCCATGAATTCTTCTCCTCCAGATGTATAGCTTTTAATGCTGCCTTCCCTTTCTCGCCCAGAGCCAGATAAGTATCGAGTTTTAACCCCAGTACCTATAAGCTGTGCTAGTTCCAGCTGGCTGATGCATTTCAAGATCTAATAACAAAGGCACATTTCAATAATGTAAGTGATCGCTACCACGTTTTACCTTATGAGACTTCACAAGTTCGCAAACCATTTTACCAACACTAAACCTCAACACTTCTGTGATATAGGCAAATATTACTGCTAATTTACAATGGAATTAAGCAACTTGCCACAGATTACAGTGAGTCAGTGACAGCTGTGAAAAACAGAACCAAGAAGTCCAACTCTTAGTTCTCTGGTCACGAGACCAAGTTTCCTTCTTAGAGTGTGGTTTAAGAACTTATACATTTTGGAGCTTATTATCCAATAGGTTCTCTTCCCCATACAGATAAATAAGTGAGCTCCCATTACTACAAATGGCAGCTGCAATGAAATTCCCACAATGCGTCAAGTGAAGACAACCACAAGTTTACAATAGGATCATGATTCCAATTTGGTTTGACAAGTCTTGTCTTCTACTTCAGTTCTAGCCCAGTCTCTCAAAGCCTCCCCATGCACTATATACTCTCTCCATGATAATGCAAAATTTATTAATCTCATGAACACAAACAAGAGACTAGATTCAATATCTAAATGCAAAATTGTTCTCAGAGTTGAAGTAGTTGTAAAGATCAGGGGCGGCTCTATGTATTTTACCGCCCCAAGCACGGCAGTCAGGTGGCTTTTGGCGGCATGCCTGCGGGAGGTCCGCTGATCCCGCGCTTTTGGCATACCTGCCGCCGAATTGCCACCGAAACTGCGGGACCAGTGGACCCCCCGCAGGCATGCCGCCAAAGGCAGCCTGACTGCCACCCTCACGTCGACCGGCAGGCCGTCCCCTGCGGCTTTCTGCACTGGTGCCTGGAGCTGCCCCTGGTAAAGATCACTGGCAACATATACATAGATATATCAGATACTGGCATATGCCATCAAGGCAGAATTCATGGCCTTCTACTCTAAGACAGGCCTTATTCTGAGGAGCTAGAGAAACTGCCCTGCTAGCTCAGCCGATAAAAGAGTACTTCTAATATCTTCAACTAGTCAGATATCCTTTCCAGTAGAGGACAGTGCTGCACTCATCCATTTACCTAGGTACTTATATGGTCTCTATTGATGTAGCTTCCAAATACCTCCCAACTACGTGAAGACAGAAATGACTCTTTCCTTCCTTGATTGTAGGGGACAGCTTGATTAATTTATTGTGGGTTAGGGGAGGTCTGGTGCTGGAGTTTCAAATCCTGTGGGCTGTGCAAACAGGCAGAGCTCGGTGAACAAAAGTTTGGTAAGCTGTGAGTGCACACTGAAGCCTCACGTTTACTATTCAAGTTTTTACCTCATGCCAGGAATTCCCAAGATAGTTGCCATCTGTATGGGCCACGGTAATAAGTGTCTTAATGGTGTCTATGTTTTTCTGTTTCATTTCTGTGATGCTAGAGCTGGCAGTCAACAGCGAGAAGCGAGCAAGGGCCTGCACATAGGCATCTCGTTCAAGCTAGAATGCAGATACAAATATGAGAACAGAAATAAGCCTGAGAAATTGAGATGTCTGCAAATACTAAACAAAAAGCACCCTCTACCCCAAAATGCACACAACCCCCTCAGGTTTGGGTAACTTCCCTTCCAAGTATGGCTCTGTGATTGCAATTATGGCAAAGTATTTACCAGTCAATATAGCACAGAAGAGCTGGAGACATACTAGCAAATGATCTTAATGGGAGCCTCAGAAGTGGGAGGCATTTGAGGATTAAGAATAAACCCCCACTATTATCTTTATTTATGATCCAGAGCTCTGGACAGATTAAAACTAAAACTGTTCTGCAAACAAAAACATTATATGTGTAGATTATCAAAGCAAGTTATTTTCACTTGCTTGAGATAGCTTACACCAAAGTAACACTTTTATAGTTTTACTATTGCAGATGTCAGAGTCCATGATGGCCTCCAGTGACCTAGACATAGCATGTCTAACATATACAAACCTGCATTCCAAAAATGCAGGCTATTCGGATTGCACATCGAATTCCTTCCAAACACAGAGATGCAACTTCAGTGTCATCGCAGTTCTGAAGGCCAACGCTGTAAGCTGCCAACAATGGAGTCCATACAAGCTAGCAAAAAGGAAACCTTTGTAAGTTTAGTTTCATTATCACCAAATCATGATTCTCCCTAAAGCAGTGGCTAGTGTAGACACTGCCCATGCCAACACTGTATCCTCCTATTCACATAATGAAGTACCAGAATGCCATTCACATACTTTTTCTACAGCATCTAGAGCAGGGGTGGGCAAACTATGGCCTGCAGGTTGGTTCCAGCCTATCAGGGCTTTGGATCCGGACCGCAGGATTGCCACGCCTGTGGCGCCGCGGGGCTAAGGCAGGCTCCCTGACTGCCCTGGCCCCACGCCACTCCCAGAAGCGGCCGGCACCACATCCCTGTGGCCCCTTGGGGGGGAGGAGTGAAGGGGGGCAGAGTGCTCCGCTCACTGCCCTCACTTGCAGGCACCACTCCCCACAGCCCTCATTGGCCGGGAATGGGGAACTGTGGCCAATGGGAGCTTTGGGGGAAGATACCCGCAGGTGAGGGCAGTGCATGGAGCCCTCTGCCTGTCCCTCCTCCAGGGGCTGCAGGGACATGGTGCCGGCTGCTTCTGTGAGCGGCGCGGGGCCAGGGCAGGCAGGGAGCCTCCCTTAGCCCCGCTACATGCCGCTTCCATCCCAGAGCCGCTCAAGGTAAGCAGCGCCAGGCCGGAACCTGCACCCCAACCCCCTGCCACACCCTGAACCCCTCCTGCACCCTAGCCCCCTTATCTGAGCCCCCTCCTGCACTCAGCACCCCTCCCTCACCCCAACCCCCTGCCCTGATTCCCCCCACACACCACACCCCTCCCTGCACCCCAACCCCCTGCCCTGAGACCCCTCATACGCCCCACACTCCTCTTGAGCTCCTTTCTGCTCACCACACCCCCTCCCATACCCTGCACTCCCTCCTGCACCCGAACCCCCTGCCCCAGCCCTACATTCATGGTCCTGCATGTAATTTCCCCACCCAGATGTGGCCCTCGGGCCAAAAAGTGTGCCCACCCCTGATTTAGAGTATATTAATATCCCCTATAAAAAAAAATAAAGACCCTTTTCTGCCTCCAATATTCCCGGCTCTTCTCTTCACACTCCTGAGCCAGAGACTCTCATGGCAGAATGCAACACTTTTAGTCACATCAGAATATTGACACCTTCATAAAAGAGATGCACTGCTGCACTCTATGGCTCAGTTATCACAGCTCTCAATGAGGCATGTTATGGATTGAAGAGGATTACGTGCCCTAACAGATACGTGACAGAGAAATCCATACACTCACTTTGAACATGGGTCTGACGTGATCCAGGTGAGTGGCACTAGTAAAAGGAGCCTTTGCATGGCTTACTGCCTCCATGAGGGCTTTAGCTGTTTTAGCCATTTGCTCCATCTCCAGGTTGTACAATAACCGCCGCTGCTTCTCATTGGCTACATCTATGAAGAACACCACAAAACCTGCATCATTATATATATTTTTGCTATCAGGCTCCATTCCTTAGTTCTGGGTATCAGATGCTGAAGGGAGATTTTTTAATTTTTATCTAGAGACTGCAATTTAAGGAAGCTTGTTCAGAAGCTTTTGAATTTACTCAAGATGCTGTCATGGGACTTTGCCTTTCATATAAAGTATAAGCCTTGGGGTGAAAAAAAAAAACACATGTCTAGTACAACAATCCACATCTCTCTTAAGGTACAGTACTGCAGTTATACAGCTCTTCCCTTAACCGTCTCACACACTATGACCTGCTTCATAGAAAAACTAAAATCCAGAGGTGTATTTCATTAAGTCATTTAGTTCTTGTGAACTACTTAAGAATGCTTTAAAGTCTCATGTTTGCAAAACAGACGCTATGGCTATGTCTACACTAGAGAGCTTACAATAGCGCCACTGTACTGATGCAGCTGTAAGATCTGTAGTGTAGCCACTCTATGCTGATGGGAGAGAGCTCTCCCGTCAACACAATTAATCCACCCCCAACGAGTGGTGGCATTTGTCAGCGGGAGAAGCTGTCCACACCAGCACTTATGTTGGTGTGACTTATGTCACTCAGGGGGTGGTTTTTTCACTCCCCTGAGCAACGTAGGTGGTAGTGTAGACATAGGCAATGTCTACACTTGCAATTGAACGACAAAACTTGTGTCTTTCAGAGGTGTGCAACAAACACTGAAAGACAAAACGTTTTGCCAGCGACATGCACTAGTGTGAACAGCACTTTCTCAGCAGGAGAGTGCTCCTGCTGACAATGCAAATGCTGCTCGTTGGGAGGGTGAACGTTTTTTTGTCAGCAGGAGAGCCGACAGGCAGCAGCTACACTGCGCGACTTTTAGCGGCATGGCTGTAGCAACACAGCCATGTCGCTAAAAGCTGGGTAATGTAGACATAGCCATAGCCTATTAAAATAATCAGTGCTATTTCTTTATTCCTGTACCAACACCACCTCAGGCTGTGACTTAGTCAACTCTCAAGATAAAGAGAGTCAATACCTGAATGTAAGACCTCGAAGGAGCATGCAAGCACTGAAGGAGGTAGTGCTGATTATTTGGTACTTGGTTCTCTTCCTTCAGTTGGCACTACATTAATTGCCCAATATGCTATTAAAAGTACAGTGCAGCTGGAGGTGCTGTCATTTGGATGCGACATACCATTTAAGTCCTCATCTGTTCTAGGTACAGAAAGGTCACCAAACTTCAAGTGACTTTAATGATGTTGCCAACTGCTAAGCCCTCCCTGTGTTATCACCTCAGACTGCAAACTCCTTAGGAACAGCAATCCATCTCTCTGAACTATGAGGTGCCATTGTTTAACATGGCACAACATGAGATAGTTGCATAAAACTCTGAAGAAGATGACTGTCAGCTCTTTTCTCCTGGCCAAGCGCCAACTTAGATTATTACATTCTGCCTCCCTTAAGTCCCTCTTATTTTTCAAATAGCTACAGGCATTCTTCACTTCTTCTCCTTAACGGTGTCTAGTGGAGCCAGGCGCTTTTAGAAGGAAGTGGCCACATACCAGTGGCCACGTTTCAGCATTGGGTGAAGTGGTCCCCAGATTGCCAACACTTTTATGAAGTACACAAAGGCTAAGCTGAATTAACGCATTTTATAATGTTAATTCTTGAATACGAGATACTATTAAAAAAAACTGAGCATTATATTGAGTTTCTAATTAAATCTTACTTGGCTTAGTAGATTTAGTTGTAATTGCATATTCTTTTGTCTCTTTCATTGCAATTTTTTTCCCTTCTATTTCTTCATAGATAGTGGACAGATACTCTTCTGGCAGGTCTTTACTGTCATTGATTCCTCGATTCATTTTAATATATTGCTCTTTTGTCATTTTATTCTTTACCTGTCAACAGGTGAGACGGATAAAAATTCAGGTGTCAAATTTTGAGAACAAGTTCTAGAAAAGAGCACTTGTAACAGTTCGATAGTGATTTTTCCCTACCTGGGGACTGTGCAAGTCTGTAGTCAGCATTATAATAGAATATGCTAAAACATAGGCAGTGTCAGCACTAGCAAATAGGGTTTGCCTGAAACAGAGAAACACGTTTTAGAGTTCTAGATCTTCAATCCATTAGCTCTCTCTGCGCATGCAGGGAAGAGATGCAGTTCAGAAGTATTACACACTCCTGACACAGTAAAACCTGACAAGGAATCTCATACTTTAGCCTTTTATATTAAAATAAGTTTAAAATTAGCCCAGCTACTGCTTAATATGTACTAAAAGTTACAGCAAGGCCAATGAAGGGGAAAGGGAAGAATTTGTGAAGCCATACATTTACAAGATTACAGAAAAAGGCATTTAAAAAAATGCTATTCGTTACTATTCTTCCATCTTCTTCCACTGTTTTCAACAAGCAACTAGAATAAGATTTATCCACTAGTGTATCACTCACATCCAGGTTTCCTCTCTAAATATACTCATTTTTATTAAAACAGTGATATGTGACTGATCTGGGGAGTGGAAATTGATTAAGTCTGGATTCTTAGGCAGACAATGTCAAAGTTTTCAAGCAAGAATAGCATTTTCAAATTTGTTTTAGAGTAAAATGGTTTATATTATCACAAATTGGCCCATCCATGCACATTTGACTGGCTGAAGGCAAGTGGGAAAATGCCCCCACCCCCGGGAGGCCCTGGTAATGTATCTCTGTTTAATGAGGCAAGTGGGGCAATTTGTCCCAGGCCCACAGGGGCCCCGCGAGCCCTGGCGGTCCGGGCTTCAGCGGCATTACGGCGGCGGGGGGCCCTTCAGTCACTCCGGGTCTTCGGCGGCATTTCAGCAGCGGGTCCTTCAGTGCTGCCGAAGACGCGGAGCAACTGAAGAGCTCCCCGCTGCTGAAATTCCGCCAAAGACCCGGACCGCCGCCAGGTGAGTACAAGCGCTGCAGCTCCCCCACTTTGCCCCAGGCCCCCTGAATCCTCTGGGCGACCCTGCACATTACTTACCAAACTAGATTTTTAATCTTCCACTAACAATTAGGGCTCACAAAACTTTGATTTTGTTTAACTGATTAAGTACAACATGGATAAATAGGATATGCAGTATCTGAAGCATTCTTGCTCAATTAGATCCCATGCACCGGTAAGAAAGTGCTCTCTGAAGTGCCAATACTGCCACACCTACTGTCCAAGACTTCATGATGATTTAGCAGCTGCCTACAGGAACATCCCACGGGTCTTCCATTTAGCTATAGAACAAGTATAGCATGGACAGCCGCAACAAAATCTGCCCCCAAACATCCCTGCAATGTGCCCTGCCCTTGTGGGGCAAGCGTGAGTCAAGCCTTACTTTATTGCCTAAGGCTGACAACAAGGTGACCATTCCTAAAACAGTTTATCCAATATTATGTTTCAAGTTACCTTTGGTTGCATTCGATGTATCTAGCCGCAAACTTCTCCATTAATCTATCAATCTTCTGGGCTTCGCCTGGCAACCGAAAGCCTTCCAGAAATATACGTAGAGCAGAGACAAAGTCTTTCCCGCAGAAATCAAGCTGGTCTACGTAGGCATACATCACCTCCTTGTTAAACCTACTGCTCTCTCCTAGAAATTCTCCAACTTGGGTCTGAACACAAGAGAGACTGTTATGAAAATTACGTATCAAACTAACTGTACCTTCTCCCTTTTATATTTCAATGAACTTATTGTATAACAGTTGCACTGCAGTCAATTTCATAATAAGGTTGGTATGTTGTTCATGATAAGCAGAGCCACTGTTGGATATGGAAAGTCGACTCTGGTCAACTATCAACATTCCATTAAGTGTCATTAACACCACCTTTAGAAGACAATGCTGTAAAATAACCGGCTCCAGTAAGAAGCCAGCTCGCTCTTCTGGCGAATCTAAAAAGCAGCATTAGTAGGCAGGGCCGGCGCAACCCATTAGGTGACCTAGGCGGTCGCCTAGGGCGCTACAATTTGGGGGGCGGCGACCACGGCGGTATTTTGGCGGCGGGACCTTCCGCCGCCTCTGTGGGGGACAGCATTTCGGGGCTGGACCTTCCACCGCCTAGGGCGGCAGAAAAGCTGGCAGTGCTCCTGTTAGTAGGCATGAAGGGAATCCCACCCTGTCTTCCATTGCCAAAAGAAAGGATCTGTAAAGAGCCTAAAAGAAGTATGTAAATTGGGAGTAGTGGTGCGGAGGCATAGGCGCAGGCACCTGGGGCTTTGCTCCCGGCCTCAGCTGGGAGTGGGGGGGGGGCTGGCTTTCAGCACCCCCCTATTAAAAATGTTCCAGTGCCACTGTGCGGCAGTGGTTTGAGATTAACCTAGGGGGAAGGAGTTGAGAACCTTCATTAGATTCTCTACCATGAAAGGTAGTTAAAGTAAGGTGGCATGGAATATGAAAGAAGCAACAGCTGAATTGCTGGGGAGAGGGAAGGAATCTCTTCATAAAACAAATTAATCGCTTAAGTAGCATTCAGTCTTACAAAACACAGACGTTCTTCTTGGTGCAGAAACTGTGCAATGTCTTCTGTTGTAGTGCCAAGCATGCCCTGTTCTTGAAGATACTGTATTCCTCTTTTTGACTTTTTGTTAAATCTATTCATACAGACAGAATATAAAAAAAATTAAATGAGAGGCAGAAAAGTTATAGCTTACACCTGGAATATCATTTCCCAAGACACTATGGTGCATAAAGTTTACTTGCATCTGCAGAGCGCTTACAAAAGGAAGGTATTTAAAAATCACGTTACTTCCACCTTAAAGGTGAATAGTTAAGAAAAGACGTCTGGAAATTGGGGAATGAGGGGGGAGGATTAATGCATTAGCTAGGTAACACTAGACATCCCATCCTGCGTATTATGTGGTATATTCAAAGACCACTATTTTAGAATTAAGGATATCAAGATAATTTAGGTTTAATAAAAAAAAACTGATTTTTCCAAATGCTATTAATAGAAGCTTTTTCATAAAATAAAAACAGTTTTAAGGAGGTTTGTGCATGTGTTTGGATGTTTTTAAAAGGAACACTCTTCTACAGCATTTGAAGCATAGCAATATTCAGGATAATTTATTTTTTTTAAGTGATTATAAGACAAATGTAATTGGACCAATCATTTTATTCTCCCAGTTGTGTATGTAATACAGGCAGCATGAAAGGCGAAAGCACTTGCAGAATTCAGTTTTCATTTAATATTATTAGTAATACAACTAAAGAGGATCCTTTTTTTTAAATATAGCAATTTGAAAGGGTCATTGCTAACTTGAAGTCTAACCATTTTTTTTAATTAAAGAGAAATCTGATATTACACCTGCTCCAAACCAATTAGTAATTTACAATTTACAAGTTTCCCCTCCTTTGTGGCTGAGTCCGCCTAAAAGGAGACCACCACAAAAGTTGTGTCAAGAGCACAGAGTGAACAAAATCATCCCTCAATTCCTTTTAGTTACAGTAGACTTCGGGGACATCTACACTGCAATAAAACCCGTTTGGTGCAAAGTCTCAGAACCCAAAGCAACTGATCAGGCACATGGGCTCGGGCTGCAAGGCTTAAAACAGCAGTGTAGACGTTCGGTTTTTAGCGATTTTTAGCCCCAAAGGCCAAGTCAGCTGACTCAGGTCAGCCGCAGACAGACCCCCTCAGGAGTTAGCTTGTGACAAGAGTAGACAAAGGTTTTCAGAAGGAAGTGTTAATTTTTAGTTGTCAGTGCTACTTTATTATGACAAGTGTCCCTTTAAACTAAACAAACACAGTCCCTATAATACATAGTGACTACAGTGAAGATGCATCCGACAGACATTCACACTAGTTATCCTTTATTTCCTTGCCAATCCACTTACAATTCTATCCCATGTTCAATTATCTCTTTTTGTTGCTTGATGACCTCAAATTGCTCAGGATCATCAGGGACAGCAGTCTGGATGCCAATGCTTCCAATTCCTGAGGACACCGTCGAATCCAAGGAACTCACACTACTCCGTCTTCTTCCAGTCTCCAAACATTTACCTTCACCCATTTCCTGATCTGAAGGCCTATCTGGACCTGCAGGTAGGTGAAGAGTACAAGAAGCATAAGAATGATTAGTGAGAAAAGCCAACATGCCCCCAAAGAGCATTTGAACACACACACTCCTTTTAAACCATACGACCCCTCTCTCTCCAGCAAACAGACACCAAATATTTAATCATTAGGGGCATCTTATGCCCCATGCCACTTTCCCGAAGCAGTGAGGGAGAAGAGTGGAGGAAAGATCTCTGCGCCGCCGCCTAGTAAAGAAGGGTGTACAGAGTGCAGAAGAACAGCTATTGCTACTTACAAATAGCACCAGTTTCACCACCTAAGTGATCGGGGGAGAGCTGGCTAGCACACTACTCAATATGAGGCCCCCCACCTCGTGTGAGTTTTTTTTTAAACTTTATTTGAATTCCTGGGGCCTACAGACACTATTAGTGCACATAAGAACTATCCTGTTCAGTCTTCTGCTCAACTCCTAGAACCTCAGCTTTTAAACAGAGAAAGGAATATCTGTAAACAGGCATCTTTCCCCATGTTCACTGGGAAGTATCAGTTTGTAGAAAAGACACGTTACTTTTCATAGAGCTTTGATATTCCTCAGTCTACCAAGTACACTGTACTTTTAATCTTAAAGCTCCCACAAAAAAAAAAAAAATATCCATGTCTCAAGTACCTTACAACCCTGTCAGTGGATCTGCCAAAGAAGTGAGGATCACACACCAGGAATGGAAAGCAGAGGAAGGAGGACATGGTTTACTGAAATAGGACTTTATGCTTAACCAAATCGCCACAAAATCCTATTTCTGTAACCAATGCTCTGTTTCCCCATCCTCCTCATTCAGAGTGTTTTGTCAAGTCCACTATCTAGATTGTAAGCTCTTCAGGGCAGGTACCTCTATTGGTTTCCTATGGAAACACACACAGCACACTTGCTAGTGTTATAACAGCAGCAAAAAGGTGTACATAAAGTTATATACATTTATTTATTTGCTGGATACACATTTCAACTGGCATCCACATTTTAATGCATTTTTCTACTGCTGGGGGGTGGGGGAGAGAATCTCACCAAGACTGGCCTGATGGTTAGGGTTCACATACAGGTCTTTGCTCCATTCGACCATGCACTTTAAAATAGAAACCAAACATTCAAGACCTTTTTTCCGCAGGCTGAGCTCCTGCAGAAAAGAAATAAGAAAAAAAAAATTTAATCACACTGTACTGGACAGGTCAAGTCCTAGATACTAAAATTTAGAATTTCTGTGCTGAGACAAAATACATCTAAACAGGAAGAGAACAAGCCAACAAATTCTCTCTCTCTAGTTAAATCACTCCCGTAAAATCTTAAACAAACTCACCTGAGAGACTTCATAGTAGAGGAGAGCTGTTCTGATGTACAGCACTGCTTTGGCTTTAGACACCAGTAACGACAGCTTGTGGGGTTTTTTAAGCTTGAAACAGTTTTAGTATTTTTAGTTGGAGAGCCTTATTATATGCAACTATTGATAAAGCAGTGTTTCCAGCGGTAAAGTGGACTGTTTCCCTACTGTTACCATGACTTCAAAAAATGGAAGAAGAGACTAAGGCAAGAATATCATTAGGGCAGGAATACAGAGCTACTTCAGTTCTTTGATCTAGCAATGTTTTATTGACATTGGCCCAGACAATTACATTGTCTATAGTAAGTCCTGGATCAGGGATCACCAATTTTTAATCCTTGTAATTGCAAGCAATATTGTTGTAAACATTCAAATTTTCTAAATGCTACTACTAATAGCTGCAAAAGGATTTACAATTCAGATCCTCTCCAAATAAAAGCAATATAAGTGCATCCCAGTAAGTGAGCTGCACTGCATTACCTTGACAGGCAGGCAACCAAGCTATAAATCCTCAGTCAGTTTCATTCCCTGGCCAACAAGGGGATTGCAGGGGGATGGTGTTAATGGATCTGTGACTGTGGGGGAGAGGTGTGTTCAGCTCCAAGGTGAAGAATACCAATGAGTGGTCCCTACAATTTGCTTTCAGCACTACTGTTAGCAAGCAAGAGGTGACCATAGCTCAGGGTCAATGTTGGAAGGATAGTTTCGCACTTGCTGAAGAACGATTGTTATGTCCCATCATTTTCTATGGCTAGGAGAGTGCCATTTTAAAGAGGGGAAAAAACACAGCTTGTGATAAAGAGGTGATGTCAAAACCATGGACTCCACACAATGCAAGTACTGTAACCCAGAATGTTACTGATCTCGGGGTAAGCCACAGAAGGAAATCAGATGACTCAGTCACATGGGTGATGAAGTAGGGAGAAGCCTCACATCATGAAAGTGTTAACTCTCCCTTAGCACCCCCAACAAAAGAGTGGCCTGAACATGTGTAATATAGTATTATCATTGGGCATTCAACCAACTAAATTTACTAGGAGATGAAACAACAGGACTACCTCCCCGGTGACCGTCATAGGTGACTCTCAATAAAGCTAATGTATAGTGTGCAACGCAGCTACAAGTAAAAACTAAGTCGGGGCGGGCAAACGTTTTGGCCCGAGGGCCACATCTGGGAACAGAAATTGTATGGCAGGCCATGAATGCTCACAATATTGGGGATGGAGTGAGAAATGAGGAGTAGGGTGCGGGAGGGGACTCCGGGCTGGGGTGTGAGGGCTCCAGCTGGGGGGTGCAGGCTCTGCGGATGAGGAGTTTGGGATGTAGGAGGGTGCTCCGGGCTGGAACCAAAGGATTCAGAGGACTGGAGGGGGATCAGGGCAGGGGTGCGGGAAAGGGTGCTGGCTCTGGGGTGAGGCTGGGGGATTTGGGGTGCAGGAGGGTGCTCCAGGCTGGGATCGAGGGGTTTAGAGGGTGGGAGGAGGATCAAGGAAGGGGCAGGGGGTTGGGGCACAGGGAGAGGCTCAGGGCTGCAGGTGGCACTTACAGCACCTCAAGCAGCTCCCAGAAGCAGCGGCATGTCCCACCTCCGGCTCCGACCCGGAGGTGCGGCCAGGCGGCTCTGCACGCTGCCCTGTCTGCAAGCGTTGCCTCTGCAGCTCCCGTTGGGTGCAGCTTCTGGCCAATGGGAGCTGCAGGGGGGCACTTGGGGTGGGGGCAGCATGCAGAGTGGAGCCCTCTGGCTGCCTCTACGCATAGAAGCCGGAGGGTGGCCATGCCGTTGCTTCCGGGAGCCACGTGGAGCGGCCCCCGACTCTGCTCCCCGTCTGGAGAGCTGGAGCAGGGAAAGCCCCGACCACGCTCCCCAGCGGGAGCTCGAGGGCCGGATTAAAACAGCTGGCAGGCCAGATCCAGCCCGCAGGCCGTATTTTGCCCACCCCGAACTAAGTGGTACTCATTATTTAAAGGAGGTGGCACTGAAGGGAAAAGCAGAGCTATATTATTTCCAATGTTGTTGCTCTTACCTGCAGAGGTGTCATTCCCAACTCATGTCCACTCCGTCCCTGAGCGATTTTAGACAAGTCATTTACAAGGCGTTCAAAAATATTAGCAGCATTTAAATCACAGTCGTAGTTAACATAAATATCCACCACACACTGAGCATCTTAAAAATGAGAAAAATCAGAGTATTAGAATTCAAAGATATAGAACTTAAAAATAGGCGGAAAGAATCTAAGTATGTTTTTTAAAACCATGATATCAGAGCACAGTTATTTTATGCATCATTTCTTGATTAAAATATTTTGAATTAAAAGACAAATGCTTCTATTAGGACACTCACTTAAAGCTACCACTACTCTGATATTAGCTGCCTTCTGTATTTCCAGATCATTGTCAAACCAAAAGGAAAGTTATTTCTACATTGTGAGGAACAGGTAACTTTTATAACTAAATACCTGCACAAATTCTAGTCAAGGTCTGAATCACCATCCATTTGTGCTCAAAAGAACTTGAGGAGGTCTCCAAAATATTCAAGAAGATCTCTTTGAAAAACACCTGTGCACAGCAAATGAGACAAAGATACAAGGTCTGCAGTTTCCTACTGAAGAATTTAAAAAAAAACATGCTAAATGAGCATATTCATTTGTACACAGTAATTTCACTTGGAAGAGAATCTTCATCTCATGCATATCCAATTTGTAAAGGAGGTAGTACTTCAAGGTGCAAAGAAAGCAAAATTTTGAAGCAGCAATTTTTAAAGTATTGTGCTGTGCTTTGCTTTGCATTATTAGTAAAATGTATTGAGTTGACAGAACATTTTGTAGGTAAAATGAAGATAAAGCACTCTTACCTCAATCTGCATTTTTAAATGGGTCTTAAAGTTTGAAAGCAGTGTGAGAAAGATGGCAAGAGATAGCTCAAAGACATCAGGAACAGAAGAGACCCCATTTTTAGATAATGCTACACAAAGATATTGCTTGATTGCATTGATGAACATTTCATGTGTCCTGAATACTCCACCAGCATTCTGCAATACGGAAAGAAGCAGCTGGAGGGACACTATCTTAGAACGCAACTCATGGGATCTGGGGAAGAAAGCAGAAGACTATCGTTAAGAAAACAGGTTACTTTCATCTCTCTCTCTCACACACACGTAAGTCACAGTGACTCTTGAGGCCAAGTGAAATGAGCACTAGCTCAGTTCATTTCGGATATAACAGCTTGCTTAACTTCTCTGCTGAGAATGCTAGGGAAGAGCAACCTTCTTACCTTGGAGATTCTTCTCCTTCTAGAGAATATTAGATGCTTGAAACCCATGGGATAGGGTCAGTTAGTCCTACTGGTTGCATAAAAGCATAGGATTCAAACTGCAGAAGGAGTTCTTTCTACAGATCGGCAGAGATACTACATCTAAGGCAACTTTTGTTGAGACCACATGAACTACAGCATAATGGTTTCCTGCAGTACTGCCTCCCTCTGCTATTTGGTTTATCCAAGTAAGAAGGTTTGCATACAGGGAATTTTCAATGCAAAGAGAACTCTCAATGTATTCAAAACAGGGGCATAACTGGGAGTTCTGGATGACCAAGGCTGTACTATGAAGTACCTAGACAATCTGATTCCCTTTGTTCCTAAAAATAGCTCTGAAGAGCATACAACTCAGTAAATATAATCTCATTACTTGGGATCTGGTGGTCCATCACCAAGTGGTTTCATCGAAAGCTTGCACAGTGACCGGAACACAAGGAAGGCATCTTTCTGCAGGATATGGGAGAATTTGGCAGCTGACTGAGATCCAGGTACATCTGTTTCCTAATGAGCAAAGAACCACCACATCAAATCTTCATTAAAACAACTGATAAGGTGAAAAAATTAAAGAGTCACCGAAAAGTCAAGTTTAGCCACAAATTTAAGTTCAGCAAAAGTCATCTTTACACAGCTAGCAGGAATGCAATGATTTATTTTTAAGTTCCAGTGGAATCTGTGTTTAAAGAACAAAGTCATCTGTCTGCAGTGTTCAGAACCAAAGCAGCATCATGATGCAAGAACACTCAAAAGTGAAACTAATTTGCTTACACTGTCCAGTGTGAGAAATGTAAAAAAGAGACCAGGCAAACAGAGTAAATTAGACTTTTTTTAAACTCTCAGTTTCAATAATCTAAGGGTTTGGCTATATAAACACTTAGTTTGTGGCAAGTCGGGGCATAAATCTACTCTGCACAGCCAGCTAGTCACTAAGTGTCTGTGTGGACACTGCTGCTGCGCACTGGAAATGCCCTGGAGTAGATCAAAGCACACTAGGGAACTTTTAGTGTGGGCCACCAGGGTCTACATGGACACCATGCATGGCAGACTAGTGTGTGGTATATTTACAGCCCAGACTGACATGAACTACGTGTTCATTTAGATGAACAGTAATATAGTTCATCTAAACTGGTGCTAGTAATATAAGTAAGGGCACTTAATAGTTTTTATTCTTACAGCCCCTTCTAATTCACCATAAATTTGAAAGGGTTGTTTTTCTAAGTTACCTATCAAAAAGAAGTAATTCCAAACTTTCAGATGAAAAACTGAAAGCCACTAAGATCCAGGTATTGAGACAGACTAACCATGTAGATTCACCAATATCTACAGGCATTCAGGAATGAGACTATTTTATCACTATTCAGACCACAGCACTCACATGAAAACAATGCAACCTGATCTTACTTTCATGCTCTTATAATGCAAACTTTCAGGTAGCAAAGCAAAAATTAAGAACATACTGTTCCACACCTAATTTTAAATACCAAATGCTGTCCTTTTGCACTTTCTGATTTATCTTTTTCCCCCCCAAAAAAATCAAGAGTGTGGGGGTTTTGTTTTTACCAGATTATCCGTGGAGGAGACAGACTGTCTGTCATCTGGAATTCCATTCGTTTGTACATTTTCATTAATACCACCAGCAGGGGCAAGATCCACTGCTTCTAATTCAGATGGGGGAGTAGCTGTTTCAGCTGCAACATGCTTTTCTTCAGCCACTTAAATAAATAATAATAAAAAAAAAAGACGAAAAAGCCCAAATAAATACTTGCAATAATAAACTCACTAAAATATCAATGTCAGACAAATTCTTAGGGTGCACAGGTGACACTTGTGGTTGATGGACAAGAGCAGCACTAATCAGCTAGAGGGAGCTTGTCTCAGCTTCAGCCAGAGGAAGGGTTACTGTGATACAGTAACTCCTCACTTAATGTTGTAGTTATGTTCCTGAAAAAGGCGACTTTAAGTGAAACGATATTAAGCAAATCCGATTTCCCCATAAGAATTAATGTACAATGAGGGGGTTAGGTTCCAGGGAAATTTTTTCCCCCAGACAAAAGACATTTTATATATATATACACACACACATACACATACACACACATATACATATACATATACACACACACACACATGTATATACATATATACACACACAATAAGTTTTAAACAAACAATTTAATACTGGTACACAGTGATGACGATTGTGAAGCTTGGTTGAGGTGGAGGAGTCAGAGGGTGGGATATTTCCCTTACTGATAAATAATGAACTAGCAATTGGCTGAGCCCTCAAGGGTTAACTCTCTCACTCTACAAGGCAGCAGAAATGGAGGGAGATTTGTGCATTTCCCCTTTAAGTACACTGCCTTGTTAATTAGAGCAGCTTGCTGAGACCTCAGCTGCTGCAAGCTTCCTCCGTCCTGAGCCCTGGTGTGTCCCCCTGCTGCTCTATGGAAGATGGGGGTAAGCAGGGGGCAGGAGCAGGGGGGCACCCTGACATTAGCCCACCTCTTCCTTCTCTCCCCCCACCTCCCCCCACCCCCCCACCGCAGAGCAAGAAGGAGTCTCGGAGAGCAGCTCCGAGGCAGAGGGCAGGAGCAGCACATGGCAGTGGGGGGAGGGACAGCTGCAATTGCTAGCCTGCTGGGCAGCTGCTGCACAGGGAACTTAGGGGAGCTGCTGGTCCACCCTGGTTCCAAGCCCCGACCAGCTAGTTGCAACGGGCTGCTCTTCCTGCAAGCAGCAGACAAAGCAGGCAGCTGCCAACAACATTATAAGGGAGCATTACACAACTTTAAACAAGCACGTTCCCTAATTGATCAGCAACATAACAATGTTAACCGGGAGGACTTTAAATAAGGAGTTACTGTATATGGAAGGATATTGACAGTGTTCCTATTACAGGCCTTATTAGGCTCAACAACATCTGTAGATCTCAAAATAAATTCTTAAGGAAAAAGGCATTCCATACTTCTAAAAGCACAAGGCAAAACCTGTATAAATATATACGTTTACTTGGGAAAGGTTCTTCCGATATGAAAGTTTTACCTTTAACAGCTGATACGACCACATCCTCCAGGATGGCTGTAACCATTTCCTTGCCTCCATCAGTGGTTTCCTCTGATTAAATATGCCAAGAAATAGGATTTTTTGTGGGGGAGGTAAGAAGAATACTGCAATTTAGTGTTTTCTTTTAAAGGCATTTTATACATACAACCCCCCCCCCCACCACCACCACACTATGTAGGTAACACTACATTTTGTTTACTACAGTCAAATATTACTGAATAAGCACAAATTTGTTGTTAGTACTATTTTACCGAATAAAACGAAATACCTACAGTAAAGAACATTAAGTATGAAAGTCAAGCAAAGATTAAGAAATGCCCAAATGGAGGTTGCAGAGGCAGCCTTAATTCTGACCCTTGTGCGTAGCATTATTCTATGATTATGAAAATCTTTGAAGTAGATGTTCACATACTATTTCCCCCCCCCAGGACTTTCAACTAGCTTTAGCTCTGTTTCTAGACACCTTACCTCACCTTCTCCATTCCTCCCCCAACCCCATTTACCCCCCAACTGAAAACAATAAGGTCAAAATCCAGCACAACCCTGCACACACAGATTTTATATTACCAAGTAGTTCAAGAATAACATTTCACTCATTTCAAAGTGGTTACACTTTGGTAAAGAAAATGTTTGAGTCCCAAGGATATCTATCCACTTTCACTGACAAGTTTGCAAGACAAATGCTGTAAATGTGTTATCCTAGAATATGTGTCTTGGCAGTTACAGAGCTAGATAAGACTTGCAGTTATGGGAACTAAACCTCCCATTTCAACAACTTCCCTAACATGATCATGCTTTTCCACACCAAGAAATTAGAGCCATGGTGGGCTGTGCCCCAAAGTAGAGAATAGGAGGGAGGAGAAGGGAGGCAGACCTGATTGCCAAAAGAAAGGCAGTGTTATTTTCATGATTTAACGAGCCATTAAAAAAAAAAAAGATGGGAGTTTAAAGAATGTATAGGGATATACTTAGAATTACCCCTGTGGGCAACTCATTTTACTGTAAGTCAGCACAAGCAACATGATCTTATTTACCAGAGACTGAAGGAGTCCGATCTCTTTCTGGCTTTTGGTCTGCATTTTCGGTTCTCTCAGGCTCGCCATTTGTTAAATCTGTTTTTTCAGGGGTTGACGGTTTTCCTTCCTGTTGGCCGTGATGCAGTAGATTAATCTTCGGAGATCCTGCCATATCCTGAATCATGGGAGACTGGGATTTTAGTTGATTTGGTTTTTCTAATTCTCTGGCATCTTGTATCTAAAAAACAAGGTAATACTATTTCTCCAAAAACACCCCATAATAGAGCAAAGAGAAGTTTAACACATAACTTAAGCATCAGACTGTGAAATACACCAAGAATATATACAAGTTCACACTTTAAGACAGAGGTAGTCAAATTATTTTTTGTCCCGGTCCAAATTTCTTGGTCAAGGTACAGACTCCAGAGAAGAAAAATAATAATAAAAAAACCCCAATAATGATAAATAAATAAAAAGATTTCAGGGTCTGTTCAAAAAAGTGTTTGGTGGTCCGGATTTGGCCCTCGCTCTGCCTATTCACTACCCTCGCTTTAATGGCTATTAGATTTAATTAGAAACCAATCTTTCTGCTCTAGCTACAAGCTTTGTGGATTTTTCATCTTAAATTTTATTCAAGCTGCTCTATTACACTTGACAGATTAGCTTTGCATAAACATAACCCCCTTCAAATTTGAGCCCTGTTTTTTCCCTTACTTTCAAATGTTGACTATTACGGAGTTCATTCACTAATCATGTTTAATAAAAAGTTACATCTGCATTTGTCTAAAGTCTCCTCTATGCTTTGCTTATGTAATGAATTGCTTTATTTTGAAGATCAAATCAAACATTTTTGTAAGTATGCCTGCATGTATGGTATTTGATTAGCAAAGATTAATAGAGCTGTGTTTTCTTGACATTTAAAAGAGTACAATTTCTCTGAGGGCAAATCCAGAATAAAAAGTCCTTTCGTAGTGGTCAGGGGGAGGGAGCTTTATTCTAGAGTGTCCCCATTTCTTTATGCAGCTCTGTTAAGCATAAGTTACAGGATCAAATTCTGTTGCCAGTAACACATTTCAAACCAGAATTTGGCCCAGATTTTCTTTACTACCGAGGAAGAGATATTGTATCACAACAGCACAAAAAAAAAAAAAAAAAAAAAAAAAAAAGTAGAGTAGCGTGTTCATTTTTCAAGGCTAAACATTAAAGAAGATGGATTGGTAAAAGCAATAATGACATACAGCTTGATTCTCCATCCGGGTGAAAATAACATTCAGCATCTGAGTGAGGGTAGCCTTGGCAGTAGTCTGATTAATGAGATTTTTACTGGCTAGATAGATGTTATAACAGGTTCTAACAGTCTGAAGGATGGTTCCTTCATGAATTTCTATATATGGAGATGTCACAGCAGTAAGAAGAGCCTAACAAAAAAACAACAAACAAAAGCACACCATTACACACACAGAGTAAAATTGAAATCTAAATAAATAGGAACCACCATATTTTAAAAGATTTAAACAGGTAAATAAGTAGGCTGTGGCTTTGTTATGGAATATACGTCTACTCCAATCCACCTTTATAAGACTATTTCTTTGAAATCAAAATTAGATTGGAGGAAGTTTACACAACAAACCCTTACAATCTCTTCTAACCCCTATGATTTTATAGCTGAAATTTGTAAAGAGATTGGAGATATCAAACGATCTAGTCCATGCAGTTATTTTAAAAGTATGTCAATGTTTGCATCGAAGACGACATATTGTAATGAAAATAAGGACTCTCTCCACCTTCACAATCTGTCACAGATTCCTTTCTTTGACTAATGGAAGCTTTAACGTTTGGCATCAAATTATTGGATTTCCACCAGGCAAACTTCTGCTCTCACCTGCAATACCCTAATATTTCTGGACCAAAACCAGACTAGTGATGCTACTATAGCGTGCCAGATCTTTTGAGCACAGTGTATGGTGGACTAATATCTACTGAGCCACCGACATATGCCTCTAATTTTATATAGTCTCAAGCAATTGCTGATCAATTTGTTTTAATTTTTATCAAAAGAAATAGATTTATAGTCCCCATTCCTTACCAGTTTACACCCTTTGAAAACCCCATTGAAATCAATGAGACTGTATAAAATATAAGCAGGTGAAGAATTTGGCCTTTAAACAGGCTTTCAGATTTAGGAATTCTATTGCTGCAGCATAACATCCAAGATGGAAAGAGTTTTCCATTAAGCAAACAAATTCCTAAAATGAACCTTAGAAAATAGTGAACTGAAATACCTTAATTATTTGTAACTGCACTCCCTCATCTGTTTGAGGACCCTGAAAGCAATTGCAAACGGTCTCAACTATCCGGTCAATCAGGCGCTTTCCAGGAGCTCCACTATCTGGAGCATTGCCAGTGATATGTCCATATGCAATGAGTTTCTAAGTGGAGAGAATAGAGATTAGAGCTTTACACATTGTCAGTTACAAGACACCTGCAATACAGCGCAGGAAAAGATTTTTGTATACAGTTCTCCTAGCCAATTACAGCCTCCTACAAGACAATGTTCAACTTTGCTGACAGCACAAAAATGAGCCAGACCAGACTGAGTCACATGTATGCTTGGATTGTCCATACGTCAGACAACTAAAGCTTTAAAGAAACCAAACCTTTTTCCAAGTTAAACAGCCTAATGTCTCCTTTGCAAGCTTTGTACCAGCAATGAGCAGGTAGATACAAAATGCCATCATAAAAGGACTTCATGCCAGTCCATATTATAGTCAATAGAATACAAATGTGCATTAGCAAAATTTTCTGCTATAACAAACAAGTTTTGGTTTTTGGAGTGATTTTTAACACCCCAGAAAGACCAAGTCTGCTTAAATAGTGAAATTCCTGAAAAAGCCCATTTTAAATTATTAGAAACAGCTGATAAAAAATGGACAATAATCAGAGGCCCTGATCCTGCACCCAAAACTCCACTGACTTCAAGTTGGTGCTACAAGGCAGTTTAAGGGTTTACTACAATGGCCCTATTAGGAATGCTAGTTTCCACCTACAAATCTTTATACAGAATGCTTTACCACGTTATGTAAAATGGTGAAGTGCCTGAAAAGCTAAAGCTGACATATGCTTATTTAGTTCAAAAACTGCTTCAAGAAAGGCAGCTGAAAAGGATCTTTTGGGGACAAGCTTTCAGATCACAGCAAGATTTTTCAGCCAAGTTTTGCAAAGCCCTATTGTGTGATTTACATATATAAATTACTCCTGGGGAAATTCTGCACCAAAAAATTAAAAATTCTGTGCACAGTATTTTAAAATTCTGAAAAATGATGTGTTGCTTTGACAAAACACCACAATATAATCACACTCCCGGCACCGTAGCCACCTGGGACTGACGGCCGGCAGGAGTGCTGGGAGAGGTGGTGGTGGTGGTGGAGATAAAATTTTGCAGAAAACATTAATTCTCCATTGTGCAGTGGCACAGAATTCCAGCAGGAGTAAATACAGAATGATTTTTGTCAGAGCAATTGTACATGTTCTGGCTAAATTCACTCCTTCACTGTCACAATTACTAATAAAAGGACAAAAGATTTTAGACCTGCAATTTTGACCATAATACCTCACGCTATTCCCGTTTAAACAGAATACTTACCTGCAAGCAGTCTAGTGAGGTACTGACGATGCGGGGGGACTTTGATTGGCAGGCCAGCTCAAATGGAAGGAAATACTTATCTGCTTCGATGAAGTTTGCTTTTGGTGGAGAGACAGTGCCTTGCCTAGTTTAAGAGGAAAAAAATTATTGCTTGTGTTCTGAAAACTTCTACTACATTTTCACCCTCTTCAAAATTAAAGCAGATATAAGTGGCGCACAGCAGCATGTAAAGAGGGATGCAAGTTTCTCCCTACAAAACTGAACACATTTTAAAACCCTGAAGACTCAATCTGCTTTAAAATCCAACTTCAGATTCTTATATTACAGCTATTCATTTTGATACATCCCTCCTCACAAATAGCAGACAGTCAGATTCTCCTTTCACCTATATTATTTTAAGCCATTGTGGTTTCAGTGGAATTACTCTCCATTTACACTAGTACAAGTAAGAGAAAAAACAGGCCCACTAATTCAACAACTGATCTCATTGAGGGGGGAAAACAATAACAAAGTGTGGAAATGGCAGAAGTGACTTTTTTGTTTCAGTTTTCACCAAAAAGTTTAGTAGCAATTGGAAATCTCTTAATGAATGCCAGTGAAAATGAGGTAGGCTCAGAGGCTAAAATAGGAAAGTTAAAAATTACTGTTTTCAAATCACCAGGGCCTGATGAAATACATCCTAGAATAAAGGAGCTGATGGAGGAGATATCTGAGCCATTAGCAATTATCTTCGAAAAGTCATGAAAGACCCATGAGATTCCACAGGGCAAATATAGTGCCAATCTATAAAAAGGGGAATAAGGACAACCCAGGGAATTACAGACCAGTCAGCTTAACTTCAGTACCCAAAAAGATAGCTTAATTATTTGCTCCACTATCAACTTGCAGACACCTAGAAAATATTAAGGTGATAAGTAACTGTCAGCTTGGATTTGTCAAGAACAAATCATGTCAAACCAACCTAATAGCCTTCTTTGACAGAGTAACAAGCTGCGCGGGGGGGAGGGGAGAGAGAGAAGCAGCAGTAGAGGTGGTATCTCTTGACTTTAGTAAGGCTTCTGATACTGTCTTGCATCACCTTCTCATTAACAAACTAGAGAAATACAAGCTAGATGGCGCTACTACAGTAACTCCTCACTTAACATTGTCTCTGTTAACCTTGTTTTGTTATGTTGCTGATCAATCAGGGAACACGCTCATTTAAAGTTGTGCAATGCTCCCTTATAACATTGTTTGGCAGCTGCCTGCTTTGTCCACTGCCTGCAGAAAGAGCAGCCCGTTGGAGCTAGCTGGTGGGGGCTTGGAACCAGGGTGGACCGGCAGCCCCCCTATCAGCTCCCCTAAATTCCCTGTGCAGCACCACCCAGCAGGCTATCAATTGCCTGGCAGTTCAGCTGTGCCTCCCCCCACTGACCTGTGCTGCTCCTGCCCTCTGCCTTGGAGCTGCTCCCGGGAACCTCCTGCTTGCTGTGCGTTGGGGGGGGGAGGGGAAGAGGGGGAGAAGAGGGGTGCTGATGTCAGGGTGTCCCCCTCCCCCAGCTCCTGATCCTCATCTCCACAGAGCAGGGGGGGGGACAGGACAGGGCTCAGGACAGAGGGAGCTTGCTGGCAGCAGCTACTGTCTCAACTTGCTGATTTACTTAAAAAGGCAGTGTACTTAGAGTGGGGTCAGCGTATTTAAAGGGGCAATGCTTGTCTCTCACACACGGTGTGTTTCTCTGTCTCTCTCTGCCATGCTGTGTTTCCTCCCTCCATTTGTGCTGCATTATAGAATGTGAGGCTACATTAACAAGGTGTTAACCCTTGAGGGCTCAGCCGAGTGCTACTTCATCATTTAGCAGTAAGGCATTCCCTGGGAAATATCCCACCCTCTTCCTCCACCACCTCAACCAAGCTTCACAATCATCATTGCTGTGCACAGTATTAAATTGTTTAAAAAACTTATACTGTGTGTGCGCGCACATCTCTCTCTCTCTCACACACATACACACACACAGTCTTTTGTGTGGAGAAAAAAATTCCCTGGAACCTAAGACCCCCAATTTACATTCATTCTTATGGGGAAAATTGGATTCGCTTAACATTGTTTCACTTAAAGAAGTATTTTTCAGGAACATTACTACAACGTTAAGCAAGGAGTTACTGTATAAGGTGGATGCACAACTGGTTGCAAAACCGTTCCCACAAAGTAGTTATCAGTGGTTCAGTGTCATGCCGGAAGGGCACACTGAGTGGGGTGCTGTAGGAATAAGTCCTGGGTCCGGTTCTGTTCAATATCTTCATCAATTATTTAGATAAATAGATAAATATAGAGAGAGTATATTTATAAAGTTTGTGGACAATACCAATACCTGGGAGGGGGTTGCAAGTGCTTTAGAGGATAGGAATAAAATTCAAAGTTATCTGGACACATTGGAGAAATGGTGTGGAGTAAATAGGATGAACTTCAACAAGGACTAATGCAAAGTACTCCACTTAGGAAGTAACAAATCAGTTGCACACGTACAAAATGGGAAATGACTACCTAGGAAAGAGTACTGTGGAAAGGGATCTGAGGGTCATAGTGGAGCACAAGCTACATGAATCAATAGTGTAACCATATTGCAAAAAAAATTCAGACATAATTCTGGGCTGTATTAGCAGAAGTGTGGTAAGCAAGACATGAGAAGTAATTCTTCCGCTCTACTCTGCGCTGATTAGGTCTCAACTGGAGTATTGTGTCCAGTTCTGGGCACCACATTTCAGGAAAGATGTGGACAAATTGGAGAAAGTCCAGAGAAGAGCAACAAAAATGATTAAAGGTCTAGAAAATGTGACTTATGAGGGAAGATTGAAATAATTGGGTTTGTTTAGTATGGAGAAGAGAAGACTGGGTGGTGGGGTGGGAGAGAATGGGACATGACAATAGTTTCCAAGTACATAAAAGGTTGTTACAAAGATGAGGGAGAAAAATTGTTGTCCTATCCTCAGAGGTTAAGGAGAAGAAGCAATTGACTTAAATTGCAACAATGGCAGTTTATGTTGAACATTAGGAAAAATTTCCAGTCAGGGTGGTTAATCACTGGAATAAATTGCCCCAGGGAGTTGCAGAATGTCCATCACTGGAGATTTTTAAGAGCAGGTTAGACAAACACCTGTCAGGGATGGTCTAGAGATAATATTTAGTCCTGCCTTGAGTGCAGGGGACTGGACTAGAAGACATCTCGAAGTCCCTTCCAGTCTTACAATTCTACAATCTTGGTGATAACGGACAGTAGCTCTATAGAGACCATGTGAAGCTTTCTGGGGGACTGGTGACTTGACAAAAATATTTTAAGTAACAAGCAACATTATGAGAAGTGAAAATGCTAATAAATGGAGAAGTTTTCAGTCACTGGCCAGAGGGCCATGTGTTTGCAAATTTTTTTTAAGAGACCTTTATGAATTCCTTGCATTTCCGAACTGGCAATCTGAAAACAAATATTGAGACTGAGATGGACATTTTTATTCTTGGTAGGTAGCAGAGCGAGAGGAGAAGCCAGTGATGATTTTGGAAACTGATTTACAGACAGACACCAAGGATGTAAAAATCTGTTAAACTATGACATATATACTAGCTGAAGATTAGGACTCAAGTGTGCAAATAAATTTTAACTGCCATTTATCCATTTAGGAATTAGTAGTGCTTTTCATCATGCTCTTTACTCCTCTCAGAGTGTTTCACTAAGTGTAGCTTCTCTTAGCATTAACAGGTAAATAGGCCTTGACAATTAATCTCTCCAATTTTCCACTCAGTTTGTGATTCACAGATTCAAATGACTACTGAATTTTTATACGTCCATAAATCTGCTCTTAATTCAAAGAGAAAAACTACAGCCCTCAGATTATATTTTGATGTTCATACTGAAACTTCATTTCTAAAGGAAATACAATTAAATATGATGCGACTAGGGAAAGATCAGTCTCAGAGACTCAAATATCTTCTGTTGGTCCTGAATTCCCCCTCCCTATACCCCAAGAAATGTCAGAATCTTTTGGGAAGTACTTTTAATTTTGCATTTAGATCTTAAGCGCGCACACACATTCTTACTTTCTTCCACGAAAGCCATCTCTAGCTTTTACTAACAATTTAGATACAGTATTGCTTAAATATTTTATTAGATTCCGCTTTATTAAGTTTTAGAACATTACCATTTGTCAGCTTATCCCCATCCAATTCCAAAACACCATCCTAACACACTGGGGGATGCATAGAACGTAAAGATTTTCCCATTAAGATACTCAGATTAATAGTATACCATCCCAGAGAGAGAGGGAGAAACACACAAAAATAGATATGATGTAATAACACGGATTCACAGAGTTGCTAATGTCGGAAAGAAATCCAGTGACTTGGCTGACCTGTAGCTAATGAAATGTTATCGCAAACCAGCATTTGTGATCAAAACAACTAAAAACATGCATTATTGAACACAAAATAACCATACAAAGAAGAGACTAAGATTTTCTATGAACAAATATGGTTAAGTCATGACTATTAAGAGACAAACCTAGTTAACAAAAGGAAGTGAAAAATTGGCATCCTTCAGAAATGTGGCAGTTATTTGTAATGAAATGTGCTGGCAGTTACGGCTTGATTACCCACAACCACGAGCATTACATAATTAGTACTCTCTACATACACACGTTTCCTTACACAGACAGTACCAAAGGTATTCAAACTCTCCCCAATAAGCAAGCTTGTTTGTACTTTGCAAAAATTGCTGCTCAGATACTTGCACGCTCACTAGTGTGCAATCTTTGACAAATAGCAGCAAGAGAGGTTGCTATAAATTGTATTAAGAACTTACCTTTGTTTTTCTAGATCTGCTTTTATTTCATCTAGGGAAAAAAAGAAAAGGCACAACAATGAAGATACCACAACATTCAACAGAAATGGTGATTACACCTTCTGAATTTACATGCCAGTTGTCATGAAGTAAACTAGTCTCAAACTAGAAGTTATATATCATTAGTGTCTGCTATTCCTTCTGTTGTATATTAAACAAAGCTTCCAAACATAAATAAATCTGCTTGGATGTACACTAACAGCAGAACTTTTTAAATACAGTAAATTTTCAGGAATGTCAATACAGCAATCACCACCAATCAGAAGTACACACGGCAAATGTTACCTTAGCCTTCATGCCACACTCTCAGTGAAATTAGAGCACATAATAATCTAAGATCCCAGTACTTTAACAGTGACCTAATTTTCACTAGCTGTGGATGGCAGTCTTATATTCCTATAACTCCCAGACAGGATACTGTCGGTATCTTAACTTGTTTCAAGTGATAATCCTGGACGATGGGCAATTCACTCTGTACTTGCTCTTCAAAACCACCTTTGGAGGAGCGTCATTAGCCTTGGACTAGATGTGCACAAATTCAAATGATTTTGGTGTCACCTGAGTATCCTAATAACTTTGCTCAGTCTCAGGAGTTCTGTTATGCAAGGAATAATAAGTGAATGGAGGAACGTAAAGAGCTCCTATGAGCATTCCAGGACTCAAACACTATCATCACACCTCCTTCACTTGGAGCCTGTAGTTGTCTGTAAAACACCATGCTTAAATAGTGATGCATCTCTGTGGTGTCAGATATATTTCTCCAATGGACCCCTCCAGCGTCATGTTAATATTATGAAAGTTGGGTGCCATCGCTCCAACCTTTGTCAAGTAGCCCAGGATACATATTTCCATGGATCCGTTTATTTATCAAGACTTGTGACCGTGTCACTGTGTATTGGTGACACTGTGGCACCAATGGCACATTACAATTGATAGATTATTATTCCAGAACTACATTTTGAACTTCTATGGTGCTCTCTATCCAAAGATCTCAAAATGCTTTAACAACCTAGTTGGGCCTCCCAACTCTCCAGGTGGTATTAGACTCATTTTATAGAAAAAGACATTAAAGTTTTCTAAATCTTGGATCCTTCCTCCTCCCATTGTTTCTGTAGCTTGTGTCTGTGTCTCAGTGCCACAGTTCTGAATAATATTACATACTCAACAGCTCCTTCTCATTCCAACTCCTTTCTAAACAACCCCTCATGCTCACTTAGCCTCCCTAGAATTTGACCCACAACTGGGCCTTGTCCACTCAAACTTTAGACATTTCTCACACTTCCGAGAAGTGCTAGGGTAAACAAAAAGCAGTCACTGAGACTGGGGTGGGAGTGGTGGGGAGGGAGAAGCTTCTACCTGGTTTTCTCTAACATTTGTACTAGAGATGGGGGACTTGCTGCAGAATCCCATTGTAAAAACACACCACAGCTAAACAAGAGATGCTTTTGACTGGTACAGTAACTTTCAGTGTTTCAGACAACTATACATCCCTTACATATATCTAGCATTTATACACAGCACATTACAAGAATGAATCCCCAGTGTGCCTGTCAAGTAGGTAAGTGAATTAGTACTATTATCCCCATTTTACACACGAGGAGATGGAAGAGAGAGGAAGTGACCTGCATAAGATCAGTTAGTGACAGAGTCAGAATTGGAACTTGGGACCTTCGACTCCTAATACCACACTTATCCTTCCATATCACACTACAGGTCAATGTGTTCAGCGATTAAAAGAAGGGAAGGGGCAGACAGCAATGAGCAATGGCACAAGAACAGACTGAACTCTTTGGACAATATGCTACCTATTCTGCACACAATAACATCAGAGGCAGCAGCAAGACTGAGTAACATCCTTCGAGTTAATGAAGTGCAAGATCTTGAAAAGCATGTAATGAGACCCATAGTATGTCATGGCTAACTATCCTGTTTCTATGTGGTTTGTTGAGATACAGGTGGACAGTGTAGCTTAATGTATAAAATGTGTTGAGCTTCCTGGGTGGCAGGAATTATAAAAATTCAGAGTTTTATTATGAGATGACTGCTGAGTGGTCCTGTCAAACAGGTTTCAGTGTAGACCTGACATAGCTGTAAGCAGTATTTTTGCAAAGTTTTCAATTATAAGAAATGATTGCTTGCTGATCAGATCTTAAAATTTCAGAAAGAAAAACAAATGGTTTATAACTGGTGGTGGCTTCTCCTTCTAGTGCTATCAAAAGCCAGATAAACAATACTCTGTGTTGATTAAACTAACTTTACTCACATGAATAGTCCTATTGGCTTCAATGAGATCACTCGTATTAGTAAAGTTAAGCATTAGCAGAGAGATGGGGTAGAGATTGGGCTGGGTTATATAGTCTACCAGATGAAACTATGGCAGCAGCCCCAGGTGGTGGGGCAGGGGGAGACAGATCTCATGTGGTCACTGAGTTTGGTAGAGGTCATTAATGCTCATTTTGTCATAAAAACTTTGCAGCTAAGTCTTCCTTTCAGCTGTTTAAAAACTAATCTTTTTATTTTGTTGGAATTACACAGAGTTAATCATTCTCTGAAACAGTCATGCTTGTATGTAAACTGCTCACTAGCACTCTTACACAACGAGGCTTATCTCCTACTGCTTAGGCTAGCCATTTCTTGGCTCAAACAGCAGGTAATGCAAGGGCTTGGTTATGCGAGGAATTTAACCAGCATAGCCATTCCAGAATAACTCCCCGTGTAACTCGTATTCTCAGAAGATTCCCTCTTTCCAGTTTAGTTTACATCTACAAAGACATTCTTATTGTGAAATAAGTGTCTACATGGGGAGTTACTTCACAATAGCTATAGTTAAGGCTGCGTGTCTGTCACAGATTCCGTGACTTTCCGTGACCTCCCTGGACTTCTCCAGCGGCCAGTGCTGGCTCAGGGGCTGCCCAAACAGTGCAGCTCATGGGCCAGCAGCAGCGGTTTGGGTGTGGGAGGGGGCTCAAGCCTGGGGCAGAGGGTTGGGAGCGGGGGGGGGGGCACTTAGCTGGGGGGGGGGGTCCCTGGCTCCCACCAGCATGTCCCTGCAGCTCCTAGGGCACCCCCGAGCACCTGCAGCCCCTCGGCCCAAGTTTTAGTTAGGGGGTATATAGTAAAAAAAAGTCATGCATAGGTTACGGGCTGTGAATTTTTGTTTACGGTCATGGACAGGTCACAGGCTTTTACTAAAAATACCCGTGACTAAAACGTAACCTTAGCTATAGTACTTTAAATTCACACCCTACCTTATTATGGAAATAACTTCCCCATGTAAATAAGCCCTCAATCTCTCACATAGTTCAAATCATTTGTTTGAGTTTCCTTCCCCCACTAAATTGGTTTATCTTGCATGTAATCAATTTTGTTTAAATGGATCAGAGCTGTCTGTTTTCCTCACTAATGCTGCATCAGATACCAGACTGAAGTTTGCAAACCGATGAAAAACGACGTTTCCAACTGAATAGAACTGGCCTTAGCTACTTCCTGTATTCCATCAGATAGCAAGGGAAGCTACCTTGCTTCTTAGTCCTCAAGGCTCAAAATACACTCCTTATTATGAATCATACACTAGCTGTTTCCCCATCACAATTCTGATGTAAGGTTAATATCCACATAGTTTTAGGATTAAAATCCTGTACACCAATACTCACTGAAGATACAAGTCTATACATTTTTCCAGAACTTTTGAGCTGATGATTTGAGATCTACTATCACCAGTCATTGCATAAGGTATTCTGTCTGGTTCAAGGATAATGCAGAAGAACAAGCAAAAGCTTTAAAACACAAGATTTAAAGTAAAATTCAGCTGCCTAATATTATGACAGTCCCCTCAGCTCAAGATTTAAAGCATGGCAGGACCCATTCAGGAAGTGACCAGAGACATTCTAGGATCAAGAGAAAGGTTAGCTAAATTCCACTTCCGGCTCTGAGACTGACTCACCGTGGAAACTTAGGCCATTCATTTAATTGCTCTACCACAGTTACACCATCTGTAAAATAGTGATAGTACTAGCACACCACAAGCATGCTGTGTGGCTTCATTCGTTTTCTGTAAAGCACTATTGGGCAAGAAAAGTTAAATGTTGGACTCTCTGTGGCATGACAGCATCCCCTTATGCAAAATTCCATGGAATACAGGCTATAATAGTTTCGCAACTCAAGCTTGTGAGTTTAAAAACCATTCCAGGACATACTCCACATCAAGAGTTTTGCCTAATGTCAAGGCGAGAACATAATGTATAACATTAATTTATTTTTCTGGCAAACTCACAAGATGCTACTGGCAACAGCCCAAGACAAACCTACTTCTTTCAAAAGATGGACTATGCCACATCTTTTTGGGGGAGTGGAGCAGAAAAAAGTCAGTCCAGAATTGTGGCCTCTAAAAAAAGAGAGAGAAAGGCTTCTACTATTTTAGCCCTTTAAATGGGTTGAAACAGTAAGATTACAACCAAACTTCCTGAGCATTACTTCATCAGGGATAAAGTATGCAGGGAGCAGCTCTTTTGACATAACTGCACGGTTTACAAAGAAAACGGATTTTTAACTACTAGTCCTGCAAATCCAGGCTGGAACTCAAGAGCCAAATTGTTTGCTTTATGGGACATGCATCACTAGCAATAGCTACATTTTAATTCCAGAATCTAGCAGTTCTGCTACAGACAAACAAGCTAGAATACAATCCTTCCCCCTCTCCCTAAGCTCTGCTGATTCTGCACTGTTAACAGAAATAAAATTATTTTTGGTCACAAAAACAAAACAATATGAATCCAAATACATAGAGGGTGCAGATCCATTGAAGGAGACACTATTTTTTAACAAAATCCCACCCCCCATGCTTTAAAAAAATCTTGAAATGTCAGAAAAAAGCTATCTGCAATCCACCTTCATGGAATAAAAGTCAGAAGAGAAAAGCTGAACCAGATGGATTCCTTTGTATTTTGGCAAATAATGTCAGGTAACAAAGACTAACTCAAGAAGAAACAGGGAGTAGTCAAATTTATCCATAAAAGACAAGATTGTTGTTTTTGCTGTTCAGATGCCACAGTGATGGGAATGCTGAGTATAGTGACTGAACAGGCAAAGCTACCCTAAGAGGACTCTACAAGTTGTGCTGGAAGCTGAAATAATTGGGAAATAATTTAATAAAATTGTGACTGCATAGTTAATAAAGGCAACATGTTGATAAACCATCTGTTTGCCCTTATTGCATGGTGGCCTGAACCTATATCACTACAGTAGAATGTTCTTCACATGCACTACACTTTGAGGATAGGAATAATTTGCTTAACATATTGGCATTTTGCTAGACATTTTATTTGTTCAAAACGCTGAGGTCCAAAAGTCAAACTAGATAGGGAAAGTGGAATTAAGCTCTGCCCACAATCCCAAAACAACTGAATCTTTCTATGATGTAATCAGCAGTAACACTTAATGAAGAGATTTCAGTTATGTTAGGCTTCAATGAACAGTGCATTTTCACATTTCTCTGAGCTGCTTTTATTTGCAGAATCAGGCAGTCTGCCTCAAGTGATTTTCTTTGCAACTATTAGGACTACAAACTTTATTTCAAAACTATTAAAAGCTTCAATTCTGCATAGTTTGATCAAGCCATACTAGAGAGATAGCTGGCATATGGCACTAGTAAATCTAATCCAGGGGTTGGCAAACTTTCAGAAGTGGTGTGCCGAGTCTTCATTTATTCACCCTAATTTAAAGTTTCACGTGCCAGTAATACATTTTAACGTTTTTAGGTCTCTTTCTATAAGTCTATAATATATAACTAAACTATTGTTGTATGTAAAGTAAATAAGATTTTTAAAATGTTTAAGAAGCTTCATTTAAAATTAAATTAAAATGCAGAGCCCCCCCTGGACCAGTGGCCAGGACCCAGGCAGTGTGAGTACCACTGAAAATCAGCCCATGTGCCACCTTCGGCACGTGTGCCATAGGTTGCCTACCCCTGGTCTAATCCCTGCCTGATGATTTTTGTTTTTTTTTAATATAAATGCAGAGTATGTTGCTAACTTGTAATTAAGATTGTGCCTTGGATAGTCCTGTGGCAATGAAATTCAAAACTATGTTTAATACTCAGAATAGTTATTGGAAATGTTTTCGCCAGCCTTTCTAGACAAAGTTGCTGGTGGTGATGCAAGACCTTCCGCTTGGAGGCACATCCTGCCTGTTCTCAGCCGGTCTGGTCAAGACGACTTAGAATTTGTCTTAACTAGAAAAAGGGTGAGATTGGAGGAAAGCAGGGCTTTGGAGAGGAGCCCAGAGTTGGAGCGCGGACCAGTAGGTTTTTGCCTGGAGCTGGAGCGGAGCCGGAGTGGAGCAATTCAAAAATTTAATTGCTCCAAATCCCTGGAGGAAAGAGTCTGTTTTTTGGTTTTTAAATGACCCATATTGACTATGTTGGGGTTATAACAGCTGTTATACACCCACCCACACACACCCACGGGAAGTCTAGTGAAGACAGTGTAAAACTGAGGGGCTTTGTTTCACCACATGTTAACTAGCCAGATTGTAAATTGTATCATACACCACAGATGTTTATTCAAGGTCACTGCAACTTAAGGTTAAACAGGACAAGCAACAACTGTGCAGTCCTATCTAACTTTGATTTTAGAGTCAATTTAATTAACGTGTTCACACACAACTAAAAAGGTGAAGTGTAGATACATGTGAGATTTCCTATGCATTCACCCGCTACTAGGCTGGCTGCATAGTTTTGTCATTTAAAAATACTGCCATGTCACTTTAATGCAACCATATGCATGGCTAGTCTTGTGTCTCTCTTTTAATTACTGCCCTATGTTTCATCTTGTCTATATCCCATTGTAAGCTCTTCTAAGCCTGTGTTCCAATACATTTGTAAAGTGCCATATATGTCTATAGTATTCTATAAATGCTTATTATTCAGCTATTTATCCCGAGATTCTGGATACTTGTCTATTTTACACCAATTTTCTTGAGTTCACTGTCCTCCAGAGAACAGAGTCTCTGTTTAAAGACTCCATTTCTCCCATTCAATTTCTCCTGGGGTTTACAAGCATTAAGGGTACAAGCTACTATTACAAGCACTGCTGAAGCAAGACTCTGAATGAAGGAATCATTCAGACCCCATTTATTCTACACCCAATACCATACAACTCAACTAAGAAAAGTCTACAGAAACAAGTTGCTACAGATAACAGGCAGGACAGTTCTCGCCCCATAGATGGTCCTGACATAGTTAGGAGCATGACTGGAAAGTCCTTTCCTTTCATTCCTGTCTGGACTCCTGTTTAACATACAACTGAAACATCTTCACGGTATGTTTCTCATTTCTATGATGAGCTTTATGCTAGACATTGAGAAGCTCTTCTGAGAAAACTGCAGGTTGCTGATCTATTTGTAACCAGGGAGAGTGGGAATCTTGTCAAAAAATCATCAGTTACCAAAGACTTGAAATTACAGAGCAAGAGTACCTCCACCTCTTTTGACAAGAATCACCACAACATTCAGGGGCAATTCACACGTCAAGGGACATTTTCTCATCAACTGATTAATGTTACATACACATTTGGTTGATTTCAAATTTCACAGATGAACATTATTCTCACTGTCAAAAGATGTCCTCAAGCTTAATAGAAGAAAGTCCAGCTTTTCGCAGTTCCTTTCATATTTTTATAGTACAGCTGTGGAACTTCTCAGTTACTTGTATACATTCAATTTAGGAAGATACAATTATGAGAATAATTCAGTTATGGGACCTGCAGAATATCAACAATTTTATTTTCTAAATCAATTTAAGGACATGTGCATTATCTTGTCAAGGCTCAAAATCCCACACATTAAAAGAACAGCTATACAATTTAAAAGATTTGAATGTGCCCCTCAAAAAACTAAAATCCCACCCCTATTACTCTTGTCTTGAAAGTTAGAGAGAAAAATTAAGCTCCCAAATTTAGTGCTATCAGATTCAAGTTTATTACACAAGACATAGAAAGTTTTATTGAGGTGTTAAATATCAAGATAGTTAGTAATCAATCGAACTAAATGATTATTTAGAACAATGGAGTAGCAAACCTCACCCCCTCCAGTTATTTAGAATGAGAACCCATCATAAGTGCACCATGTTCTCCACAGGTACAGGTAGCGTGGGTCACTGATATATTAGTGTATTGTGGTCTCACTCGCTATTTTATGCTCTGGCATGCTATTAATTGAAGTATCATTAAACAATAAAGATCTGTTAATAAATGAGTATTCTAACAAGGAATTTCAAAAGAGACAGTTGACAACTGCATGATGTTAGTTACACACAAAACAAAATTCATCTTAATTCACTGAGCTCTTCTTTCATTAGATTAGCTCTGCTGGCAAATCATTAATTTAAAAAGAGTGCTAGATTATTTATTTGATATTCTGCAACACAATTATAGGAGTGTTTAAGATTTGAGTGGCCGGAGAAAACAGGTCTCATTAACAACAGAAGTCTCTTAACAATTCTGCAGCCTTATTCTCCCATAGTAGTTCCCTTGGATTAGGCAGTCTATCCTCAATTCCCCAGACTGCAAGGGCTGTGTTACTTCCACACTCCCCAGTGCATTTCATACTATACATACTTGATAACTGTGTTATTTAAAGAGTTTAAGATTCATTAATTATGAATTACACCAATGAACTCCAATGTAACTTATTTTTCTTCACCTGGAATAGAAAGTTCATCTGATATGGAGTAAAATTTAGTCAATGAAGTATTAATACCTGGATGCATAAATAGAAGAGAATGTATTCATGTTGCTGCTGAAAAAGTTATTTGGCAACACTCACCAAACATAACTTGTAGAGATTCCTTCAATGTAGCAACCAAGGCTCTACATGAGCAGGAATAGTTGAGCAATAGATTATCATCTGCCCAGGCCCAACTTTATGCCTGACACAGGTTTGGAAACAAAAATCCAAAAATGTGAAGAGTCAGCTTCATACCAACCATCACCACCAGTTTTCCCCCAAAAACAGTCTATATGCAGTGACACAAGAAATTAGTTCCAAATTCATTTATATCACTCTTATCAGAGCCTGAGCCACAGGGAATTTTATTAATAGCCCTAGTGTCTTTGACCACACCGCTTTAAGTGCTTTTTGATATTCTGCAGTTTGATAAAATTGTCTAGTTTCCTTTTGTTAATTATTCACTAGTAGAAATAATCCCGTGAAAGACAAGTACAATGAAATTGGGTTCCCCCCCATAATTAGCATCACAGGATTTCACTTTTTTGTTTTACTTCAAGTGTCATAAATAGTCAAACCAAGATCAATACATCTACTGGTAGCTAGTATTGTATTACCCATATTATTATTATCTCTTGTTTATTAAACACATTTTTAAGAACTAGAAACATGCTATTTATCACAGCTGTTGCATCTTACTACTTTAGACAACAGGCCTACAACTGGATCAATGCACACTCCTGTGCCTATATACAAATCCAATTCCAGGATTGGAGCTTTAGATTGTGAACTCTTTGGGGCATAGATTATTTTTTCCATGTGCATTTGTACAGCACCCAGCACAATGGAGTCCCAAATCCTCATTGGGGTTTCTGAATCTGGGGTCGCTAAGGCAATATGTATACCACCATCACCACATAACAGAAGTAGTCAACTTAAAAAAAAAAAAAAAAAATCAAATCACACGTATACCTGATTCCTGATCCCACCTCCCAGTCTAATGTTAATACAATTAACTCCAGAATATTTCTATAAGGCAGAGCTGGGGTGGAGTGTGTCCTTTTTTTTTTTTTTCCTTTTTTTTGGGGGGGGGAGGGGGATTGAGGGGGGGTATTTACATAGTGGACCGGACAGCATTTCATGTCTAGTCAGTTTCATTGTTTTCCCTGCATACTCAATGATTCTTTCCACCTATTATGTATTTCACACAGCTCTAGGGGAAATACACTGAAAAAAGAAACAAAACAAAAATAGCAACACTTGGTTTTACAGTTTTTGTGGCTTTACAAGTACTCCAGGGTAAATATAGGACCTAAAACTTAACTGATTAAAAAAAATTCAAGTTCATTTTATCCCTTTAAAGAACACAAACAAAAAAAGGCATATCAGGGATGGTCTAGACAGTATTTGGTCCTGCCATGCGGGCAGGGGACTGGACTCGATGACCTCTCGAGGTCCCTTCCAGACCTAGAATCTATGAATCTATGAATTTTGAATATAAAAACTGGACTGGTTGGCCAAATGCCATTCCCTCTCCTGCCCAAACTCTAATTTCCATTATCCTATACACTGTAACTTTCCCAAAATCCATTAACTTGGCTAATATAGAAGATTATTATTTGAAGAATAAAAGAAGATGTCAAAGAATTATCAGCTTGATTGATAGAACTGTTCTTAAAGTTGATAGTTTTTTGACAGTCCCTCCTGGTTTCCAGCTGTATAGCCCCTGAACTAGTTTAAAAAGAATCCACAGACAGCATTTAAATTTTACATTAACATCAGAAGTAAATCAATTGGACCTTGTTCTTTTCTCTGAGTTAAAAAAAAAGCCTCGTTTTCCTTCCCCCAAGCAAATTTGTCCAGAGAATAACAGAGTCTCTAAGAGTCAGGAAGATCCAGAGTCACGCTGTTTGCTCACAGACCGAAGAGGATCCAACGTGGCAGATTAACCTGCAGAATGGTAACTAATGACAATCGCAGTCACCGATAATGTCACTGCTCATTGGCAGAGACGGGCTGCACGCTGGCTCTACGCAGCCGGGGGAAGTAGGGAACTCCCAGCCCCGGCAGGGCTCGCCCAGCCACACCTGGCTGGCTCTCCCCTACCGGGGCGGGGGCACACAAAGGAAATGGCCATCCCCCAAAGGAAGGCTAAGTGTGACCCTGATCCAGACTCACCTGGCGCCACCTGTCGGGGTCCCCGCAGCTGCCTACGAGGGAGAATAGGCCCCCCAGGGAATACAGGAGACCTGGGGCGATCCGGGCTCACCCTCCGCCACCTGTCAGGGTGCCCGCAGCTGCCAAGGAGGGTGAATGGGCCCCCCAGGGAATACAGGAGACCTGGGGCGATCCGGGCTCACCCTCCGCCACCTGTCAGGGTGCCCGCAGCTGCCAAGGAGGGTGAATGGGCCCCCCAGGGAATACAAGGGACCTGGGGCGATCCGAACTCACCCTCCGCCACCAGTCAGGCTCCCCGCAGCTAGCCCTCGCCGCGCGGGGGCGGGGGCTTCCCGGGGAACAGGGCCCAGGCGCGGACTCACCCAGCGCCACCTGGCAGGCTCTCCGCAGCTGGCTGTACGGGGGCCGCTTCGCCTCCTTCTCCGCTAGGATCTTCTCCAGGGCCCGGGAGACGAACATGCTCTTGGTGCGGGTGTCCTGTTCCCGGGCCGGGGGCTGCATGGCCGAAGGCCCCGCCAGGGGAGGCGAACGGGGCTCAGAGGCTCCGGCCGCGTTGGGGCCCCATGATCTAGAAGAGGCGCGACTCCCTCAGCAGCGGCAATAGCGCCAGGGACACGGCGCCGCCATATTGGATCCGTCACGTGACTCCTCCAACGCTACCTTCCCCCGTCTTCCGGCGTGACCTCTGACCCCCCACAAAGTTGCCAATGGTGACGGAGAGGGCGGGGGTAGGAAAAGGGGAGGGGCCGGGACAGTGGGTGTGGCCTGACGGAGAGGCGTGTCCGTCGTGTCTGGGTTGATAATAAGGTCACAACTGGGGGGCCTGCAGAGGAGGAAAGGGGAAAGCCCCTCTCTCCCCCATTTCACACTGCTTCAGCCATTACTGCAGGATTTAAAGATTAATCTTTAATTTAAAATTGTGTCATGTGATTAAATCTCCAGGAATACGTCCAACCAGAATTGGCAACCCTAATAGTTACCCATGCTAGCTCGTATGGGTATGCCTAGCCTCTGCTACGATGGCAGCGTAGACATAGCCACAGTCAGGCGGCACCAGTGTGGCACCGTCACCACAAAGAGAGAAATGTCACTGTGCTAGGAAGTGACTCCGCATGCCACACCTCAACACCATTGCTTCTCAGTCAATGACATCATGTCATAAGCCAACATCGCTACTTCTTAGGACCTTGAACTCCTTCTGTCACAGGGCTGAACCCCCAAAATCAGAACAAAACGCATTTAGGTGGTAGAGAGTCGTGGTTGAGCCAATGAACGTTTGAGGACATTTTGTTGCAACTGTAACGCCGACAGACCCCGGTCATCCGCGGGTGGGATTGAACTAGGGAACCTCTGGAGCTTAGTGCGTGAGCCTGTACCGCATGAGCTAAAAGCCAACTACCTGTTAAATTAGTCTACTCTACAGCCTTAGCTAACTCTCTCTAAGTGGTCTTGGTACCACTGGGACATAACACCACACACAGGAGGTGTGTGGGTTACACATTGTCATCACATCAAATTGGCAGCACATTCATTGCCATATAATATTGCAATGTGATTAGGTCTGCTCCAAAAATATTAGGTATTTTATGTAAAAATAAAAAATGTTCTAAATTTGTCCCAGATTTGTTTTTATTTTTCAGTGAATCAAAATGAAAATTTCAAATTAAAAAGTTCAGTTTCTATTCGTATTGAAAAATTTCATTTGTTTTGGGTTTGTGTTCCCTTTGAGTAGAACCCTAGAAAAGTAGGGCTGAAAGGGAATTCAAGAGATTATCTAGTCCATCCCCCTGCCCTGAAGCAGGACCAAGTATACCGAGAACATCCATGACAGATGTTTGTCCAACCTGTTCTTAAAAACCTCCAATTATGAGGATTCTGCAACCTCCCTTTGAAGACTATTCCGGTGCTTAACTATCCTTATAATTAGAAAGTCTTTCCTAATATGGAACCTAGATCTCCCTTGCTTCAGATTAAGCCAATTACTTCTTGTTTTATCTTCAATGGACATGGGAACAAAAGATCACCTCCTCATAATAGCCCTTAATTTATTTTAAGACTGTTATCAGATCCTCACTCAATCTTCTTTTCTCAAGACTAAACATGCCCATTTGTTAAACGTTTCTTCATTGGTCAGGTTTTCAAATCTTTTATCATTTGACTTCCCTTTTGTCACAGCCAGATCTAGTAATCAGAGCCAGAATCAGCAAACACGAGATAGGAGTCAAGAATCAGCTGGATCAGAATACCAGAAGGTCAGAAGCAGAAGACAAAATGGAGGCCCAGATCAGGTGCCATGAAATCAAGCCGAGGAGGGGGAGCCACACAGTCCAGGGTAGGCTAGAGGCAGAATTGCTCAAACAGCTTCCTGTTCCTGCTGCCAGTCAGCCACTCTGGGACTCTGCCAATCAGACCTCAGGGGTGGAGCTTCACATTGGGAGTGGGCTTCATGGGTCCCAGGTAAGCTATTGCCAGTAGGCTGCCAGATGGAGGATAGGAGTGTGGCTGCTCTTGTGGGCTACATTCAAGCCCCCTGGCTCCTGACACCATTTTCCAGTGGGAAAAGGGAAAGAAATGGGAAAAAACAAAATATTAATTTTCTATTCAAATTGGGGGGAAAAATGAATTTTTTTATTTGAAATGAAATTAAATGAAAGCTTTCTAATCAAGACTATTTAAATGTTTCATTTCAATTCATTTTGTTGAAAAATCAAAACATTTAGAGTAAATTAATAAAATTAAAATGCATCATCGTGTTGGAGCTACTTAGCTACTCATTTATATAAATGTCTCAGTAGATAGTAGAAGGTTTGTATTTGGGACCAGCCCTGCACAACTGATCTTATGGGGGAAAAGGGAGCTCCAAAACCCTAATGCTACCAATGCTGGCACCTGTTGGACTTTTGAAAACTTGGCCTCATTTCTTGCCCCAGGGTTTGTGGGGATAAGCTATTACATGCCTATCTGATATCATTTAAAATGTGTAACTGATCTGTGGGAACCATCGGATCTTAGATATCCACATAACTTCAGTTGCACCCAGAAACAGATGCAGAAACAATTTAATGTTGCTTGTTATTTGTATGCACAAAATTATGAATACTGAAAGAGAGGCAATTTAACACAATTCTGTTCACTTGTTTAATGCCTTTCATCTCATGATCTCAACATACTTTATCAGTATTAACTTTCACAGCATTATCCCTATTTTATAGATGGGGAAACTAAGAAACTGTAAGGTTGAGAGACTTGAGCAAGATCATACAGTGAGGTAGGGCCAGAGCTGAGATGAGAATCCAGGATCCTAGACACCCAGTCTCCTTTTGTAACCACTAGACCCCTTCCTCTCTAATCTCTTTATCCTTTGACCTCAACAATAGAAGCCCATTGTGACACACTGTACCCCATGTGATACCCTGTATCCCATGTTCATGCATGTTATATGGTTATTATATATTATGTACAAAGTATGCCTGGTGAGGTATCATTTGAAAACTCACAAACTGCTGAATATTATTATCCTGCTGAAATGTGTGTAATATCACTGCATGTAAAATTGTGAGATTTTGCTATATGATTGTTACTGAAATATGCTGTAGTTCTGGGTAATGCCCTCAGACCATTTTCACAAAGGCACATTGGCACGCCAGCTGGGCGCTAAAAGGCCAGTATCTGCTTAATTGGAGAATCACCACCAGGGGAGTTATAAACAAAGTATTTACAATTCACCTGATGGACAGCTTGCAGAGGATGTACGCAATGGGACTGCTGACCCCATGACCCAGTAAAGACTTTTCCAGTACAAGGGGTTGGAATATAAGAAGGGGGGGAAAGGCCTCTGGCCACCTCTACCATCTCCTCTCCTCTCCCATGACATCAACAAATACCTAAAGAACACTGAATTAAGAGGAGTGGTCCCAGGCTGGAAAAAGAAGCAGCCTGTGAAATGAATTATAGCTAATGGTGAGATAACCTATTTTGTTTTTAGAACTATTAGCCTTGGTAAAGTTTAGGAATTAGATTGGTGTTTTATCTTTTTATTTCTTTTGTAACCAATTCTGACTTTTATGCTTTATCACTTGTATCATTTAAAATCTATCTTTGTCTAGTTAATAAACTTGTTTATTGTTTTATCTAAACCAGTGTGTTTGGTTGAAGTGTTTGGGAAAACTCTACTTAGGTCAATGGGGTTAGTGCATATGCATTACCCTTTGTTGGAATGACAGACTAATTTATGAGCTTGTGGGCTACTGAGCAGTACCAGACACACATTTCTGGGATACAAGGCTGGGACTGGGGGATATGTGGGTGTCGTCTTCTATCTATTCATGAATGGCTGGGAGAGCATTCATGTAAACATCTGGGAGTGATGTTACATACTAGTGGCTGTGCATGAGCAGGCCAGGAATGGCTGTTCTGACAGTAAAGCAGTGTAAAAGGCACCCCAGGCTAGAGAGATAGGGGACACAGCAGTTCAGTAGTCCACGTTGTACCTGGGGGAATGTCACACTTATAACACCCAAAATGATCTCTGGATTTTAATGTATTCCTATGGCTACCCCTACTGTTTGCTTGAGCTGCTACATGAAACATTTGTCATCATGGAAATGCAATGAGCTCAATTGTGTCAGAAAAATTACATGACATTTTAGACAAAAAAGTGAAGAATGTATACTATCCAATTGAAACTACTGGGGCAAATAAGGTTTTCTAGATTGTTATATGAGTGGGAATATTTCCAGGTCAACAGGGCTTTTACTCAACCCTTTCAAATGGCACCAAAGTGTCCTCAAGCAACAGGACTTTGATTTTTTCTTAACCAAAAGACACCATCAGGAGTCCAAGGTTAATATCTTTCTGAGGCTCTGGTTCAGTACTGACTTGGGAAAGAGTGACAGATGCTTTGTGACTAATCCCACTGCCCACAGGCCAATGAGGACTGTAGACTCAACCAGCACTAAAACAAAGAACTCAGAGGGAGTAGAATCAGTAATAATGGAGGATCAGAAGTGACAGATGCAGTATTTAGTGGAGATCATTTTAAAGCCTGCTCCCATAAGAAGTCCTTGGGTTTTCTTTGGAGATCTCCAATCCAAGAATGGATACAGTATAAGAGTGATTAGCCATGAGATCACAGTCTATTGTAGGTGTGAGTGCAAGCAAAACCTATTAGTTATCAAAGTTCTCTTGCAGCTAATAGTAGGTTTGGCCTTTTGGTGATAGGATGGAAATACGTAGTGTAACAAAAGGGGAGACTATATGGAAAGGTTAATATCCTCCTGGAGGGACTGTCTGCTGAAGTTATTGTAGGGCAACTGATGGGTACTTCCCTTTGCTTGAAATCAAGAAGGTGAATTTAGAATGAGTTTCGGGGTCGGGGGGGCGGGAATGAAGTAAATCAAAAGTTGCACATGTATTGGATTTATCTCACAGTCAAAAATCAAGTCCCCATCCCACAATCCCCAGTCCCTCCATTCACTGCCCCTTATCAGATCCTCCCCCAGAACATTCCTGAATTACACTGTCTTCTTGGCTGCCCAGCTGTTGCTTTTCTTTTCTGGGATAATAATATTTAACTATCTTAAAGGGAAGATGGTTGTGAAGCTGCATTCATTAATAATGCTCAAAATGCCCTGAGACCTTTGAGGAAGGATATTAAAGGAGTGTGAAGTTTTGTTATTATTTTAACCAAAGGTCTGTACATAGACAACAGGTGCGACTCCCCTCTGTTGAGAGATGCTGTACAATTCCACAGAGAAGGCCAGCTGCAGCCAAGAATAACAAACAGATGTCCTGGCACAGGTAAAGGTAATGAAAGAAGAGAAGTGATTTCACACATGAAGAAAATTAAATTCCATTTTAAAAGGCCTTAGTCCCCTGACTGAGAGCAGGAGAAAGGAAATGGCTTAAAGAAAACTAGTTTTTATTAGCAAGGGGCTGACATTGCAGTTTTAAAGCGACTAAGTTGTAGATCATATACAACAGGAAAACCTACCTGCTCTGGAACATTAGATCAGCATCAAGTTTTCAGGAAAAGTCCAAGCTGATGGCTATCAGAGTGACTCAGGCTAAGCGTGCTAGGATAGAGAAGCAGCCTTCACTACATCATCTTTGGCTCCAGCCTAGCGCAGTACACTGTCAGATAATTATTTTGGTATGTTAAAGGTACCTTCTAGTGGAAACCTGAACCCAGAGCTAAGCACACAAGTAGGTGCTAAAGTCATTTACTAATTAGGTTGTGCGGGGTATTGATAAAATAAAACAATAAATAGAAAAAACAAATGCAAATGATATTTAGTATAGTAAAATAATGATAAATAAGGAAACATTAAACTGAGAAAAAATGTGGTTTACCTACAGTTCCATAGGCCAAGTCACTGTAACCATGGCATTTTCTGGTACTGTATTTGTGACATGCCAGAACGATGTATTCTAGTGCAGGGATTCTCAACCTTTTCTTTCTGAGGTCCCCTCAATATGCTATAAAATCTCCAAAGCCCACCTGTGCCACAATAACTGTATTTCTCCATATAAAAGCCAGGGCTGGCATTAGGATGTAGCAAGCAGGGCAATTGCTCAGGGCCCATGCCACAGAGGGAACTGCAAAGCTAAATTGCTCAGTCTTCAGCTTAGAATATCAGGGTTGGAAGGGACCTCAGAAGATCATCTAGTCCAACCCCCTGCTCAAAGCAGGACCAATCCCCAGATAGGTTTTTAATCCCACTTCCCTAAATGCCCCCCCTCAAGGATTGAATTTACAACCCTGGGTTTAGCAGGCCAATGCTCAAACCACTGAGCTATGCCTCCCCCCAAGTATGGGGTTCAGGGCCCAGGGCTGCAGTCCTGTGTGGTGGGGCTTCAGCTTTCTGCCCTGGGCCCCAGCAAGTCCAATGCCAGCCATGCTTGGTGGACCCCCTGGAACCTGCTCACAGCCCTCCAGGGGGCCCCAGTCCCCTGGTTGAGAACCACTGTTTTAGGGTGTAAATGCTGTAGCAGACAGGAAGACTTATTCGAACAGGAGGACTTTGGAAGCTACATATCATGGTGATGGGAAAATTAGAAAGATATAGATTAATAATATCAAGTAAGATTAAATTAGATTGTAGGAACTATAAAAAATGTTTAAAAGATGGAGTTCATTGCAGGATTGAAGCTTTAATTTAGGTTTAATTTTCTGCTGAAAGTCCTCCTGCAACCTGGTAATTTATGTGTTTAGTTCAGGTTTTCTTTACAGAGCACATTCATTCTTGTTAGTATTTGAATTTGAAATATAGGCACATATTAATCCCCATTGACTTCAGTGTGTTCACGGCAGGGATAGATTTGGGCCAATCATTTGGCTCAACTTTTTATAGTAACCATATGACTAATTGATACTCCCTCTGAAAATTCATACTCCCTACAACATTGGACCACCATATAAAGAAAACGGGAGCTTCTGTAGTAGCAACTAACTTTATTAAACATCTAGAGAATTGCTTCAAAATACAGAATGCTAAATACTCCAGATTCTTCTCTGGTATTTTCCTGTGAAGTCCCAGTTTTCTACTGTTTCTATATATCCAATACACTACAGAATAAAACATGAGGCTAGATTCCTTAATAATTTTGTATTTCCCTTGTTTAATAAAGCATAGGTCATTGTTTTCTATCTTGCATAAACATTTGTGTGCCTCGTTTGAGAGTTTAATTACCAACATTGCATGTACAATCAGATTAAATGAAGATGCAAATAACTGCTTAGATATCTTATCAACAGCTTCCACCCCACCATCAACCTCAGCCTGGACCAATCTACACAGGAGGTCCACTTCCTAGACACCACGGTGCAAATAAGTGATGGTCACGTTAACACCACCCTATACCGAAAACCCACCGACCGCTATGCCTACCTTCATGCCTCCAGCTTCCATCCCGGACACACCACACGATCCATTGTCTACAGCCAAGCACTGAGATACAACCGTATCTGCTCCAACCCCTCAGACAGAGACCAACACCTACAAAATCTTCACCAAGCATTCTCAAAACTATAATACCCGCATGAGGAAATAAGGAAACAGATCAACAGAGCCAGACGTGTACCCAGAAGCCTCCTACTGCAAGACAAGCCCAAGAAAGAAACCAACAGAACCCCACTGGCCATCACATACAGTCCCCAGCTAAAACCTCTCCAATGTATCATCAGTGATCTACAACCCATCCTGGACAACTGCTGAGCTTCAGTTCATCTGCAAATTTGACACCATCAGCTCAGAATTAAACAAAGACTGTGAATGGCTAGCCAACTACAAAAGCAGTTTCTCTTCCCTTGGTGTTCACACCTCAACTGCTAGAAGAGGGCCTCATCCTCCCTGATTGAACTAACCTCGTTATCTCTAGCCTGACTCACTCTTGCTTGCATATTTATACCTGCCTCTGGAAATTTCCACTACATGCATCCGAAGAAGTGGGTATTCACCCACGAAAGCTCATGCTCCAATATGTCTGTTAGTCTATAAGGTGCCACAGGACTCTTTGCTTCTTTTAGATATCTTAGTGATGCAATTGTGCATAAGCATTTCTAAAAATCAGGGTTATGTGTTGTTTTTAAATTGTGACATTGTAGAAAGATAAGGTGTGCAGAATCCACAGGTGATGTCTCCCAGAGCCAAACCACTGATTTTCATGTAATTCTTTGGACATGTGCAGTTTCACAGTGATACTTCCTTCTGCATATAGTTTTAAAGGAAGCCTGACTGCCTTGCAGAACTGCAAAGTCTCCTGGGGTCACTGAACGTTGTGAGATGCAGCTCACAGATGTATAGCTCTGCTGCCTCTTTGTATAACTGTCTACTAAACGTTTTAGGAAAAAATAATGCAAAACCATAATGTGTCACATTTGTTGGAATAGCAGGAAATCAGCACAGTTTGTAGAACTGTAAACAACTGCAGGACCGTGCGCTGACTTCAGGATCTTGCTAGGGCTCTACATTTCAGTTTCAAGTTCCTCTCCTTTAGAAGTGATTCTCCCCAGTTGTCTCTCAGATAGATATGGCCACATCACTGCTCTGTCAGTTACATTTCTATGATTCTTCTCTTCTCAACCTCTGCAGGGAACATGAGAAAACGTCTCTTCATACTTGAGAAGGATTATGTTTCCATGCATCCAGCTCCCTTACTCTCTATAGAATCAAAGCTGTGTGCATGCGGATGTCAAGGGTTAGAATTCAGAGCATTATTCCAGGCAACTGCAGCAGCAGCAAAGGGAATGGAAGCTTATTTTTTTCCTGATTCAACATAGGCAATATGACACCTGTCGTACTAGCAGCACCAAATACAGCATTGTAAAATATTAAGGAAAAACTGCTACAAATACCTCATGATACAAACACAAGCCGCACACCTGGAGACTGCTATAATAGTAAGGGGGTGCAGAAAATACATGGGGAATTTTATGCCAATTTTATGTATGTAATTATTACAGCTATGTGCTCAAATAGCAAAGTTTTATTTGCATGTACAATTAGCTAGTTTTCAAACAATCACAGAAACTACATATGCAGTTTTAGTCACAATTACATGTCTAAATTATTTGAAAATCTGGTCTCATCTATTTTTCACTGTTTATGCTGTTCACATTTAGCATTTCTTTCAGTATGGACACTGAAAGCAGATGAGTGCATTTCAATTTTGTTTAGTCAAACTTTAAGATTCTTATGCACTAACAATCCTGCAGAATATGGATTACAAACGCTGCAGAAAAATGTCTGTTTAATATATTAGGGCTGTCGATTAATTGCAGTTAATCATGGGATTAACTCAAAATAATTAATTGTGATTAATTGCAGTTTTAATCGCACTGCTAAACAATAGAATACCAATTGAAATGTATTAAATATTTCGATGTTTTTCTACATTTTCAAATACGGTGATTTCAATTACAACACAGAATACGAAGTGTATATTATTTTTTATTACAAATATTTGCACTGTAAAAATGATAAAAGAAATAGTATTTTTCAATTCACCTCATACAAGTACTGTAGTGCAATCTCTTTGTTGTGAATGTGAAACTTACAAACAGATTTTTTTTTGTTACGCAACTGCACTCAAAAACAAAGCAATGTAAAACTTTAGAGTTTACAAGTCCACTCGGTCCTACTTCTTGTTCAGCCAATCACTAAGACAAACAAATTTGTTTACATTTACGGGAGATACTGCTGCCTGCTTCTTATTTACAATGTCACCAGAAAGTGAGAACAGGCATTTGCATGGCACTTTTGTAGCCGGCATTCCAAGGTATTTATATGCCAGGTGTGCTAAACATTCATGCTTCGGCCACCATTCCAGAGAACATGCTTCCATACTGATTCCGTTCATTAAACAATGTATTAATTAAATTTGTGACTGAACTCCTTGGGGGAGAATTGTATGTCCCCTGCTCAGTCTTACCCGCATTCTGTCATATATTTCAGGTTATAGCAGTGTCGGCTGATGACCCAGCATATGTTGTTCATTTTAAGAACATTTTTACTGCAGATTCACAAAATGCAAAGAAGGTATGTAACGGTGCAGACCCACTACCATGGCACCTCCTGCTGGTCGTGCTGGGAATTAGCTCTCTTGGACCATCAGGGCGCCTTTTACTAGCAGCCTCTCACTCGCCATTACTTCTACTTCCTCCACCGTCTCCACCATCTGGACCCCCGTCGCTCCCAAACCGCAGCATCCTCCTCAGGACACGGCTCTCCGGCTGTGCCCAACTGTCTCCCTGCTTTCAGGGGAAAGGTGGTCCTCAGTCCCTCCAATTGCCTCAGCAGACAACTGCAGTCTCTAGTCTAACCCCTGGCTTCAGGGGCAAACTGCAGTCTGGATTTAGGCCACTCTCCTCATAGGCAAGTCGGAGTAAAGGGGCAGGGGGACCCAGGCCTGCCCGCTACTCTGGGTCCCAGCCCAGGGACCCTATAGCCGTAAACCACTTACTGCCCTTCCTCATATTCCCACTGCCAACTTTTTCTGGGCCACTTCCCCTGTAGCCCTAGCACCTTCCCTGCCCCTGCTTCAGGGCCTCAGTCTGGCCATGGTCAGCCAAAAGCTCCCCTATTGCTCCGCTACCCTACCCAGCACGGCAGTATCTCAGGCGCTCCTCGGCCAACAGTCTTTCTCCCTTGCCCTCCAGGAAGAAACTGCCTTTTACTCTGCTGAACAGCCCTTTATATATGGGCTTCTCCAGAAAGCCTTTTCCTGATTGGCTCTCCCAATAAACCCTTTCCTGATTGGCTGGGTGCTGCACAGCTTTTCCAAGGCTGCCTTAACCCTGCTTCTGCCTGTGTGGGGCAGCCACCCCACCCCAAGGTGAGATTTCTGAAGATAGATACAGAACTTGACCCAAGGTTTAAGAATCTTAAGTGCCTTCCAAAATTTGAGAGGGACAAGGTGTGGAGCATGCTTTCAGAAGTCTTAAAAGAGAAACACTCAGATGTGAAAACTACAGAACCCGAACCACCACAAAAAAAAAAGTCAACCTTCTACTGGTGGCATCTGACTCAGATAATAAAAATGAACATGCATCAGTCCACACTGCTTTGGACTGTTATCAAGCAGAACTCATCATCAGCATGGACACATGTCCCCGGGAAGGGTGTTTGAAGCACGAAGGGACATATGAATCTTTAGCGCATCTGGCACGAAAACATCTTGCAATGCCGGCTACAACAGTGCCATGCGAATGCCTGTTCTCACTTTCAGGTGACATTGTAAACAAGAAGCGGGCAGCATTATCTCCTGCAAATGTAAAAAAACTTGTTTGTCTGAGCGATTGGCTGAACAAGAAGTAGGCCTGAGTGGACTTGCAGGCTCTAAAGTTTTACATTGTTTTATTTTTGAATTTTTTTTTACATAATTCTACATTTGTAAGTTCACCTTTCATGATAAAGAGATTGCACTACAGTACTTGTATTAGGTGAATTGAAAAATACTATTTCTTTTGTTTTTTTACAGTGCAAATACTTGTAATCAAAAATAAATATGAAGTGAGCACTGTACACTTTGTATTCTGTGTTGTAATTGAAATCAATATATTTGAAAATGTAGAAAACACCCAAAAATATTTAAATAAATGGTATTCTATTATTGTTTAACAGTGCGATTAATCACAATTAATTTTTTTAATCGCGCGATTAATTGCAATTAGTTTTTTTAATCACTTGACAGTCTTAATATATATATTTGGAACTTAAATTCATGGAAACATTTCTATTGGTCTTGGGTTTTGCAATGATTTAAAAACTAAAAAACTAAATTTTGAACCTGACAAAGTTTCTTTCAACAGAAAGGTGATTCCAGAATGCACTTTGCTCTGCAGTGATGTTAAAACAACAGTGTCTAGCAGGGATCTCGAAGCACTTTACAATGGAAGTTAAGTTTCACAACCCCTCTGTGTGGTAGGTCAGTATTAAAGGGCAAAATTCATGCCTGCTATAAATTTGTTGAAATTAATGAAGTTACAATAGGGATGAATCTGGCCCATAATATCCATTTTGCAAATGAGGAAAGTGAGGCTCGGAGAGATTAAATGGCCTACGTCACCGAGCCAGGCAATGGCAGAAAGGGAAATAGAGCCTAGAAGGGAAACAGAGCTGACTCCCAGTCCTGTGCGGTAACCACACAAAGTCTGGAGTAGAGGACTGCAATTTTGGAGAGTATTTTTACAGGTCTAAAGGATTGTTTTGAAAATACACTATAAGGCTTAGTATTTTTCATGCTGGGCTATTAAATTGCATGAGGCATTTTCAAAATACCCCTCCAGATTTGTGACAATATCCTGCAGGGTTGCAGCCCTGGTCTATGTCTTGATCCCTTGAAGTGTCCCCACACCACTGCAGAGTGAACAGCTTTCTGTGGGGTCCCACAGCACTGAAGGATAGTTTTGGTGTCATGCGCCCCATTGGTAGAGTGGATTTGCATTAAGGGCTAAAACACTGATAGTATTATGTGGGGTCTGATTACAGTTTTCAAACCAGAAATCTGGGTCAGAAAGGCAAAGGCTGGGAATCAGCTTTTCAGGTTAGTGTTGATTCAATGTGTTCCTCACAGTGAATTAGTTAGGAAGGTTGCCGTGCTTTGTATGACTCGGCTGCTTCCTTGAATTCTTCCTCACAGCTCCACTGCAGCTCTACTACAGCAAAAGCTTTCACATCCTTTCCACCGGCTGTCTCAGTGACTGAGCCCCATCTCATTTAATTTGTTCTGATCTGTGGGGCAAGAAATTCAGCACAAACTTAAAAGCGTCATCACTGATAGAACAAAAACTAAGTGACAATTTTAATTTTTTTTCTGACTGGTTTCATTTAGAAAAGAAAGGGATTAATATATCTCCCCAACAGTTGGAATTCAAGCTGTGTCACCTCCGGATAAATCATCCCTCACTGCGGGAGGGAGAAGGAAAGGAATCGAGATGGGCTAAAATGCAGAGTAAGGGAGAGCTGGAAGAGGAGAATAAAGAAGAGAGAGCTAGGTCAGCTGTGGTAGTGAGCTCTGCAGTCAAAGGGAAATCTGTGTCTGTGATTTGACTAGTTTCACAAGACACATCAGTGCTGAAGTCTGTATCCTAGAAGTGGGTAAGCATATGCTAGAGGGTACATGACAGCCCTGCTTGTACTCCTGGCCAAAGGCAGTATTTGGCCTTTTAGTGTAAGTTAAGTAGGCAGCATCAGATGAAAAATCTCTGGTGGGGATTGTGACAGATAACCTTTGGTCTGTCAATAATTCATCTTTGATAGAGTGCAAAGATAAAATTAAGAGGGAGCTATGTGACAAGTGAATCCTGTATCTTTAAAGGCAAACAGTCCAGCCAGGGCAAATTAACAGGATAGAAAGTGTGGCCACTGGGTTAGAAAAAGAAGCCAACTGTCCATAGAGTGGAGGATGCTTATTAGGAACTAAGGGCCCAATTCTTATTTACACTAAGGCCCTTTTACACAATTACCCTAATTTTAATGCCCCTTTATGCTCCCAGAGTGGTGTAAAAGGGGCCTTAGTGTACATGTGAATCAGGCCCAAGATGTGGCAGGTGTACAGGAACCTGCACTGTTTATCCAAAGCAGTGATGGGGAACCCATTTGCAATGGACATGTCAAAAGACACTGGAATCTCCCCCTCTGGAGAAAACGGGGCACACCTCTGTGTGTGTGGAGGGGCTGGTGGGGAGCCTGTCTGGAATTAATAAATCACATGTCACAAAAACATGAAAAGTATGTCAGTGGTAAGTCAGGTAGGAAGGAAGAGATGAATGCTGCCTTCTCACCGGGTCTCACACACAATCCTGCCAAGAGGACTGGGAAGAAAGGGACAAGCTGGACCGGAGAGAGCACATTTCCTAGAAATGTCAGATGTTACTTATTTTCCTGTGACAGCATGAAGAGGACTGCTCTAGATTAGCTATTGCAGACCACAAGACTAGCTATTTTATACGCACTGTTTCTCTTGCTTTAATCTGATTCTTTTACTTGCTCTGTTTTTAATAAATCTTGTATTACTGCAACTCATGTGGTTTTAGAGTGTGGTTTGGGAATTTCACACAGGCCATCCCGGAGGGGGGAAACCTTTCAACTCTGGGTTTGTCTAGATTAGGAAAAGAGGCTGAGGTTAGGTGGGGTTAGCTAACATGTGTTTAACCCTGATCTTTCCCCTAGTGTGAAGAGAGATTAACATCTTGTTACTGGATTTAGTTAATGGAAATTGATCCTAGGGGGGAATTTAGGGCTCACCAATGCAGCCTTCTCCTCAGGGACCTGGACAGCCTTTCCTTCTGCCCTCTGTTCATGGAATTCAAACTGTCTTTCCTCCCTTGACACAAGCTCGTCTCTCTGGGCCTTTCCTTTCCTAAAGCCTTCTCTGGCATCTTCCATGCTGTTTCTCAGCAAGGAATCACTGGTCCAGCCCCCAGCCCTGGGAGAGCTGCTGCTTTCACCAGAGTCTCCCTCATGCTGAGCTCAGAGAGATCTTATATCCTGCTTCCCCCAATAAGCCTTTCTTGCTCCAAGTCATATGCTCCCATCAAGGGATTACAACCAGACTGGGAGCATGGCCAAAGCTTCATAGTAGGTGTGGTGGGCCGTGCCTTCCCTTAAAGGACCAGCATGCTCTGGTACAGTCTGTCAGATTGCAAACAGTTTCTGCTCTCTAGTCTGTAGCTCCTGAGAATAATTCTTGTGCTTCTGAAGCTAATTATCCTCCTGTTTATAACCGTGTCTCACTGCTGGTCATAACAAAAACTTTTTTCAGCAAACACAGTGACCTTCTGTGCCTTAGTTTCTAGGGATGCTTTTACAGATCCCTTTCTCTGGATTTTGAGGCCTTGCACGTATTGTTACTCAGATGAGACTCAAACAGCTCTTGCACATTAATTCAAAATTGTTAGGAGCCAAAGAGGTTTGGAAAATTGCTGGTTGAAGGTAATTCCCTTCCTTTTCCATTAGGAGTGGGGTACAGTAAGCTGCTGCATGTTTGTTAGGATCTAAGAGGGTAATATTGCAGAACGGCCTCTGCTCAAGTATTAGTTAATGTTGGGTTTAAGGCAGAAGGAGTCAGATTGCCTGTTATACGATTTGACTAGGTAGGTGTCCAGGATACCATAAAAGACACCAGAGTTTCAAACAGTAACAAAAATCCAAGTTTATCCAAGCCATAACATGAGAAATGCATGTATGCTAGAAACCCTGGTTCCATGTGTCCCTGTCTCACAATGCAGCTGTGTGTGTGCATGAATCCATTATAACTGCACATGCCTACTTATACTGTTGTTATGAGATTAAACATTGCTTTGATAGTACTGTGGACACATGAGCTTTTCTGACTGGCTGCCAATGAGGTTAGACTCATGTGAGTAATGTGAAGTAATTGCACAGACTATCTATTCTTATTTATTGTGACAGTCCAGGCAGACCACTTCTAAGGGACTGCATTTATGAGGTAGTCAAAGTCACTAAGTCTTTGTGACTCCTAAGAGCCATTAAGGCATGCAACAAAATACTCTGCCTGTTACAGTTTGATTTCATAGTCTGGAGTTTGCACAGATCTGATCTCCACACCTTCATGGTCAGTTTCTCAGAACATCACCTGGCCAGGGAATTTGATTTTTTAAATGCATTACAACTTATAGAGCTCTGTTCATAGTGGTTAAGAGTCACATTGAAGACAAGGTCCTTTCCCCAGAAAGCTTGCAATATACTTCAAGTAACTACAATACACTGGATAGCCGTTAAAATGCAAGAGGTTGAAGGGTAGTACTGGTGTGGAGAAGACTGTAGGAGGATTCATGATAAAAGTTCTTATAGATATATGAAGAGGGTAATGGGGTGCATGACTCAAAAGCAGTGTCAAGCATAGAAGGAGGGAAGAAAAAAAGTAATGAAGCCAAGAATGGGAGAAGGAGCTAAGAGAAGACGTTAGAAAAGAGAATTTAGAGGAATGTAGGGAATGAGAGCTGGAGCATGTAGTATGTAGGAGCTCTCTCTCTCTCCATCCATCCATCCATCCATCCATCCATCCATCCATCCATCCATCCATCCATCCATCCATGATATTTCTAATGTATACATCACAATAGAACCTTGGCACTGGTACTGAGATGAAGGCAGGGTGAAGTTGTGCCCAGCCTTACAGGTGTGATCACCAAAGCTTGAACTCAGTGTAGAAAAATAAAGGAACCCTGTGAAGGACTTTAGAGGAGGAACGTGGCAGGCATGAAGTCTCACTTCCAGCCTGTAGAGAACAGCAGGGCTATGTCAACTACTCTTGGTTCCTCTAAATCAACCATCCGAAGATGTTGGCCATGGAGAAGGAATTCCACCCACTCCTTCACCACTAATCAACACTAAGCTATCTCTGAAGAGCAGTTGCAGAAGGTAAGTTAGGTCAGTGTCCTGATTGATTCCGAACACTTTTGCAGAAATGTACTGGCAGTCTTGGTTAGGTTTAATGTTCTCTATTGAGTTCAGTCTGATTCTGTATAATCCATATTCTGGACCTCTAAACTGACATGGAGCCCTTCTACTTAAGCTGGGCTGACATTTGTCAGGAGGTCTGGAATGCAGAAAGGAGAGTGAATCTCTTTTTCTTCTCTGACTACTATGATTCAGCACCATAAAGATACATGCTTTTAAAGTATATAATAGGGGAGGTTTCCTTGAGGATTCTCTGTTTTAAATGGTGCACTGTATTTCTTGGATCAGGAAACAGCCTGGTGAAGTGGGAGAAAATTCAGTCTGCCCCATATGAGTCAGAAAGCAGCAGTGATTCCAGTCCATATACAAAACTGCGCAGGGAAAGGGGATGAGAACGCCTTGCCAACAATATATCACCCATGCCACAGGGGGTGGGATTTTGGAAAGCAAGTTAATGGCGGGGAGAAAAAAGCTCCCTTATCGTCCCCTGGCTCTTGGGCACAGCTCGATCAGCAGCAGTCAGCTAAAGGCACTTGCTTGTGTCTGAATACAAACCTTTAAAGTGTCCAAGGGCCCAGGCAATCTTGTGGGGGTGGAAAGGAATATCTAAGGCAAAAAAAGCCAGATTTTTTTTCCAGAACACAAAACCCTGAAATAATATGTAAATTAGCCATTTCCAGTACCTCAGCCTAGGATGCGGATGGGCCATGCGGCTGAATTAGGAAAAGATATCCCTGGTAGCACACAAAATTCAAAGAAAGACTTGTATTAACTTCGTTTTCAGTTTTCCAGATTGGTCCAGCTAGTTCTGTTTTCACTCTCCCCAGAGGCTCAAGGCATCACCAGTGCTGAGGCGTCTGTGTTGAATGCCTGTCATCAGCAGAGTTGCTTCCTCTCACCATAAATTCAAAAGCTGCTTGAATCCCAATAACTTGAGATATTCCAGCATGTCCAGCTCACAAAGAGTTCCCAACTCAAGGATATCAATTCATGACTGCCACTGGGCAATAAACTGCACTGACAGGCATGACTTCATGCAAGCCAGGAGAGGTTAATATGAGAAGCAGTGAATGTCAGAACAGTTTATTTCCAGGCTGGCAGCATTAAATTAATATCGTTGGGTCTGAAATCTCTGGAACAGGGCTCACCATATCACATTGCACTGTTTTTCTTGGCAGGAGGAGTATCTGATCAGCAGGAATTATTGAAATGAAAAGGTGAGTTCCAGCCTTACAAAGCTGTATCAAAACTGCTTCCAGGCGTTCTCAGCCATTTGTCTGTAATCCATTGTGGATGTGTCAGCAATGGCTTCTTGTGCTTTGTGTTGCAAAACTGTGGTGCAGGGTGTGGTGAATCCCTGGATGACGATTGGTCAGTTGTTATACATGCTAAGAAAAGAATTAGGCTTCATGAGTATTCCTGAGAAAGTACCAGAGCAAATCACCCGCTCCTTTCTTGTGACTTGTGTTTAGACTCATTTCCAGTTTTTCCTACAATTCCCTGGGAGTCAGCATGATGGATATTTGCTTTTGAGTGTCAGTGCAATTCTAGCCTATTGTTGGTCATGCTCATGTCTAACCAGAGAGCAGCCATTACTTAAAAATCTATAGCTTACTGTTTGTGCTTTGTCTTCTGGAAGGCCCCACATGCTCACAAGGGATGGATGAACTATTTCAGATGAAACAAGAACTGGCCCAAATGGAATAGAATTTTAACCTTTTACAAACAAATAACGTTTTAGGTGGTTTATTTTAAATTTCCTGGCTTTGTCTGGATGCAGAAATACCATAAACAAGGCTGCTGTTTGATTGAAAATGGGGTCAGGTTTGCTGGGCTAGCTCGATATGCTGTTGAGGCATTTGTGACCTGAACTCCCTGGTAACCTCAAAAGAAAACCTGCTCTTATGAGATTTCCAGACCAAGTCATTTTGAATAAGCACCTGCACTTTCCCCTTCTTCTCTTAACCTCCAAACTCTGGTGATTTACCCTTACGGACCCTTACGTTTCTTCTTCCTTTCTACCCTTCACTCTAGCTCCAATATAACCATCTTTCAGATCTTCACCATTAATGAGTGCAGAATCCTATCTGCTGGAGACTGATTCATCTGTGTGAGGCACACAGAGTCCCAGAGGGTGATGATTGAGGAAGAGGCGCTGGTGATCATGAGTCTCTGCTGCCCGTGCCCCTGCTTATTCAACACATCAGAGTTTTCCATTACAGCTAAGATTATTTAAAGAGACCACAATTTTCAAAGATGAGTGCATTACCAGGACAACCATGTCCTCAGCATTTGCACCCTCAGATCAGCACATAATACTTGTTTTATTCATTAAAGTGCAAATCCACTCCCAAGCAACCAGCCTGAGTATCCAAGGAGAAACCTTTTTATAAAGCCATGGAGCAGAAGCAGAGACACTGCATGGAGGCTACTCCAGCGTAGCACTCTCCCTCCACTGAGAGATAGGCCATACTCAAGGATCTTCCCTTCTTAGTTCCCCAACCAAATCCAGCCTTCTCCTTGCACCGCAAAATTGCACTAGTCCTTCTGCTGGGAGGCATTCTGTGCCTACCACAGAAGGGAATAATGTGCCCCTCAGCATTAATCTGAGGTTAGATAGGACATGTCCTATTGAAGGTTTCATATTGGATACATGGATCCATGCCACTAAGTGGTTTCAGCCTGAAATCCAGGTTTTTGGGGAGAGGGGTATTCATTGATTTTACCAGCTCTAAAAGGAATAGAAATGGTTCCATGACATTTAAAACATAAACTAGTTCAGTGAAGGAGGAGTGGGGAGCAGTTTAAGCCTTCCTTCCAGTGCTAGGAATCCAAACCTCACAGCATTGCATGAGAAGGAAAATTGGAAACTGACTATACTAGTTTCACTGCCGGAGCTGAATGAGGTGCACACAGTAAACAAACTTCAGTGGTGAGAAAAAGTACATTTGACTTTAAAAATCCTTTCAGCTTTAAACATCTGAGATGTTATAAGTAACACAGGTAACGATATTTGTTATGATTTTGTAAAATATTATGTTGGCCTTGCCTGCCATCCTTTAACCTGTGTTGAAGTTCTTTAACTCAAATATGAAGAATAATTAGTAAACAGCTCCCCAAACACTGCCGCTTGATTTTTTTTTGAAGTAAACTTAATTCAATGAACTTGTCCAGAGTTGTTGGAACTCAAGATGAGCTTGATTGAAAATAGGGCCAGGCTTGCTGGTATAGCTATACCCATATGCTATGCTATCAAAGTGCTCCTAGTGTGTACATAGTTTATACCAGCAAAACAATGCTTTTGCCAGCATAATTTATTCCAGTCCACACCCCAAGTGAAATAAGCTGTATTAGCAAAAGCACAGTTTTGCCAGTGCAACTGTGTCGGTGTTAGGGGCTTTGGCCAGCACAACTATGTCAGTCACAAGTCACACCTCATTGCACCCATGACCAACATAACTGGCAAAAATGTGTAGTGTAGATCTGGCCTAACTCTTATAACAATAACACAAAGCCTGATTCTTCACTCACCTAGTGACTGTAAATTCCATTAACTTCAATGGAGTCACTCCTGATTTATAGTGGTGTAAGTCACAAGAAAATCAGGCTCCGGCAGTTCATTTATTCCCATAGTTAGACTCATCTGCTAAAAGCTGCATGTAGCTGAGTCCAGTCTCAGTTCTTATTTAATTATGTTTTCAAGCATTTATGAATCTTTCTTTGCAAAAGAGATGGAGTTGGTGGGCCAGATCATTAGTTGGTGTAAATAGGCATCGAGCCATTGATTTTTATAGTGTTCTGCTGATTTACACCAGCTGAGGATCTGGCCTGATGTCTGCTGTATATGTATACGTTTTTCTTTCTTCAAAATCTGCAGCAAAGAACAAGCATGTTCCCCTGGAATGTCTTTACTGACGGTAAGAAAGACAGAGAAGTTAAGGCGCTTAAGTCCCTTGCACATTCCACAGGATCTGGTCAATGCTCTGTGGAGATAGTACTTCTCACTTTAATGTCTTGATATTTTCTATGTACCTACTGAGGATAAGGTTTTCAAATAGGTATGTTTCAAATAACTCACCCATTCATGATCAGAAATGTGACTCTGCAAAATTGATCAACCTGGGACTGTCCACATTTGCTCCTGCTGTCTGTGTGCCTGATTCTTCTCTCATTTACATCGGTGTAAATCAGGAATAACTCTGCTGAAGTCAGTGGAATTACAGTGGTGTAAAACTGACATAAGTGAGAGAATAAGGTTCCACATGACTTTTGAGTGACTTTTGCTTAGTTTATTGACAAAAACGAAAACAAGGTTTTTACTCCTGTCAGCAGCATAGCAGAGCAAATAAAACTGAAGAAGAGAGAGCTAGATTCAAATTCACTTCATGCATCGTCAACCAAATTACCAGTTATGTTCCGATTTAGGATCTGTATTGTAGGGGAGGGATAGCGCTGATGTAAAAAACAGAAAGGGTACCACTGGGTTTTCCAATACTGGCCTGGGCTGGCAGTTTTACAGCAATATTTTTGACTTGTAAACCGAGTGAATGTTTTCCCCTTCAGCTGATATGTTTGTATCTGAATTCCCAGGGAGCATGTCTGTCCCTGCCATCATGCCCTCTCGGGAGCTCAGTCTAAGTATGGCACAAGAATAACTTATTTGGAAAGAAAATATTCTGCAGCAAATTGTGCATCCTTTGGCAGCTGGGTGTCCTTCCCAAGGACAGGCTGACAGCCTCTGAAAATGGCCGTATAAATCTCCAGAAGGCTTTGAGGACCCCAGTCCTTAGCAAACCCATTCACCACACTTTAAATTGACCTCACATGAGTAAGGTAGAAAGGAACCTATGCATTCCATGGGAGCCATTCTGTCTGGTTGAGTCATCATTAACCCTTTCCATTCTCTAAACAGGCCCCCTCTGAGTTATTTCCAGTGCCTTAAAACAAGACTTTATGCTTTTACTCTCATTAAATCAACTGGTTTGGTAAAATGCATTTTTACAGGCTCAATAACATTAATAATCCTGAGGAACTGGAAAATGCAACCATGGACCATCACTGGATGATAGATTATAGTGGCCCAGTAATATCATACCCCTCTTATATTTCCAAGTGCCAGGGACAATGTAACAGAGGACTTCCCTCAGCTATAATAAAAATGAATCTGACATTTTTCATTGTATCATAAGAGAACTGCACTTCCACAGCAGGTTCCCACAAAACCTCCCCTAAACTGGCCAAACTGGATAAAGCACGGGCTCCATGGTGGAGAATACTAAGGCTGTTATTTATACAGTGTTTTTTCTGAGTGTGTCACCTACTTTACTGTGCCAGAAACTTGCCTCTCAGTAGGTAATGTTATTATAGACACACCAGCTGTGCCCACATGTGGTCAGGGGGAAAGGCAACATGGGATCTTCAAACACAGCAACGTGACCACAGTCTTTAGGTACTCTCATTTCTGCTTTCTTGAAATAGAATCTTCTTCTTCTTCTTTTTCATTTATCATCATTTTTTAAAATAGAAAATGTATGAGTCTGTCAGCCTGGCATAGAGGTGGCAGGCTGCAGCTGGAAATAGGCTAAGACAAAGGGTGCTTGATCTGTTTATACCAAATAATCAAGTGTTTGACCCACACTGTGGTCTTGAAGGCTGCATTGAGATACAGAGAAGTATTTGCAGAAGGAGAGAACAGATATTTTTAAACTTGTAATGAAAAAAAAAAAGTACAGACTGAACTTTAGGACCAGATGATTATAATTGTTGATTACTTGTATTATGGCAGTTTCAAGTTGGAACTTCCAACAGGACTGGGCTCCTAGGACTGGTTGAGATGGTTCCTACCCTGAAGAGCTTACATTCTGAGTGCTCACAACTGCCACAAAACCTTTCCCACCAGGACTGTAGTATAAATGGAGCTGCAAAAAGCAGGTCAGGTTTTAGGAGGGACCTAGTTTGGTGTGATACCAGGGGCTCAGGAACACAAGCTAGTGACCAGGGTGCCTGCAATCAGACAAATGCTGGCCTCTCCACATGCCCAGTAAAAATTTCTTTCCTACAACTCTGCCTGGCTGGCACATCTTTCATTGCTAATGGAACAAGCACATGCTTGAATTTTAAAATCCCTTTGCTCTGGGTGTGCTCGTGCCCCATGAATGTGGGAGCCCCTGAGTTTTGTTCACACAAATGCTTGCAGAAAGCAAACACTCATCTTGCACACTCGAGTATTCGCGCTGGAAGTGAAGGGGTTTTTATTGAAGAGGACACTGCTTGACTCAGCTAGCAGGGGGGTTCTGTAAAGCCCCCTCACGAGAGCCTTTGCACAGAGATAATTAAACAAGCCAGAGAGGGATCTAGCTGCATCTTTTGCAGGTAGGGTCATACACATACAGTTAATTTGTGTGTATGTGATGAGAGTAAATTCCATTCAAACTCTGTACTCAGCCAGTAATACACAGGGTAACCTGACTTTTCTAGGAACAATGCCCTGCATAAGCTCTACATTGCCCAGAAAGGGAAAAGCTTTCACATTTTCTAAAATGCTTTAATCCTGTTTATCTGCAACCTGTGCCTAAGCTATCTTTTGGCTGATTGGAGTCTCATTGATCCATCCAGGAACCAAAACATTTCTATGCAATTTACATGACCAATCACAGCTACAAAGCACAACTTGAATTCTAACCACCGACTGTCAGATACTTACTGTGAGCTGCGAATGTTCAGATCAAAAATTTGCAAAATCTGGATAAGTAAATGGGCATAACGAATAAGCCTGAACCTTATGGTCTGTATGGGAATAATGGCTCTGTTTGGGAATATTCCATGAGCAGAAAAAGGAGCTATTTCCTTGACCAAATGATTTTCTGTGAATTATTTGCCCGGCTCTGCTCACAGTTCCCACTGGCTTCAGTGGGAGGTGCCAGGTGCCCAGCACTTTTAAAAATCAAGACACTTATGTAGGTGCCTAGATGTGGCTATAGGAGCCCTTCTTTAAACCTGGTCCTGTTCCAAGCATGGTTAAATGACATAGCACTTGAAAATCATCAGCAGCTGGCAGCCCATCTGCATCAGGGTTCCCAGTGTTGCTAACACCAGGAGAGCTGGATGTCTATGCTCAGAAACTTGTCTCCTTCCTCTTCTGAAAACAATAGTAACCGTTTCCTAGGTAGGTGGATTTTTTCCAGTCTGTCCTTGCTCTGGTTTAAACCAGTTTCCTCCACTTGAGGGCACCAAAGATCTAACCTAATTCCAGAAAGTGAATAGGCACTTCCCAGTAGAGTCTGTGTGTCTCTCTGAAGCATCCAAAGAAGTGAGGTTTTTACTCACAAAAGCTTATGCCCAAATAAATCTGTTAGTCTTTAAGGTGCCACCAGACTCCTTGTTGTTTTTGAAGGATTTCATGTGGCACGAAAAAAAATCATACCTCAGGCGTAGCAATTTAGAAATAAATGATCTTCAACCACACACACTAAGATGATGAAATCTCATGTGTGTGTGGGGGTGAGAGGCCGTTTCCAATAGTTCAGAGCCCAGCTGCCCAGGGCCAGATTCTGCTCTCACCCATGCTGGTGGAACTAAAAGCAGAATTAAATGCTCCCCCCCCCCGACAATTAAGGTCATATCTCTGGCGCTCACTTTGAATGAACAGCACTCATCCACACGTGTGAATCAAGGCATCTGCATGTGCCAAACTTAGCACATTTGGGCCACATCTTAAAGTCCCTTCTCAGCTTTCTCGGAGTCCTTCCTGAGACAAAACTGTCACTGGTCTCTGTTGGAGTTCTGCCTGAGGAAGGAGCCTCAGTGAAAACTGAATAGGGGTCTGAAGATTTGACCCTTCATTTTCCTCTATCATACTTGTCCCCAGTTTGCTCACAGTCTTTATAGGTCTCAATTACTTGTGAAGCTACCCTTCAATAAGTTCATCTTTGGCAAACTCTGATTCCATAGCACATTTCAAGGGTTCATTTCATTCAGCCCCCCTCTATCTCCCCACTCTCTTTTTAAGTTGCTGTTTTTGCCCTAGGTTTCCCCAGTTATCTATATGGCAGCCTTTGTTTAGACAAAAATGATCTATAAGCAGAACCTTTGCTTTCCTCACAATTGCATTTTCATGCAAGCCACATAGCACTTGCTAAACCCAATTTACAGGCCCCATAGGTAATGAAATCAATGTTAAATTAATGTCATATGCGAAGTAATATTTCTACAGATAAATCATACGTGACTAATGTATTGGTCATGCTGAATATGTTTTAAATAACAGCCTGTGACTATTTATAAAGTATTTATTTGGATGAATCTAGCAGTTCATTTGATGTGTTTACAATGCACTTGAGCTACTGCACCATTTGTTTAACATGCTGACACAATTGGTTCACATATTTTATTCCTCTCTTTCCTCTGTAAACTTTTCAGAATGTAGCCTCTGATTTTGCATACAAAATTATTTACAGTCACAGAGCAGTGAGATATTCATGTACAAATCATTATGCATGCAAAATCAGAGGCTATCTTGAGGATCCTTGTAAAATACATCCCTCTAGAAGCTATTTTCACTGTGTTAAACCTTGGCTACTAATCCATATTATTTGTTACTTGGACTATGTTCCCCACTTCCTATCCTGGAGCATAGGCATGTGTTACTAATGGCCCCTCCTCCATTTGCCAGTGTGGCATGCAGTACTGTCAACCCCAAGCTAAACTGCAATGGAGCCTAGAGGAAGTAGTTTCCCACCAACTACTCACAATACATTAATTTTCTGTGTGGTCTCCTGGATTTCAGGGTCCCTCACTGAGCTGGAGATTGAAGGCACACAGGGGATTAGGAGCATAAAAACTGTTGAAATTGAGAAGCATGAAGGACCCCTTCCAAATGTGCTTGGATGCCCTTTGACAGGTGAGTGCTTGTCTGCATTCCCAATTAAGCAAGGTATCTACAGTGTATCTGTGGTCACTGAGGACAGAGAGAAAAGGGAAGGAAAAGGAAAAGCAAGGGGAAGCCAGAACAAAGGGAGCCAGCTGAATCAGATGATGGTCCCAAACACTCTGGAGAAAGAACATCAAGACCCACACAGTCTCCTACTCTTCTCCTACTGATCTATCTTGTCATTAGTACAGAGCTACATCACCACCATTCATCTCAAGAGTCCCCTTGATTCCACTGCTGACCAGAGAATCTTAACCCTGTCATACCCACATAGCGGCAAAAGGGAATATGAGCCAACTAGCAAACTTGCAAGGAATCACATCAGCACTCATGAGACAGGACAAGATTTTCAGAATTGAATACCTCTGATCTGCATGCACAACTACAATGATTGCAATGTAAACTGTCAACACCGACTACAACTGGACATAAGTGACGCCTTCCCTAAGGAAGTGGGGTTGTCAACCTTTGGCACAGGTCAGAAAGCTCTCGTCAGATGTCTTGGGTCAGGTGAAAAGAAGAGGGCGAGTGTTATTATTATGTATATTGCTGTAGCCCCTAGAAGCCCCAGTCATGGACTATGACCCACTGAGCTAGGCACTGTACAAAACGAACAAAAAGATGGTCCCCGCCCGAAAGAACTATGAATAAACATAATGAAAAGTAGTATCACTCTGCAGTATAATATGGCTATTATCCTGCAGTTTAAAGCCTTAGGGTAGAGTCCCACAATAAAAAATACTGTCCTGAACTTAGCATGCTACAGCATATGTCCTTTTCCCTCCAAGCTTTACCTAGTCTTAAGTAAGATAACACTTGTCCTCCTAATAATAAGCGGTGTTTGAACCTTTGCTAGGTTCCTGGGAGGAATCCATGCTTCTCTCAGGCTAAAGCACATGAGAGGAGTTTGACACTTCTTCTGCAGCAGGGATAGTGCTTTTAGCAGCGGTTCAGAATATTGGTCATGTTGAAATGTAGCGCTGGGAAGTTGCAAGCGTGTTAGTACTGGCAGCTGATTGAGAAACATTTTCTATAAATAATAAAAAGCAGAAGAAATTGGAGACAGAAAATGGAAGTGCTACTTCCTTGCTGCATCAATTAACTCAGACCTAAAATATCACAAACACATTTGCAGACATACAACTGTATTTCATTAAGCTACAGCCACCCTAGAGGCTTGATGGCAAAGACCTGGAGTCTCTTGCCTCCCCCCATTCTGGTAAGCTGAGCTTTAGTGCATCGTTTCAGTGCTGTAGAGGATGCATGTCAATTCATGGTGCCACTGGTTTAGGAGAATGTGAGGGCAATGCAAAAAAAATCCCGCTATTGCAAGAAAACAATGTGCTTATAGCAGTTTCACAAGAAGTGAAATCCCCTGCAATTTCACTGCACATAGAATCATAGAAATGCAGGGCTGGAAGGCATCTCAGGAAGTCATCTTGTCCAGCCCCTTCCGCTGAGGCAGGATCAAGTAAACCTAGGCCATCCTTGACAGATGTTTGTCCCATCTGTTCTTAAAAACGACCAATGAGGAGGATTCCACAACCTCCTTTGGGAGCCTGTTCCAGAGTTTAACTACCCTCATAGTTAGAAAGTTTTCCCTAATATCTAACCTAAATCACTGTTGCTGCCGATTATGCCCATTATTTCTTGTCCTACCACCAGTGCACATGGAGAACAATTGATCACCATCCTCTATATCAGCCCTTAATATATTTGAAGATTGTTATCAGGTCCCCCCATATTCTTTTCTCAAGACTAAACATGCCCAGTTTTTTATCCTTTCCTCATAGCTCAAGTTTTCTAAGCCTTTTATCATTTTTGTGGCTCTCTTCTGGACTCTCTCCAATTTATCCACCTCTTTCCTAAAGGGTAGTGCCCAGAATTAGACACAGTACTCCAGTTGAGACCTCACCAGTGTAGAGTACAGTAACTCCTTGCTTAACATTGTAGTTAGGTTCCTGAAAAATGCTACTTTAAGTGAAACGATGTTAAGCAAATCCAATTTCCCCATAAGAATTAATGTAAATAGGGAGGGTTAGGTTCCAGGGAAAAAATTATTTCGCCAGACAAAAGACTGTATATATAGACACAGTATAAGTTTTAAATAAACAATTTAATACTGTACACAGCAATGATGATTGTGAAGCTTGGTTGAGGTGGTGGAGTCAGAGGGTGGAAGAGGGTGGGATATTTCCCAGGGAATGCCTGGCTGCTAAATGATGAATTAGCACTCAGCTGAGCCCTCAAGGGTTAACACATTGTTGTTAATATAGCCTCACACTCTGCAAGGTAGCACGAATGGAGGGAGGGGAGACAGCATGGCAGAGAGAGACAGAGACACACACCTTGTGTGTGTGTGTGTGTGTGTGTGTGTGTGTGAGAGAGAGAGAGAGAGAGAGAGAGATGTGCATTGCCTCTTTAAGTAGGCTGACCCACTCTAAGTACATTGCCTTTTTAAGTAGATCAGCAAGTTGATACAGCAGCTGCTGCCAGCAAGCTCCCTCCGTCCTGAGCCCTGTTGTGTCCCCCGTCCTGCCCCCCCCACTCTGTGGAGATGGGGTAAAGGAGATGGGGGGAGGGGGACACCCTGACATTAGCCCCCCTCTTCTTCCCCCTCTCCCCCTCCCACCCCCCAGCACAGCAAGCAGGAGGCTCCGGGGAGCAGCTCCAAGGCAGAGGGCAGGAGTAGCACATGGCAGTGGGGGGAGGGACAGCTGAACTGTGGCAATTGATAGCCTGCTGGGCGGCTGACACACAGGGAACTTAGGGGAGTGGGATGCTGATAGGAGGGCTGCCGGTGCACCCTGGTTCCAAGCCTCCACCAGCTAGCTCCAACTGTCTGCTCTTTCTGCAAGCAGTGGACAAAGCAGGCGGCTGCCAAACAACGTTATAAGGGAGCATTGCGCAACTTTAAATGAGTATGTTCTCTAATTGATCAGCAACATAACAATGAAACAACGTTAACCAGGACGATTTTAAGTGAGGACAATTACCTCCTGTGTCTTACATACAACACTCCTGATAATACACACCAGAATTATATTAGCTTTTTTTTCAACGGCATCACATTGTTGACTCATATTCAATTTGTGATCCTCTAAACCCCCAGATCCTTTACAGCAGTACTATCACCTAGGTAGTTATTCACCATTTTGCAGTTGTGCATTTGATTTTTCCTTCCAAAGTGAAGTATTTTGCCCTTGTCGCTACTGAATTTCATCTTCTTGAATTCAGACCAATTCTCCAATTTGTCAAGATTGTTTTGAATTCTAATCCTGTCTTCCAAAGTGCTTGCAATCCCTCCCAGCTTGGTGTCATCTGCAAATTTTATAAGCGTACTCTCTACTCCATTATCCAAGTCATTCATGAAAATACTGAATAGTACTGGACCCTTCGGGACTTCACAAGATATGCCCTCCAGTCTGCCAGCAAACCATTGTGTATCCGCTGTATAGTAATTTCATCTAGACCAGTGCTTCTCAAAGTGGTAGTCCGCGGACCGGTGCCGGTCCGCGAGCCATCGGCTGCTGGTCCGTGGCGAGTTTCCTCATAAGATCGTCGAATAGGATAATAATATGGCACCGGTCCCAGGCACATTGGAAAAAAAAATTGCCGGTCCCCCACATCAGATAGCTTGAGAAGCACTGATCTAGACCACATTTTCCTAGTTTGCTTTTGAGAATGTCAGGTTGGACTGTGTCAAAAGCCTTACTAAAATCAAGATATATCACATCTACAGCTTCCCCTCTGTCCACTAGGCCTGTAACCCTGTCAAAGAAGGAAATTGGGTTGGTTTGGCATGATTTGTTCTTGACAAATCAATGATGGCTGTTTCTTATAACCCTGTTCAGATGATATGAAGACTTCTCTCCCAAGAGATCCCTTTAGCACTTCCATAAACGCTACTCATCTCCTGCCACCAACCACAAGGCCCAGCTTTTTGCTGACCATTCATCTAGCCAAGGCGAGCTGCAGCCAGCGTTATTGCTACTCTTGAGGCACTGAGAAAAGTCACTGCAATGTGATGTGATGCTCCCTAAGCCTGAGCATATCACAGCTGCAGGACTCCCAGGTTCATTTATCTAGCAACATGGTATCATGCTACTGCAACTCAGAGAGATAGTGGAGATTGGTGACGGGGCAGAACTGGCGTTAGTTTTTGCAAAAGAACTTCTTGGCCAGGGGTCATTTGGGCTTACGTTCCATTCTGTCCAAACCCTCAAAGTTGAGCAATGGAGGAAGGGTGGGTTAAGTAGCTTTGATTGGGGTTCATCTCTATACTGACTCTCTTGAAGTGGCAAATGTATAGGATTGTCTGATTCTGCCCTTAATGGTTTGTGTGTGTTTTCCATACACAAAAAGCAACAACATGTTGATTGAGTCTGCAGGTCTTTTACTCCAGATCAAGGAAGACTGTAGAAACATCATAAGAACATAAGAACATAAGAACGGCCGTACTGGGTCAGACCAAAGGTCCATCTAGCCCAGTATCCTGTCTACCGACAGTGGCCAGTGCCAGGTGCCCCAGAGGGAGTGAACCTAACAGGTAATGATCAAGTGATCTCTCTCCTGCCATCCATCTCCACCCTCTGGCAAACAGAGGCTAGGGACACCATTCCTTACCCATCCTGGCTAATAGCCATTAATGGATTTAACCTCCATGAATTTATCTAGTTCTCTTTTAAACCCTGTGATAGTCCTAGCCTTCACAACTTCCTCAGGCAAGGAATTCCACAGATTGAGTGTGCGTTGTGTGAAAAAGAACTTCCTTTTATTTGTTTTAAATCTGCTGCCCATTAATTTCATTTGGTGGCCCCTAGTTCTTGTATTATGGGAATAAGTAAATAACTTTTCCTTATCTACTTTCTCCACATCACTCATGATTTTATATACCTCTATAACATCCCCCCTTAGTCTCCTCTTTTCCAAGCTGAAAAGTCCTAGTCTCTTTAATCTCTCCTCATATGGGACCCGTTCCAAACCCCTAATCATTTTAGTTGCCCTTCTCTGAACCTTTTCTAGTGCCAGTATAGCTTTTTTGAGATGAGGAGACCACATCTGTACTCAGTATTCAAGATGTGGGCGTACCATTGATTTATATAAGGGCAATAATATATTCTATAAATCCTATAAATTAATTTTTTTAAAAGAGAGGAGAAGAAGTAGAAAGCTAAAGCTAAAAGTCTCATGAATCACATGACTCCAGGAACTGGGGCTATAAGAGAAAACACTAAATACTGTGAGACTAACAATAAAATCATTGGTAACATGGAGTAGCTACAGTGCTAAAGCAAATGTGACCCCTACACTAGGGAATGGGCAAGCCAGGCTCAACAGTTATCTGCTTCTGAGCAGGATCTCTTTTGAAAACGCTCTGAATAATGGACCTGAATCAGTGATTTCACCCACAGGTGCATGTAGAAAAAGTGATTGGAAGCTGATTTTCCACTACTCATTTAACATCTTTGTACTTTAATAGACAACAGGAAACACATTTATTTTGTAGATGAGCAGCAAGTAAGGGCATTGTCATGACTGCATGAGGACATCCCCTCTTGGAGCTTCCAGAAAGAGAGCAGTACCTAGCCGTGGCAATCAGCCAGGTAAGCAAAGACCTAAAGAGCATACAAAAGGGGGGCGGAAATGGTACATGGCCTTTGCCCTGTGTGACTGCCAGGTGGGGACTCAAACCAAAACGCACAGCTGTGCATGTGTGTGTGTAGCCTTTCTATTGTACGTTTTTCCAAAGTAAAAGCAAAAGCATCACAAAGGGACCATGCTGTTAGCCTGTTAAAGGAAGTGTCATCAACACCGCAGAGCTTTCCAAAGAGTTGGGAAGAGTGCAAAGCTCTTCTCTGTACATGGATGTAGGGTTGCTTGTTAAGGTGCTCAATTACAGTCCTGAAGATAGGGAAGAGGTGGGAGAGGGGAGGTTGAATCTCACACTGAAAGGCCATCTCCAGTTCTCCCAGCTGCAAAATAGGTGCCTTATCCTTCGGGTTAGGGCAGTCAAAGATGGTCGGATGTGATGCTGGCTATGAAACCGGCATGCCTTAACTGCATCAGCCAGATGAGCCATTGGCTCGGGGGGAACTTTGACCCCCCAACATATAATAATAATAAAGAGTGATTCGCTTATGGCTATAGCTTGGTCTGTGTTAAGCTATTTAATTTCTGAAATGTGCCACATTAAGGGTTCCTCTGTCCCAGGTATAATCAGCTTAAAACTCTGAGAGTTTCTCAGCTCATGATCTTGTGGTCTTCAGTGCAATGGCAAAATTTAAACCCCTATTCTCAAAGGATAGACTGTTCAAATGTCAGGTTAAGCACATTCAGCAAACTATGATCTGATCCCATTGAATTCAATGAGAATTTTTTCCATTAACTTCAGTGGGAGCAGGAACAGGCCTTATGTGTCTCTATAGACACTATTTGTTAGCCTTCTGGGTTCTTCTGAGAATGGAATTAGCTGAGTGGAGGAGATGGGTTCCCAGGGCTAATTCATCAGAGGCATTTAAGAGCAATATAGGCTATTTCAAATTCCCACTGTTAAGAATCCATCACAATACTATCTGCAGAATTTCACTGCATGGAGTGTATTCCTGGACGGATAACTCTGCAAAAAGAAAGTATTTAAAACTGAAACTGAGAGAGAGAGATTATATGGGTGTGCATGAATAGCAGTGCCAATTACAAAAGTCACTTTTGAATTGATGTATAAAGCTGGTTGCGACAGATACGTACATAGCACAAGACATAAATCAAGTGTGTACAAGGTCTAACAGGTGGGCACAATTCAGTTTGTATAAGCTGCTTCTTTGGCAAGTAGTTTCATCTCTGGATTTCTGCCCAGAGACCAGGTGCTCCCCACTGAGTGACAGGGCTAAACCTCGTAACACTTCCCCCACCAATGTTACCATTACAATTGTTGCACTAGGAAGGAAACCTCTCCCTAAAGAAGTTCCACAATGGAGGGGCAAAGGGGGCCTGGGAGGACATTTCTGCTCTGCCAAGAAGCCCAGTTCCTAATCCAGTGTTACTATTGCAAATAGAAACTTCATTGAGCAATTTCTTATCGTAACTGCTGCTCAGCTTTAATCATTTCATAGTTTATTCTCCTCCCTCTTAGGGTAACCAGATGTCCCGATTTTATAGGGACAGTCCCAATTTTTGGGCCTTTTTTTTATATAGGCTCCTATTACTCCCCCACCTCGTCCTGATTTTTCACATTTGCTGTCTGGTCACCTTACTCCCTCTGCTTGGCTCCGACAGTAGCTGTTTCGCCTGCTGCCAAGTGGTGTGCTAGCAGCTAGTTCATGACCAGGAGCCTCTCCATGCTGCCTTTCCATCTGCTCAGCCACCCAGCGCTTATCTCAGCTGCTGGGCACTGCCAGTTCCAAAACCTCCAACCTCTGTGCCTTGTGAGGTTTGGTACAGAGTTCTTCCTTTCTTTATAGGACAATAAAAAGTAACTGGAGGATGAAAGAACTGTGCCAGCATGCAGGTCTTTAGATGATAATCCAGGCAGCAGAGGCAAAACATTCCAGCATGGAATTTATCAGTGATGGTCTCTCTGTCTCGCTCCCCTTTAAATCAAGCACTGGATCTCTGGCCTTTTGCACCTTTATGGCCAACTTACTGTCAATAGTCCTCACATTCAACCCCCGTTGTCATGAGTGGAAGCTCTGCAGTGGACCAAGGCCAGGATATTGATGTTGCGATTCATAAAATAGTGGCTCTGTGAAATTCTCAGATAGATAAGGTCAAATTCGGCTTTAAATGTGCAAAGATTAGAGCTGGCCAGATTTTTTTTTCCAGCAGAAAACTTCCACTTTTGCTGAAAAACCAACACCTAATAACTTTTTGCCCCAAACCCAAACTTTTTGGTTTTTGGGTTATTGCTGAACATTTAAAATTTTCCATGAAAAGCAGACACTTAAAAAAAAAAAATTCTGTCAATAACCCCATTTTGCAGCACCAGCAGCGGGAAGGGTTAGCTGCCCTGAGTATGTGGGGGTCTCAGATGGGCACACAGAGCAGCCTGCCACTCATGCTGCCGTGGCTACAGTCTATTTTTAGCGTGCTAGCTCTCATGGAGCTAGTGCAACGATGTGTCCTCGTGCTGGAATTTACACCTTCCAGCTACAGTGTAGACATACCCTAAATCACCTGCTCTTTGACTGTAAGCTCTTTAGGACAGGGGCTGTAGCTTCATGTGTGTTTTACAGTGCCCAGCACTATGGGATTTATCTGTGACAAACCTTGATCCTGAATTGGGGCCTCTAGCCCCTGCCATAATAATAATGATAATAGATAACACATGCTTTCATGTTGAAATTAAACCCATTTGCCAAGGGGCAAACTTTTAGGCAAACCACTGATGTTTTAGAATTCCAGGCCCAGGTTTTCAAATTTAGGTGCCTAAAGTTAGGATTCTAAATCCATATATAGGTATCTCAATCAAAGTGGGCTGATTTTCATAAGCACTGAGCACTCTGAGTTCCCACTGAAGTCAGCAGGAGCTGCAGGTGCTCAGCTGCTCTGAAAATCAGGCCTCTTAAATTTAGGCCACTTCAGACGCTCGGGTTTGAAAATCTGGGCCCATCATCCTGTCACAGAGAAATATTATCTCTAAGTGTTCAAACAAGGATTTCAAAAGCCTCCAAGTATCTGAATAGGTAGGAAGATAAGAAACAAACTGTCTTTCTACAACCAAGTGTATATTTATGGAGCAGAAAGAGCAGGTGGGGATTAATATTCACACCAATCATTGCCTTTGCTTGAGGAGTGGGAGACCTAATCAAGTGGAAAGACAAGAATGAAAGAGTAGCTCACGTAATCCCAAGTGCCTGAGAGGTGGAAGACCGAGGGGTGGATAATCACTCACTTGGGATCTTTCCTGCCTCAACGAAAGGTGATAATGAGACTCTCCTGCTACAGAAGTCTGATGTAGCAGATGCTGCTAGACTTCCATGTATCTGAATGCCACAGGAGTGACCAGTTACATGTTTTATCTTGTGCACTCAGATGAGTCTGCTTCATATTAAATTTTGCTTTTCAGTTAGGAAAGAAGTGGCGGGAATACTGACAGAGCCCTGCTCTCCAGTGACAAATGAAAGAGACAGAATAATTCACTCCCAAAACTAATAAAGGTCCTGTCAACACTGACTAAGGAAATCATGTTAATATTTTTAATCACAGAAAGGTGCTAAACAGTGTGGAAAATAAAAGGCCATGTGACAATGCATGTGGTAGATCACAGGTCCAAAGGACTGTGGCGTTTTCCTTAGCAACTGGCTTTCACTTGTCAGATATGCACTCCTGCGTATTAGTGGGATAATCTCAGCGGCAAATGGAGTGGTTAAAAACACAGGAAATAAATAAATAAATAAATGCCAGTCTCTTTAACCTTTCAGCTGCTTTTCATATCAAGATCATGTCCAAGTCTTTTTTCTGGAAGAAATAGGAAATGACATCAAAATATGTCCCTGGCTGGTACTGTGTAGTATGGATTTTATTCCTTTGGGTGATGTGTTTTATGTCAGGCCCCTAGTTTTCTTGATGCTGCACAGCTCAAAATAGTTTCTTAGCGCCTTGGTTCAGGATTAAGATGATCTGATTCTCTTTTTCTAGGCTGGAGAGCCATCCTCCCTCTGCTTGTTACTGTGTTCATTTTGTTGCCCATTTTCAACACAAGAGGCTGGTCAAAGTTTGGGGCCCTGGTTATGCTACAGTTGGAAGTAGAAATTGATGGAGTCTGGTATTTCCTTTGATGCAGTCTTGTTTATTTACAAGGAACGTACAAAGCCCTGTGTCTCTAAACGCAGAAGGAACCAAAATCAAAAGGAGTAGTTTCTTAGCTTACAGACCCAATGCCTCTTTAGCCGACACCAGACCCAAAAGCTCTTTCTCTAGCTTTTCCCAGGGCCACAATGCACTAACGCAGTGGTTTTCAACCAGGGGTCCAGGGCCAGTGTTAGACTTCCTGGGGCTCAGGGCAGAAAGCCAAAGCCCCACCTCATGGGACTGAAGCCCAGGGCCCAGAGTCCTGCCACCCGAGGCTGAAGCTGAAGCCTGAGCAATGTCACTTTGTGGGGGCCCCTGTGGCATGGGGCCCCAAGCAATTGCCCAGCTTGCTACCCGCTAACACCAGCCCTAGCTTTTATATGCAGAAAACCAGTTATCGTGGCACGGGTGGGCCGTGGCATTTTTATAGCACGTTGGAGGGCCTCAGAAAGAAAAAGGTTGGAAACCCCTGCACGAACGGGTTTCTGTGTGGCTTTCTTGATTCTCCCCATGCCCCCCTGTTCTTGTCTGTACTCAGCTGGTGTGTGATCTCTTCCCACCCCCCACCCAACACGATACTCAGCCAAAAGCTCCTGGGAGGGTTTACCCACACCTTTTCTCTTCCGGTTTTGCCCCTTTCTTTCTCCTCATGTGGTGTAAGGATTAACAAGTGCAACCCAACAGGAGCTCTGTCCATGTCCCTGGGGATCCTCAATACAATTAAACTTCATTTTGTCGAGCATCTTTCCTGTAAACTGTACCCCAAATGCTTTACAGAGGTACACAATATTGAATGGGTAGAGAGAGATTAAGGGATATAGGCAAAATTGTACAATTATCCCCGTGGGGCTCCACACTGATTCTTGCTCAATCATTTGAGGTCTAATTGGCTCAGTTTACAAACCAAAAGGTGATTTTTCTACCTGGCAATGCAGCAAACTCCACCCAGGATCTAAAAATTGTTTCTCCTGAGGTTCCTGCCATTTGGAACAGCCCTCCTGTATCCTACTCTCTATTCTGCTCCTTGCCCATCTAGCAATAGCCTCCTCTTAGTCACTTAACACAATCTCCACAGTGCTGCCGCAAGAGCCATCTCCTCCTCTTTTACTTCTCTGCCTCCTTCCTATCCTGGCTCTTCTTAGATTTCATTTTAAACCCTCTCCTTTAGTTTCTCTCTCTCCTTGATATTTGACTCTGTGGTTGTATTATTTAACTCCAGGATACAACCTGGAGTTGTATGCAAGATCTTATACAAAGTGATGTTGCAGTGTACTGTGTCGATTAAGAGAGAAATGAAACCACAAATGTCATAATTTGGTGTTATTGGGAACTTGAAACTGAAATTGTTCTGCAAAGTGTTCACCTAAAAGAGTAGAGCTGTGTGTGTTATTTTCTCTCCAGATGTTATATAAATCAATAGTAACCATCCAAATACACTCAGGGCCAAGCACTGCCCACATTATTCATGTGTCATCTGCTAACCTCAATGGCAGTGGGAGCAGGCCCCCTGATTTCTGTATGTCTATCTGGAAGAGTAAATTGAGCAGGATTTGACCCTGAGCTTATTTGCAACTGTGGCCTGATGCATAAGGGACAAAAATAAGGCCTAAGGCAACTTTCTAAACTCCTTGCACTAAAGGCTAAATTGGGCCCTACCCCAGTATAGGTGCCCAGGGCAGGTGGGGCTGGGCAAGGCTATGCACAGCACTGCATCAGGGCATTGGTGCTAACTATCCCAAGAAGGTAGGGAAGAAATAGGCTCCTCCCACTCCCATGCTGGCCAGTCCGAAGAGAGAGTTCTCATCGCACTCTGCTCAGGGATGGTGCAACGGCTGCTTTCCTCCTGCGTCCCGGAGGACTCTAGGAGGTGTCTCGTCTCACTGCTAGCTCCCACTGAGGTGGTGTGGCTTCATATGGGGTAGTGCTTGTAAGATTCAGTCCAGCCCTAATGCTGCTCTTTTGGCTTGGTGTGGAGTTTCAGAGAGGGATGAATCGTTTTGTGGGACTTTTGTGAGGAAGTAATCACTAATTTGAGTAATGGCTGCACAGTTAAGCCTAAGGCCTGGTCTACACTATGAGTTTAGGTCGAATTTAGCAGCGTTAAATTGAATTAACCCTGCACCCGTGCATTGGCGCTGAGCTTTTCACGTTTGGCTAGCAGGGATCTTCCCTGATACCAGCCACGCGGTGGGGGGAGGGATAAAGCGATCATCCCAGAGAATTGGATACGGGGGAAGGGGTTAGTTTGGTTTCTGCTGCTGCACGTTATCAGGAAAACCACAGCACTCAACGGGCTTTGCTTGGTATGTGGGAAAGGAGGGCGCTGCTTTTAAGAAGGTTGCAGAAGCTGAAAGACAATGGCTTACCATGGCCACATGCAAGCCGAATTCTGTTGCCTGGACCTGGGTCTGGGTCTGTGATCTCTAACACCAAAGCCGCAGGCTCTCAATATTAAGATGCAGGATCACAGAGTGCCGCTGCAGCCCCTGTATAACTGCCCTCCCTCCTCACCATGTTCCATAGCCTTCTCACCCAGACATGTAAGAATGCGTGGGAGAGGGGGGAGGCTCCGTGCACCCTCCCACTCCACCCCAATGGACAGCCCAAGCAAAAGGCTGTCATTATTTTGAACTTTTGAAGTGGCCTTTTCCTTCCCTCCTATCCTCCTCCCAAACCCCACCCAGGCTACCTTGTCAGTTCTCTCCCTCTTTTTATAATCAATTAATAAAGAATACATGATTTTTAAATTATAGTGACTTTATTTCCTTTGAAAGCAAGCTGTGATCGAAGGGGAGGGTGGGTTGCTTACAGAGAATGAGTCAATCAAGGGGGCGGGTTTTCATCAAGGAGAAACAAACAGAACTTTCACACCGTAGCCTGGCCAGTCATGAAACTGGTTTTCAAAGCTTCTCTGATGCGCAGCACTTCCTGGTGTGCTCTTCTAATCGCCCTGGTGTCTGGCTGTGCTTAATCAGTGGCCAGGCGATTTGCCTCAGCTTCCCACCCCTCCATAAAGGTCTTCCCCCTTACTCTAACAGAGATTGTGGAGAACACAGCAAGCAGCAATAACAATGGGAATATTGGTTTGGCTTAAGTCTGAGCGAGTCAGTAAAGTGCGCCAGCGACCCTTTAAACATCCAAATGCACATTCTACCACCATTCTGCACTTGCTCAGCCTGTAGTTGAACAGCTCCTGACTACTGTCCAGGCTGCCTGTGTATGGCTTCATGAGCCATGGCATTAAGGGGTAGGCTGGGTCCCCAAGAATAACTCTAGGCATTTCAACATCCCCAACGGTTATTTTCTTGTCTGGGAAGTAAATCCCTTGCTGCAGCCATTTAAACAGATTAGTGTTCCTGAAGACACGAGCGTCATGAACCCTTCCCAGCCATCCCACGTTGAGGTTGGTGAAATGTCCCTTGTGATCCACCAGTGCTTGCAGCACCATTGAAAAGTACCCCTTGCGGTTTTTGTTTATTTACTGGCTGCCCTGGTGCTCTGGTGCCAAGATAGGGATATGGGTTCCATTTATCGCCCCACCACAGTTAGGGAATCCCATTGCAGCAAAGCCATCCACTATGTCCTGCACATTTCCCAGAGTCACTACCTTTCGTAGCAGCAGCTCAGTGATTGCTTTGGCTACTTGCATCACAGCGGCCCCCACAGCAGATTTGCCCACTCCAAATTGATTCCCGACTGACCGGTAGCTGTCTGGCATTGCAAGCTTCCACAGGGCTATCGCCACTCGCTTCTCAACTGTGAGGGCTGCTCTCATCTTGGTATTCTGGCGCTTCAGGGCAGGGGAAAGCAAGTCACAAAGTTCCATGAAAGTGCCCTTACGCATGCGAAAGTTTCGCAGCCACTGGGAATCGTCCCACACCTGCAACACTATGCTGTCCCACCAGTCTGTGCTTGTTTCCCGGGCCCAGAATCGGCGTTCCACAGCTATAACCTGCCCCATTAACAGCATGATCTCCAAAGCGCCGGGGCCCACGGTTTGAGAGAATTCTGTGTCCATGTCCATGTATTCATCACTCCTGTCACCGTGCTGCAGTTGCAGCCTCCTCCTCGCCTGTTTTTTCAGGTTCTGGTACAGCATAGACTGCACGATAATGCGCGAGGTGTTTACAATGTTCATGACTGCTGTCTTGAGCTGAGCGGGCTCCATCCTTGTCGTGGTATGGTGTCTGCAGTGTTCACCTAGGAAAAAAGGCGCGAAACGTGTTGTCTGCTGTTGCTTTCATGGAGGGAGGGGTAAGGCTGTACCCAGAACCACCAGCAACAATGTTTTTTGCCCCAAAAGGCATTGGGATCTCAACCCAGAATTCCAATGGGCGGGGGAGTTTGCGGGAACTATGGGATAGCTATGGGATAGCTACCCACAGTGCAACGCTCCAGAAGTCGACGCTAGCCTTGGTACATGGACGCAGACCGCCGAATTAATGTGCTTAGTGTGGCCGCATACACTCGACTTTATACAATCAGTTGCCAAAAATCAAATTCTGTAAAATCGGAGTAATCCCATAGCATAGACATACCCTAAGGGTATATCTACATTACAAGCACTACCTGAACACAGCTGTAGATGCTGTAAGTCTGTAAACATATATGGGTTTTTTTGTCACCGTAGTAAATCCATCTTCTCAAGAGAAAAGAATTCTTCTGTCAGCCTAGCAGTGTCTACACTGGGGCTGGGTTGGCTTAACTACGTCTCTCAATGGTGTGTATTTTTTATACCCCTGAGATATGTAGCTAATCAATCAAAGTGTTAGGTGTAAACCAGGTTTCAGTCAACATCCTAAAGAAAGGAAACAAAACAGTTCTTCTTAGCCTGTCACATGTTTTTATTCACCTTACACCTATCCTAACAGTGGGGAGTGTCTGAGGGCTACAAGAATCAAACCACATGTTAACAACAAGTGTCTGGAACTTTGGCAGGTCCTTTTTGTTCACCCAAAGCTTTGCCTTTGCAACATCCACTTGATACTTAGGGCTTGTCTACACCATGCAACTTTTAGTGACAAGGCTGTGTCGACACACCCTTGTCGCTAAAACTCAGCATGTGTAAATGCTCCGTTGGTACTTTGCCGGCACTTTTCCCAACAAAATATTTTCAGCCCCGCGAGCGGCGTTAGCTTTGTCAGCAGGAGAGCGCTCCTGTCAACAAAGCCGCATTCACACTGCCACTTGTGTCGGCAAAACTTCTGTCTTTCGCGGGGGGGCTTTTTTAAGTACACGTGAAAGACAAAAGTTTTGTCAACAATTTCACAGTGTAGACATACCCTGACATGCAAAAGGGATGTTAATGCAATGTTAAGTCTGCATGGTGATTTTTTTTTTTTAAATCAGGAATGAGCATTGTTTTCATCCTAGCCAAACTCAAAATGTCTCAACAAATTTTCTGCTTTTGGGCTGCGATCAGGCATGGAAAGTTTTGGCCTAGAAAGGAAATTCTCCCTACAGTTATGAGCTTCAGAAAACAAGGGGTTATAACTGAAACATTTTCAGCCTTCACTGTAACTCTGATTTCTCACAAAAGCTGTAAGAAGAACAGATCTGGTCTGTTTCCTCACATCTTCAGGCTAATACCTACATCTCCTTTGTGATCTGCACGAAGGCCCAGATCCTCAAAGGTATTAGGCGCCTAACTCCCATTGAGGATCTGGGCCTAAGTCATTATGCATTTACATGCAGTAACATCTTCCTCAGCAGAGCATGCAGGCCTCGCCTTACATGTTTAATTTACTGCCAGGGGTTTCGTGTTATGACATGTCTGGCATTTGTAGTGAGATTCAGTTGAAAATACATGAGTGATACTGTCAGTTTATCGGGGGTTTGTACTTCATCAACTTTTAACCCTTCTGCAGGAAATTTGCAAGAGAAAAGATAAATCATGCTATAGTGATATCAATCAGGCAGAAAATGTATCATTCCCTGTCTCTGACTTTACCTAGTGTGACTTCTTTAGTTGATTAGTATTTTGTTGAAGCTGGATGACATTTTCCCAGTATGTCTCTCTACTCCTACCCTTTGAGATCTTAGCTCAGATTCTGTCCTGATATAAGTAGCTTTAGCTCCAGTGGGACTCTCTGGGCTGAACTCAGTGGTGTAAGTTACGCCTTTGGGGATAAATTAGCCTCTCAGTTACATCAGTGTAACTGATGCCAAAGGATTTGCACTATGGTAACTCAGAAGAGAGTTTTGCCCTGAATGTACGATTGTCAGAGAGTGAATTGCAAGTGGCAAGGTAGTGCAACTTCTGCTGATTTAGTATTTTGTGGGCCCAGTCTACCTCTGAACTTTTAGACAAAGAGTCAGATCCTGATATCAAATACATGTTGCATAACCCTACAGAGCTCCCATGTGCTTTAAATTTAAAGGAGAGCACCTCAGACATCAGCTCACATATACATTAGGTTACACAGCTCTCCTCCCATTAAAAAAAATGTAAGCAAGGGGTGGGGAAGAAAACTAGCAAAGGGGCAACTGGAGACAATGAAAAACAGAGGGCGTAGAACAACTTGTTCAAATGAGTTTGATGCAATGAATAAATGAATGTCAGGGCAGCAGGTGTCTCATGCTGCCGTAGATGTTTATATGAGGTCTCCTTCCTTCACACAACTCCAGAAGTCTCCCTAGAAGGAGGGAATGAGGCCCCAGTTTAGCAAATCACTTAAGCATGATCTGAAATGAGTGAGTCCATCCCCATGCCTAAGAACTTTGTTGAAAGGGATGGAAAGTCTCTGTCATACAGGGTGCTGTGCCACTCTGGAAGGCTTCCAGCATCATCATCATCTGAACTAGACAGAGAGGAAAGAAAGAGGCAGAAGAGAGGGGTGGAGAGAAGAGAAAGATGGAGGGTGTATGTTTTATTTGTCTACTAAAACAGTGTTTGTCTGATCTCTAATTCTCTATTCTATCGGCGAGAATTGGTTTTTCTGGTTCTATTTAAAGAAACCACAGAGTTTAGAAGTAGCTGCATAATTATATATACACAACATCTTCATAGGTCATGCTGACACCAAGGAAAGGGGTTTCTAGTAAAATGAATCGACCAGTGGAAAAAACACTCAAGACACATGCAGCTACAAGGGAGCTCTTTACAAACAAAAATAACCACAATCGCTACTGCTCATTATTGCTTCATTTACTTAAAAGTGAAAACATGCAAGAGTGGCCTTTTGCTTAGTTGTTTTACAGGTCTGGACAAAAATAGTTCACAACAGGTTTTGCAAAATTTCCTGCAATTTTGTTATACTCCTCTTTGTTCCTCCAAAAACTTCATGAAATTTCACAAGAAATGTTAATTTGGCAGCAAAACTTGTGAAATGGTGAGTTTTAAAATGATTCCTAAGGAAAAAAACCAATTGTACTTGGAAAAGGACCCCTTTTAATGAGAGCATTTCATGAGAATGGGACCAATTTCAAATCTGCAATGAGTAGGGTGACCAGATGTCCCGTTTTTATAGGGACGTTCCCGTTTTTTGGGACTTTTTCTTATATAGGCACCTATTACCCTCCCACCCCCATCCTGTTTTTTTCACGGTTGCTACCTGGTTACCCTAGCAATGAGATACAAAAATCCTCCTGTTTCAAGCATCTTGAATGTTGTTTCCTTAGCTCTCATTATTATGCTTCAGATAGTAATGATCTGACCCTGATGTTATTCAAACCAAAGGGGGTTTTGACCATTGCCTTTAACAGGAGAAGGGTCAAGTCCAACACATGGTATCATATAATGCCACATAAATTAAGGCAGGGATAAAATCTGCGGTTTCTTTTATGTGAAAGTGCTTTTTGCACTAAACAGGTTTAAAAAACACAACACATTGAACTGAGCAAGGCCTTTTGATTAAACCCAAAATCTCTGAGTTCAAGAGCCCAAGGAGAGCTCTTAATCACATCATCAAAACTATTATGCAGGGAAGAGCATCATAAAAATCCAATCATGCCCTTTTTGGAATGTGATGAGTTTTACATAAGAAGCTGTTAATTAGGGAAGAGCAAAAGAAGGGGAACATACAACAAATGGGTTGAATCTGGTGCAAGAAGGACAAGACATGGCAGAGAAGTATATAATGAGAGATTACAAAGCCAAGAAACATATTTTTAGGAAGTAGATTCTAGAAACTAGAAATTTTTAATCACGCCTGCAGCTGCACTTGCCCATGTTCCAGTCTCTGCTTCCAGTCCTTGCTCCTTTTCTGTTCCAATCCCTGCCCCAGCCTGCTTCCAGTCACTGCTCCTGCTCTGCTCCAGGGTTTGTTCCCCTCTGGCTTTTGACCTCTGGCTTCTGTTCCTCCAGTACTGACTTGTTCCTGGACTCTGCCCATCCCTTGTGCCAGTCCCTGCTCTTGTTCTATTCCAGCCATGCTTCTGCTCTGGTCCAGTCCCTGCTCCTGCTCTGCCCAGGGCCCTGTTACCCTCCAGCTTCTGAGTTCTGGCTTCGATCCCCATCTGTCTCAGGCTTATGATGGTGGCTGACCCTCTGGCTTTGGCATTTGGTTTCTGTCCCTCCAGTACTGACCCTCCTGGACTCTGCCCACCCTGGACCTCTTACCGGTAAGACATACTCTTGTTTCAACCAGTATGCCTGACCACCTACAGCCCGGTCAGCTACACCTACATGCAGATGTACAGTGTGGGTGCATCAGTCCTTTGCTAAACCAACTTATAATGTAGCATTTTACATAATGTCCTGTACAGCAGAGAGACACATTGAAATGCTACTTATCTCAGATCCTGAAGTGCTGAAGCCCCTATGACATAAGGTTGTGTTGACACTAGGACTTTTCCCCTAATGCACTGGTGGTAGCACCAGTTGGAGCGTTAGCATAGTTTGGGCGCCAAGCAGCAGTCAGTGTTTTAATCACCGTGTCATTATCATGCTCAGAAAGTCTGGACATCAGGATAGTTAAAATACCAGTAGCACCTGGAACCCTGTCTACGTAAGTGCTACCACCAATTGAGTTGAACAGGAGGTGGGCACAATGTGAATCTCTTTGGCAACAGATCCTCTTTTGAGTGTTGGTTAAAGGAGGGGACTGAGGGTCAGTACTCAAGAATTCTACTCCTGACTTATTGTGTGGCCTTGGACAAGTCACTTCATCTCTCTGTGCCATAGTTCCCCCATCTTTAAAAATGGGCATGATAACACTTATCTCCCTTGCAGAAGTGTTGTGGGTCTATATTAATTAAGTGCTTTATGTCCTCATGTGAAAGATGCAAGTTATTTTTATTCTAGACGGAGAGATTTTTTTTACCCAGTCCTAACCGGCAAGTCTGGTTTCTTGCACTCTATATTTGTTCACATTCATTTTGCAGTCTAGGAACTCGAAAACTTTTTCTTTGTAAAGAATGTTTTATGCTGATGCTGAAAAAGGAAATGCAAATGCTCTGTTGTCAGCTATGGTTCCTGGAGAGTGAGAACTTGAGAAATGATTTCTGCACAGCTCATTGAAAACTAACACAATTTATCTTGGTTGCAGAGAATTCATTTGTAGGACACCAAGGCCTGTGAAGGGCCTGATTATGAGCTGCTTACCAGGGAATAAATCAGGAGTGACTCCACTGAAGTCAATGAATTGGAGTGAATTACACAGGGGTAAATTTAAGATTTATGTCAACTATATGTGGGCCAGATTCTGATCTCTGTTATACTGGTGAAAATCTGGAGTAACTCCATTATCTTCAGTGGACTTACTCTGAATTTACACCAATGTAACGAAGATCAGAAACTGTGCATCTTTGACTCAGTGAATTTGCCCACTCTACCTACCAGCTCGCCTTTTATCAGACATCTTATGCCCTGAAAATCCTAAAATGTAATGATCTATTAGGAGCAAAGTGTTATTTTTAGGTAAGTAAAGAAAAAGTATATTAGGTGAATTCTTTTCTCACTTATACAGGTATAAATCCACTAACTTCAAAGGAGTTATTCTGGATTTAGAACACACTTGGTTACTGAATTTGGCCTTATATGTGAGAAATCTGTTTTCATTTCCTATTTCTTTTAAGTGGTGTGCACTGTATTGGGGTGCATGTTATACCAAAGTGCACGGAAGATGGTATAATTATGCCTGCTCCATTAGGTCAGTAATACCATTATTAAAGTTGCACAAGGGCATCCGTTACCAACCCTGGTTTTAACATCTCATCTGTTTCCAGTCTCACTAGGAAGAAACCTTGTACACAAATTGTCAATCAGTTGAGGTTTTTGTTAAGGATCAATGTAGATTGTTCATGCTTCTTAAAATATATAGTGCCTTGCTGTGCCATGCCCCAAGATAAAAAAATACATATTTTTAAAGGTTACATAATTTAGAAGCTTTTCTGATCAATTCAATCTAAAAAAAAGTTTAATTTTAAAAAGTATTTGCTATTCAGGCAACATGTGCCATATTGTCAGATGCCAACAGGAAGACGTTGAAGAAAAGAAAGAAGATTGAAATTAGCCAAAATATTTAAGTTAAGAAAATAATATCACCAGATGAGACCAACAAGGGGAACAATTACAATGTATATTATGGAAGTGAAAGAATTTCAGCAGAATTCAGTATAAAACAAAATGATGGCAACACAATTTCTCCTGGGGTAAAAAGGAAAACAAATAAATAAACGGAGGAAATGAAAGACCAAAAAACAAGGTTACAGTTGGTATGGTGATGCCTTAAACCCAAATGAGCAAGTGAATTTAGTTTGAAGACCTCACTCTGCCTAGCTAGTGAAGCACCTTGAACATGGCTCTCCTGCTGCTTATCTTTGAAATTTTTACATATACAACTGTTGCCGTACCTAAGCCCAACAGAAATGTTTAAAGGGTGTGTGACTGCCCAAATTATAACATTATTTGACTGAGATATGCTACTTATCTAATATTCTTTGTACAGTATGCTATTGTAACATGACTCAGAATTTATAAACATTTGCAACATTCCACCAGACAAAAGCCTCTGGCTGGATTCTCATCTCACTTTTGGTGGTTTTAGACTAGTGTAATTCCATTAACTTTAGTGGGTTTACTCTTGATCTATATCAGTGTGGGGGTCAGATTCTAGCCCTCTATTTCTCTTATTTTACCATCAGAGTGAAGCCTCATCTGGCTAGAACCATCAACTATGTCTTTGTTAAAAGGTTTCTAACAGCAGATAACACCAGCAAAGTAATTTATAGTCTGTATGGGTCAATTGGTGCTGCTGAAAACTGCTAAGGAAGTAATCCCTAGTCAGGGACGTGGCACTATTGAACATCATCTGTGGAGTGGTCCCCACTGGAATATATGGACCCTTGAAGCTCTGACAATGGGTAGCAGCAGAATCTGCTGGTCCAATGTGTAAGTATTGTGCACCTCAATTCAAGAATGAGTGGCATTGTCACATAGGCTGGCTTTAGGCAAATGCATGTTAAAGTCAACAGTGTCCAGATGAAGACTTCCTGTGGCCTATATTCACAATGAGAATCTACAAAGCCATCTTATATAGTAAAATACAGGTAGACACTATTTAGCTGCTTTTCTGACACAGCCACACACACACAAAAAAGCACCAGTCATGACACAGGGGAGAAACTCACTCCCCCCATCCCCCCACATCCCCATTGCAAAGGAATGCAGAGTTATATTGCTCCTATACTCATGCTGTCTCCTACACTTTCTTTGCTTGTCCGGATACTTTAAACCACAAAGAGATTCAATAAACTGCAAAACTGTGGTGCAGTAAATTCCACTGAAAAGCTGTATAAACATTTTCATAAATCAAGGCACGTGAGGCTGGTGTTTATTTGGCACCACAATAAATAAATAAATAAATACATAAATAAATGTAGGGGATTGCTTCATATAAATCACATATGCAATGTGTGAACGGATTACGGGTCATGACAGATTGATAATGTGGTGAACATCTGCCCTCATCCCCAAACCACCAGCAAACTAGACCCAAGTGGTGAATTTTTGCTCAGCCAGGAATAGGGGCCTGATCCAAAGTCCTCTGAAGTCAATGGAAAGAATCCCATTGGTTTCTATGGACTTTAGATTGTTCCCTAGAACAGCAGGCAATACTACAGAATAGTGTGCTTTTGGGAAGACCTTCAAGGAATCACTCTGATTCTGCTGAACAGACATTCTCCCAAATTTGGATAATCCAAGTCTGTTAAACAGAGAGAAAGAAGCAGAGAGATGCAGGTAGACAGCTTGTGGGCTCTGGTTGTTTCTTGAAGTACCTACTTCCTTCATAAGTCTAAAGGATGAGTCCATTATGAATAAACACAACAAGTTCCCCACATATCACCTAATGCTTATTCCTCAGCATCTAGATGCCAATCCAAACCTCATTGAAGTCTGTGGGAGGCTTTCTATTGACTACAAGATGCGCTGGATATAACCCTTACTGCATAACATTCTACAACAGTAGAACTTTACCCTGGTCGTGGACTAGGGTCAATAAGGACAGAGACATGCAATGGATTATTACTATTATTTGTCATTCATACTGTGGTAGCACCTAGGGCCCTTAATTCCATTGTGCCATTATGGTAGGCAAAGAGCTTACAATCTAATGTAAATTAATAGCATCTTTATGAAAGACAGGGAATTTCATGGCATCTAATACTTTGACCCAGTGATAATCCTTAACATGGTGGATGTTTTGCAAAGTGGCCAGTTGCATTTTCTTTCAGGTTGTCAATCTTTGGTTGGAAAAACATGTTGGCAACGAAATTGTCTTTTAAAATTAAACAGCAATTGTGTCAAGCTACAAAATTTTCATCTTTGAAATAAACAAAGGGGAAAACAAAGAAACAGAAAACAGGCCAGAAACAACTGAATTTTCAGTTGAGATACTATCCTGGTACCACACAGTGTCCCTTTAAAGATGAAAATTCCTACTGACAAACTACAAATTTTCCCTTTTAAAATGAAATTCCATGCTGGCAAGCTATAAAATTTCCAGTCTAAAGCAAGGATAATGGGGATTCTAAAGTAAATGCACTGTTTTAAGAGCAAAGGAAGACACTTTTTATAAAGGAATATTGATTTGCTAGGAGAAAATAGGAATGAAAAAAACCTTCACCCTACCAAAATTAAAGTTCTGTACAAAGACTAATGACAGTCTTTTTAGAAAGTATAACAAAAATGATCCCCCAATGTTTTGAAGATGTAAAAACTTTTTATTTTGAAAAGAAAGTTATCAAAAAGACATCTTACTTTTTCTTCTCAGATCCCAATTCAGCAAAGCACCTAAGCATGTGATTTAGTTTTAAGTACCTGTGGAAGACAATAGGACTACTCACTATTTGAAGTTAAGCATATGCTTAAGTGCTTTGCTGAGCAGTAATGGGATTACTGGGCCTCATTCATTGTCTCTTCCATATTTGGGGTGATTTACCAGAAATCCTTTTATCTGTTCTCTTCTGGGTCTATATGGCTTCTTGGGGTGCTGCGACTCAGATGAGCAGTTAGGATGAAGAAGACATCCAATAAGCCAGACTTGTGTAAAGAGCCCATGTTCATAGACAAACAGACACTAAAATTACCAGTCAGTAAAAAGCCCTGGATCTTCATCTCAAAAATCACCAGCCTATCTATGCTACTTGCATGAAAGGACTAACTCAGGCCTTCTCTACTTTAAATACATCAATTGCTTATGTTCCTCTGTTGATTAAGATGCACCTTGCAAACATACGTCCGTTGACTAATAGGGAAGCCAGGATGGAGTTGAAGTACCCGATAACTTGTAGAGATAATTGATGGAAGCTCAATAGACAGAACACGCTGACACAATCTGTTCAGTGAACTCCGACAGTTGTCATCTGCTTGATACCAGTGGTCGCAGCAGTGTACATACCTTCATGACATAGCAGTAAAAACACCTGGGCCATGGCTACACTAGCACTTTCACCATTCCTGTCAGTTGCACCCAGTGGTGAAAAAAGGGCACCAAATTTGCTAGCATAGAGTGTGTCAGTAAGTCAGTGGCAGAACCTGGAACACAATCCGGGTCTCCTGAATCCCAATTCCTGGTTCTAACGACTAGATCATATTCCTTCCCTGTGAGCCATTCAGTCCCTACAGCGCAGCTGACCATATGAAATGTAACTCTCTCCCAAAACTTTAACATGAACATCTCATAAGAAATACTCTAGAAGTGACTAAAAATTCCAGAATGAAAGCATTTTATTAGCACTTTGAGTTTTTCGGACACAGGTAACATCCCTTTAGCAACTGTAATAGCTTTGTAAGGACACAGTCACAGCACTGCTCCCCATGTTAGCATCTAAATCAGGAAAGTCTTTGAAGCTGGGTAGTTCATCAGCAGCATCAACAAAAAAGGTAGCCACATTAAATAGTAGTTAAATATTGCTCAGCTAGCATTGCATCGATAGCGTGATTTTCTCCTGCATCAGCATTTGCTAAAGGGAAATGAAATTCACTTTTGAGGTGAACACAGGAGACAAAGTTGGCAAACTACCAACTTTCAAGTTACCAACTTTCTGGTTCAGCCACAGGGTGGGGGCGCAGCTTTGGGGATTTTAGCTCCCAGGCAGAAGAAGCAGAGGGAAGCATTGTGATTGTAATTATGTGTGGAATAGGAGGCTGGGTCCTGGCATTTGCCTGGAACAGAAAAAGTATCTGAGGGTATTTAATTTATGGCAACAGGAAAATAAATAAATAAATGTAGCAGTGACTTTGAGACAGAAACATAAGGTTAAATTAAATCAAACTTGAAGGAAAGAGCAATTAACTTGAGGGTCTTATCAGATCCGTTCTACAGTGCTTGCTCTACACCTCCACATTCAGTCCTGCAGTGCAGCTGTTCTCCCATCTCCCACTGTGCTCTTCTTGACAATGGCTCAGACCTGCATTGCAGTGTTACAGTACTTCCGTTGCTTTCCCATCTCCCCTACTGCTCTTCTCTCAGACCGCCTGCCTATAGAGTTATAGGAGCTCTACATCTTTCTTCCCACATTGAGCACTGACACTTGGGGGCGATGCACTTCAGAAAAGCCTGGTCTCTTAATATTACAATTATGGAGGCAGATTGTGGTGTCGCAGTGTATCAAGACATAAAACATGTCTGTCTGTCTGCCTATAGACATTCTAAAGCAAGTTGGCAAAATCCTGACAAAACATTTTTGGCAGAAAATGTTTTGTGGAAACAGTTCTTTTTCAGTGGTCTTCTGGTGGACCCCAGTCAGAGTTCTGTAGAACCTGACTGGTTTCTTGCCAGCTTGCCTACCTGGTTTCTTGGCAGCCCGCTGAGCCAGGAACCTTTCATTTGGGAGCTGGCACTTCCAAGGCTTTCACCACTGCCAAACACTTAAGAGCAGTCATGAAACTGACCAGATTGTTGTTAACTTGATAATGAGAGTCTCCACAGTTTCATGGCTGCTATTCAGTGGTGGGCTGTGGTGAAAACATCAAGGGTCATGTCAGTTCCAATCAGTAGCTGCCACAGCTTCCAGGGTCCCTGGCTCCACTGCAGGCCACCAGGAGGGCAGCTGAGGAGTCCAAGGGAGCTCAAAATCCCCAAAGCTGCACCCCTACCCTGCTGCTGTTCAGAAACTGCATGTCCAAAATGAAATATTGTAGGATTTCAGTGTTGCAAACATTTTTGAGTTTTTGGCCTTTTGTTAGGATTCAGGATGAAAAATATGTCTGAATACGTGAATATTTTCACAGAATTAAAATTCAGTTTTCTGGCTAACTCTAATGCACACTCTGGGCTCCATTTTCTGTTGCACCAGAGCACTGCTCGTACACCTGAGGAAGAGCATGGGACACTCATGACTTTTTGCCACTTTTCTGCCTCCCCCAATCCCAGGACAGCCATGTTTCAGATTGGCTGCTGGAACAAGTTGCACGGCTGCTCCAACTTACACCAGGCATAAAGGCCCCTGTAGGAGCCATTACACGTGCCCAGGATTACCAAAGTACACAAGGACTCTAGACAAACCTCCTCCACCTTCTGGGACAGCCCCTATGGTGGTGGACTATGAGCAGGTGGTGTAGTCCTCAGGGCTCACTTTACTTTGCTTGGGGATTTGCTTTGCTGTTAGCGCAGCCTTAAATCCGCTTGTGGCACCATGATGGCACAAGGGGGCTTACAGCATTTAAGGATCTGGCCTTCTGTTGCGTGCACTTGTGCATGTGTGTGTGTTTGATATTAAACTAAAACAAATGTTTTCATACTGTGCAGGCAACCTCTCAAACCAACATATCCCCCCTATTCCCCCTGAACAATCCCTACCTCCTTAAAATGGACATTGTCATCCAGCTAGGAATGAAAACATCCTAGATCTCTCAGTTATACCAGAAATCTGCAGCCAACTTCAACTGTGTCTTTATTGAATAGATTTGTTTATTTCATGTAATATGATATGGACCCTAGATCAACCTTAGGATGACAAGGTGTATCTTTCATTGGCATCATTTTTTGCTTCTAAACAGAAAATGTTCCTAAAGGTTAGAATAAAGGAGCTCTAGAAAGAACAAAAGCTTACTGTTAAAATTAAGAAGGTAATGACCATTTTGGTTGGCTTGTAGATAAGCTAGATGGATCCTAAATATGTATCTAATAAGTTTCCCTCCATTCTTCTGGTGGTAATATAAATAAAATAATAAATAATAATTCATAATTAATTATTAATAGCTCACATTAACATTTCTTCATTCTTTCATAATTTTCCCCTGGAGATGTTAAAATATTTTTAAAAGGGAAATAAATATGTATTAACACGGGCAGCCTGGAGACTGCAGGGCTGTTACCCTGCTTTGTTATGGTTCAATAGCCATTTGAGACATTGAATCAACACAACTCCGTTAAAGTCATGGGAACGATGCCAATTTGCACCCGCTCAGGGTCTGTCCCATTTGTGTGTGCTATGACCTGGCTCACCTGCCCAGTTCCACTCTGCACATACACTTACCTGACCAACTGTTTTTTCTAAAGCGTCACGTTTTGTTTGGATCACATTAAGAAAGTATTTTCCCTGTGTACTGTGCTCTGCGATGGGAAAAGTGTGTGACCAAACCACAAACACGCCAAACGTGTGTGTATGTTTGTATATATGTTTATCTGTTTGCATATATATATATGGGGACGGGGTAGTTGTGTCTATCAGTGTGTCAGCTCAGCGTCATCTCTTTTCAAGCATGTGTATGTGGCCGTGTACGCCAAGTGCTGCCTTTTGTATTTATGTGTTTGTGTATGTGTGTATTTGCTTGTCTGTGTGTATTTTTGTTGTAATCTGTGTGTATGCATATATTTATCCCTCTCTTCATATTTGTGTACCTCTCGGTGTGTATATTTGTGTGTGTTTTTATCTCGGTGTGTGTTTGTCTGTACAGATTTCTTTGTGTGTGTGTAGCGTGTGTGTATATTTTTCTGAGTGCGCACACATTCCTTTACCTATGTGTATTTCTCTGTGTAGCTGCGTGTGTGTGTCCGTGTATTTGTGTGTATTTCTCTGTTTGCGTGTTTATCTCGCTGTACGTCTCTGTGGATATACTGGCTAGTCTCTGTGTGTGTTTCGCTCCATGTGTATAGACTATGGGGGCACTGACTGTCTGTGGCTCTAGTTGTGTGTATTTCAGTCTCTGTGTGTCTGTCTCCCTCTCCCTGCACTTGTACCGCTGGCTGCGCCTTGCCCTCTCTCTCCCCCCCTCCTGCTTGCAGCCCTCGCCTCGGGAGCCGGGCTCAGGCCCCCTCCCTCTCCCCCGCCCGCCTCCTTCCCTCCCTCCCTCCCTCGGCGCTGGGGCTTCCCTTTCCCCGCTCCATTCAGTGCTGGCCGCGCCGCGCGCTGCTGCCGCTGTCCCCGCCATGTCCCGGAGCCGAGCTCCCCCGGGCAGCCGGACTTTGTAGCCGGACGGAGCGCTCCCTTCCCGGGGCGGCTCCACTGGAGGCTCCGTGCCCAGCAGCGCCAGGCACCGCGCGGGGATGGAGGGAGCCTGAGCCGGCCACGGAGCAGGAAGAGCAGGCGGCACCAGCGCTCGCAGCCGGCTAGGGAGGCGACAGCACCATGGAAGCGCAGCCAGCGCGGGGCCCCACGGCCCCGGACCCCTCCGGCTGCCCTAAGGACTCGGACCGCCAGCTGCGCCTCCGCCTCTGCGTCCTCGTAGAGATCCTGAGCACTGAGCGGGACTATGTGGGCACCCTGCGCTTCCTGCAGTCGGTGAGTGGGGTGCAGGGCGCGGGGGGGGGGCGGTCTCCAATGGGCACCGGCGGGGGGTAGCTGGAGCGCACGGCGCGTCCAGCCTGGGGGTCCCCAAGGCACCGGCGCGGGGCAGCTGGGAGGACACAGTAAGTTTCAAGCTGGGGTCTGCCATGGGGCACGTGGGTGGGCGCCTCCTATGCAGCCCTGCTGTGCGGTGCCCACGAGGTAAGCGCTCTCCCCCGGGGGGCAGCGAGTGGGTCCCAGGGCCAGGGGGGCACTTGGCGCAAGTGCGCCCAGTGGTCGCTGCAGCTTTGCCGGTGTGGTTTTTACAGGATGCCTATCGTGATAGTTACGCAGAGGCGTGTTCACAATACTTGAGCGGGTTGTGCAGTTAAGTGTGTGTGTGTGTGTGTGTGTGTGTGTGCGTGTGGTTTATGTGCTTGTTGGGGGCGGCGAGGTGTGTGTGTGGTGGGGGCGTGTGTGTGTGGTGGGGGCGGCGGTTTGGGGGGGACGACTGTGTGTGTGTGTGGTGTATGTGTTTGGTGGGGGGCGGCGAGGTGTGTGTATGGTGAGGGTGGGTGGGCGTGTGTGGTGGGGGGAAGGCATGCGAGCGCTTTGGAAAGAGCATTGCTAGTAGCAGCAGAATTTGGTTTAAACTAAGAAAACCCTTTAATGCAAAGTGATCTAAATGCCTCCTTCTGTAGCCCCGAGTCACAGTCCCAGTGAACTCTGCTCTCCTGCCCGGAGTAGAGCGGGAAGGGGATTCATGTCTGGTGTCTTGTATGATAATGACGGAGACCTGTAAAAAAATGAGTCGCGTCCCTTTCTGGGGAGGTTCGCTTTTGCTTTAGTTTCGCTGTTGTTGAGAAGTGACTGTATATTACACCCAGATGGAAACTCTCCCCCTCGTTGCCTGTTTTTTACTTTAACGCTAAACATAAGTATGGGATTGGGTCAGGGTGTGTCTGTCCATGCGGGGACAATTACACCCTTCCCCTGAAATTATCCTCGGACAAGTTCAGAAGTAAAAGCTCCATTTCCTTCTTTCTGAGTGTAGAAATCTGGACTTGGAATTCATCAGCATGCCACCACACTCCTGTGTAACTTTGTTAAAAGGCTTAATCGTTCATGTAAATAATCAGAGGAGCCTGCACTAAAAGTCACTAGATAACGGATGTAATTAAAAGAGAGAGAGAGAGAGAGACTAAATACACTGATTGCAGTTGCTCAAGATGCAAAGCTGGAGGAGGAATCCCTGAAGAGACCTCTAACAGATTGGAGAGGGCTGAAATTTTCTTTCTGGTGGATTGCTAGCCAGGTCCTCAATTCTGGACTCATCTAACTGGCTTATACCCGGAACCCTTTCTCAGTTGTCCTTTCTGGCAGGTTTGTCTGGTTTTTTTTTTTATCAGTTTGGCTGAAGGGTTTTTCAGCATCTCCTAAGTGGCAACTTGCCTAACATAAAAGATAAATGAAAAGACTGTGGTTGCTTTATGAGCTGGGACCTACTTAAATCCTCCTTTTCTCTCACAAATGGTTGAACACAGGAAGAGTCTGTACATTTTGAAAGCTCCCAAATACATTCAGTTTGATTAATTCAAAAACACAATTCTATTTCAGTTTGACAGGCTTCTCTAAAATGCTACAAGTTGCAAAACGGCCCCCAGCCCCAGACATAACAAAACAAAAAACGGCAGAGGAAAAACTCCTCTGTCCTAAGTACTGAATTTGCAATTTTGTCATCTGCAGGCTGGAATGTCAGTCACTGGCAAGATCCCGCTGAGTGTATTTTAGCTTCAACATGTACAGTTCAATGCCTATTCAGTCTCATTAGTGGGATTTTCATTTATTTCAAAAAGTAGCAAATTTATTTATTGTCATTAGTTTTCAAGACAGCAGTAGCGATTACTATGCCTTATGTAATGGAAGGGGGAAAACATTGACAGAGACACTTTATTCCATTTCCACATTTCAGAACAGAGCAGCAGGCAGTCTCTTGTCTTTCACCATCGTTCTGTGCTGCACTGGCTGCTGCTGGGTGTTGATTGGCTTGGGTATTATCTTGGGAGGTTTGGTTGTTACAATATAATCTTACCCCACTGAAAAGTTTGAGTTGCAGTAATGATATTTGAATCCTGGCCTGGAGGATGGATTAGATGACCTAACAGGTCTTTTCCACTTGTAGGTCCTGATTCAGGAAAGCACTTAAGCATGTGCTTAACTTTAAGCATGTGTTTAAGTGCTTAAGTTCTGTCCCTAATAAGGATGATTTTCTGAGTTATGGGCCTAGTTTTTATGGGTCAGATTCTGCCCTGGCTACTCCCTACGCAGCCCCCTACAAATATTTGAATGGCATGAGCACCTATAAGGGAGAAGAATTATGTAGTGTGGAGCATGAGGGTAAAACTAGGAGTAATGGGGTGAAACATTAAGATGATGATTAGGAATGAATATCCTATTAGGCTGTGGAATATCCTCTCCAGGGAAGTTGTAGAAGTTCCATGACTTGGTACTTTCAATACTTGACTGCACAAAGCACTAAAAAATGAGAGCTGTAATACTTTGGTCTAATTCTGGTTGTGGGGCTTGGAGTGGAGGTGAGTGGGCAGTGTTTAGTGGCCTGTGATATGCAAGAGGTCAGACTAGATGATCTGATGTTCCTTTCTGAGCTTAAACTCTGTGACTGTGACTCTAGTGCAGGGAACAATCTGCACTGGTTCCCAGGGGATGGAGGAGTGACCCATTTGGTCTTTTCCATCTTTAACATCTAGGATAATACGCTCTGTGGAGTCAATGGGATTGCATGGGGTTGTAGGGCAAGGATTTTGCCCTATGGCTCTATTAAAAACAAGATATGACCCTGTGCTCCCAAGTACAAATGCCTTGGTCCACTTTATTCCTTTTTCCTTTTTTTTTCTCTTGGTCCTTTGATAGTATTGCTTAAGAACTGCTACTTCCCACCTGTCGGTCTGATCCTCCACTGCCCAGCACTGTGTGTGACCAGTCATTTACCCCTGTGTAAAGTGAGCATAAACTGCTGCCATTCTGAGGGACGTACCCAGTTAACATTCAAGTATTGTTGAGGAACGTGTTAGGCTTCACTGGATGCTGTGAATTTTATTGTCATCAAGTGGATTTCTATATGCATTAGAAGTTAGTGGCCCAATTGGAGCAAAAGTCTGTGCAGTATTCTCACTGTGCAAACCCACAGAAACTCATTTTCCTTGTCTGAGGCCAACTTGTTCCCGTCAGTGCTTAACAGGAGAGACACAAGGGCTGGGGGAGCACAGTTTTCTTGGTTACTATAATTAAATATGAATTTGATAAATACAAGAGGGCTAAATGCTGCCATCTTTATTCAGGCAAAATTATCAGTGGGAGTTTTTCCTAAATAAGGACAACACAGATGGGCCTAGAAGGAAGTTAGGCAGAGGGAGTCTGTGCCCCCTGTTAAACATTCACCATTCAAGCCCTAGTTCTCATTTAGTATTCTCTATAAACAATGTTTTAAAAAGCAAACAACACAATTCTATGGGTTTATTCACAGTGTTGACATAGCCATCTACCAGCAACCTCCTTGTCTTCCCTGGTAATGTAAAGGAATCTCATGGGTATTTGATGTTATGGATTTGCCAATAAATCAAAGTAACTAAGAGCATTTTTATTTCTTTTAGAAAGACTTGTATATGGTCATGTAGCAGTAAGGGAAAGGATTTTTGTTTTTTTGGTGCTTAGAGACCTTTCCCCCCTAAGCTAGGTGGGGGTCCCTATACACACAGAGGCCCAGCCTTTATTTGCTTTGTATAAAAGATTCTATGGCCATTATTTTGCTTCCATGGCTCAGTCAAGTGGACATCAAGGAAGTTATAGAATGGAGCGGCTTTTAGGTTCCCAACAAAAACGGTGACAGTCACCATGGAAAACTGTTGGATTTTTTTCTCCTGGGGAATAAGAAGATGTACTTGAAAGGGGCATTTGATCTAAGGTGTCAAGCCTCAACTATTTATGTATCTAAATAAAATATATTTCATTTTTAAAGTAACTGACCCAAAATAATCATATACGTGAAATGCCAATGTTCTGTGTTATTGATAATACTTTAGAATCTAAGATTATTCAATCTGGCAAGATATAAAATATTTAATGAATTTTTCACCAATTAGCCGTTGGTTAACTTTTTGCATTTCATTGAGTTTTGGACAATGAAAAGAGTCTCCAGCCAGTTTTGTCCCTGTCTTGTCTTGTTTCTGGAACTCCTGTAGAAGGTAGCATTATGTTACGTTTCAGAATCCTGGACGGGGAGATTTATATAAAACCAACAATTTATCATCACATTTTTTTCAAGTTCTCACAAAAATGCTCCTATTCACTTTAATTGCAGGAATTTTATTTTAACAAAATCTAGAATTTCAACCTATCCTAAATCAATAGCACCCCTTTAATGTCCTTTTAACTATCCTTCTGAGCCTGCAAAGCCTATAATTTCCTTAAACTTAGGGCTACCACCCTGAATAAAAAGTCAAAGTTTTCTTTTGGGCTGTCCCCCACCATTGAACTATGGCTACGGATTTGATCATGAATGTGGATGTGTATTGTTGTACCACCTTTCTTATCTGCTCCATACTCCTAAGCCGGCATGGTACTGCAATGAGTAGAGCTAGCATGATTATGTCTACATGAGCTGGGAATCACATTAGTTCATAGTGTAGACATAGCCATAGCGTAAAGCATTAGACGATCAGGACCCTACTCTGCAAATACCTACACACATGAGTAACTTAACTTTACTCACACTAGTATAAGTTTATTAAAGCCATTTGTGGTGTAGATGGGACCAAAAGTTTCCATCAACAACTCTTTAAACCATCAGTGAGGCATTTGAGAGGGAGAAAGTGAAAATCTGAGGATGCCAATGTAGTTAAAGGAATATTGATCAAATAGGAGATAAAATGGAAAACATGTCAAAGGCTAATGGAGCTTTACTGAAAGTTACCGGTGGCATAAGATGGGCTTCAGAGAGAGAGTTTTATCCTTGGTGTCTGCTGAGATCGTAAACCATAAGAATTTTCAGAGTCTCCAGAACCTAAAAAGATTCAATTAATTCGTTCCCTCACTGCTGCCTGATTTAACTTTCTTCACTGTGATTTGGAAAGGCTTCTCTAGGTCCTGTGCTCTGTGTGACAAAATAAAAAGCTGTGTTCAAAGGTTTATGTGAAAATCCAATGATAATCTCAATCCAGTGCCCAGCTGGGTACACTCCAAACCCACCATCTCAGTTGGTATTATGGCAGGCTTGCTGGTATTCCCATCAGAGAGGCCAAGAATGGAATAGATCATTGAGACTGGGCTATTGTCTTTGAGGCTGAGGCATGTTGGCTGGGCACTGCTATTGCTCATAGAATCATAGGACTGGAAGGGACCTCGAGAGGTCATCTAGTCCAGTCCTCTGCACTCATGGGCAGGATTAAGTATTATCTAGACCATCCCTGACAAGTGTTTGTCTAACCTGCTCTTAAAAATCTCCAATGATGGAGATTCCACAACCTCCCTAGGCAAGTTATTCCAGTGCTTAACCATCCTGACAGGAAGTTTTTCCTAATGTCCAACCTAAACCTCCCTTGCTGCAATTTAAGTCCCTTGCTTCTTGTCCTATCCTCAGAGGTTAAGAAGAACAATTTTTCTCCCTCCTCCTTGTAACAACAACCTTTTATGTACTTGAAAACTGTGATCAGTCTTTTCTTTTCCAGACTAAACAAACCCATTTTTTTCAATCTTCCTTCATAGGTCATGTTTTCTAGCCCTTTGATCATTTTTGTTGCTCTTCTCTGGACGTTCTCCAATTTGTCCACATCTTTCCTGTAATGTGGCACCCAGAACTGGACACAATATTCCAGTTGAGACCTAAGCAGCACGAAATAGAGCAAAAGAATTACTTCTCATGTCTTGCTTACAACACTCCTGCTAATACATCCCAGAATGATGTTCGCTTTTTTTGCAACAGTGTTACACTGTTGACTGATATGCAGCTTGTGATCCACTGTGACCCCCAGATCCCTTTCTGCTGTACTCCTTCATAGGCAGTCATTTCCCATTTCGTATGTGTGCAACTGATTGTTCATGCTGTACCTAGTCTGTGGATAAAGAGAAGTCTTCATTCGCCAGCATTGTCTATCTTACAGCATCACTAAAATTCACTACCAAATTCAAAGAAAACAAGAAAGCTGTGTTTGTTAGAGTTCTGTATATTCATTTCCAAAAATCCCTAATCAAAGTTGCAGCATTGCAATTATGAAGGGCCAGATATTTGGTAAGGGAGACCTGAAAGCCATCTTAGAAACGCATTTGCAATTCCATGCATGCTCATTTACTATGACTCCAAGAGCAAACCAAATATTGGTGCCCACAAATAGTTAGATAGAAATCGTTATTTACGTGTTCATTTGGCCAGTTTGCCAGTGTAAACATCTGATCTGCATGTGGAACTGTCCTAACTGCATGAACCCCATCTCCCACTGCAAATGTTATGTAGGTAACCTATTGTACTATACACATTTCTGTACACACCTTGAACTTCACTAAACATTGAGCCCTCACTTATGCTTGTAGCTAGCACAATTGTGCCTGAAATCAGGAAATTGCAAGGATATATGGCTAAGTTGTGCCCAGCTTGTATGAAAATCTGGCTCCACATTTCACCTTTGTAAAGTCAAATCACTAACTTGTAACATTTGACAGAATATATTTTCTGGTCACTATGAGCAACTGTTGTGTGTATTGTGGTGGCATGAGAATAATTTTTAAGTTAGACTGTCCCTATCTAAGGCAGGTTTCATGTAGGGTAAGTATTTGCACCTGACCTATTTTTAGATCAAAGTATTATACAATCTTTTTTGATAGAATCTAGATGTCTTTCTCCATCTTATCATTTGTGTAAATGTGATATGTTAGGACACGTGCCATCGCATAAATTAGCCCACATTCTACAGACTCAAAATATTTTTGTTCTGTACCCTGTAGGATTTTCTGTTATTTGCTTTGCGTTGTAATCAATCTGGTATCTCTGAATTCTGCACTCCACCCATCTCAAGAGGTAACAGGCAGAGGTGTTTTTCATATTTTCACCAGCTTGTTTGCATTCAGGATCAGTGCTTTGGGGTTCAGAGTCAAGAAAACACATTTGTCTCAGAGGTGTGGTATGGTTTCCTGTCCTGCCCTGTTCTACGCCTGTTTCAGGTTCAATAGATGCAGATAAGCTCTGCCTGCAGGAAGGCGTACCCTGTGGTTTAGGTAACTGTTGTTTCTTTGCTCTAAGACAGCTAAAGGGAGTGGAAGGGAGTGGGGAAAGGAACTCACTGGGAAAAGATCTAAATTAGCATTGCTGTCCTCTGGTTTCTGGGGATCAGCGCCACGTGCTTATGTATTGCTACAGTGTATGTGAGAGGCACTCAGATTTATTTATTTTCCTTTTGAAAATCATTACCATTCTCAATGTTGCTAACTCTTAAGATTTTTTTTTTTTGAGAGAGAGTCTCATATTCAGCATTGTTTTTAAAGCTCCAGCTTATGGAGTTGTATAAATACATGGGAATCTCTGCTTTCATTTAAAAAAAAAAAGTTTCTAGCCCTCCAGGTTCCGGAGAAAAGCTTGAAAACGTGAAGCAATAGCCCTCTTCCAGAAGGCAAAAGAAAAAACTCCCAAGTGTATTATTCTTTTTAAAATCCCATGATTTTTTTTAGGGGCCTGACTCATGGTGCTTGAACGTTTGGGGTTGGCAATACTTCATTCTGTTAGTTAAAGAGATTTCCCTTCTCAGAAGAGTCCTCCCTTCCAGTCTGGATAAGTTCCCAGCAAAACTGACTGTTAAGGACTAGGGCTTAAAATGCTACAGTGGTGCCACTGTAGTGGTTCAGTGTAGACACTGTAGACAGTATAATCCACTTTCCTGAAAGGCGGTAGCTAGGTTGATGGAAGAATTCTTCCATCGATTTAGCATTGTCTACACAAGAACTTAGGTCAGCTCAGTTATGCCACTTGGGGTGTGGATTTTTCACCCCCTCTGACTGACGCAGTTAAACCAACAGATAGAGAATGAGGGAGAGATTCAGGGCTGGTCTATACTGAAAACTTGGGGCGTGAGAAATCCACACCTTTGACAGGCATAGCTGTGTAGATCTAGCCCCCGGTGTAGACAATGCTAGTTACCACCTCTCGGGGAGGTGGATTAACTACAGCAATGGGAGAATCCCTCCTGTTGCTGTAGGTAGCACTGCAGCTGTGCTGCTGTAGTGTTTTAAAGATAAATCCTCAAATCACTCTGGGTACTGTAGGCAGTGGCTGAGCCATTGGAGGCAGTCTGTATTTTCCACTGCAGAAAGCTACCTGAATGTAGGGAATGAAACAAAAGCAATTAAAAACAGACAAACCAACCCACCCCAGTGCCAACACCTGTTTCTTCTTCAGTCAGTATCTCAGCTGATATAAATCAGGGTCGCTCAGTTGAAGTCCGTGGAGCTCCACTAGTTTTCTCCTGCTGAGGCGCTGGCTCATAATGTCCTAGCAGCAATGAAAGGGTTATTAGGAAAAACGGATAGGATAAAACATTCCCCTTACCTCTCCCTCTCCCCTCTCCTTCCTGCTGAATTGATGTACCAAGGATAAAAGAGGTGTACTTCTGAAGTGTGCACTAGTATGTCTGAAAGGGAGGAGAAAGACAATGGAAGGGATTAGCTTTTTTCCCATGGTATCTTCATGCCTTTCAGATGTTTCCAGTGCCTCCTATGGAACTCATCTTTTGTAGTTCAGAGCATGGTACTCCAGAGGCTGAATCATGTTGATGTTAATGACACTGAGCTCTCTATGTGTCATGGAGCTGAGAGATCCCTGCAATTTTTACTTGTTTCGATGTGCCAATAAGTGGCTTCCTCTCACCCTCCTTCTATAGCATAGCTTGGAAGGCAACAGCGTATAGTCTAAAGGAGGGGTAGTCCTTTTTTTTTTTGTCAAGACTCAAATTTCTTGGTCAAGGTATAGACAAAGGGCAGACTCCAGAGAAACATTTTCCACACAGCAATAGCAATAATGATAATAGGTAAATAAGTAAAAAGATTTTGCGGTCCGTTCAAAAGCATTTGGGTCTGGATTTGGCCCGCAGTCTGCCTACTGAGTGCCCCTGGTCTAAAGGGTTAGAACAGGAGATTGTGAACCAGGAATCCAGGGTTCTTTTTTTGATTCTGCTAATGACTTGTTGTGAGATCTTGGTAAGTGTTTCTCCATCTGCAAAATGGGGTGAATAATACCTACCTTGCGGGGTACTGTGAGACTTTGTTAATTAAGATGTGTAAAGGTGCTGCAGATGTCTTGGATGAAGGGAGCTGTGTAATTACTATGTATTATTATTGCTTTCTAATAAAGTCTCCTTTACGGCATAGACATGATGGATAGAATAGCAGAGCCCCGCCTACCGCAGAGCCTAGATTTGACCAGATCCATCCTACCCTGTTTACTACAATCTGCCCAGAAGTGATCTCAGACTGCTCAGCTCATGACATTGGGGACTGCGGATTGGTCCAAAAGGAGCCAAAAAGTCAGCCAAAGGGACACTTAAACTGTGATTATATTTGTGTGTGGGATGGGGGTTATTTCACAGAATGCAGCTTGGAAAACTCTCTTTTTTTTATTTGCTGTTATAAACAGTAGATGGCACATGGATGGAGCCCTAAGATCTCACTCAGGGTCTGATTTGTAGGAGTACTAAGTACCCAGAACTCCAGTTGAAGGCAAGATGAACTATAGGTGCTCAGCACCTCTGAAGAGCAGGCCATCACCTCTTAATCTGAGTGACCAAACAGAGCAGGCCCTGCCCTTGAGATGCCATCTCAAGTGTGATGTAAGGGGGTGTGCCCAGCTCACCCTGCCCTACCACACCTTCCTGCATGAACAGGACTCAAGGAAAGAGAACTGGAACCCCTAATTCTACTGAGCTGCATATAGCCCATGGGACCTTACAGTCCATTTGTCACCAGTTCACTACCAGATATGCCAATTTGGTGGGGATTAACCCGTCATATCTCTTGTTCTCCTTGGTTCATTCCAGCCCAATGCACTCCTGACCCTTGTTGTGGTTTATCTCAACCCCACTGTCCTTGTGCTCGCCACCTCCACAAATCAAGGTGTCTAAGCTGAATATAGTTCTGCTGTGTGCCTGAAGACCATTATTTATCCCTCCCCTGAATTGCAGTAACCAGCAATCTGCCCTTTTGCCATTCAATCCTTCCCCTCACTACAAGGATGCCAGTGGTTTGATCATGTGTCATTATAAGGGGGCAGGGAGCAGAGAATAGTTCTATGGTTTCCCCGCCACTCTGGTGCCTGTGCAACTAATCTCCTTTGCAGAAGCAGCACAGCAGCTGGGTGAGTGCAAGTGTGGGGCAGAGACCCTGGGCTCTGACAGGAAAGGACATGTGGATAGAAAAATAAAACAAACCACTAATAGTGAAGATGCTTCTGGCTTCCTTCCCTGGCACATGATTTGAGTGAACACCTCTGCCTATATGGCTGAAGGCAGGGAACATCCAATTCCTGGCTTCGCATGATGGGAAACTGTTGTTATCTATTAAGAATATTTTGCTTTCTATAGATAACGAGAGGGATCACATATTTCCTACGCTTTCAAATGGGCTTATTATTCTTCATCTCCTGCCCTAAACTGGTTACGGTTGCTGTGTTCCATGAGCAGAGGTGATGAATATTGGGTGGGCTATGTGATCCTGTAATTTTTATATATATCATAGCAAATCAGTCATGTTTTTAAAAGGCCTACTCTATTTTTGTGGGCACAGATTTTGCACCTACAGTTTTAAGACAGTTTATTGCTTGTGCCAGTGCTAGCATTGTAGATGTGTGAGTGTCTGATTTGCAGCAGCATTCTAGTACTTAGACATACAGGGTGAGATTCTGTGTTGTGCTGCTGGGCACAACATAGATCTCACAGCCCAGGGGGAAGGGGATAAGGCAACTTTAAGCCACTTCTGTTCTCTCCTGATCCAGAGGCTGAAGGGACCCTGGTGTAACTTAGTCTGGGGGTTGTCCATATTACAGCAGCCTCCTGGGGCTGCCCTATGGGCTATCACCCAGTGCAGAATGTGTGCAGCACTATGGGGCTGTAGCCCCGCCCCAGCACACCTCCTGTACCAGGGCTTGCAGAGGGGTCGTCAGAGGAACCCACAGGGCCTGTGACGGAGGAATCGTCCCCTGACTTTTAAGGCCTTTTTCTGCTTCCATCTGGCATGAAGGGGCCAGAGTGGGGAGGAAGATTTCACCCTGAAATGGGAGAATTTGCAGCCACAGTTAAATGTAGTCAGAAAAGCACATCTGCAAAAGTTGGGTTCCCTTTTCAAGGTCGTCTCCTTAAACTGTACTTGTCTTTGTCTCACCTGCCCTCAGTGCTATTTGCAAAACCTAATATTTGATGTTTTAAGGAGCAGAGTGCTCCCCAGTGAAGTGTGTCTGTACTCATCCAAATGAGTCTGGGTGACAGGTGAAACCTGTCAAAGTAGCAGCTAAAAAATAAATAATTTCTGGTGCCTGCCTGTTGTTTCCCTTCAGGCAATTGGAAGAAAATACAAGAAAACTAAAAACAAGGGTAGTTTCTGAAATTCCCTGTCCCTACTGACATCTTGGGTTTTTCTCTTCATCCTCGGAGATAGGTTCTTTATCTGAGCTGGGTTTTTTGCTGGCAGGTGCCTCACAGCAGCCGTCACAACCATTTTTCAAATATGAGATATAACTGCTGTGGCTCTTGGAATCTGTTGTCCAGCGTCAGAAGGTCTATGTGGGTTGCCAGTGGAGAAATCAGCTGAAATGCATTGATGGCTCAGATATGTTCTGCTACTCTCCATAGCTTTGACCTCCATCAAGGACCATCACCACCTTCGCCATCACAAAAATTAAATCCAGTAACGGAGAAGAGCAGAAGTTTTGCAGAGACCTCATTTGACCTCTGAGTTCTTGCCTGCGCCTTCTAGAGATTAGCAGATAAAACCACAGGTGCCGGCTTCCAACTTTCCCCGGGGGTGCTCAACCTCTGCTCAGTCCCAGGCCCTGCCCCCACTCCACCCTTTCCCCCAAACCCTCACCCTGCCATGCCTCTTCCCATCCAGTTCCGCCCCCCCCCCCGAGCGCACCCCATCCCCGCTCCTCCTCCCTCTCAGCGTCTCCTGCATGCCGCGGAACAGCTGATCTGCGGCGGGCAGGAGGCACTGGGGGGGTGGGGAGGGGGTGGGGCGGGGAGAAATTGATCAGTGGTGCCGCCAGTGAGCGGGAGGTGCAGGGAGGAGCTTGGCTGCCAGTGGGTCCCACACACGCTACTATTTTGGAGAGACTTTTGATTTGCTAGTAACAGTTTTCATGATAGCAAAAAAATCTGTCTTGTCAGTGAAATCTCTGTAATCGTCACAGACGGTTCTCTCTCTTCCCCCCTCTCTGGCTACATGACATGATGGTTCCTCCTCAGCCGACTTTCAGCTGTGAAAAAGCCAGAGCCTTTTGTTTTGTGCTTTGGATGACAGGAAAGAATGTGCAGTTCATTAGTGCTGCCCGCTTACTCCCAACCTCTTTGTATTGTGGTGGGACACTTAATCCGTGTTTACACAGCAGTATTTCTGTTAAATGCCCTGAATTGACAGAATTGTTAAATGCCTTCATTAATATAATCAGTTAGGTGGTGCTGTTTTAGGGCACATGAAGGCCAGTTGGATTAAAGAGCTAAAAAGCAGCGGCAGGGCACAGTCATCATCTTGGATTTTAACTGTTGTTTTCTTCCTTTGGGGCTGGGGTGGTTCCTGTCTATCCATTTCCAGTTTTTCCCTGTAATTTACATTCTGTGCTCCAGCTCACACTAAAGCAACCATCCTTCTGTCCCCAGAGCATGGGCTAGGACTACAATTCCCTCCTGGAGCTCCCTTAGTATCACTCCTTATTTATTTGCAAGGGTTGCCTTTTAGTATCTGAAGTGTTCCTGGGGATGAGTGCAACATTCCCAGCCCCTACCAGTCAGAGACTGGGGCAGAGGATTGAAATGCCCAACAATGTCAGTTCTTAATCACCCACAAAGCAAGAAGCAGTGCTTTTATGTAGGGGCTGCGTTTGCTGCCTCTGCAGCTCTCCCATTCCGTTCTGGACCATAAATTGAGGCCTGGTCTCACGAGTGCATCCAACACTGTAGTTGTGACCTGAACAGAATCGTGAACTTTCATCTAGCTGCAGATCAAAGGCCTGACTGGGACCTCAGCCTTGCCTCCTGTGGATGTGAGTGAGTCACGTTGCTAGGGAGAGTCAGACCTGGTGGCAGAACTGGATGGCGAAAGAACCCCCGGGAGATGTCATTGTCCAAAATGCCTTGCTGATGATCACTCCCTCCTTCCCCCGCTGTAGAAGCCACTTTCTTGGTGAGGCCTCAGGAACCTTTTGAACTGCAGATGCCAACAAACCAGAGTGAGAGAAAACAGCCCCGTGGCTGTGCTCCTTCCCTCTTCCGCTGGGAAATGCAGAGCCCTCCTCATTAGGAGAATAACCCCCTGCTTACACAGCTGATAGCCAGATGTCAGGCCATAAGATAGTGATTGCCAGCGGCTGACTGGCAGCTCTGATAGGCCACTGGAAGTCTGATGACAGAAAGACAGGGTCTGACCCCTCTTCCCCAGCACCACTCTGCAGCACAGGGACTTATGAACTGGTTGGCAGCCTGACTCTACAATGCAGAGAATAGCTCCAGCCCGCCACTTCCTTTATTGCTTTGATTGTGGAAAAGGCAGTCGATTTCTGCACCTCAGTCATTTTGGGGTTAGGCCAGGTTTCCCAAGGCGATGTTGGAGAGGGCATGGAGTGTTGAGCTGTGGAATCATTTATGTTCATGTAAGCCTTTGGTTGCTTAGTGGACTGGAGCTTATCGACTTCCTGCAGCAGGTCATTACTGAGGGACCATATCAACTACACAGAGGAGCCTGATTCATCCTTGCTGTAACTCCATTGACTTCAGTGGCCCAGAGGGTGAAATTTCACCCTGTCTCAAGCTGGCCTCCATTTTTGCACTCCCAGCTTTGCACTTGCAGATCCCTGATCTTTGCAGACAAGTTGGATTGTGCTTCACAAAGTGTCTAGTTTGCCTATGTAAAATGGATGCACATCCACTTTTTCAGGCACTGTCATTTATCCCTGCAAAAACAGAGGCTAATTGCTGTTCAGCTGGCCCCAAAAGCTGAATTCGATAAAGAGAGGGCTATGCTTTACATCCAGACAATTGGAACTTTTTTTTCCCCTGTGAGTCATCAGTTGTTCAGTTGCCAGTGTTTAGGGACACATTTTCCAAGGCTCCATATAGCCCATGTTAGGTGCACAGTTAACTGATTTGGGCATGCAATTGGATGCATGTGTAAATGTTTTGCTTGCACTAATCAGAGTGCTGGAGGAAGTGTGTGGTGTGGCATCCTGGGTGTGGTGTTCTGTCCCGTCTAGTGGCACCGAGACCACTTAGAGAGAGCGATAAAATGAGTCTGCTCTACAGCCTTAGCTAATAAGCGGGTGGCTTTTAGCTCATGCAGTAGAGGCTCATGCACTAAGATCAAGAGGCCCCTGGCTCAATCCCACCTACTGGCGACCGGGGCCTGTTGGCATTACAGAAGCACTTGATATTGCAGGACTATATGGGTTGAGTGGCACAGGCCCACCTCCTTCCAGTTGCTATACCCTGCACACGTCTGCCATAAGTGCTACTACTGACAGCTCTGAGAGTGTTCTGCCAGTGTGCCTCAGGCCTGCCCAGGAGGGACGACTTCTACAGAGAAGACGATAGCTCGGTCTTTATGTCTGGTGATCCTCACTGCTGAGACTGCCAACATGATGTGGACATGAAACAGACTGAAACCAAACCCATTTTACATAGGGGCCACTGCATGGCCAACAGATGTTAACTATGGAACTGGGCTGGGTTTGAAGCAGGGCCCAGAGATAAACTCTAAATCCCCTGAGACATCAAGTTGTCCACGATAAATCATTCTAAGGCTAGCGCTGTCATCCTGGCCGTTTTGCGTGGCTGCTGTTAAAGGCCCACTAGCATTGCTTTAGGAAACTCTTGTGGTAACTCTTGGTGACCCCTGATAGGATAAAGGAGGGAAATGCTTGTCTGGAAAAACAGAGAGTGGCCAAGTTGTGCTGTGGCTTTTCCAGCAGCCTGGATAAGGTAACTCCAAGGGTCTCCAGAATGGGTTGTGAGGGTGAGGGGAGTGGATAATGATGGGAGTTCCCTGCTCTTGAGAGGGGACTCTAATTGATAGGGGCTCAAGGCTTAGGAATGGAGTGCTAATAAGGGGTCTGCACTTTACTGCGTTCTTATCTCAGCTAGGTGGGTGAGTTTCAGTGATGCAGCAAAGAGCCTCTGGCCCTATGGGATTCGCTGCCTAACCTGACTACTTTGAATTCATCACCTCACTGGAGCCATTTGCTCCGAGTGTTGTTTCTGGGTGGTGAGGGTAGCCCCTCTCCTTTCCTTTGAAGGGGCAGTTACAGAAGGTTGTAAAACTTTTGATCTTGCAAAAATGCTGCGCTCTCCTCTCCGGTAGCTAGCAAAAATCTAGTCAAAGTTGTTGGTGGCATTCACGGAGCAGCTGCAGACAGTGGAGTGCTGCTTCTCGGACATCAGTTGGACATAATTTTGGAGTTGAAAAATCCACAGTGGGCCAGGCCGTCTTAACACAGGTGTGCAGGGCCATTAGTTGTCTCCTGCCAGGCAGGACTGAGGTGGAGCGACTGTCTGCTGCGTTTTAAGCCAGGCACAAGGGCTATTAGAAGAGCTCAATATGGAGCTCTGCAGCCAGTGGCCACAGTAATGTGGTGTAGTGGGCTGTGCTCTTCCCGGACCTGAAGTTATGGAGCCTGCTAGGAATTGTGTGTTGGTTGTTTAGTTGCGTGAAACAAGCATTGGGCAATGGCACTGAATGCTGGCACTGCTTTCCACAGGTTGTGGTGGTTTTGGCTGAAATCTCACTCTTGAGGGTAACAAAGGCACAGAGTGCACAGATGCTGCTGGCATCCGAAAGCCACCCAGGCCCGTATGCCACTAACCTGTTTACTGCAATGGTGCCTGCCAAAGTGATCCCAGAGTGGCATGGGAAAGTGTCCAACCGCGGCGGAAGAAATAAGGCAGCCCTCCCCAGAAACCTTTGGCAGTGGATTGCAGAGTATGTTTCATCCATGAATGTTTCATCGAGAGCTCTCAGGAGGATTCAAGGGACATCCCTGTGTACATAAACAAGATACACAGCATACTCCCCCCGCCTAACTCTACACGGGAATGGAAAGCAGATAACGGCTCCACCTCACTTTGTTGTACGCCCTACCTCTTCTAGTACGAGTACATTACTGAAAAGTCAATAGAAAAAGGAAAGAACAACAGGGGAACATTTCCCAAGAAAGCTTCAGAGTTGCGTCCGCTGTAAGCTTGCAACTGACGGAGGTGTGATCCTTCAAGAGAAACAGAAAAGGGGTGGATCAGAAATCACAGAACTTGGCCCCTATGCTGCCTCCAGATACAAACAAGGCACTCACTGCATGTGCAAACATTCCTATAGTGCACACACAGCTCCCTGTCCGTGCCTGTGCATGGCTATTAGCCAAATGAAGCTGAGAGGCCAAGTGGCCCGAACAGTTGAACTGAGCTGAACAGAGCAAATCAGTGTTGCAGGCCATTTGGGCAGGAAGGTGCTCTCTTCTCTTGAACCTTTGCCTGGATGGTGAAATACACCGCAGGGCACAGGGTTTGTACAAAGTCCCTTTGGACCATTTAAGTCCTATTAAGCCCTTAATGTGGATCTTCAGTGGTGCATAGAGCCTTGTGCAGGCCCTGTACACAGGGCTGAATTTCTGCCTTGGGGTACAGATTAAGCACAGATAACCTTTATATTTAGAATCTTCACAAGCTGTGTTCCGGGGGAAATAGCAGCAGGTGTCATCAGTCACTGCAGCCTGGAGGATGAGGTGAACTGTGCTGATACGGCACTGCAGGACACAAAACCAAATGCAGAATTTCATGTCACAGGCTCTGGTTTAAAATGCAGCTGGGCTTTTAACTGGGCCGGGCCTGCTGCTTTCTCTTTAGGCTGAGAATCTGAGCTTTCCAGTGCACCCAAACTCCAGACTTACCCTTGCCTGTCCAGTGGCCTGCAAAGCCTTTGCACAAGCTCTGAAGGAAGAAAGTCCGATCCCACACATTTTTTACATCTTCTCACATTCCTCCTTTTCTATGCTCGCCATCAGTACCGACACTATTCGCAGGACATTCCAAAGTAACCATCATTCCGAGATAGAGGGCAGGGGAAGAGAGATTTTGAAAGAAAAATGAACCGATGAAGCTGCAACAGAGGAGAAAGCTCTTGAACTAAAAGTAACCAGAAAGGAGGTTGATTCTGGATGAATGGAAGGAGTAGGAAGGGAGAGAGGAGATCTGTGAGATTACTGGAGTAAGTAGATGGATGGCTATGGAAGCATTTAATAAAGCCTTTTGCTATTCACTAATTATTATGGTGCCCTATAAAAACTCAGCTGTGAGCAAGTCTAGGTATTACAATCTTAGAAGTTACATGTGGTTTTTCTATTCTATTACTTTATTTTTTGTATGTTTGCCAAGCAGGATATAGCTCTGTATAGTTTTACACAGTGAACAAAACATTCCCCGAAGAAAGACAATTTTTTTTCAGCTGTCAAATATTTAAAGGAAGAAAATGTTAACATGATCAGCTGCAAGTTGATTCTGAGCTGGCGAGCAGCTCAGGTTGACAAAGCTTTGCCTTGTGGGAGGGTCTGTGTTGGAATGAAGGGTCTCAGAAATCTACAGAGGCTACATTAAGAGCAGCAAAAAAGAAACAAACAAAAAACCAAACAATGTTTTGGATAAAATCCATCTCTGAGACCAGCATGGTAGAACTTCCTTCCAATATTCTGGTCTCCCTATGGGCTCAGTCCTGAGCAGTGTGAAAGCCAGTGTGAGTTGAGGGAGCTCAGCGCCTGGCAAGAGGTGCCTACCACCCTGCACGATCATGTGTGTAGATGGCAAGCACTGTAATCTGCAAGGCACATCAGACACTTTTGCTTTGAACTCTGTTTCCTTCCTCCATTTAAAAACAGCTTAATAAGTATTTTGACATAAAATACAGCCAGAAGCAACAACTGTTTGTCTGACTGTGCCTGTTGTGTGTGTCATGGAGGGTTTCTTTTGCACAACACAGGAACACTACATCTTTCGTAAGCGATTGCACAAGAAAAAAGCCACAATATTTGGAAAGTAAAGTATGAATCAAATTTTTACTTCAGTACAGCCAGAGGAACTGAAATTTGCAACCGGGCAGCAAGAATTAAACTGCAGTGGCTGTGTCCAAGTGGTGTGTGTTTGGAGGCAGTGCTTTATGACGTCGGTTCTCCTTTAATGTGGTTCTGGGTGTGCTGTCAGGCAGAGTGATACCAGGAAACAGTTTAGCCCAGTGGAAAAAAAATCCCAGAAAAGACACTTAGAGAAGAACATTTGGCTTTGAAGTACATTAAAGACAGAATATTGCTACTTTGCATTTACGCAGAACTTTTTCATCTGTACCCTCTCCATGTTGCAAAAGTATTGAGGAACAGATGGCAAGACTGAGGCCCAGACAGGTGAAGGGATTTGCCCAAGAGCCACGCAGGCAGGCAGTGGCAGAGTTGGGAAGAGAATCCAAGTCTCCTGGCCCCTTGTGCCTGGCTTTACAGGAAAGTAAGCAGAACAAACAGCAGAACACAAACATTTGCCCCATTAATTGAAAAAGGGTGAAGAAGGAACTTTAACTCACTCTTCTGACAACCATCTGACAACTCTGGAAACCCATGCAGAATGAGCTGGTGTTCCCTGAGGAAGTGTCTGCATCACAGTTGGCCTTAATTGTCCAGTTTATTGACATTCTCAGTAAAGACACCAATAATTGATGGGGCCAGAGAGATTAACTCCTTTCTCACTTCGAGGAATTGTCTGCCCTGGTAGAGTTAAGGCACCTTGGTAGGGTGAAGAAGTGGAAAGCTTACCCTGCTGCAACCCTATGGAGTACTCATTGGGTGGTTAAAGGAGGACTTCATTCTTCAGGGCTGTCAGTCACTGCCGCCTTATTGCTCTTAAGTGAATAATAAAATAAAGTTATGTCTCACATTAGCAGAATTGCTTGATCACTGTTGTGTGAGCAATTGTTGTGATTAAACTGAAATCTCAGCAAATGCTCACACAACCAAGCAGTTGGACATCTGGGTTCTTTACCTGTTTGCGTATTCACACATGTTGCTGAAACGATCTCACCTCACTACTAGAGGGAATTGCTTATTCTTACTAAGAGGTGAGCACACTCCTGAAGTCTGTAACCAAGTCTGACTTGCACAATGCCAGTTGCAAACTGCACATGTTAGTGGCTTGCCTTGTCAGGAGATCTGACCAGGATGCCCTCTGTGTCCCCTGGGGATGGGCAGAGCTGTTCTAGTAAAATACGAGCTGACTTGGACCTGAACTGAGCCTTCTGTGAAAAAAATGTGGGGAGATTTAAATTTAAAAATAGAGAATGCTTCATTTGTGTGGCTTCCTCTGCACTTCCTGGTTTTGGCTAGTGATGTAAATGCTGAGATGCCGCAAAACAGAAGCCTCTTCAGCCTAGATTTTCAGCCTAGATGTACAGGCTCGGGAAGCTTGGATGAAGAATGGAGAATTAGTTGAGCTTTTCAGAAACAAACACTGGACTCTGCTGTGAGTCTCTCATGTCCGGTGTGTTTATGAATCTCTCTCAACTTCTCTGTTCCTCACAAGGGTGCATCCTGTTCCTGTTCTCTTTTGCATTGTTCTAAGGGTATGTCTTCACTTCAGAGTTCATTCAAGCTCTGACTCAGGTGTTACCCTTAACCCACCTCCTGTCCACACACACACCTCTCTTAACCAAGTTTGTTGGCGTTTTCAACCTGTCTGACCTGGCTGGACTCAGGTCCACTTTCACTTGAGGCTGGTAACTCACTTTGCAGTGAAGGTGCACTCAAGTGTCGATAGTCCTCCAGTGCCATCCCACAATTCCCCTCATGTGCCCAGGACACACAAGTTCTCCCAGAATTCACTGTGAAAGGATCAGAGTGGCTCAGCTTACTGCAGCACATTGGCTATGCCTCCAGACTTGGGTGCTGGTCACCTGGGCTAACTCTGCAGTGCAGATGTACCCTAGTACAGTGCTTGCTTTCTGGGAGCCAAGCCCTTAGCTTTTTCTTTTTTCAAAGATGAGTGCAGAAGATACTTGAGAGATGGCTTCAAAAGAAATAAATATGGGCGGGGGAGGGAGGGGGAGGGAGGGAGAGAGAAATCTTGCTGCCTTCTTTTACTTCTGTTTTATGGGCTCATGATGACATTGGTTATGTTTGCTGTGTAAACAGCAGCTCCAGCTGAACTGATGAAATATGGTCAAATGGTTGAGACTTTAACAAGAAACAGGAACAAATGCCCCAGGGTTGTAAATGTGAAGCAGGATTTGGGGGTGGGCATATTCTCTCTCTGACCATAATGAGACTCAAACGTATACCAGCCCTAGCAGCGGTGAGACAGGGGTCTCTTGGTTTCTCCATTGCAAACCTTCTTCTTTAGGGATTGATAACCCAGCCATTTTCATATGCGTTAATCTTAAATTGCACAAAGTGAATCATTTCCAACCTCCCTCCTCCTTGGACAAAGCTGTCTTTTGCTTTTATATTTTTTCAAAGGGGAAAGGTCTCCTGTGCATTGAAAGAGGCCTCTTTCCCCCAGCGTTTTACACATCAATCAATTGTCTTGAGCCTTTTACAGTTCTCCTAATCCTGTTATCTCCCTTGATGTTATCCTCCTCTCAGCCTTTCCTGCCCCTTCCTGGATACATCTGAGGATGCCCTTTGAGACTGTTGGGTAGTTTGCATAATGACATCCATCAAGACCATCCCTAGGCCTAGAACCCATGGAGCCCTGATATTGTTATCAACTCACATCTCATTTGAAGATCTAGGAGAGCTGCAAAGAATCTTGGGTGCATCCGTGCAAGAATGGCTGACTTTAGCATGGCAGGAAGAAAAAGGATTGAGACCCCCTGATATACTGACTTGCCTAATATGGCTCCTTCTGAAGATGAGGGCTCTGTTTGTTTGGGCATGATGAATCAGTGCTGGTTCTTTACTCTCTTTGTCCTTGTTGATGGAGATTGATGGGTTTTTTTCTTTCTTTCTTTTAGAGCAGGGGAGAAGGAGAAGCTGTATATCAGTTTCAGGTTAGTTTTAAATGTGGACTCCAAGTTGTGACAAGGAGCGAAATCCTATAGCAAGGTCTCTCGCCACATCTTTCTTTAATCAGCACTGAAATGAGATCTACATTAGGTGTGCAACATTCTGCATACCATGGAAGAGGCTCTCATTGGTTTCAGGAAGAACATATTTCAGTCGAGAGACTGTGAAGCTGGAAAATGCCAGTTTCGCCACATGTTTTCATTTCTTGTTCTGGAAGAGTGTGGGGGTTTTAGTCTGAGACATTAAAACATGCAACTATTTCAGCTTATAAACTGACCCTTTTGTAGAGCAGACAAGTTTTCATAGGGTCAGAAATGGAAGCAAATAACTGTTTGAAGATCCACTGGTTTCATGGGGAACTCAAAAAACCAGCCCATTTGGAGGCAAATTCTGCTGATACATAAAATGGGAATTTTTCTGCCTCTGTGTTATTGTTTTTTCTTATTGCTAGAGATATCAGCATGAAAGCAGGTTCCTTATTCCTGACTTCATTTGCTTCTTCTGCTTATTCCCTAGCAGCAACCAGAATCCTGTATGTGTTGACATGTGTTCCGGAGGGGTGGATAGGGGAGCAGGTGATCTGGCAATCACTGTGGTGCCATGCAGGGTTTTAACCTCCGGGGAGGTAGACAGGAGAAGCAGATGAACTGCTAGGAAATAGAAGACACCCCCCACCCATGTAAACGTCCCCAGCGATACAAAAGAAAGTAAATACAGTAAATACTCTAGAAAATAAGGGACCTGGGGATAGAGTGGATTCTAAAACAAATAGGTTTCAGATGTTTTTATGTGGCTTCAGCTCCAGTTGGAGGATACATTTGTGTTCATATTAACCAAGGGATACAAAAGCAGGAGTGATACATTTCTAAAACGTTTCTCACATGGATTTTCTATGTAATATAGAGCATATGCAGATTACACAAGAGATATAAAAGGATTAGGGCTAAAATCTGACTCCGTCTGTGCACCAACACAGGGAAGGAAGACTGTCCCACAGACACCTGCCACTGGACTGCCTGGACTTTAGGTCCAGGCACAAAGATGTAAGGGGTGCTGCATGCCTGCTTACTCCTCTGTACCAGAGACAGGTGCATGGGGACGGGTGAGGAATGGGCAGAGCTGAGCCAGAGAGGATAGGGAGGTGTAATTTGCTCCTGGTATAGGGCAGCAACAAATGATCACCTTCATGAATAAGAGGGGAGCAAAGAAGAAATTGGGTGTAACATCTCATATGCATGCCACAAAAGCTTATGTAACACACCACACCAGCGTATATTTCATAGTTTGTTATGTTTACTTGGTATTTCTAAATGCATTCTAATACATCAGTAACTTTGAATATTCTTTCTATCTATCTATCCTTACCTCCTCAACCATGACAGATGTATGGTATTCATCATCGTGCTGGACAGTGAATGCTCAGACATTACTGAAGATTAATGTGGAGCTCTGATGAGTTTACATAGCAGTCATAACTCCAAATGCATAATCTATTGATGTGTGGCACCAACTGTTAAAGCATGCGCCAGCTGCAAATCTAAGCAGAGTCTGGAATGAGTTATGAAGAGCATTCATGCATGGAGTGTGTGAAGTTAGTATTATATGCTGCTGCTCCTGCCCAGTGGTTCACATGGGTTTGCCAAGTCTCCAGCTGTTTGCTTGGGCAATGGCTGGTTTTTAAACAACATCACCACCACCAAATGCATTTTGATTCGTAATAGAATTTTGTTTCATTGATTAAGAAGTCAGAGGGAGATAAGTTACTGCTGTTTCCCTTCTCTATCCTCTAGGAGCTTGGATTAAGAATTAATTTTCTTATGGTCTCTTTAAAACGAACAATGAAGCAGTGATGGTGGAGCCTGGTTTGGATTTTATTAAGGAAAAATGAAAGATACAGATGCAATGGTGGAAACTGAGGCAACGATCTTGCAGAGGCAGGAGTAATTACAACAGGGCAGCGTGCTCAGGCCTGGGGGAAGGACGAGGAAGCCCCTCCTCTCATGTCTGAGTGACCAGCACACATGTCCCTTGGCTGGAGAGCAGCTTGGCCTGAAGCACAGCCTACAGCAGGGAGAGTCAAGCACAGCAATGTCACTGGACTGCCTCGCCCCTGAAAGAAAGTGGGAAGAAAGGATTTACGAAAGAGAGAACAAAGAGTAAACGCTCCAATCCCAGGAATGGAGAATTGAGGGTTGGTTTTTTAAGGCAAGTAATCAAAGGGCTGAAGAAGAAATGCCAATTGGCCAACACATTTCCTGCTGCCCCATCCCATTGCTGCCCTGGTCCTGAACACTCACTTCAGCATGAAGCAAACTCAAGGCTCCCCATCTGGGCACCTGATTGGAATGCACGGATTTGGGGCTGTGCCTGCAGGTGAAAGCTGCTCTCTTTTTTGCTTGGAGAAGCATGAAAGGAGATGACCCCCACTGGGCACAGTGATTCCTTGAGTGAACAGGTGAATGGCTCTGTCTGGTTTTCATTTGGCTGGATCGGGGACAGAAGTAGTCAGTCACTATTTAAGGGTCTGGCTACGCTGCGATTAGACACTTGCGGCTGGCCTGTGCCCGCTGACTTTGGCTTGGGCTGTGGGCTGTTTTATTGCAGCATAGAGCTGCAGCCCCAACTCTGGGACCCTCCCCTCCTCACAGGGTCCTAAAGCCTGGGTCCATCTGAGCCCGAATGTCTACGCCACAACTAAACAGCCCCTTAGCCCGAGTCAGCTGGCACGGGCCAGCCATGGGTCTTTAATTGCAGTGTAGACATACCCTAAGAGGACAACACAGACAGAGCACGCTGCTGGGAGACAGACAGCACAAACGAGTGGAGAAAAGCCCTCTGGGTCATAAAGCAAGCAAGACTAATATATAAGACCTCTTATGAATTAATGGGACAGGCAGTGCCTGCTTAAAAATCACACACCATTAATAAAACAAATTCCCTCATCTGTGTGCAGCTAATATGCTATTAAAAGTGAAAGAGTTTGAAAGTCTGACTTGCGTTTCGTCATTGAAGCTCTTTGTTTATAAACTTCACTCAGTATGGACAATGGAGCTAGATTCATCCGTTTCTCCATTCCTTCTAAGCAGCTTCCCTTTCTGGTTACCTGATCTGATCTGATCTTATCCCTGTAGTCTCACTGAATGTCAATGGGACTTAGGCTCCTGAAAATGGGACTTAGGTGCTTTCAGAAATTTTACCTTGTCTTTTCTAAATCAAAAAAGGCAATTTTAAAAAAATACCCAAATGTAGAAAGACTTGGTCTTTTGATGTTGGGAAATCTCAGGGTAAAGCAAGTGGAATGAAGGAAAGTTTTTAACTGGAAGTTTCCCTTAAGTTTGTGTCAGATGTTGGACTGCGGTTTTAAAAATACCACCGCTAGCCACAGGTGCAGAAACAATCTTGTGTGTCACACGCTGTGACACTAGAAGGATATTTCCACATCTTGAGGCGATTACCTGGGTAAATATTTTGCCCAAGTTTTCCTGGAGAGTGAGTGTTTTCTGCTAGGGAAATTCTTTTTTTCCAGAACTGATACCCACCTAGATAAATTGCAGGTATTTCCTGCAAATACTATGTCTTAATAATTCATTAGCAACCCCTATGTGAGTCTGTTGGGTTCATGGAACCCTTGGCTCTTAGATACATTTGGTTGGCATTGGTTATTATTATGACACTTACTTTTTAAAAATGTGAATGCCCCAGAAAATTCTCTCCCTTTCTATCTTGGTCATACTGACAGGGTGGACAACTTTAAACTATCGTTGTCCCAAACACATCAGCATGAAAGATGTGTGCAGGGCAAGTATCATCAATATCACATGAGGAGCAGGTTTGGAGCTTAGATGCTTGGTTTACAGCATCACCAGGTGTCTGCTTTTTATCAATGAATTTGTTGCTGTTGCTTGGGTGAGGCATGGGAAAGCTTGCCTCCCACAGCTTTGCTAGTGCACTTTAATCTAGACCCTGCTGTTCCGTGTCTGGGATCCTCCACGTAGCTCTGCCAGTTCACGTCAGTTGAGTGCTACACTACAGTTGCCCCAGCTGTTCCAGCCTTCCTCGTAGCTCTGCCAATGCATTTAAACCCCAATCTCTAACTTGCTACTCCAGCCCTGGGCTTCTCTTCAACAGAGACTGGGAGTGAATTTGCCATTTGTAACAAATTGTGTGGTGTTATTGTATAGTCTAGTTACTAGACAGCAAGTGCCTATATCACAATTAGCACTCCTGCCCCCTGGCATATTAGAGATTTCCGTGTTGCTACTGCAAATGCTTTAGCTATTCTGTGCACAAACAGAGGAGTTGCCCTACCTCCAGCACCTTCAATGAGAACTAAGTTCACTTTGGGCCAGACTCTGCCGCTCTTATGCTGAGTAATTCCCCCTCCAAGTCGTCTCATTAAAGTGTAAGGTGCCGCTCAGTGCAGGGGTTCTGGCACTATGGGGTGCTGGTGTGCAGCAGCATCCCAGGCTTGAAGTAATAATAGCAACTGACTGCATGGCTTACCATCATCTACAGGGCTTACAGTTTGGTTCAATGGCTTTCAGCACCCGCCACTGTAAAAATTTCCCAGCACCCTGACTAAATGTGAGTAAGGACGCCAGAATCAGGCCCTTAGAGAATATAAGTTATTTTAAAGAATGATCTGACAGTCCATGCAAGCGAACTTGTGGCTCTTGTTCCCTGGGATGGTTAAATGCCCATGTCTGTCTCCGACCCATTCATCCTCCCACCCATCCAGCTTCCTGAACACTTGTCATTCAGTTCCTTTCACTTCTTTGCCTGGAAAGATCGTAGCAGACAGAAAACTCTTTAGAAAAGTGTTCAGAACAGTTCTTTAGGCTGTCAGATATTGTTTAAGGAAAAATTCAACTGCTGCTGAAAGGTGACTCCACATTCGGAATCGATACTCCAGAGAGGTAGCTGCGGCACTGGTACCGGAGAGAGTCAAACAGCAAGGGGACTATTGGAGGTCAAAGCCTGATATCATTCACTCAGGATCAGATGAGGTGAGATCAGAGAGGTGTCCTGGTCTGACTGTCTATGATTCTAAAGAATTTCCAATGAAATTGGAAACGTGCTATAGATTATAAATGCCTTGTGATAGGGATTTGCCACTTGGAGTGTTTTTGTACAGCACCTTGTACAGAGCCGTGATACTAAATACATGAATAATTACAAATCATTCATGGTAATCTTCTGATTGGTTTGTGAAGATTTCCTTCCTTCCTGGAATTCTGTGAACCGTTACTATGCTTGGAACATTTCCATGGGCCAGTAATACCTCCCAAATTCAACATGGTTTCTGACTTGGATTTTCAAAATTGCGCATTCATCCAAACTGGTCATTGGCATGTGCAGGGATGGTAATTCCATGCACAAATTAGGCTTGAGGGTCTGAAAAGTTGGGCTCTGGTTTACAACGTTGTGCCTTGTACTGAACTGTTCAAGGTGTCTTTGGAATCAGTGTAATGGTTACTTAGTCTACAGTCAGTGGCCCAGCCTTTGTTAAAAGTCTGTTTGGGTCAGGGTGCCACCATGAATGATTTCTCCTCGGGATAAAAGAATGATTCAGGCTGTTGCACATTGTGCTGCAAGGCTGGGGGTGATGTCATTGTGCTGGATCATGAAGAAGTTCCAAGCACACTTTGGTGTGTAGCTGGCCTGGTTTAAAGGTTGTGGAAATGTCCCATCAGAACTGGACAATCTTACAAAAGTTGGGACAGGTGGCAAAAGTGACAGCCTGTGCTCAGTAAACAAATCAGTGAACAGCTCAGAGTTTTATTACATCAGCAAAACTAAGCAATTTCCAGCCCTCTACATCTGCTAAACTGACGAGGCCAGAAACATACCGAAGTTACACTGAATCCTCTTTGACACTCACCCTGCAGCCATTTTTGCTAAGGCTGGGATCTAATTTAGAAAAGCATTACAGGCCCAACTCCTCATGGCAGAGCTGGACTCTTCTATTGTGCTCTCCCTACATGCCTGGCTCTCTGAGATCTGCACATGTAGGAGGAGCAGCAGATCAGAGTGGAGCTTTGCTGGGCAAATCCCAGAGAATTTTGCCCATAGTTTGTAAGTAACTCTGGATCCAGAACTTGGGTTTTGTCTTTGCTCAGTGTTCTTGGCATCCCTCTGCAGCATTTCCAGTATTCTTTATCCTGATCAGTATCACTACTCTTTGGAAGTGGCTTCCCCACTCAACGGTATAGCTGTATTTTTCACTCCTGTAGACAGTATTTTTTTCCCCTTAGTGCTCTTCCTCCTCAGCCGGGTATTCCCACACTTTATAAATACACTTGCAGAAGTGCCATAAGCCAACCCTCCTTATTTATGGACAGAGTTGCAAATTCAATCCAGATGGTGCTGTTTTCCAAAGTCTGCTTCTGAAATCTGTTTGCAAGATATGATCTGCACGAGCATATGCCCAATCGGCTGCTTTCAGGAGATCTCATTTCAGGTTTCATGGTTAATTGTGCAGTATCAAAATCACCCTTCCATAAATGCCCAGAGTAGGTGGGATTGGATCCTTTCTGGTTGCCACAGAAGCTCAGTGTCTAAAAGTTGCTTAGACTCAATTGTTATTTTAAAAAGAGCTCTGGTGATGACGTACTCGACATAATCATTTCCAGGAAATTCTCGGGCCTTTTATCTTGATAAGAATAAAATGTTTTTAATGCTAAAACAGCAATTAATGACACCATTAATAATAATCATTACCTTTGCATCAAGAAGCATATGATTCTAGTGCACGCTAGAGACACATAGGGGATGTGGTTTCTCAAAATGCCAGCCACAAAGAGACAGTCACATTTATTTAACAGTGCATGTTCTGGAGAGCTTGTGTTCATACTACTCACAGATTTCATGTTCTGGACTCAGTGCCTGCAATCAGTTCACAGCATTTCAGTTTCCCAGGCTGATCTCTCTTCATATTCATCTCCCTCTCTCATAAGAACATAAGAATGGCCATACTGTGTCAGACCAATGGTCCACCTAGCCCAGTGTCCTGTCTTCCAACAGTGGCTAGAGCCAGATGCTTCAGAGGGAGTGAACAGAACAGGGCAATTTATTGAGTGATACACTCATTGTCCAGTCCCAGCTCCTAGCAGTCAGAGGTTTAGGGACACCCAAAGCATAGAGTTGCATCCCTGACCTTTTTGGCTAATAGCCATTAAGGGACCTATCCTCCATGAACTTATCTAATTCTTTTTTGAACCCAGTTATACTTTTGGCCTTTACAGCAATGAGTTCCACAGGTTAAGTGTTCATTGTGTAAAGATGTTCTTCCTTATGATTGTTTTTAAACCTGCTGCTTATTAATTTCATTGTGTGACCCCTGGTTCCAGTTATATGAAGGAATAAATAAAACTTCCGTATTCACTTTTTCCACACTATTCATGATTTTATAGAATCGATCATATCTGCCCTCATTTGTCTCTTTTCCAAACTGAACAGTCACAGTCTTTTAAATATCTCCTCATATGGAAGCTGTTCCTTACCCTTAATCATTTTTGTTGCCCTTCTCTGTACTTTTTCCAGTATCTTTTTTGACATGGGGCAACCAGAACTGCACGCAGTATTCAAAGTGAGGGCATGCAATGGATTTATATAGTGGCATGGTGCTATTTTCAATCTTATTATCTATCCCTTTTCTAATGGTTCCTAACATTCTGTGGGCTTTTTTGAGCTGCTGCACATATTGAGATATTTTCAGAGAACTATCCACGATGACTCCAAGATCTCTTTCTTGTTGGTAACAGCTAATTTAGACCCTATCATTTTGTATGTATAGTTGGAATTATGTGCATTACTTTGTGTTTATCAGCATTGAATTTCATCTTGCCCAGTCATGCAGTTTTGTGAGATCCCTTTGTAACTCTTTGCAGTCTGCTTTGGATGGAACTATCTTGAGTAATTTAGTTCTGTCTGCAAACTTTGCCACCTCACAGTTTATCCCCTTTTCAAGACCATTTATGAATATGTGAATAGCACTGGTCCCAGTACAGATACACGGGGGGCCCTGCTATTTACCTCTCCCCACTGTGAAAACTGACAGTTTATTCCTTCCCTTTGTTTCCTATCTTTTAACCAGTTACTGATCCATGAGAGGACCTTCCCTCTTATTCCATTACTGCTGACTTTGCTTAAGAGCCTTTGGTGAGGGTCCTTATCAAAGGCTTGCTGAATGTCTCTTGACCACATGTTTGTAGATTTGTGAAGCATGATTTTACTTTACAAAAGTAGTGTTGACTCTTCTCTAACATATCGTGTTCATCTGTGTGACTGATAATTCAATTCTTTACTTAGTTTGAAGCATTTTGCCTAGTATTGAAGTTAAGCTTACCAGTCTGGAATTGACTGGATCACCTCTGAACCCCCTTTTAAAAATTGGTGTCACATTAGCTATCTGCTAGTCATCTGGTACAGAAGCTGATTTAAGTGATAGGTTACATACCACAATTAGTAGTTCTGCAATTTCACATTTAAGTTCCTTCAGAACTCTTGGGTGAATACCATCTGCTCCTGGTGACTTATTACTGTTTAATCAATTTGTTCCAAAATCTTCTCTATTGACACCTCAGTCTGGGATAATTCCTCAGATTTGTCACCTAAAAAGAATGGCTTAGGTGGGAATCACCCTCACATCCTCTGCAGTGAAGACCAAAGCAAAGAATTCATTTAGCTTCTCTGCACTAGCCTTGCCTTCCTTGAGTGCTCCTGTAGCGCCATCATACAGTGGCCACATTGATTGTTTGGCAGGCTTGCTGTTAGTTTTTGTGTCTTTTGCTAGTTGCTTTTCAAATTCTTTTTTGGCCTGCCAAGTTATACTTTTACACTTGACTTGCCATAATTTATGCGCCTTTCTATTTTCCGCAGTGGGATTTGACTTCCAATTTTTAAAAGATGTCTGTTTTGTCTCTAACCGTCTCTTTTATTCTGTTGTTTAGCTATGGTGGCATTTTTTTGGTCCTCTTACTATTTTTTTTTAATTTGAAGAATACATTTAGTTTGAGCCTCTTTATGGTATTTTAAAAACGTTTCCATGAAGGTCGCAGGCATTTCACAATTGTAACTGTGCCTTTTAATTTCCATTTAACTGGCCGCCTCATTTTTGTGTAGTTCCCCTTTTTGAAATTAAATGCTACTGTGGTGGCATTCTTTGGTATTTCCCCCCCACGAGAATGTTACATTTAATTACTTTATGGGCACTATTACTGACCAGTTCATCTATATTCACCTCTTGGACCAGATCTTATGCACCACTTAGGAGTAAATCAAGAATTGCCTTCTCCCTTGTGGGTTCCAGGACTAGCTAGTCCAAGAAGCAGTCATTAATAGTATCTAGAACTTTTATCTCTACATCCTGTCCTGAGGTGACATGTTCCCAGTCAATACTGAAATCCCCCATTATTATTGGGTTTTCTGTTTTTGTAGTCTCTCTAATATCCCTGAGCATCCATCTCTCTCTCCTTGCTCCGTCCCTCCTTCAGTCTCCAAACTAGATGAGCACCATCATCAGAAATAGCCTTAGCAATTTTTGCCAGGCCTGCAACCAGGCCAGAGGACCTAAAGGGGTTCTTGAATGGTTTAAGTTTCAGAAAGTCATAATCTCCAGAAGGCATGGTCAGGAAAACTTACAGAGCAGCAGCACAGGTGTGTGGGTAAGTCTGCCGCAGCCCATGCTTCACAATATGATTCAGACAGGCTCGTGGGGATGAAGGTCTTAGTATCAGTGATGCCAACTCTTGCAATTTTATGGTGCGTCTCGCCATATTTGATGTTTTCCTTAAAGCCCCAGCTCACATGATTACAGGAAAATCTCAGCTTTCATTTCTAGGCCTCATGCTACAGAGAAAAGCTTGAAAATGGCACTGGGATGCTTGAGATGTCCCAGTGCCATTAATGGTAGCTTGGGAGGCATTGCCTCTACAGCTGTAAACCTGAACTGAGGCCTTCCCAAAGGTCAAGGGACCCATAGCTCTGTCTTGTCCAGACGTGGGTGGCTGTGACTGGACAGCAAATAACTTGTGATCATTAGGAAAAATCTATGAGAAGCCTTCAAGCCTAGTGTTCATCTGGCACTGGCTACATTTCCAAAGCTCCGCAAAGGACTGCAGAACTGCGATTTCCCTTTACACTTCTTGGTCCCCCACATTCAGGGTGGGAAACCTGGCAAAAGCTGGTTTTGACCATCGGTCCCAAACTGATCGGAGTCTGACCTCAAAGTCTATGTTGGACAACAACCTCCCTAAAAATCCTGCTTTTTTTCAGGGAACTCCCAGTGGTTGCTATTTACATCTGCCGAACAAAAACATGCTTTGATGTGATGAACTATTGAGGTGATCTGGCTTCCCTGCTCCAGTACCTACAAAACCTTCATACTGCATTTAACAGGTGTGGGAAGAAAGAGAGTGGGCAAAGAGGTGTGTGAGCTGACTAACATAGGCAAAGAGCAGGAGAGATTCTACGGTCTTCTGCTAGTGCCACAGACTTTTGACAGTTCTAAGACATGTTTAACTTGCCCTTAGCCATTTGCTCCAAGCTGGAGATTTGCATAGATCTTCTCAGGCAACTAGGGAATAAGAGCAGCTTCTGAAAGAGGTGGTGGAATCAAAAATAATTTGAAAGGTTTGAATCCCAGCTTGAGGATCAATTACTGGAATTGGTGCAGGGCAATGACACGCAACCTTCAACAACGGCAAAAACTACCTGTGCCTCAAGAAGTCCCACAGTGAGTCACAGTCCCTACTCCGTCTGCAACAATGCACGTAACAAGCTGGTGAGAGTTCACTCATCAAAACAGCACAATAAAGGTCACAGAGTTATTTAGGGCTCAGGGAGAGATTTAGCATTCACAGCCTGTCATCAGAGGAGTTTGGCTTTCTCATTGTTATGACCCCATATATGTGTCTCTGTGTGTGCATCTCTGTGTCTGTCTGCCAGTCTCTGTGTTTTGGTTCTAAATAGCCATTGTGTGGACTGACTCAGCCCAGAGAATGGAGCCACATGGTGAGCTATGAAGGATCACATGCACCTCACGAGTATTCCCGGTCTAGAGATATGAAAGGGTTGTGGAAATAGCAGCAGGATAGACTGGATCTCCTCCTCTTTCTGCCTGCAGTTCTGCCTATGATCTGGAGGCTTTCTCCAAAAAAAAAAAAAAAAAAAAAAAAAAAAAAAATGTGGAACTCTGAGGCGGGTAGGTCAGAATGTGGACTTGGGCTTCCTTTCGTGAGTCTGTGTCAATGTAAAACAAACAAATGGTGAGCACACAAATCTTTTCACTATTTGAAAAAATGCACATATTTGTACAATGGCTTTGGGCTATGCATTTCAATAAGAGGGAGAGTGAACTCACTCCATGGTAGCCGTGGCTTGTAAACAAAGAGATCCACCATTACAAAATATGGCAAGCTCTGTTTTCACACAATGGGTCATTCTGTGCCATGTTGACTATTGGACACATTTGAAAGGAGGAATTTTCTCCCGTTGCTTTTATTTTGCATAATCATAATGCAGCCAATAATTGAATACATAAAATGAATAAATTAAGAAAATTCTTTTTTTATGCCGTTTCCTGAATTCAGATGATTATCCAGGCAGTTAATGCTCACTGCCCCTAGCACTTTTTTTCTGCTGTCTTCCTGGAAGTCACCACGAGCTTCCAAATGTGAGGCCCCCTTTGCTGAACCTTCCGGGGGGAAGGGCTGAGTTTGGTTTAAACAGTGGGGTCTAGAAGATAGGAATCCAAAACAGGTGCATATTATTTAATCTGCTGATGCTTTGGCTGGTTTAATCGAGTAACCTAATTCCAGTAACATAAATTCTGTTGAAACCCCCCTGCAGGTCCTGGACCAGATTGAAAGGAAATAGCATTGTATTCCCCCCCCCCTTCTAATATACAGATTTGCCTTTTGGCAAAGATCTATCCGTCTATCTTACTAGGTGCTTGTATTGGCATCTGTCAACAAGGTGTCTAAAATCAAGCATTGTCTCAAAGCTTGGTTGGAAAACCAAAATTTTTCCTGCAAAATATTTTGCAAGAAAAATCCCCTTTTTGAAAATTTTCAACCAAAACATTTGGGGAATTTTTGAAACAAAATGTGTTCCGTCTCAAAATGTTGATTCCAAGCAAAATCTTTTGTTTCAGACTTCCTAGTTGGAAAATCAAAACATTTTCATCAATATTGACATTTTCTGTGGAAAATTTCAGCTTTCCAACAGGACATTTTTTTTGGTCCAAACCTTTCAACCAGCTCTGTGTGATATGTCCTCTGTCAGGTGGCCACCTGTGACCCTGGCAGGGGGAGGGGTGAGTAGGTCCTTTTCCTCCCTAATTCTGTCAAGGAGCAGACATTGGCTAGTGCAGGGGATTGGGATTCCAAAGACTAAAGGGGAAATCCTGGTCCCATTGAAGTTAATGGGAGTTTTTGCCATTGTCTTGAACAGGGCCAATATTTCACTGTAGGATTCTGTTCCCAGCGCTCGCAGGGACTTGGTGCATGACCTGGACAAGTCAGCTTACCTCTCTGTGCCTGTTTCTATAAAAAGGAGATAATTATAGCTAGCATACGCAAGGAATTTGGAGCTTAATTCATTAATGTCTGTAGAACGCTTTGATGCCATTGGAAGGTGCTGGAGGATGGTAAGTATTTATCTTAGTATTATCATCCTATAACAAATAACACAAGTTGTGAGCCAGGAACTCAGTGAGCAGAGATCATTGTGTTCAGCGTGCCTGCAGAATAGGGCAGTAACGATACATGGAGTCAGCCTTTTAGGTTTTGAAATATGAGTTTTGTTTGCACCATAAATTTGGCTGTATGAGCCCAGCCGGTGGAATCATGACTACATGGATGACTGCAGACAGGGGAAGAGGAAGATCGATGTGAGGTTTTTGGTTAACATATGTCACAATTAGCTCTGGGATTCTATGCCCCAGGTGTCAGCCCCCCCTTCCGTGGGCTGAGGCTGCTGTTTCGCTGTGGCTTTTGGTTTTGGCACCAGCTCTTTACTTTTCCCTGTCTGAGACAGTAGCTGAAGTGTGCTGAGTCCAGCACACACTCCAGCTCCTTCCAGTCAGGCACCTGTTGCCCTGTTCATTCCTTTGGTTTACAGTGGAGACTCCACAAAGTCAGTTCGTCCCAGTGGGCGAGGGACCGTAAGTCAGATCCTCACCATGGTCGGTATCGTGAGCGTGACTGGAAACACTCAGTGCTGCCGGGGTTTTACACTTTAAATCTCTGTGGGTTGGTATGTAACTTGCCATATGTACGTATGTGGGTGAGTACGTATTTGTCCTTTCAGGGTTTGGTCTATACTCAGGATATAACCCCACCTCTGCAGATGGACATGCCTCTTGCTGACCTCAGTTGCTTGCCATCTAGCCATTCACATCTGTTAAACCAAAGTAGCTGATTTAGCATAAGTTAGACCAGTGTTTTGTTTGGTTACAAACATTGATGCAGACTGGAAATTCCAGCAGAAATCTGGGAACAGGCAATTCAGGAGACAGGTGGTTGGCATTCTGAGAGTCCCATCCTCCCCCCACCTTCAGATTCAGCTTCCTTTTGAGCAGTGTGAATTAGACTTGTAGGGAGAGTCAGAGGAAGAAAGGGAGAACAGGGAAAGGATTGGGGGAGAGAGAAAGAATTGGAGAGGAGGGACAGACAAGGGGAAAAGTAAGCAGAGAAAGGGAAAGGAGGGAAAGAAGAGAGGGAGGGAAGGAGAACAGAGAAAGAGCTGTTTCTCTTCTTTTTTTTTTTTTGAGGAAAGGGAGCCTTCAAATCAAGATGACTTCGTTCAGCTGTACAGGCCACTTAATACCCATGAACTTGCAATTAAAGGCGGAAGTGGCAGACAAGAGACGAGCTAAAAGAAGATATTGTTAAATGCTCAGCCGCGAAGGATGTAGGGAGAAACTCGGAAAACCCGACAGAGCCCAAGTCATGAATAAACACTCAGTTTCCTGGGATCTGCTGTGGGTGGGAGGGGTGCTGGAGGCCTCTGTCATTCAGAAACGCTGCAGTGGCAGAGGCCCTTTGTCCTTCTCTGCTGGACGCTGCCACAAAGGGAGGTTTTATTCAATTTCACAGCGCTGAACCGCCAGGCCCCTTTCTAGCAGAAGGGTTTCTTCCCTAGGCCAAGCTCTCAGAGAGCTTTGCAGAGAAGCTCTGTGAGCCTCGATTGATGTTTGCCTTGGAAATGCATTGTTTGCAGCTTGAATTTTTCTTGATCTTTTGCCCAGATAACCTCAACTGGTTCCTATTTTGCTATGGGAAATGACACATACCCAGTGAGGGTTTTTTTTCTGGATTATTTTACAGAACGGAGACACCAGAAAGAATCAGGATCGTTACTTTGTGGGTTTGCCTCAGGGCTCCTGGAGTGCCCTTGTTTTTGTTCAGGTCAGAGGGTGAAAGCTCAGCTTCTCTCCTAGTGATAGTCTGCTCATAATTGTGTGTGTCCATAGTAACCTTTGCTGGCTGGTGAGAGAGAACACCCCCGCCCATTGCTCTAAGCCTGCTGCCCACCTCGCAGTCTCTAGCCAGACTGGACTCTTTCATAGTTTGGACATCAGCTAAAGTTTGCAACTCATACTAGAATTCTTTGGAGTGAAAGATCCTGTATGTGTCTTAGATCATTCTCAGCAGAGTCCCATCTTTTCTGAAAACCTAGACTGATTATATACAACCTTGCGCCTCAGAGAGCCCTGGCATGTTTTACATGTGCCTTTCATAATTATGACCATTTGCAGTCACAGTTACCAGATATGCATGTGAAGTTGTGGTAACTGCATTCACAAATTACATGCACAATCATGCATGAATTTTGCCCAGGCAATTATGCACCCAATTTTTATGAAAATCTGGGTCTAGAGAGGAGGTGTTTACTAGTGGCTAGAGTGGGGTCTAGGAGACAAGACTTCAGACTCCTATTCCCAACTTCACTATTTATTTTCAATACAACCTACAAGACATTCTTCTTCTCTGTCCTTCAGTTTGTCCATCTGTAATGCTATAATTTTACCACTGTGAGAGCCTACTTCTGATGTCTCTACCAAGGGCTCTCTACACACAAACATTACACTGGTATAGCATTTATTGGTATAGTGCAACTTAGGCTAGGTATTCCAGTATCATTTTCACTGCTGCAGGCTCACTGTCTTGTTGGGAATGTTTGCAGTGTGTTATGGGGTCCTGCTGGCATTGTGGGAGCTGGGGGTCAAATGCCCAGATTTCTCTTTGATCTGTCCTAAAATCCATCACTCACCCACATGGCATTCCAAACTGCTTACCACCAACATGGATGAGGCATAGAGGAATGTAGCGCTCTTGTCCATCATTGGGACAGGGTGCACGATCCTAGAAAGGACCCTGTGGGCAGATGGACTCAACAAGATAACTCGCACATGAAGGCGGTGGATGCACTCCTGTTTGATCTGGTTGCGGAGCAACTGCACTCGATGCAGTGATGTTTAGGGTTGTGTCCAACAAGCACTGAGTAGTGGGACCTGATTGTTTTACAAACCCGGGAGGACAAGCATTCATTCTAGACCTTCAAGATGCAGACGGCCATGTTCCTGGAGCTGTGTGCTGAGCTAGCCTCTGCTCTGCCAGTGCAGAAACCACCAGGATGAGCAAGCTGCCTTTAATGTGGGGAAGAGAGTGATGATTCAATATAGAAGGTTGCACGCACAGATTGAGGAACCACTTCAGCATGGGAAAACTGACGGGCAGTTGTCATGGAGGCCTGCAAGGCAATAAAGCGTGTACTGCGGCACAGCGTGGTCAGGCTGGGCAATGTGCAGGAAATAACAGATGGGGGTCTAAGCAGTTAGCTGTATTCACTGTGATGGAGCTATAGATAGGATGAATATGCCAATTTTATGACCCCCTCCCCTAGACTTGGAGTAATTGAACTGAAAGGGGCATTTCTTGATGATTCTGCAGGCCTTTGTACATCACCAGGGATGCTTTGCTGACCATAACAGTAAAAGCCCACGACAGCAGCATATACAGAAATTCAGGACCCTTTTGCAGGCTGAAAGCAGGACTTCTCCCCCAGACCATCAGTTCTCACTCTGGAAAAACTCACTGAAATCAGTGGAAATTTTGCTAGCATAAGAATTCAGCGGAAACTGACTAAGGTCTGCAGGACCTGGCTCTCTGACATTGATCTGTGAAAAGCTTTCTGAAATGCATGTGCGTTAAACTTGCTCAATAAACTAGCTGTTTTTTATTACTCTGATTAGAGCTGGGGCTGGGTTCAGAGTAGGGCACATCTAGTTAAACTGAAGTGATTCCATTAATAAAGGGACTAGGATGTGCCCCTGCTTCTGCATCCAGGCTCCCCTGTGCTGTTACAACTCAGCACCAGGCTGCCTCCACATATGAACCTTGGAGGGAATAGTGGAGGCTATTCCACTAGCCTCTTAGGCTGATACACTGATTTGATGCTCCCAATCTTCCTTAACCAACTTTATGATCCTGTTTCCTTTCCTAGTTTCTTCTTAAATGAAGCACTTTAGCAGGTTACGTTAGTTCTTCTGTATGTGTTTGCAGTTGTGTCTCAGGGGATGATCTGAGCTGGTGCTGCGTGGTGGCAGAGGTAACAAATGCCCCATCCTGCTATCATTGAGCAGGGAGGAGACCCAGAAAGCTGCTGCAAAGCCAAAGGTTTTTTGTTATTACAACCCTGTGTGAATTAGTCATCGTTTAAAGGAGACATTTGGCTGCCTGATAGCAATTGTCTGCAAATTATCTCCACAGTGTAAATGTAGATGTTAAATAACTCTCTGACATGCATTTGTAACTTTGAGCAGAGTCAGCTATACAAGCTCTGGGTAACTTATTGCTCTAGTCACCATCCAACCAAACATTCCTAATGATTAAAAATTATATAAGGGCAGGCTTTTAAACGGATCTCTGACTAACACCCACAAACATCAGGCTAATGCGCACCGTGTATGTGGACACGCTGGGAAACTATGCATGAATTTACCCACAATAACAGGTGCTGAGGTGCGCCCAGAAATTTTCCAGATGCATTTTGGGGTGGCCTGGTGGAAATTTGACCTGCTGTGTCAACATAAGGCTCTGCTTTGATCACTGGCCTTGGAGTGGCTGGAAGTCTGGGGATCACACAGAGGCCAACGGGGTCTTTAATGAGTGGATTCCATGATGCAGAGTGTTTTCTGATGAAAGCTTACTACAATCTGCCACTTTCCCTGCCTCTGTGATTCGCCAGAATTGCCATCTCTCATGATTTTATCATGAGTTGAGCTGTGCGACATGTTTTTGGCAAATAGCAAATTTAACAAGGATGTTTTTTGGGGTGGGGGCACCAAAATCATTCAATGAGAAAAACCTCCCCCCAAAATTAGTTTTGGTTCAAAATGAATTTCAGATTTTTTGATCCAGCTACTGAACTTAAAAATCAGTTATTTGCTCAGGTCTCATCATGAGTCTCGTGATACTTGGTGTTTCTTATAGCCCCAGCTCCTGGAGTCATGTGACTATGGGAGACTCTCAGCTTTCATTTTAAAATGTCCCTACATTTCTAGCCTTCATGGTTGCGGAGAAAAGCTTGAAAATGTGAACCCTAAAGGTTAAAAAGCCAATCAAACAGAAGGAAGCCAGAATGTGTTACTTTTAAGCCAATTTCATGATATTTTGGGACCCGAATCATGATTTTTGAACACTTGGGATTGGCAATAGATATCTCAGAAGCATGGCACTGTATGCATCAGTGGATCTAGGTGGGAATCAGTGCTCTGGCCTTTGTAAATTGCAGCTCTGTGTTGGTTGGCCCACTTTGGAAGGGGCTCATTGAAGTTACCCCAGGGATGGATTTGGCCCACAGTCTGGTAGGTGCCAGGTATGTGGAGAGCTAGAGGGCCCAGTTCAAAGTGGAGCCCTGGTGACTAGACACTGCTTAAGGTTTTGTTTTAAAAGTCTTGGGTGACTTGGTTGAGCTCTACACTGCTTTGGAATATTAGGTCTTGGCAGTATAGCCCGTCACTTTTTCATGAATAAGAGCCACATCTTGTTCTACTTTGCCTGGGCGTGTGGAAAGGAAGGTGGCCAGAATGCTGCTTCTCTCACCCCAGCGAGTCTGTGCAGCAGATGGGTAGGATACCTACCTAGCACTCAAGAGAACACTCCTGGGGGGCAGTCATTGTGCCCTTTGGCACAGAACCTCTTCAGTGACTATGGTCTGCTGGTTAGCGGTGCATGAAGACACTCAGGCAACTGGATTGTGCAGCACGCAGAGCTGGGAATGTAGGATGTTTCTTTTAAAAGCAGCGCTGTGCATCCTATCATGCAAGTCTCATTCACATCCTTGAGTCACCTTACACAGATAGGATGGCTCCAGTGCTTTCCCAGCATAGCTTCTGCAGGTCAGGGCAGAATTCAGCCATGAATGGCTAAGATTTAGTGCTGGGTTAATGTCAGAAGGTTGCGAAGTTTCATTTGGTTGAGAGAAGAGCTATAAATTCTTCTCTGAATCCCCTGAAACGCTTCGGTCTGCAAAAAAACCCTGCCCTGGAAATCTGTTGAGAAGAGGATGGGTCAGAAATACCCCCCCACAAAGCTCTTCTTGGTGTATTTTGCTGCTTGTTGCCAGCACCAGGGAGCTCAGAGGGACTCAAAAGTTAAACAAACAAACAAACAATCCTGAACTGCTTGTGAGTCTCCAAAAAGTTTCCATTTGTGTTTGAGCAAAGAGTTGTTGGGCATTTTACCTAAAGCGGCTCATCCCATTGCTGCTCCGACCATTCCTCTGGCTGCTCCGGCTGGTGTTTTGGCCTCAGGCAAAGCTTGCTGCTCAAAGGGAGGTTTTCTCTGTTTATAATTTTTATTCCTTTCCTCCTTGTTTATGGGGACATGCTTTTCCATCTGCATGAAAACAGTGTGGAAGAGGTTTGCTCTGTACAGCCATCTCCGTGCCTTAATCACAAAATAACGGGGGCTGTGTTGTGCTTTGCCTGGCTGAGCCTTTTATCTCGCAAGGCCTGCAGGTGGCTGCAGGAATTGTCTTTGCAGCCTAAAACAAACCTCTGGAACAGATTATTACCCTGTGGCAGCCAGCCATTGGAGAGTTAGCTTTTTTTAAAGTACCCAATCCTAATGGCCGTGTGTTAAAAGTGTCACATAAACTCAGGGCTCCAGCACTGTCTTTCTATGGCTTTTGTAAGTGTAGGACAAGTCTGGTTCCCCTTTACTAAATGACCACAGTGCTAGTATGCTGCATAGCCATGCTTAAAGCCAGACTAGGGCTGGCCCCTATGTGGTGGCATTAGGGGCAGGTGAGAGGGCACAAGGAGCCCCGCTCTTTGCAGTCCCTGTTCAGTTGCAGTTTCTATGCTCCCCTAAGTGCAAGCATAAGGCTAGCACCCTAACAGGAGCGAGGAGGAGGCAAGGCTAGGAAGTGGCTGACTGGCCATGGAAAGGAGCATCCACTGCACTCCTTTAAGAAGTGTGGCAGTGGGCACATCTCCCTGTGAGCTGCAGTGAGCGTTTTGCATCTTCGAGACCCTGTGTCTCGCAAAGTTCCTGCTGGGATGGGGTGGCTCGGTTCTGCACCCTCCCTCCCCAGTGTTTCATATACTGCGGGCTGGGTAACAACACAATGGTACTCCATGCTTATAATACTAAACTGGACCATTATTAAGAGAACTATTTACAGTGGTGCAGCCTGCAACTGTTGTTAGTATTCTAACCATGTGCCCACAGATTGACTTTATGATGCCTCCCCCAAACTCTTCCCTCCTGCAACCTGTGCTCCTTCATCCAAGTTCCACGCAGGTTGCCTCACCCAATCGCAGCTGAGCCCACAATTGGAACTGGTACCAGGGATTAGAATCAGTGAAATCCACATAAGTGACTCTACACCGGAGATGTGGCATCCCAAGCTTGTGTAAGTAGTGTGTAGCCTATTCAGAGCTGTGAACTAGTGTTCCCAAGCATCCATTTTCCACTGGGCAGCCCCTTGTCACTTTATACTGTCTGCTTTCCCGCTTTTTGTGGCTGTTCCATGAATTGGTTTTATCTTACTCTAGGGCCATATCTTCAGGCAAAACTCCCATCAAACTCAGTGCATGAGGAGGATGATGAGTGGTAGGTTGGTCCCTATTTATTGAACAGTTTACTTTACACTGTGCTAATGTTTAAAGTAAAATTGAATGTCTCACAGCTCATTGCCTCTTTCTCGGTTTCCAACTATCGAGATACCCCTTAGGTGTTTTTGCCAGGCTCTGAATTGGGCCTCTGGGGTGCCTAATTCAGGCCACACAGAGAAGCCATCCTCTCTCTCCGCAGGAGCAGAATGTCCTTCTGCAGAATTTTTACCTGTAATCCTTATGCCCAGCTTTGGAAAAGACGTCTATAAACCTGAGCTAAATTCAGCCCTGGTGGTGCTCCTTTGAATCTGACAGAGTTACACCAGGGATAGATTTGGCACGTTGCATCCAGACAGTGACAGGTGGCTGTGAAACCTCAGGAACAAAGATGCTATCATTTTACCTTCACTGGTGGTTTTCAGTTCAGAAACTGCTAATCAGACATCACATCACTCCGGTGTTGAATGGATTAGTGGTTTGTGCATATTGGTAGGGTTGGGGCAATTAGCAGAGTCTCCTGGATGCAATCACCATCCCTATTCAAGGGGCAATAGTCGCAGGTTGTTCCAAGCTGTCCTATGCGAGGTTAAGTTGCTGTCACAGAAGGCAGCAATGTCAGTGTTACCTCTACTGCCAAAGGCTGCTCTCAAGTGCTAATTATCTTGTTCAGCTTTTAGAAGCCACCGGAACAATTGTTGTTTATAAGACAAGTCCTCCTCAGAGGGTGGGGGGAAATGAGGGATTTCTATAATCTATTTCTTTGCAGATTAGAAAATGAAATAAGTGAGATGAATGTTCAGTGACTTACCTCTGGGTATTGCCAATGCCCAGCGGGTGCCCTGTAGTGCTCTGCTTGGGCACAAACTGAGACCGATGGGCAGGGGTGCAGTTTATTGACATGGGGATGAGGCTTTAGATTCACATGGGAATCGAATAGGGACAGGGGAAAAACAGATTGATTGCATGTTAACAGCTGGAATTGACATACATCAAAGGCCACCTTTATGGCTTTCCCACGCCAGCAGCCATATGGTGGTACCAAAGAGGAGTGACATATCAGACACACTCCAGCTGGGCTCTCATCCTCTTCCCCCTTGTCCAACCAGATGCTCCTTTCCCCTCTTTTTCACATTTTATTCAGATTTTGAAATAAACAGTGGGGTGACCCCTCCTGGCTTGGGTAGATTCTTAGTTTCTTGTAGAACATGAAGGTGGTAGGGACTCAATGGGAATAAATAATTACACAATAACAACTTGTATATTAACAGCTCCTTGCCACGGGCTGTGGCGTGCACAAATGCAAACAACTACACCACCACAAAAACCTAATGCCCTCCTCCCATGCCACCATCACCACTGAAAATACCAATGCACTAAAACAAAGGAGGGGGCAATTTATAAAAGAAAGACCCAGGCTGGAAAGACAAACTGATTAATATGGCCCAACACCATGGAGAAAGTTAGGGGGAAGTGTTAAAATCAGCCGGTGTAAACTGTCATCGCTCTCTCTATTGGCTTCAATGGAGCCAACTGAGTGTCTGGCCCAGGGATTTCAGGAGGGAGCAAGTTCTGCACTGTGAGAACAAAGCATAGTCACCTGGTGGAAGCCATAAACAGCATGTGATATGTGAGTGGAGATACGTGGCACTACAGGATCGGGTATCCAGTTTAGCCAGGGGCAATGATGTTGGAGGGAAGATGCTGTCTGCTCACTGAACATAGTGTAAGGGGCATGCTTGCCTCTTGGGTTGGGTATCTCAGAGCCTGTATAAGGCATGTACTGGGCTTTGCACTTTGCTCAGATGTGGATTTGTTGGGGGTGAGTGGAATCAGGAGTCTGTGTGCATGTTATACATTTCGCGTGTTACTCATGTTTCATGTCCAGCAAGTTCTCCATACTTTTTCCTGGCATCCAGGGGTTTTGCATCCCTTTGGGTTTATAAGTGAGATGAAGGCGCATCCAGATAGGGTACACTGATGAAAACTATCAGCCCAGGTCATTAGTGGTCGATAGCTGTTATCATCTGATGCCTGCTCAAGCGGCCCATGTGTAGCATTGAGCTTAGTTGTCTTAGTCCAGTTCCCTGGGAAGAGGTAGCCATCTTATCAAACCTCGGTCATAAATGGCCCTGACTGACTCCCTTGTTGGGAGTTGCACCAGAGAGGCCGGACATGTTGTGGGTACAGAAACGAGTATCCTCCCTTCATCCTGAAGTTCTGATCAGGGTTGCTGCAGATTGGCTGTGCAATCTGGGGGGTGCATGCCATGGGGTGCAATGCTACCCTGGCTATATAGCCCCTGTTATATGGGCAGTTAGAAAACATAATCTCCAGAGTTGTGAATCCAGCTCCTTTCAGCAACACTAGAATTCACTCAAGAAAAAATAATTGGTGAAAACTGTCTGTGCAGCAGCTGACTTGACAACGTACAAAACAACAGAGCAGAGAGTGGACCATGAAAGCAGGTCCTGAAATCAGGGAAGTTACTCTGGACTTTTGCTGGGGTAGTGGGAGCAGAACTTGGCTTGGTGAATTAGCTCTGTTCCAGTCCTGTCTGAGCCATATGACGTTCTTGGCTTTTATGACACATGCTTTTTTTAAAAAATGATCCGAGCCTTTCATGTCTAAATCTGTGTAGTTCTAATATCTCAAATCCACTTCTGAAAACTGAAGTAAGGGCTCACTTAGCCACTGTCAGATGGAGCTCCCCTGGCACCCACTGTCACTCATCTGTTATCAAATGTTATTCAGCGGCAGCGCAGGGAGATGCTTTCATAGAAATTCACAGGAATAAAATGGGAGCAAATCTCCAGGAGAGAGTTCTGGCAGATAGTCAGTTCTCTCTACATGGACCAGGTGCACTGCAGAGCTGCTAAAAGGCTTGGACTCTCCTCAGGTTTCTTTTGTCACCATGCATTCAGGAACACACGGGGGGATTTTTTGAGGAACTTGTTCTATAGCAGGCCTGAGCAACACACACAAAGCTGGAAGCTGTGTTGGCAAAGATATTATTGTTTATTATTATTATTATTATTACTGACTTCAATGGGAACAGTAACAAGTTTGAAGGTGATACATACAATGAAATCCTAGAATTGAAACCAGTCTATTTCTGTTGTCATTTATTTCTGTACTTATATATTTCCGTTTCTCTTTATTTTACACACACACACTCTGTCAATGTGCATCAGGCTCCATGGCTTATTCAGTACTTAGCCTCTCTGAAGGAGCTTTGGTCACTATCAAAGTAGGCTTTGGTCCTTAATAGAAAAAGGAAGATTACAGTTGAGTGGACTGAGTGACCTAATCTAACACCCACTGAAATCAGTGGGAATCTTTCTGTTACAGTGAGTTGGGCCAGACCTTAAATATGTCCCAGCTTCTCTTTAGACTGTGAGTTAGGGCAGGGAATGATGACGATGTAACTGGCAGATGGACACACAGAACTAACCTAACGTCATTGTCATTTGCTTACAAAACCTCTTTGATTTTTACACTTAAAAATTGCTTTCAGTGGGAGAAAAATGGGACAATCACATTTCCCTCCTCATTAACCCACCAGTTCACCGACTATCATGTCACTGTTTTACTAGGGTTAAATGAAATCCCTCAGAAATGGGAGGTTGCCCATACATCCTAAAGAGCCCTCTTTCCCCCTTTTGCTCATCCCGTTGCTCATGTACATGGATGATGGATCCCATGTTTTCATGAGCAGTTTCAGCCTGACCAGTACAAAGAAGGTGTTTTGGATTCCAAGTAGATATGGATATGGCTGGCTGCAGGATGAATTTGTAGATAGCCTCAATTCCAAGCGTGCTGACATTCAGCACTTCTTTGGCTAGTGTTTGTTGATGGTAGGAATGAATAATAAATATTCCTTGGTATCATGGAGCTGTACTGGCCAGGACACTGGGGGAGGGCCAAGGTAACCTATTAGACCTTTCCCTTCTATAATCTCTATGATAAAGCCACTAGGTAGTGAGAAAGGCATGGGGGCTTTTGGCTAATTTAGTGAGACTGGCAGCCCAAACTCCCGGGTTCTGTTCCCAACTCTGCCAGGGAATCACTAAAGGCATCTTGAGGCCAGTTATGGCCCCTCACCATGCCTCGGTTTCCCCTTCTGTGTAGGGAGGACAATAATGCCCCACCCACCGAAGGAGCATTTGAGAGTTCATCAATCAGTGTGTCTAGAGGAAAGTGCTTTGAGCTCTCTATGAGGAAAAGCAAGCTAGATGTGCAAAGGATAATTTTACAGCCCTTGGTGTTTAACCCCTTTTGGTTAAACGTTTATTTTCTCCTCTTTTGCCTCCTTATTGGAGCAGCCTGTCCATCCTGCTGAGGAGGATTGGATATGGCTCCCTAAGAAGCCTGTAAATGAGGCTTAGAGCATTGAGCGGTCTAAGGCCGGTCTGGCACGCTCTTTCTCCACACTGTATTTTTCTCTCCGCCTCTCACCTCTGATGATGAACCTAGTGTCCCTGGAAAGGAGCTGCCAAAGGTATGCTGCTCCTCATTGGCATTGTAGATTTCCCACTGAGCCTCCTAGATCAGAGTTCACAAGGGGGTGGGGTAAGATACACATGGCCGCCATCAGATGGCTCAGCACCTTATCAAGCAGGCCAGAGTGGCCTGATTGCTGAAGCAGATGTGGTGGGTGGTGCTGTCCTCAAAGTGCCCATGCTTTAGACTCACATATGCATATTTAATGCCACATCACAAGCTGTGATAGAAATAGAAGGGGTTCTGGTGCCAGAGCATCCTAGGCAGCTAACCCTAAATTAGAGATGTGGTTCCTAAGGGCTGCAAAGCAGTTCCCATGGGGAGAGAGTGCAGGAGGGAAGCGGGGACATCAGCAGTGCTTACTCAATTGATTAACCCTGGACATGCTGGTGAAGTTTGTTTTGTTCGAGTAAATTAGGGACGGAAGGGATGCTTGTCAGCTTTACTTTTGAGGGGGGTTAAAAAGACATTGATGAGTGGCCTATAGGCCCTCGATATCAAACTCTCGTCTACATAAAACCCTTGAGAGAGAGGATCAGGGACAATCCTGAGCTAGTGCGGAGGGAGAAATCAGCAGGCCATACAACCTCTTCTCTCTATAGGATGGGAACCTTTGAAAGGTGTTCAAGGAATAAACTACTCTTTATGTTTTGGTTGTAGAGGCTAAATTTTAAAGAGTCAGATTTAGTTCTCAGTTGTAATTGGAATTACTCAGATTTACTCCAGCATAGGTGAGACCAGAATCTGGCTCAAAACATGTAGCCCAACCAGCGTTTGTCCTTTTGTGTTTGGAAAACACGTATTCCTTTCCCTCTCTGTATTTCTAATGGAGCAAAAGCTGATGTGGCTGCTTTATATTTACTGTTAGGTTGTCAGTGGTCATGGTCTGCATGGGGAACAGACATGCAACGCGTGACTGGCCACGGCATTACTCCAGTGCGACTCCCGTGGGGTCAGTAGAGCTGCCCTGGTGTAAACTGGAGCAACCTGGTGAGGAATCAAGCTGACTGGATTTTTGAGTAGTACATGACAGTGGAGGTGATTTTTGACTTGCTTGGCTGCTGCAAAGCATGCTGAAAGCAGAGGTGAGACAAGGGGAGTTGTGTTGCAGTGTGTGCATGGTTGCTATTCACTCCGGCAATGTTTCTCCACTCCGTGCTGTCTGCTCCTGCACTTAGGGCTGTGACGCCCGGTGGGCTGAACGCCTGGCTTGGTTTTTACAGGTGTCACTAGAGTGACAGCTTTTCCAGAAGTGTTAAATTCCACAAAATATTGTAATTCTAGCTGGGCCTGGAAACTTACCTCTACAGCACCATTAAGGATATCAGCATGAGCTTCCTTCCTTCTGTTTGTATATGGCTTGAAAGCAAACACATTGCTGAAATTGCAGTGGCATTAAGAGCTGTAGTATTAACTGCAGGAGTTAGGCAATTCTTTAATAACTCTCCAGGAGTGTGTCAGGCCCAGCTCAGAAAACATCTCCCAGAACAGACAGTTATGGGTTGTTGCTGCCTTCACCATTTCAAATCCCTGTATTCAGTGTGGGTGGGGGTGATGGATTGACAGCCTTGGAGATGGAGGTCCTCTATCCCCACACCAAGCACAGCAGAGACAGTTTAGCAGAACAAGCTTCCCCTCATCCTACCGGACCAATATACCCGAACTCTGACCTCCAGGGATGATCTCTAAGGATGACTCACTTTCCATGGCTCATCCAATCCTTGGTCTCTCTGCTGACACTACCAACACAGTTGCTAATTCGTGCCAACTGCAATGGTGGCTTTGGAGGAACTGGGTTGAGACCCACTACTCTCTTGTCACACAGAACACCAATCAGCTGTCAGATGATAAGAAGTTTCGGGCACTACCAGTCTAAGCTGGATTCAAATGGGTGACCAGTTGTAGAGTTGTCTACCATCATCAGTCCCCTGAACCATCCAGGCCCCTCTTTCCTGTACTCTAATTGATTCACAGATGTAGCAACATACTTTGTATGAATGGTAAATAGCAGGATGTATCCACCTGTATCTGTTACGTGCATCATGTGTGTGGCCTCAGATGAGTATTATTATAACTGCCCTCCAGATAAGAATGAAACCTGACAGAAAATAAACCAACCAACCCTTGTTTCAGAACAATGGACGCCTCAAAGCACAATATGTGAAGGTGAGACGCTATAAAACAACACTGAATGTTCAGCCAATCGGAGCAGTTCCAAACTGATCAGCTAGTCATTCTGATATGATACTCCTTGTCTTCGCCTGCGGAATGAGCCCTCTTTGGAGAGCTGAGCATTATCTGTGTCTCTGTCCGATCAGAAAGAGCTGCTCTTCACTCCACCTCCCGCTCATTCTGGTCTTGCTCTTGGTGAAATTCTAATCCAAAATGAGGCACCTGACATTGTCTCATTCCCTTATCTCCACGTAATGGGGCTCTCTCATGTGTTCTTAGAGCAACAGGAGCATGAAGCAAAGCTGGGCACTTTTGTGTGCAGATCCCTGTCAAGCATGCGATTATGTGTGATATCGCATGCGGGTAGATCCTTTCTGAGGACTGCATCTTAACCCTCAGTGGGTTTCAGATGCTTTCCGATTTCATCTGGAAACGAGTTCCCAGGAGTTGAGTCTGATTTTCCTAGAGCAGTGGGAATGTTCACAATAGACAGTGATTTGAATGAGACTGTTTGTATGGGTGCAACATGAACAAAGCAAAATGATAAAGTGACATGAGTACATCTGGCTTCTTCAAAGGATAACTCGCAATCTTAATTACTAACTGATTTGGAGGCTATATATATTGCCGCCAAGTTAAAGAAGTATGGGCTGGATGAATGGACTGTAAGGTGGATAGAAAGCTGGCTAGATCGTCGGGCTCAACGAGTAGTGATCAATGGCTCCATGTCTAGTTGGCAGCCGGTTTCAAGCGGAGTGCCCCAAGGGTCGGTCCTGGGGCCAGTTTTGTTTAATATCTTTATTAATGATCTGGAGGATGGTGTGGACTGCACTCTCAGCAAGTTTGCAGATGACACTAAACTGGGAGGCATGGTAGATACGCTGGAGGGTAGGGATCAGATACAGAGGGACCTAGACAAATTAGAGGATTGGGCCAAAAAAACCATGATGAGGTTCAACAAGGACAAGTGCAGAGTCCTGCACTTAGGACGGAAGAATCCTATGCACTGCTACAGACTAGGGACCGAATGGCTAGGTAGCAGTTCTGCAGAAAAGGACCTAGGGGTCACAGTGGACGAGAAGCTGGATATGAGTCAACAGTGTGCTCTTGTTGCCAAGAAGGCTAACGGCATTTTGGGCTGTATAAGTAGGGGCATTGCCAGCAGATCGAGGAACGTGATCATTCCCCTTTATTCAACATTGGTGAGGCCTCATCTGGAGTACTGTGTCCAGTTTTGGGCCCCACACTACAAGAAGGATGTGGAAATATTGGAAAGAGTCCAGCGGAGGGCAACAAAAATGATTAAGGGTCTGGAGCACAAGACTTATGAGGAGAGGCTGAGGGAACTAGGATTGTTTAGTCTCCAGAAGAGAAGAATGAGGGGGGATTTGATAGCTGCTTTCAACTACCTGAAGGGGGGTTCCAAAGAGGATGGAGCTCGGCTGTTCTCAGTGGTGGCAGATGACAGAACAAGGAGCAGTGGTCTCAAGTTGCAGTGGGGGAGGTCTAGGTTGGATATTAGGAAACACTATTTCACTAGGAGGGTGGTGAAGCACTGGAATGCGTTACTTAGGGAGGTGGTGGTTACCTTCCATGGAGGTTTTTAAGGCCCGGCTTGACAAAGCCCTGGCTGGGATGATTTAGTTGGGAATTGGTCCTGCTTTCAGCAGGGGGTTGGACTAGATGACCTCCTGAGGTCCCTTCCAACCCTGATATTCTATGATTCTATGATATGACATCGGTATTGTGTGTCCAGCAGCCCTTTCTGGCAAGTCACAAGAACAGAGCTTGGAAGAATATCATCACCCTTTTACTCCTATGTTCTGCCCTTGCTAGGCAGCGTATGAAAGGGATACTGCCAGGTAAAAAATCCAGAACCTTATTCTGACCTCACCTACACCAGCATAAATCAGAAATATCTGCTGAAGTCAGTGGAGTTATACAATGTAAACCCAGTATAAGCGAGACCAGAATCAGGTCCCATGTTTAAAAAAACCCAGCCACGATTTAAATCCATATTTGGGTACCTGCCTGATCTTCAGAAGTGCCCAACACCCATCAGCTCCCATACTGAGTTGCTGGTTGCTCAGTACATTTGAAAATCAGGTAGGTGTTTAAATATGGTCTTAGCAACCTTAAGTTAGGCTTCTGTTTTTGAAAGTCTTCACACCACTTTCTATCCTATGTAATTATTATTTGCTTAATTGTTAATTAAATGTTGATTATTAAAACTTTAATACTATTAAAAATATAATGTACCTGTAACTATTTATACTTATTGTTTATTTTTAGCATTTCCCTGATCTTTGCAATAAGGTTAGCATATTGAAAATAACCTAGTCAGTTTTACTCTCTGGCTGTCATGCACTTGGAAAACAATTAATAAATAACAATAATGAAAATAATAATAAATTGAACATTGGGATTGTATTGCTTTCCAGTCTGGTACAGACTTAAACTATTTTCAACTAAATAAAAAAAATATGGAAAAGTTTCTACTGGTCTTAGATTTAGTAAAAACTTGGGTTTTTCTCTTTAAAAAAGCTACCTGTTTTGAGGCCTGACAATGGTTCTTTAAACATGGAAGTCTTCTCTTGCAGATATGTTGAGCATGCAATCATGCAGAGCACTACAAGGCAGCTGTCTTCCTCTGCTTGTTTTACAGAATTCAAGTTTCATTCCAGACTAACCTCATTAACCTCACTATACAAGCCTCTCCTCTCCCACAGAGACCTGTCGGCCATTGTCAAGGGCAGCTGCATTTGCTTATTACAAAAGCCTCAGTCATTAGTAACATCAATACAAAACTCTCAACAGAACCCCAGATTACAATTATAAATCAATCTAAATCTCTTTTCAAGCACAGTTACAATATATATTGCCAGTGATCATTCACCTGAAGGGCTGCTGCAAGTTCCAGTCAATGCATACATTTTTAACAGAGATATTTTTACCAACAGATCTCTTGGACACTAAACTCAATTGGTCTCCACCATTAGGTGGCAGGTTGAAGAATGGGCAGTATTTCATGTCTTGACAAACCCTGTATCCAACAGCCTTGAGGTTTCCCTGAACGAATGAACAAATCTGAGAGCCACATCTCTTTATAGTCCACAAACGTGCAATAAAGTATTGTGATTGTGCAGGCTGAGGGGCTTTCCCCTTCGGCGGGACATTCCGACAGTTCAAAATTTCCTTTTGTCCCAAACCAGAATGAAATGTCAAAATGACCTTATCAAAACACGTCTTTCTGGTAAGGTTGATGTACTTTGTTTCTATATTATATTATATCAGAATAAGGTCAAAATGAAATACATTGACTTTATTGAAACAATTCAATAAAGTTTCATCAAAAATGGTGACAAAAATCAATATGTTCGCATGAAATGTTTTGATTTAGTTGAATCACCATTTTCTGATGAAAAAACGTTTTGTTGGAAAATTTCCAACCAGCTCTGCTTATGAGCCTGGAGAGATTTGGATTCTAACTACAATGGTGAGTCACAACTCCTTTTTGCTCAGTGTGGGGATAGTGTCCCTGACCTCAGGGCTCTGCGGAGGCAGGCATGGGACACAATGGCCTTTGCATCATAATTCTATGTCTGTTTTTAGGGCACAGTTCTGTTTTTATTTGTTTTTATTTTTCACAAAGCCAGATCTATTGCCCTAGATAACTGGTATGCAATATAAATATGTTTTGGGGCAGACGGAGTGACTACAACAGCTGAGTTTCAGAAACAAGCAGTGCAATATAGACAGTTGGCCTAACTCCTGGACTGTGAATTATCGTGCTAAGGGAAATATGTGGTTATTACACCATCAGTCTGGGCCGAAGGGGCTTAGCTTCTTGCCCATTGTGGCTAGCGGTGGCATGGTTTCTTCCACCCACATCCCTCAAGTCTTTCCATGGATTTATATTCCTAGCATTATGATTGAATTTTCGATAGCCAAGCAAATCTCAATTCCCTGGAGATGGAGTCTCCCCCCTCCCTCTCAGGACTGGTTACAAGCCTTCTAGGCAAGCTTCCAGTGCTTGAGAGTCCCTGAATGCTTTGGGAAGGATTCAGAGCTGACATCTCTCAGGGAGATGTTAATGAAAGGAAGGGGAGGAAGGGGTGGTTTCCTTAGGAACAAAGACCTTGATCACTGCAATTCTGAAATCTTTGCATCAGCTGCCTGTAACATTTCAGATTGATTTCAAGGTTTTTTTAATTACACCAGGCTGCAATGACTAAGAGCCTCATATGCATCTGACAAGCATTTTTTTTTAGCTGGTGTACCTTCTTGTGCATTGTGATTAGAATCACCAGGTTGTTCTGTAGTAGGTTATAACCTTGGGACATTTTGTAACCATGCCTCTTGAGAACAGAAATTCATTTCCCAGTGACATCCGTGCTGTCCAACTTTTTGTCCCATTTAAAATGAAATTTAAATATACATAATACATTTGTTTCTGCTTTTAACTGCTCTGATCTGCTGCTAACTTTGCTTGTGTTTAATTGTCAGACATCCTGTGGCTTTTATGTCAGGGCTGATCTGTAAGTACATTTTGGTTGATATGCCTTTAAAAATAAAGAGAAGCATGCGAGCCGTCAAAAGAAGTTTCCTCTGTGCAGATACGCTGCTAAGAATAACACCTGCACTAGGAGACTGGCCTGGCCGTTCTATAGTTACTGTAATGTAAAATTGATGCTTCTGGGTCAGTGAAAGCTAATGTTGCTGGAGGACACTTTGGTAATGGAGCTTTTCTTTCTTTGTGAAGGAGACTTACAACTGCTGGTGTTCCCTTCAGCTGGTGAATACTTCTCAGGAGGGCATTGGGGTACTAAGCTCTGATAGCATTGGTTAATGTGGCAGCTTCTTTAGAAGCGATCAGAAATCCCAGAGTACCAGTCTGATCTTGTCATTATTTCTCCATCTGCAGGAAGAGAGAGATACAATGTGTTTAAGAGCATCCAAACTGGCAAGGCCCCCTCTTAAAACAGATTTGGGGAGTTTGATTCCAGATACAAGCCCAAGGTCCAACCCTGTATCTCTGGCAATATTATTCTGCAAGTGAAATGAATGAGAACAAAGCTCTGGGTGCCCTATAGATTCCAGGATTGAGTCAAACTTGCACTTCATTGCTCACAAGAGGATGGATCCTCAGCTGGTGTAAGTGGAGCGACATCTGGCCCTAAATGAATAACGAAAGAGCACTGGGAAGAAAGGAGGAAACAGAACTGTATTTTTACTGAGAGGGTTTGTGGGTCGCGTCAATTAGGGTGCTGCTATTCAAGAGCAAGGACTTGTGTTGCTCTGCTACGTTGACGTTGCTTTTGACACTGAAGCATTAAAATCACATACCCTGGTGGTTTAAACTACCTTGCCAGATTTCACCCCATGCACAGAGCAAGCTAGTGTCTGAGTCAGTGCCCTTTAGGAGTCAGTGTCAATGCAATCAGTACCGGAGAATAGGTTAATGCAATCATTGAAAGGGGGCCTAAAGCAGGATCCCGAATCAAAAGAGCTGTAGGTAATGTTATGCTAATGTCAGAGAGTCTAACAAAGGTTCAAAGGAGCTGGCACTCTGACTGAGACTTGCAGCACAGATTGACAGGATGAGCTGGGGGCAGATCTAGGCTGGTTTTTTGCTCATTCCTATGACCCGGAAAGAAAATGGTATAAATTTCCCTTCTGAATTGTTTCCCTCTTCCCTATCTCACAGCCTCTGGGTCACTGTTGATTCCCTCTCTACCTCCTCACACATTCACAGAGTTGCACTGGTCTAACCGTAGGTGTGAATTTAACCAGAATCAGTTAAACTGGTGCAATCCCCTTTGTGGACATTCTGAGGGCAGGTCTACCCTAGAAGTGCTACAGCAGCGTGAAGACGCTCTATGCCGACAGGAGAGCGTCTCCTGCCAGCATAATCATTCCACCTCCGCAGGTGTCCCTTAGGTTAAACGGGTGCAACTTTCCAGGCCTAACTAAAAAGTTAAAAAATCCACTTTAACTGTACTATAATTAAAACAGTACATAATAATATAGTTAAAGCAGGATAATCTCCTACAGTCAGGGTTTTAAGTCCAGAAGGGACCACCAGATCATCTAGGCTGACCTGTACGTGACAGGCCACTAAACCCAACCCAGTTACTCCTGTAACGCTTTTCTGGCTAGAAATTGTATGAAATCTGTTATTTCTTGTGGTATTGCCACATCCTTTCACTTCTGTTTGGAACCCCAAAGAGCAGAGATGCGTGAACATGAAAAATAATGAGAAAAAAATTAACTAAATGCAGTACAGAAGAAAGTTTCAGCTCAGGTTTTGGCCAAAGGATCAGGTTGTTGGTGGTGTGGTTTTATTTTTTCTAAGCCCTAGTTTCAGTGTTTCTCTGTTTTGCTCACTGACAAATTTGCACTGTAGCTGTAGCTAATACTTGGCAAAGAAGCAGTTATAAGCAAAGTTTGCTTTCCTGACATGCTGGTCTCTTCTTGGCATTATTAAAGTTAAATCAGACTCTTCTGAGATTATCAAAGGGATTGTAAACCTTTAAATGCTTCTCACAAAGCTGTTCCAACAAGGCACTGGAGCCCTTTGTAAAGGCTGTAATTTTTTTTTTTTAAGCAGCATCTTTTTGGAAAGTTTAATACTCTGGGACCTATTTATCCCTCAGACCACCCTGTAAAAGTGTTGGACTTGAAATCTACCCAGCAGGTAAATTACTCTCTGCATTTATCTTTGCAAAAGAATAACCAACAGCTTTCAGTAACTTTCACCTCTCCTATAAAACTTTTCCTTGGCAGTCTAAGCATCTGCTCGAGTATTATATGGGGACTAATTGGCTATGCAGCTGTTGGTTTTGGAAGATGGCAGTTGACTGCATTGTGTGAGTGTTCACTCCACAAATGACACCAACAAAAATATTGAGGTTTGCACACACTCACACTCACACTTCTCCGTTACACTAAATAGTGAAGAGAAACGATTTAGAATTTGACTCTCTCCATCTTTCTACTGTTTTTCCACTTTTAAAAATGTCTAAGGAAGGATTTTTGTTTTTGTTTTTGTTTTAAACTTGAGAACACTAAGTGAGGCAAAGGGATGGGAAACTAGAATGTAAACATAAATGTCAGACCAACTTCCGAATAATTATCAAATCAGGAGTCTCCCAGCTTATTGAGAAGGAAGAGGCCTGTCTCTTTTAGAAAAAGCCCTTCACTGTCAGGCTGTGTCTTCATGAGGAATTAGGGGGGTAAATCCCAACTCGCATAGATGTACTGAGGTTAGTTCTTGTCGAGCTAATGCGCTAAAAATAGTAGTGTAGCCAGGATAGCATGGGCAATGATGAGTGGCAGCACAGGCTACTGCTCTGAGACCAAACCCACCTGGACCCTGAGGCCGTGGCTACACTCGAAACTTCAAAGTGCTGCCGCGGGAGCGCTCCTGCGGCAGTGCTTTGAAGTGCGAGTGTGGTCACGCGCCAGCGCTGGGAGAGAGCTCTCCCAGCACAGCAGGTACTGTACCTCCACGAGGGGATTAGCTTACAGCGCTGGGAGCATGGCTCCCCATGCTCCCAGCGCTGGGGCACTGTTTACACTGGCGCTTTACAGCACTGTAATTTGCTGCGCGCAGGGGGGTGTTTTTTCACACCCCTGAGCGAGAAAGTTGCAGCGCTGTAAAGCGCCAGGGTAGCCATAGCCTGAGGGTATGTACTTGGGGCAGCTAGCCCATGCCGCTACTCAATGCTTCCTGTGCTGCTGTGGCTATCCTACTATTTTTACCGTTCTAGCTTGATAAGAACTAGTGAAAGTATGTCTAAGCAAGCGGGGAATCACAACCCTAACTTCAAGTGTAGACGTAGCCCCAGAGGAGTATGCTGTCTTTTAACCCATTCTCTCCCAAGATGTTAGTTTGCAGTGGAAATTCTCCCGCTGGAGAAAAGCATACAAATGTATCTGTTACAGACCTGATTTAGCTCACAATAACTTGCAACCACAGAGCCCTCTTGCAGAAAGAAAGGCATGTGGAATAACTCAGAATCAAACTGCAGAAGAGTTGATAACTGTTCTTTAGACCAGTGGTTCTCAACTAGGAGTCCGGGATTCCCCATGGGGGCCGCAAGCAGATTTCAGGGGGCCACCAAGCAGTGCTGGCATTAGACTTGCTGGGGCCCAGGGCAGAAAGCCAAAGCCCCACCACATAAGGCTGAAGCCCAGGGCCCTGAACTGCACCACCTGAAGCAGAAGCCTGAGCAACTTAGCTTTGTGGGGTCCTGTGTAGCAGGGGCCCAGGCAATTGCCTTGCTTGAAAAACAATTGTTGTGGCACAGGTGGGTAGTGGAGTTTTTATAGCTTGTTGCGGGGGGCTCAGAAAGAAAAAGGTTGAGAAGCCCTGCTTTCGACAGCACTAAGGTGCTGAACAAATGTGCTTGCAACTGTGGAGGCCGAAAGGTTTGAGTCCAAGTTTTCTAAGATTTTTGTAATCATTAATATTATCAGCATTTTTCTGCACTGGGATCTGTTGATGTACCTGGAGAATATTGAAAGAGCATGTTAACGGGAGTCTTCCCTAATGGTGATATCAAGGGACAGAGAGATGAGACTCCTGGGTTCAGTGTTTAGCTTTGTCACTGACTTGGTGTGTTGCTTTGGGCAAGTTGCTTAACTTTTCTGTACCTCATTTCAATAGTATCAGTTACCTATTATTGCTATTTATATTCTAGTAGCATCAGTCCTGGACCAGGTTTTCACTGTGCTGGGTGCTGTACAAACAGAGTTGGAGCTAAATCACAGAATGGTTGTGAGATTTAATTAAATGCTTGTGAGATGCTGTGATGAAAGATGTAATATAAATGCCACTTTTTTTTGTACTGCCATCAAATTTACAATCTCCTCTAGAAGTGTCAGCACAGGGTACAAAGGCCCAGTAGCTGGTATCACCTCTGAGTCATCATTCCTATCTTGTTCCCTCCACATCCACTTAGTCTGCAGTCAAGATATTTCCATCTTCATTACAGTGCAACAGGATGTGAACTAAGTTCAATAGGACATTCCCCTCCCACTGACAAACCTTTAGCAGAAGAAGACACAGTTGGCTCATCCTTTCAGTAGTCAATGAACTGAAGGTCATAGTATGAACAATGGGCCAGAGGGTGAATATGGAACTGGTGATTGTAATAGCTTTTGCTCGACATGGTGAGAGGAGCCATAAATCTCTACCATCTTTGATGACATTGTCTAATTATTTTTTTCTGTTCCTGGAATGCGACTTGCCAAGTCCCTGACAGCAGAGCCAGCTCAGAAGCATGGCAGCAGTTCTCAGTTTTGGGGGTTAGTTCATGTGGGCCAACTGCTGAGCAGTTCCTATCAAAATGGTGAGAAAGATCAGCGGTTAGAGAATGGGGTCCGGGTAGAATATCAGGCTTCACATACACGCAGCAAGACACCCAGAGCCTCTTTTTTAGAACCTCTTTTAATCAGGACAGAACATTTTGCGATGGCTGAAGATTCATGCAATGAGAGTCTGAGCGCTTAGCAGGCCACTGGCATGACTGGTTGGCATTGCCTGGCATAAACATGTTCATGATTAGCAGTCAACTGGCCTTGGGACACAGGGTACCTCTCTTATTACCTTGGTACACCCTAGAACTCCAGAATAAACTTAAGTCCTTCCTCCCGTCAAGACAGATTTCCATGCTGTTTACTCCATGGGGGTGGAATGGGATTGCGGCAAAACGTTCCCTCAGCGAAGGGGTTTGCCTTTAGTGTCCTTGGACAAAATTTCCACATATGTTAGTGGTGGATCATCAGCCTTCCATTGGTTGGCTGCTGCCTCCTGCCCTAAAAGTAGCTGCATAAACGGCCCTCTATGTATACGGCGTGTGAGGTTGGTTCAGGTTTTAAGGCATAAAGGAAATTCAGATGATTATTTATTATGAATTCTTAGTCCCCTCACTTTACTGAGAACCACATTCACGGGTGAAAAAGAAGAAAAGAAGCAAAGAGCTGTTTCAAGTTCAATCCAGAGCGAAACCTGCTCCTCATGCCATGAGTAAGCAGCTTTCTCCAAAGACATCTGCCTTCAGAAGGGCTAGTCATGTTTCTCAGTTAAAAGTATGTAGTAAATCCCAAGAATGGAAGGATCCTCATGCCCAAGCATTTGTATCTCCACCAGCAGTCAGCTGGCAATTGAGGGATGTATCTGTCCATTTCTAGGGATCTCTGAGTTAAAAGGACTTGTGCTCCCCCCATAGCACTTTGCCTTGATTCAGTGCCCATTTGATAACATTTGCAACACGTTTCTCTCATCTTTAGCAGGTAACAGTAGGTACGATAGCCTCTGTTTACATATGACAGTCCCACTTTCTCTCGTCCCAGATACTTCCTTTACTTTCCCCATACAGAGTTCCCTTTCATGCCAGCAGAAATGAGTTATTGAATATACAGGATTTGTAGTTTTAGTTTATTGCCAAAGCAAAACCCTTCACCATCCAGTCTCTCAAGAATACAAGCCATTAGAGCAGGGAGGGCGACCTAGTGATTGGAGCAGGCTTCTAATTAGAACTCGCAGGTTCTTATCCTGGCTCTGGCGCTGGCTTGTTGTTTGACTTTGGACAAGTTAAATGGGCCCACATTTACAAAAGTGGCCTTTATGTTTGGGTGCCTCCATTTTTAGTTGTCCAATGTTAGATAAACAGGACTTGATTTTCAGAGATGATGAGTCTCCGTAGCTTCAGTTCAAGTCAATCTGAATTTTGCCCAAGTAAGGATTGGGCCCACCCTTGGTCTGCTCAGCATATGCTGTCAGTCAGAATGTAAAAGCAACATTGTTTGAGGATATTTTCTGCTTAGGATTTTTGGCATACCATGCTCTCTCCAGCTTTGAAGGCCTCAGATGGCTCACATACTGTTACATTAATTATATTAGTCTGTTTGACCAGTAATGTAAACGACCCCACCCTCAAAGCTGTCTGAAATGTAAACATTTCTCAACTTACATCCAAATATTTATATATCATTTTAAAATTCATAAAATGCATCTAATGTGGATACTCAATGTGCTTGTGTAGTAGGTGGAAAAACTACTAAAAATTTGATATGTTCACTAGAGAGAAAAAGGCATTGAAACAAAGTGAAAAAATCAATCGGTGTTATAGTCAATTGCACAAAGGGGGCATGGTCAGACCTTGGGCTGCCTGTTTAATGCTCAATAACACTTAAGTGGTGAAATCTTGGCCCTATCTAAGTCAATGGCAAAAGTCTAAGTCTAAGTCCACTCACTTCAGTGGAGCCAGGATTTCACCCAGAACTTTGCTCTCAAAATCAACTAATGCATCTTCACAGTGAAGACACTATTGTTCCCATTTTACAGACGGAGAAGTAAAGGCTGAGAAGTTATGTGACTTGCTCTAGATTACTGATAATGTCTTCATAAGGATAGAATTAGATCTCAGGAGTTTCTGGCTCTTCATCCTGGGTTTAAGGCAAGCAAAAATAAAATAGATTTTGACTGGAGAACAATGAAAGCTAATCCTTGACATCAAAAAAGAATGATTTTTAATCAAACCAAAAATATTTCTCCCTAAACAATTCTTTGTGCCCTGACCCAGAGTGAGTAATTGCCATGGTGGGCTGGGTGTGTTATTTTATGTAGCTGTAGGAGACGGTCTCTGGAAACAATATACAAAAGAGACAGAGTGTAAAAATAAGCAGGGTTCTCTAGAGAGAGGCAGGGGAGAGAAAAGTCTCCTGACATTTTCTGTGCAATTCTTTTCCCAAAGCAAAACAGTTGTATTGGGTTGGACAACTGAAGAGAGGGGAAGCCTGGGAGGATTATTGTGTATAGTGTACGTGTGTGTGCGTGTGCGCACACACGTGCAGATGTGGGTGATTAAGGTACATAACAAGTAACAATGCAGAAGACCCTTCCATATCAGCCATAGGACATCTTTACTTAGATGAACAATGTTCCCTGCCAGCCTTTTGGGTTGCTATTGATTGACATATCTGACCTACCTGTGCTGTTTCCAAATACATTGGCTTCAACCTGTAGTTAACTAAAAAAAAACCTCAGCTGATCCAAACCAAGCTTGGCTGTGACCGTTTCTTAGGAAGCCATGTGACCACTGATCACATGGGTCAATGCTGGATCATTCCAGGAGCTTCACTGATGGCCTCTAGAGTGAGCTACATCCAGCCTCCCTTGCTAATGGGGAGGCCGTGTAATGTGGGCCTTTGGAGAAGAAAGTATCAAGAGGGAAGCTGGGAGGCTCCTCCAAGCTCTGGATGGTCATCAAAGAACCTACGGGTGTTGGGGAGAAGGGAAAGTGCAAGGGGATCCTGCCAAAATTTGAATCTGTGGCTCCAGAGAATCTAGTATTATTATAGTAGACAGAAAAGGCACCTGAAGTGTCAAATACTAGAAACACAGGCATCTCAGTAATGCGGACATTCAAATTCCTATCCTGAAGGACTTCTGAGGCAAGGATGTACCTGGGAGCAATGCAAAGCAAAGGGGTACAGCAGTCAAATGCCTGAGCTGCCTGCAGAAACCTCCCTGAACTGACTGTGTGGAAATGGTCTGGGGTGCTCTCTGTGTGAGGCCTGTGGAGAGACTCCCAGCAGGAAAGCAATTTGCTCCTGACTTCCCAGTGCCTTGTTAACACTACCAGATCCAGGAGCCGTATATGCCGGCTTCTCCCCACCATACAGCAGGGGGCTAAGATCATACCACACAGTCGGAATATAAAAGTGATACCTTTCAGAACTGGGACAATCAAAGAGAGAGATTCTGATGATGAAATACAGAAATCTTGGCAAAGATGTGCAGTTGTGTATTCCACACAGTACAGTCCGTATTGCTGTAGTACCTTTCAGACCATGACCAAGTTATCACTTAGCCCGGATTTTTAGGAAAACGTCCCTCTACAGGACAGTACTTAAACATATACTTAACTTTAAGCAACTGCTTAACTACTATTGAAGTTAATGAGATTTATGCTTAAAGTTATGCATGTGCTTTAGTGCCTTCCTGAACCTGGGCCTACATAATATTGGAAGCCATTCCTCCTTCTTCCCCTACCTTGTCCCCCTACCCCTTCTGCTATTCCTGGAGGAGGCAGAGGAATGTCACAATAGACCTTATATCACCTTGCTTGGCTGTTGACAGACCATCTTGAAAAGTTGGGGTTGTCTCCAGAGTAAGCCAGTTAAGTGGGAACATTTAGGTAGGATATGATCAGACCAATTTTTGGTGGTGGTGGTGGTGGGGGGGGGGGGTAATGGGCTACAGCCTCCCTTACAGTCCTCTCCCTTTGTTCTGCCAACTATCTGTACAGTGATCTGTAACTTAGTTTGCTAACAATGTATGGATGCATTGCAACAGATTTTCTGATCAAAATCACACTTCAAAATTGAACTAACTGCAGACCTTTTTAATAATAATGGTAAACATTTGGTTTACAATGGGGCTTGGAAATATTCTAGCACTAGTTAGATAGGTTGCTCAAGCCAATCAAACCCCTTCACATCTAGCAGGATTGGAGACATTTTTCCCTCCTATGTTGCAGAATTATTAAGGGTTATTTATGAAAGGTTTGCAGGAAAAATAACAAACCCAAGAAGCACTAGAGACTGGTTTTCCCCAAATCACAATGTGGTTATTTCTGTAGCTTCAGTGTTGAGATCTCAAAAATTAATTGGCCAAACAAAACGAAAACGATTATTATATAAAGTACAACAATGAAATATTTAATCATTTCCCATGGAGGAAGAAGGATCTTTCTTTGAAGGAGCCGATTAATTAATGCCATATGGTAAAAAAAATTGTGGTCTATTTTCTTTTAATTAAAAACACAAAGCAAAAAAACTTAGCCCCTTTTTAAAACAAGTGAATATAGTGATAATGGGAAGAGATTCTAGGTACACACAGTGTAATTAATTACCCAGGCTGAAATTTGGCTAGACAGCAGGATTAGCACACAGACTCTTGCAGAATGTGCTAGGGGATCTGTAAGTAATAACAACAAATGATCAGGACCGTGAATTCTGTCTCATCAGATTTCTGACATTCCTCGCTTCCTGGTGTATGCCTTTAAGAATTCTGCCCTAAAGAAGTTTGGTTCGTGACAATCCCTGTGTAATTAGAAGCATTGCTGACAGCTCCAGCATAAGGGATACAATGAAGGAGAGGTACCAGTCTGTCTGAACGTTCAATAATTGACAGGGCATCAGAAGCAGCATGATTAACACTGTGTAAATTAACACTATGATAATGAGCCTCTGACACTGTCAAAGGCAATGGAGCTGTCACCTTAGGGATGGAGAGCTGCATTTTTTAAATCTTTAAAATTATCCCAGTTCAATCAACATGCGCATTTCAAATAAAGATCGATCATCTATTGTATAAAGCATGGAGTCAAGGAGGGGAAAAACAACAGATAGCAGGTCTAGTGTAATTAATGTAGGTTAGGGTGATTAGCTGGGATTGTACTGCTGGTTTGTTACTGTCCCTGATATGTTAACTCAGCCCAAACTACCTGGCTTTTACAGATAAATAATATTTTAGATTTCTGTGACACCCCTTCTCTCTAAAGGGGCCCCACAAATATGTGTGTGCGCCACTGACATGTAGAAACACCCGAGGAAGGAGAACATCAGTGAGGTTGACAGTTAGCACCCTGCACATCTCACATCCGGTAGAGAAGGGAAACGCTGGCTGGGGAATCTGGGAGAAGAGCCTGCTCTGATGAAAGGTGCAAAGGGATCTCTGTCATCCATACATTAGACAGGACCTTATTTTTTTACATTATCTGAAAGACACGCCCAAGCAGTAAGCAATGCAGAACTCCCATTTATCTATCTCTAAATGCTGAAGGGCTAAGAAACCTTGGTGAGATTAGAAACTGGGAGTTTGCAGATTCTACACCTCAGAAAATATCGATCAGGTGTCCTCATGTTCCTCCAAAGAGTTCTCCCGCTCTGATGGATTTCAACAAAGTTAAAAGGTGTGTCCCTATTTTCTCCCCTGGTCTCCTTATTTATTACTTCCAGATGTTGGTAGGATAAACTAAGCTCTCCCCTTCAGGTCATCCACTGCAGGTCCCTAATGGGAGCCAGTCCACCCGCACTGACCTTTAAAGCATTTCATAGCTTAGCAGACTCAAGGTTTTTTAATAAATAAAGAGGTACTTTAGAGTGTACCTGCATCTGGCAAACAGTAGCAAAATGCGTTGCCTTTTCAAGTGTTCTTTCTGCTCCAGTTGCTAAAATTCATACAGTGAGAGGTTTCACAGGGACTTCTCCTATGCGCTATTGCTTTTTTCCTACATCTTGCTTTTAAACACAGCAAAGCTGACCAGCAAGCCTTTTGGATTCCTTGGTGGAAAAGACCCAAGATCCATTGGTAAATCGGTAGAGCAGTCATTAGCCATTATCTGTGGAGTACCTTTTAGCAGGTTAGTGCCTAGTATGGTATTGTAGGATGCCAGCGCTGATCAGTCCATCATCTTCTGCTCCTCCCAGCCCTCTTTCTCTATTGAAGTATCTGGTCCCAGAGCTATTTCTCTGGACACCCCCAATCCATTCCTCCTCCAGCATACCAACTGTCAGGCCTGTCTCCCTGGAGTCTTGCTCCTTTATCCAGGCCCATCAGAGGGATTCACACTCTTCTCCTGTAACCCTTCTAAGTCTTTCCTGCTCTTGCCAGACCTCCCTTCCCAGGAGAGGATCCCCAAGGCCTATTCCCCCCCCCCCCCGACACCTCCTTCACACCCCTGAACGAGAAAGTTGCAGTGCTATAAATTGCCAGTGTAGACAAGCCCTTATGCACACTTGCCATTCAGTTAACACTTTTTCCCTGCAGACACCAGCAGTGGTGTTAGCCGCAGGATGTCACAGTAAAACCATTAAGCCTCTGCATTTACATTACAGTCTAAAGGCTGGTCTACACCACAGTAAACAAGTGTAGACAAACCATGAGGCCGTATCTATATGGGTCGGTCAAATCATTTTACCTTATCCAGACTAGGATTTAAAGGTGTGATGTTATCTAATTACCACCTTCTAAGCTCTAGTCAAGACAAAAACAACGAGGAGTCCTTGTGGCACCTCAGAGACTAACAAATTCTAAACTCCTCCCTGCCCTTTAAATTTGAATAGTTTAATATATTCTAAAGTAGAATTACTTTGTATTAACTTGTGTTTTAGAAGGTGTTAACTAATTCAATCTACTGTCACTCTTTTAATCCTAATCTAGACAAGGCTTTAGAACTGTATTTAGTACCAGCAGTTGTAAAAGCAGGTTCAAACAGAAGTAGGTTTCTCACCACATCAGACAAGTGGGGAAGGAGTTGGAGGGAAGCACTGCTTCTCCATGCAAGGGAGAGGAAGAGAAATGTCCCTCAGCTTTTAGCATAGGAGGGGGAGCTCTGGGCACACCCCACATTTGTTTTCTTTATTCTCTACCTGCCATGATGTGAAAATTGTATTTACACATGGTTTCTTACCTTGGTACCTGGCTCAGTGTAGAAAGGGCCTTAAGTTTAAAAGTTCTGGACACCTTGTGCAGGTAGAAGAAATTAGAATAGTTTATATGAGGCTAATGTCAGAAAGAAAATCTTCCCAAACACCTACAACACTGATCTGGAAGCAGCCTTCAGTTTCCCATTCATCACAGTGCAGAACGAGTCCCCTCAATCCTACTATCTGGATTCCAAGCAGAACTCAGAGGGTGTGAACCACACAAGGTAAAATTCTCTTATCCAGTAGTCTATGAGTACAGGGAAACCCAAGGTCTAGGCTGAGTGAAATCTAATTAGAAACTGGCTGCTGGGCAAGATGCTGCCCTGCCCCTAAACTCTTGGGTGCATTGGCTGAGTGGTGCGTCCCACCTAAGGCTGAAAATGAGAAATGGCATCCTGCCTTTGTTTCCTTGTGAGCACCACTGAAGGATTCCAGAAATGGATCATTTTCCCTCCTGGCCCAAGATGTTTCTAAACCCTTCCATTTGATCAGTCAGCTGCATCTCATGTTGAGAGGAGAGTGGACATTATTAATTATGCTGGCTACAAAAAAAGTGGGGACAACCATGTATTCTTATTAGACAAAGGAATTTGAGGTCTAGGTTGCTCTTGGACAGGTGACCTTGAAAAATATTTTCCTAGCCTGATTTTATTATTTATTGCAGTAGCCCCTCAGGACCCCAGTCATAGATCTGGGTGCCATTGTGTTAGCTGCTGCACAAACACAGAACAAAAAAGCAGCCCCTGCCCCGACAAGCTTACAGTGTATGTGGCCTGGTATGAAGCTCTGCAAACTGAAACAAACCAAGAAAGCTAGCATGAACCCCTTTGAAGCAAACTTGCCAGACTTTACACGGCTCCAGCACCTTATCTGAGCTTAATTGTCAAAACTTCCTCCAATAATGATGCCATCTGCATTCCAGTTAATCCTATCCTTATGGAAAAGTCCTATTGGATTTTAATAAAGGGTAACTTTTATATAAGTGTTTTTACTAGCCTATAGAATGCCCAGAATTCTATGCCTGTTATCTATTTGTATAGGATGGTTTAAAATCCCCACACACAATTGAAAAGAACTTACTCTATTCATTCTATAGACTTTTAGAGTAATTTGTATAAACCCATATTAAATATCTATAAACCCTATTGCTTTAATCCCTGTCGTGTTCTATAGGACTTTCCCATGGAAATAGAACAGTTAGGGCAAGGTTTACAAAACCAGAGGCCCAAGGTCTGCATGCATTTCTGAGGGCACATTTTTGCCCTTAAATTGGCTTGCATGATAATTGTGGTTGGACAGGCAAATTGCGGTGTGCACAAACAACTAGCTAGTCTGCACCCAATAGCAGAATCTATTTCTTACAAACCAGGACCTCACACTTAACGGCCAGTCTAATTTATTTTATTGTACTGTATTTTTTAAAGTAAAATTGGCTACTGTTTCAATTCGAAATGCTGACTTAAAAAAGGAGAATTAATTAAACTCGCAGGACTTGAAAGTCCAGATTTATATAGGGAATTCTGAGCATCTCAGCAGATGCACCACAAGTCACTGGCAATCTCTGAGTGTTGCTTTTATTAAATTCTGGGGTATTTTTTCCACTCTCAATATTTTATTGCAAATAAAGTCTCTGCTCTGTGTGAGCCCTCAGTGACTGGCACTCAGCTGAATTCACAGATGCGGTTAGGACTCTTGCAAAGACTAAATTCAATCCAGTGTGTAAACTTGGTGGGTGAAGTGTTAAATGAGCTATTTGCCTTGGCCCAGGACACTGTGGTAGGAGACCTGGGCTTTGGCAGCACATTCACGAGTTTGTTCTGTGGGCTGGTAGGGAAGGAGCATGTGGGGAATGCAGTGCAGGCAGCCTTTGGGGTGGCTGAGGATGCTGATAGTCTTGGATGGAGAGCTCCCACACTGACAGAGAGGATGAATGGCAGGGGTGTCAGCTCCAAAGGGAACTCCTTGTGTGCATTTCTTGGCCAGAAATTAGGTGCTACTATTCAGCAGCTAATGAAAGGGCAGCTGAGGGGGGAAAATGGCAGCCTGAATGAATGGGCTGCTTAGTACAGCCAGTCAGTGCATTGGCACATAGGCTGAATGGTCAATGTGCCTTTCTTAGCAGGGGCCATTCTTAAGGCTTCATGTTTTGGGGTGCCAAAGCCCTGCATAATCCTAGTTTCAAATCTAGGGTTGTCAAATAGCCTGTTTTCATAGTGGCTGTCCCAATTTCCAGAGGCCCGTCCTGGCAATAGGTGCCTTGAACTGCTGCTGAGCTATTTCTACCAGCAACGCGGCTAGTACAGAGGAGGATAAAGCCTGCACCACTGCTGGGAAGAGCACTGGCTGCAGAAATGCTAGCCCAGGGAGGAATCTCAGGCCCTGATTCTCATCTGACGCTGGGGAAACTCAGTTGCCATCACATGAAGGAAAGATAACCTGGTGTGACTGAGATCAGAATCTGCCTCTGGGGCTTTACTGAAATATTTTGTGAGTAGCATGCAATGTAATATAAATATAGAAAATGAGGTTATAGGGAAGGGGGGGAAAGAAGTCACTCTGGAATGGAGGAGGGCCTGGAGATAATAGGGAAACCCCTCTTCCCCCATCCCTCCTGGGACCTGATCATATTCTGATTCACATCATAGCATAGCCCTCATGCCAAGAACAGTGGAGGAAAATGCCCATGATGGGACACTAAACAGAAAAGGCCCTTAATCACCCTGACTGAACAATAAATAACCACCATCAGAGCCAGCTAAGTTTTTTTCATAGAGCTGGTTGAAAACTGAAAACTGCCAATTATTTTGCACAGGACATACTTTAAAAACATTTCCCCCCCAAAATATCCTGTGAAAATTTGTTAGTTTGCCAATGAAAGACTAAAATTGAAAACCAAAAATATTTCACTTTTCAAAAATGATTTTGGTTTCTTCTGTTCAGAATATTTTGACCCAAATAAAAATGTTCTGGGAAAATTTTCATTTTGGTCAAAAAGCCATTTTTTGTCAATCAAATTTGACCAGCTCTTTTTATATATCTATTAATAAGAACATAAGAACATAAGAACAGCCATACCGGGTCAGACCAAAGGTCCATCTAGCCCAGTATCCTGTCTACCGACAGTGGCCAATTCCAGGTACCCCAGAAGGAGTGGACCTAACAGGCAATGATCAAGTGATCTCTCTCCTGCCATCCATCTCCATCCTTTGACAAACAGAGGCTAGGGACACCATTCCTTACTCATCCTGGTTAATAGCCATTAATGGACTTAACCACCATGAATTCATCCAGTTCTCTTTTAAATGCTGTTATAGTCCTAGCCTTCACAACCTCCTCAGGTAAGGAGTTCCACAAGTTGACTGTGCTCTGCGTGAAGAAGAACTTCCTTGTATTTGTTTTAAACCTGCTGCCTATTAATTTCATTTGGTGACCCCTAGTTCTTGTATTATGGGAATAAGTAAATAACTTTTCCTTATCCACTTTCTCCACATCACTCATGATTTTATATACCTCTATCGTATCCCCCCTTAGTCTCCTCTTTTCCAAGCTGAAGAGTCTTTAATCTCTCCTCATATGGGACCCGTTCCAAACCCCTAATCATTTTAGTTGCCCTTTTCTGAACCTTTTCTAGTGCCAGTATATCTTTTTTGAGATGAGGAGACCACATCTGTACACAGTATTCGAGATGTGGGCGTACCATCGATTTATATAAGGGCAATAATATATTTTCTTTCTATATTGATCTCTTTCTATTCCCAATACAGAAAATACATACAAATACCTCGGGGGCATGGTTGGAGCTGCATTTGAGGGTGCATTTACTGCAGTGGCAAGCTGCATGTGTAGCATGTTCTTATAAATTAGGCATACAAATGCTTGCACATTTTTAACACATGCCTATGCATACACAGCACAAGGCCTTTAAGCCCTGGGTTCTAGACTGCCTGTGGTGAGGGTGACCTCTTCATACCATCTGTGTAATGGCAGATGGAACCCCAAACATCCTAAGGGATACCAAGGGTGGAACTAATATGCCCTACTAAATGTTTGAATGCAGTCTGAGGTGATGGGAATGCTGGGGAGGGTAGCTGACTTGCTGGAGCATTTCAGGTGGTGGTGTGCATTGCATGCATTGAATGCCCATGGAAGCCCTGAATATGACTTCCTGACTGGCTGTGCCTTCAGGACAATTCTGTCTGGTTCCCAAATGCACATGTAGAACAGCATGCCTTATTACAAGTGTCCCGGCCCGCCACTGCTTTCAGGTCAGGTTACGCTAGCAGGCTTCTCGACTTCCCCATTATGTTTAAAACATAATGGTGTGATTCTTTGCCCTGATTCAGAGGAAGCGGGCATTGGAGGCTGTGTGTGATACGATTGTGTTCTGCAAGAACATGTGTGCAGGGAAGAAATGCTGCAGTGAGACGGAGTCATCAAGACAAAACAAATGTATGTAAAGGGGAACTATGAAACCTAGCTTTTTGTGTGTTTGGGGGAATGGGGCAGTAGATATATTTAGATTGTGCTCTTGTCTAGCTCTCTGATCAGGCAAAATGATGCATCGTTTCCTGTTTGTTTTGGGAGGCACGGGACAGCTTTCTGAATTTGGGTCTTGGTAAGCACCCCAAATTGTAGATGCTTCTCTGAACAATCCAGATTTCTTAAATCTGTAAAACTGGGCAGGAAATCTCACAGGAACAAGCTTTCTTGTGAGATATTCTGGTGTGTTCTGGGAGCTGGAGAACCCTGTAGATGAGCTTGTCTCACAGCATTTTGATGCTTGCTCTTTTATATGGAATTTAAGGATGCAAAGGCAGCTGTGAAAAGAGGAAAAAACAATCTGCCCAATTCACCCCCAGGAAGATTTTTGGATTGGTTCAGAATTTGGGGCCACATTTCACAGCGTTGTGAGGATTTTATGCTGCCTATTTGTCCAACTCTGCATTATTTTCATTGACCACATTATCCTTGTGGAAGTGCAGGCTGCTGACGTGCACAGGCATCTTCCAGTCTGTGGTGCAGGGACCTTGTGCCAACAGGTAAATAAAGGGCTGACTTTTGTGATAGTGATTTCCACATTACTGTGCCCCACGGCACTCAAATGGCTAACGGTTCCCCAGGAGGTGAGAGCGTAGACACTGCTGTGCTGGGCTTAGTAAAGAATGCAGCTCAGTTCAGTGACTGCACTAGCATCAAGCAGTTTTTCATTAGTGAACTGTTTATTCCTGTTAATGACATCAAATGTGGCTATGTGGCTTGCTCGGCTTGCTCTTTTAATTCCTTTTTTTAAAACCTGCATATAAAAGAAACTTATTTGCTGGAAAACTAAACCACTTCCAGGCCAGATTTTGAGAGGTGCAATTTTGTGTGTGGCCTGAGTCGCATGCATGCAAGCCCCAGGATCTGCATGCACAACCCTCAACTTGGGTGCGAGTTTTGGAAGTTATGAGCATGCAAAGCTGAGCCTTTCAAAATCTGGCCCTTTATTTTCTAACTCTGAAACTATAAAGAGATTATGTTTCTTCTGACGATGATTTGCATTAACAGCTTTATTGACAATTGAGTTTTAGTTAAACACAGACTTCCTGTCTTCATTCTCTAGAAATGGAAGTACCAGTCCTGAACCCTGCCTCCGTTGCAATCAATGGCAAAACTCCCAATTGACTTCAGAGGAGCCAGGATTTCACTGTGAGTGTGTTGGAATAGTGAGTGGAGTGAGGAGGCATCGGTGTTTGAAGAAGGGAAAGGGCTTGTTTAACTCTACCTAGGTTTTTACCTTATTTAGAGACAAAGATGTGATTTGATGGTCTTATCACAAGCCTGGGAATCAGAAACTTCCTATCTCTGGTACTGACTCCATGTGTGGCCTTGAGCAAGTATATTAAGCTCTCTTCTGCTTTCCTCGTCTGCAAAACGGAGATTATTACTACTTGCCTCACAGGGGTGTTGTAGGGCTTACTGAAGTCAATATTTGCAAAGCGCTCCATTATGTATATCTGTCCTTGGCTTTTACAAGCTTTGATTATTTGTCAATGGCCTACCTATCACAGCTTGTAATTCAGGGTTGATCTTCCCTAGAGGAAAAGAAACAATCCCCCATAAATATATCGATAATTTCAGGTAAACACACATACTATAATGTGCACAAGCAAGGCTGGACATTTCTATGACAGGATATACTATATGCTATTTCTAGAAGTAGCTTAGAAATCAGTTCTATATTGACTGGTGACATCTGATCACAGAAATGGATGGGTGAGACCCTGTGCTGTTTGTGAGCACCTCCTGCTGGTTAGATGTTGGGACAAGAACAACAAATGAGTGCTGTCCTTAGTCTCCAAGCCTCAGTGCCAGGCCCAGGAGGAATGGCGGGGAACTTCAGCTGAAGTTTGCCGCAGTAATTGCCATGGAAGTGAGCAAATCTGTGTTGGGATTGAGAACCGAGAACCCTGCCACAGGGACCAGTGGTTTGCAAAATAAATATGAAAAAGCAAATAAAACAGAAATATTTCACTGTACATTGAAATCTTTCAGACTAGCTGTTTGACTTGGCCAAAGTTGCTCCTTAAGGGGAAAAAAAATACATGGTTAACTCTTTCTGTCCTCATTTCCTGCCAAATAAAGGGAGGGGGAAGCAGGAACTTGGAGACAAATTGTTGCATTTGTAAGCAAGCTGTAAAAGGGAGTATTAATTTAAATTCAGACACTCCTCCCTACCTGAAAAGCCAAACTAGGAATCCAGTGTTGGGTTCACTGAGTTCAGTGGGAGCAGGATCAGCCCCTATATTCTTAGCTCTTGGGGGGATTTTGATACGTGTCTTCCTCTGGATTCAGTTTCTTTTCCATATATCCTGAGCAGGTTAGCTGACAGACACACATGCTCTAACTGCTTGTTTTATGAGGCGGAAGAATCCACAGCAGGGAAAGCTCAACATGCATTTTGCTTTTTGAAAGCAGCCCAAAGTGTATTAACTGCACACTCTCCGGGGCATAGCAGGGGAGAGGGGAGAGTTTATCTCCCAGATGCCAGGGGAAGCAGCCTATCCTGCCTTCTATATAGATAGTTTGGGACTGTTCTAATCCCACCACACCTCCTGGGACTCTGTGGCATCAATCCCGCTTTTGCCCTTTCACCAGATCACAGATTTTTCCATGTGTCTGCACTTCTTGGAAATTGCTCACAGGCCGCAGAGAAACAGCCTCTCGTGTTAGGCTCTGATGGTGAGAATCCCAGCCTGTCATAGCCCTTTGTGGGGTTTGTGCTACCTCCACAGAAAGCTGAGCTCCCCGTTGTCACATCACAGCCGCTTAGCACAGTTCTTCCGGCGGGATATTTGAAGCGCCAAAGACCAGAAGTTATAACATGTGTGTTCAGTACTGGAGCTCCAGTCGCCAGCTTTGAAGGGACTTTTCAAATACACCGGAAGTCTTTATAACCCTTGGTACTGAACTGACAGATGCTGTGCCACGCTGACATGATTCTGAGGAGAACTAACTAGAGGGGCCGCTGTTACTGAAGAGATTGATGTTAGGATGGTCTAGTTCAGAAATATTAACTCCACCAATGTAAGTCCCATAGGTACATTCCTGCACCACTGTTCAGAATGTATAAGGGGAGCAGAGGGTTGTTGACTGCAGTCATTAACACTTGCTGTATTAACTCTGGTGCCCCATATACCTTCATTGGAATTCAGCAAATTGTTTGAAGTGGATTCATGGCAACTGTTGCCAAATTCTAAGACCAGCTCTCTGGATGTGAAGGGCACGTACAGACTCTGAGGCTATCCTCTCTATATCAACACTAAAGTTTGGCTAACAAGAACCCCTTGCATGGGTAATTGTGTCCTGGGGAAAATCCCTCCAGATGGGAATGTCTGCCCCAGTTTAAAATTTTACTTGGTTCCTTTTTTAGCTTTGTAATACAGCAGCTCAAAAAATACAACAGAAACACCACCCTGTGTTCCATCATTTTATCTTCCTGGGTCCTTTTAAAAATCTAGTACAAAGATCAAAGTACAGAACTGGTGGTCTGATTTTTCTGTACCATAAAGGTGACCTTAGAACAGTACAGTAGTTGCACATGCAAAGTAGATGCACAGATGCAGACTTATAAATGTTACCTTTTGGGCTTGCAAATGATACAGCACACAAAACTGTGAATGCAGCTCATTACACATTTGCATACTCACAAATAGAGACCAGGATGAGGCCTCCTTGAAAATATGGTTCATAGAGAGTATGCCCCACAGCAACATCTCAATATTAAGGTCCAGTTTGGAACCTAAGCTACTTCAAGGACCCTCTAACCATATGACAATTAGATCTGAGCAAAATGTTCCTAATGAAATACAAAACCAGGTGAATGTGCTCCGTTTAGGATTTTGTTACATGGTTAAAACATAGACCTGGTTTGTGGGTCTCCCAGGTTTATGAGACTCTGAAGCAAGCCTCGATTGAACAATGACTGTGCATGGAAATTGTGTAAACTTGGTGGTAAAACTGGTGGAAACGTGCTGAATCTCACCTGTTTCAACTAACTCTGAGCTTTCCTCTATACTTGAAAATCAAAGTGAAACTCGGTGTGAGAATCTGAAGACTGAAGGCTAGAGTCTCAGCTGTGTAATTTGGTTTTGCTGACGTGGGGCTACAGTTAATTCCCTCAGCTGAGCATCTGGCCCTTATGTTTGCATGAACCCCTGAAAAGAGAAATTGCCAACTTCTCTTCAGCTTTGAAATGATCATAGAGTGCTTCTTGGAGCCAGAGCACAATGTCTGCAAGGATAGGCTGGGCTCTTTCACGGATTTCTGCATGTTTTCATCTGGCCCATTGGTTTATTTCTGTTCAGCTTGTGGGAAGACCCAGGAGGGTGAAATCCTGGCCCCACTGAAATCAGTGTGAAAACCCCATTGACTTCAATGAGATAGGATTTTTGCCCTAAAAAAATTTCAGACTTCCCTGTGAAGTATTTGATATTCTGTCCAAGAAAAAATCACTAGGAAGAGAAAGAGCAGAGGGCGAGAGAGAAAGAGAGAGAGAGATGTTGGAGACAGTCATCTCCCCATCATCTCAGTTCTTTAGTTAGGTCAGAAGTCAGCAACATCTTTGCAATCAGAACATAAACTCAAAGGGTCCAACAGTTTGGTATGCGTCAGTTTAACATCTGGACACTGGTGTGTGTGTGTGTGTCCTCCTCCAAACCTGATTTTGGCATCTTTTGATGTTTGTAGACACTCTGATGCTTGAACCTCCCCCGAAGAATGGAGTAATGTAACATATACTGGAAAATGGTTCAAAATGTCTTGGTACCGATGGGCTCTGTTTAACTGAACAAACTTCAGTGGGCTAGAATTGGCTTTAGTCTGCAGCCCCCTTTCAGGTATGGGTTCAGTGAGAGTTTAGGTAATATGGGTCACCTCCTGAGATCTTTACGCAGTGTTAACTCAGCGCTTACTCCTCAGGCAAACTCCCACTGAAGTCAGAGTAAAGGCTGAATAAACACAGAGTAAGGCCCTCAGGATTTGGCCCTATTGTTTCATAAACCACCTAAAAGAGGGGTAGAATACAATGCATCTTTCATGTAAACTGCACCCTAAAGCACTTTGCAGAGTTAAGTGGTTCAGCAAAAAGATCAAAATAAACCAATGATAGAAGCATAGAGAGAGAGAAATTAAGAGGCCTTGGAAAGGGACAGCAGTTGTATGGAATTTTCAAAGGAGCCTAGGGATGTTAGGCACACAGCCTCCTTTGAAAATACCAGCTGGCATGTTTTGATGTGAGTTCAGAAATGAGCTGGAGTAGCAATGAGATGGAGCTAACTAACCCAGATGGCAGGAGAAGGAGAAGACTCTTTCACCAAAGTGGCGAGATTGGGGTTTGAGTGAGTGATGTTAGATTGGTGGGGAGGGGAGGGTTATGAGGTATGCTGGAGCATGCCCATGAAGGTGACAATTTTCAAAATGAATGGAAAACCCTTAGTGCTGCCTGAGGATGGGATCACTCTGGCCTTGCTTCCTTGTACTTTGAAGAATGTGGGCAGCAGCAGCATTCTACAGACACTGCAGCCTGTGGAGCTGGGACTTGGAGAAGCCAGGTGAAAGCTGCAGTGCAAAGGTAGGAGGTGGTGACAGCCAGAAGGAGGATTTCAGTAGAGGTCACGACAAAGGTACAGAAGTGGCAATAGGCGGGTTTGCAGCAACAACTGTCTGTCACTTCAAGAAGTAGTCTTTATCATTTAAATGAAAACAAACTCTCCATAAGAAAGGAATCTCTCCCTCGCTGCAGTGTCAGACAGGCCACATGTTGCTCTCACTCCCCATTGGTCTCACCTTTCTTTGCTATCAAGCCATGAATGGCTTTTGTTCTCTTTTTGCAGATTTCAGGTGTAAACAGTATAATGGAAATGTAGACACAAGCTGGGTCCTTTCCAAACCTGCTCTGTAAATGATTTTCCCCAGGAAGCTATGCTAGGTGAGGTCACAAAATTCACATGTCCTGGATCCAGAGCAGGGCTCTACTGAGAATGTCCATGCATATGCATATTCATGTTGCAGGCATCACACTCCCAGTTGCTGCTTGCAGAGCCACAGTGCTGTCACCCATACATGCTGAGAGACACTGTCACTGGCTCATGGGTTGAGCTGATTCTCTTACATTTCACTAGTTGCCCTGGAATTTTGTACTTACACAAATTGTGAGATTGGTACCATCCAGGCAAGCCAGCATTGGTACATAATGACTTGCTGACACAATCCAGACACGTCAGCTGAGATTTACAATTGAGCCTAAGGGAGTAAAATAGGATTTGAGTGCCTAAGTCCCTTGGGCTCCACTGAAAATCCCAGCCCTATGCAATACTTATATTTTGCAATCCTTTTTATTACCTTCTGTGTTATACAGCATGATACCCACTTACAGGACGGCCGTTAGACACATCAGTCGTGTGTTTTAATGTACGGGTGGTCCTTTTGATGCAGGATTAGTTAAGGGAAAGGATAAATGCCAGGCTATCAAGGATTTGGCTTGTGTAAGCAGCAGCCACTTCGCACTTCCAAAATATAAAGAAATAATCCTTCAGTTTATTCATACACTTCTGGATTTTAAACAGCTGTTCTTTTCCACAGTGCACTCAGCCCTCATTGGGATTCCCCATATATTGTGTTAAAAAGTGGAAGCAAAAGGTTTTTTGTAGCCAGTGTCTGGGCTTAATTCATATTTATCAGATTGCTGGTACCAGTGTGTGTTTTGTAATACATATAGACATAATTATTATTTACCTATCTGAGGAGGTAAAAAATAATCTCTTGAATGTGGTATCTGTAAGCCTGGCTTGACAGGTCTCCGGGGAACCCTAGCAGTATTCACTGTGCTTCTCCCTGTGTTTGTTCGGAGAGGCAGCTGTTGCCTCTGGATTTTGCAACTGAAGTGGTGTTTGTTTTCTAGTGGCCTATCGAGTTCCACTGAGGGCTACCTTTTAAAAATGTTCACACAGCCTTTCATAGGAGCAGATGATTTGTTCCTTATGTTGCTTTTAGGGTTGCCAACTTTCTACTCAACACAAAACCGAACACCCTTGCCCTGCCCCCTCCCCACCTCTTCTCCAAGGCCCCGCCCTCTGCCCTGCCCCTTCTCTGAGGCCCTGCCGCTACCCACTCCATCCCCCTTGCTCGCTCTCCCCACCCTCATTCGCTCATTTTCACTGGTCTGGCTCAGGGGGTTGGGATGCAGTAGGTGGTGAGGACTCCAGCTGGGGGTGCAGACTCTGGGGTGGGGCCAGAAATGAGGCGTTCAGGGTGCGGGAGGGGGCTGTGGGCTGAGGCAGTGGTTTGGGATGTGGGAGGGACTACGGGCTCTGGGCTGGGGGTTGGGCTCTGGTGTGAGGCTGGGGATGAGGGATTTGAAGTGCAGGAGGGGGCTCTGGGCTGGGATCGAGAGGGTGGGAGGGGGATCAGGGCTGGGGCAGGGTTTTGGGGCACAGGAGGGGGTCAGAGGTGCAGACTCTGGGTGACGCTTACCTCAAACAGCTCCCTAAAGCAGCGGCATGTCCCCCCTCCAGCTCCTATGTGAAGGCGCAGCCAGGCGGCACTGCGAGCTGCCCCATCCGCAGGTACCGCCCCCGCAGCTCCCATTGACCACGGTATAGAAGTCAGAGGGGAGACATGCCGCTGCTTCCGGGAACCGCGCGGAGCCATGGCAGGCAGGGAGCCTGCCTTAGCCCCGCTGCGCCACCGACCAGACTTTTAACTGCTGACCAGAGCTGCCAGGGTCTCTTTTCGACCGGACACCTGGTAACCCTATTTGCTGTAACATCCATGTTCTTAAAATGTGCAATAGGTTCATAATCCTTAAGAATGAGGACATTGGAATGAAAAAAAAAAGTTTCTTAGAGGAGACAAAGAGTGTATGTTAGCAAGAAAGAGACAATGTCCGTCTGGGTAGAATTCTGCACATATCACAGAGATCTTCATACATGCCTGCAAAGGATGGTGAAATGTACAGCACAAAGCACAAATGATTATTACTATTAATCCACCTCGTCACATGTCTAACATAGCCCAGTGTTATGTAGGTGATTTTACATTTGAAGAAAAAGTGCCCATTTGAAAACACTGTATAGAAAGGCTGATTTGATATTCTGCTGAGAAAAAAGCAGTAATACATCATACAGGTCTTCAGTTCAGAGATCCAGGCACTGACTGGGCTATTGCAGGTTTTTTTGCTTGTTTGTTTGTTTTTTGTTGACTCTCCAGTGTATAGTACATGGCTTTCATTCTACTTCTTCTTCTTGATCATTTCCAGGTCGTTAGCATTTCAGTTCCTCTTCAGAGATTAGGTCAAAATATAAATATGTGCCGGTGAGTTTTGAGACTCTGAAGCCTACGTAATACACAGGAAGCACAAAATTAGGGCAATAAAGAACACTGTGATGCTATTTCCTGCCACTAAACACCTCTGCCGATGAGGCAAGTCCCTGTTCAGCTGTTTGCAGATGAATTAATTAGATCTGAACCCTTTCTTAAAGCTTCATTCTTCCTCTCAGCTGTGACTCTTCATTGTTTCAAAAAGAGATGGAAAATGCTCTTTGTATGGCAAATATTGCACATAAGTATTTCTGGACAATTTGCTTGTATGATGGGACTTAAGTTCTTTTCTACCTTTACCAGAAATTGCTCATTTTAAATTTCTCATGATGAGAGCCTAAATATCAGCAGTCAGTAATTCTGCAATTAACACAATAAATCGCTGCAGTATAATCTGCAATATAAGAGGCATAATAGCAAATTATAATAATAAATAGTTTTGATCTCACACCAGTTTTACATTGGTGTAATTTCGTTGACACCAGTTGCTCCTGATTTACACTGGTGTAAATGGAGTTGCACCCATGTAAAACCTGTATATGTGAAAATTGAATCAAGCCCAGTATCTGGCTTTCATCCTGAAGTAGCCCAAATAGTTTTACAAACCATACCGTCTATATATAGACAGGAATCACTTCATTCATTACTAAATTCCAGCTTCCTCTGCGGTGGAACTCAGTAGCTTTTCAACAGCACACAACACTACGGAACAGGTTAGAAGTGACGAAGAGGAGAACAATTCCATCTCCAATTGAAATTACTTGATTCCTGATTGAATACAGGGCCGCCCAGAGGATTCGGGGGGCCTGGGGTCTTCAGCGGCGGGGGTCCTTCCGCTCTGGGTCTTCGGGGCACTTCAGCGGCAGGTCCCGGAGTGAGTGAAGGATCCGCCGCCGAAGACCCGGAGCGAAAGAAGCCCTTGCCGCCGAATTGCTGCCGAAGACCCGGAGCGGAAGAAGCTCCGGGTCTTCGGCAGTGGGTCCTTCACTCATTCCAGGTGTGTTCGGCAGCACTGAAGGACCTGCTGCTGAAGACCCGGCGAAAACTCTCGTGGGGGCCCCTGCGGGGCCCGGGGCAAATTGCCTCACTTACCCCCTACCCCCACCCTCTGGGTGGCCCTGATTGAATATGACTGGGAACTGTAGCAGAGTTTCATAACAGTTCTTCGTTTAGGTGGTTTTCAATTTGCTTAGAAAGAAGTACCCAAAGGCCTGGTTTTCCTCAGACCTATATATTTAGTTTGAATGTGTTAATACGAAAATATGTCCCATATCAGATTGAAGTGTTTGGAAATAGCCCCAGTGCTGTCATTGTTTAAATTATCCTGAGATTATTTACTATGTTGTGGTTGAGACTTAAGCGCAGATCTGTAGCTCACAGAGTGTTTGTCACATGGAGGATGAAGGATGTTCATGTTTCCTGTAATTTCTGCAGGGTGATTAGTTATGATTTGTGCATCTACTCCACACTAGAAGAACATGAGCACTCTGCTGAGGCTGAGGGCTAGCAGTTAAGCAACTTGAACTAGGATGCACCTGCATTCAAAACCCAGATTTCACCAAATGTTCATTTGAAACCGTCCCAATATTTTAATATATCCATGTTCCCAATAGGGCTGGCTCCAGGGTTTTTGCCGTGCCAAGCAGCAAAAAAAGTCGCGATCTGCGGCACTTCAGCGGCAGTAACTTCATTCTTTGGTGGCAATTCGGTGGCAGGTCCTTTGCTCCGAGAGGGACTGAGGGACCCGCCGCCGAATTGCCACCGAAGAGCCAGACGTGCCACCCCTCTCCGTTGGCCGCCCCAAGCACCTGCTTGCTGAGCTGGTGCCTGGAGCTGGCCCTGGTTCCCAAAGAGGTTGTGAGCAACTGCATTGAAAACAATTGAGTTATACCAGTGTCAATTCGGTGTCCCAATTGATCCGAAGCGCAGACCCAAGGGCAGTGGCAGTGCTCACCGAAGCAATGAGAAGAGAAAGGAGGTGTTGTACATTCAAATGCAGGGTTTTTATGGGAATGAGGAGTTATTCCCAGCATTGCCAGGGCCAGATTAAGGTATAGAAACTGCAGGTCTGTGATGAGGGTCCCACTTTCTCAAGGCACATGATGAGATCAGAATCTCAGCTTTCATTTGAAAAATGTGTTTCTGTTTCCTCATAAAGGCAAAGAAAAGCTTGAAATGTGACCTGCGCCAGAGGGGATACGTGGAGGGGAGGGACAGGCAGGGTCACGCCCCCCCCCTTCTGATTTGCTGCTTCACTTGTAATGAGCATGCTCACACAGACTGAGCATGCTCAGTAACACTGCTGAAGCCGGCTGCCCTCACTCCGCTCCAACCCTCCCCCACTATCGGCAGGGCACGGGTCGCCTTTGCCTGAGTGTAACTGATGCAGTCTGAGTTTGCAGGCGGCTTGAAACAATAGCTCCAGGAAGTGTGAACTAGCTCCTTTATCTTAACTCTGAAATTTGCTCATCTCCCCCGATCTAGCTGGGGCCATGAGGGGGCATAAGGAGTTGGCTAGGGTGCTGGGTTGCTTTAATTCAAACCTGAGTATTACCAAAGTTAAAAAATAGTCTGTCAAATATCAATCAAAGCCAATACATGGCATTAGCTACCTGTCTAGGGAACAAGCTTCGTAATACTGCACTTTGAAATACTGTTTATTGCTGATTTGGTAGTGAGCTGCCCCATGCTGTTTGGCTGTTTCTGTTCCCTTTTTCATTTCTCCCTGAGTTATGCACAGCTTCTCTTCCTTGTATTTACTTGGAAATCTCTTTCTATTCCTGAACATTTGAGGAAGTATGCTTTGTATTTTGGGTAGGGAAGTTGAGCATGAGTCTCGTTGCAATCTCTGCTCTGTTGTTTTGGTTACAGAGCCATTCCCACTTTGTTTTCTACTGTGTCATCCACTCCTTGTTTTTATTGCTAGTTTGCGATCTCTGATTTTAGAGTTGGTGAGAGCCTGTCCTTGCTTTGTATATTTCATGTGGTCATGTAACGCTTGTTGTCACTGCATTATTAGCTAGAGCTATAACTCAAGTTTGGCCTCTAACCTGACTCCCATCCACACACACAAATCTGTAGGGTCATGATTACACTACAGAGCCTATGTCGGCATAGCTGTGTAGTTGTGTCTACCCTAGGGATTCTGCCGGCATAACTATGTCTCCTGTGGGGGTGTGAATTTTTTACCTCCCTAGCCAACATAGCTATGCTGGCAGAACTTTGTAGTGTAGACCAGTCCTAGCTCGAGGGAAGTGGTGCTTTAAACTGGAGCTAGTCGGCCCATCAGGTGCGGAGGAGGGGTTGACATTCGAGTGCAGCGGACACTTGAGCTGCTAATGCAAAGGATGCAGCTACTGCTAATCCAGGCACTCTGCTAACCCAAACACCGTGCTGTTCTTTTTAGGGATAGGGCTAGTTTCTTAAGTGTTACTCAGTTTTGAATGTGGTTGCAATGATCATGTGTCTGGTAGTATTGTTGAGGGCTGGGAGTGAAAAGTTCTTGGAGTGTGGTTTTAACAAGCCTTCTTAGTGGTTTGTGGATGGGGAGCTAGGAAGATAGCTGAGTATAAGGGCATGTTTATACTAGGAAAATAAGCGTCCTTTTACCACGTTAGCTAACACCTTGTAACTAAACACTAAGGTATGTTTAACTTGACCTACTAATACACGTTAAAACTACAACAGCCTTGTCCACACTAAAATTTTACCATGTGTTAGTTAACACATTCGCTAACAAGTGGTAAAAACACACCTTGTTTCCTCGTGGAGACAAAGCCTAAGTATTTAAGATGCAACAAGAACCCCTCAGAACCCATTTCAGAGGGAATCCAATGTGATTATCCATCTGTGAAAGACTCCTTCTGCAAATCATGCCTTAAACTGAATGCCACATGCAGTGGAGGTTCTGAGTTGCACAATTCAAACTAAATGACTTGCAGTTGTGATAGTGGACTGCCAGTGTAATAGACTGAATGGCATAAGACTTGCATGCAAAGGGAGGCATTAAAAAAATCTGGCCTGACGAAAAGAAAATATCCGTGTAACTATTGTTTGCATATTCCAAGAGTGTGTGTGCGTTTCCCTGTGAGTCTGTGTAAGGATGGAGATGATTTTATTTTTCCTATCCTTATAAAGATGCATGATGCAGCTTGCCCTGCGACGTGGTACAGAAAGGAAACATTTCACTTCATAGTCTCTTCTGCTTAATATAGGTTTGCTTGAATCCTGCGAGGCATTTGCACCTTGAGTAAACATGCGTGATATGTGGTGAATCAGACATGGCCTACTGTGTTTGGAAAGCCAGCAGACCTTTAAGGCAACGAGTCACAGACTCACAGTGCACAAATAAATATTGTGTTGATGCAGCAGCAGAGTTTTAAACAAAAACAAATCCTCCAGGGGCTGTTTTTCTGCAATGGGCTGCTTTCCGAGCGATTAGCACGCACACAGGGAAGAAGGAACCTTGAGCTTCAAGAAGAGTAGGAAGGGAAGGAAAATCTGCCCTACTGATCTGGCTTGTGGCATTGACTCGAGTGATTCCCCATTTGCTTCTAGACGTTGTGTAGTCCTAGTACTCTGAGCTAGGCTCTGCCTCTCTGTGCTGGTGTGCTACTATTTCCTCCCTCTTTTCTGTTGTGCATGCAGTAATCCGCCACTGAGTTTAAGCTGCTGTAAAACCCAGCCTAATGACTGACTGCACAAGACTAAGGTATATTTAGGTAGATAGAATAGGAAAAGTATCTATCTACTATCTGTCCATCCATCCATCCCAGGCTCACTGCCATGGTACCTCAGCGCCTTCAGAGTTTAACTTTTGATTATACCTAGGGTTGCAGATTTGTCACAGAATTGTTTAATCAAAAATCACAGAGCAGTCATGGGAAATTTAGTAGAAGTGATTTTTGATTTAAAAAATGCCATAACAAATGAGGAGGAGGGGCCTGGGTCAGGGGAGGGCTGGATAATGTTCTCACCCTACATGTAGGATGACCAGATAGCAAGTGTGAAAAATCGGGATGGGGGTGAGGGGTAATAGGAGCCCATATAAAAAAAAGCCCCAAATATCGGGACTGTCCCTATAAAATCCGGACATCTGGTCACCCTACCTACATGCAACCTGCAGTGATTGTTCCTGCAGCTCCTGTCCTGGAGGGTTGGGCCCAGATCCCCACTCTAGGTGTTGCAACCTGGCACATGGGGTCACAGTGCCGCTCAGATTTGGCCTAGCCAACCCTCCCTCATGACAGTGGAGAGGCAGCCAGGCCAAACCTGAGCAGCACTGTGACCTCACACACCAGTGGCAATGCCCAGAGCCGGGAGCCAAGGCCATGGGACAAAAACCACAAGAGCTGTTGCTGCAGGGTGAGTTTATTAAAATCACAGACGCAAAGATGAGTCATGGACGAATGAGAAAATCACATTATCTGTTACATGTTTCCCACCATGACAAATCTGCAGTCCTACTTATAACTTTCTTATACTGTATGTCTTACGCTGATCTCTCTTCCCCCACTATCCCATAGTTTTCTTTATAATTTGGGGAAGGCTAAAACAAGTCAAATAAGTGAGTTTTGCCTTTGATTCTGAAGGGGTGAGTTTCCTGGCCATCCTGGTGTGAATGAATTCCATCACCATGGAAAGCTCAGTTCCCTATGTTTATGAGTCTCACCCTTGTGATTGATGGTTCTGTTATCCCAGAGAAGCACAGCTATTATAGATGAACATGACTGTGCAGAGGGAGACAGTTCCTCTGACAACCTGTCTAAGGCATCAGGACCAAACCCTTGAATTCACCGTGTAGCCAGTGAAGAGTGCGGAGCCGGGACTCTTTGCAGCCTTGGATTCTGAGTAACCAGTGGCTGACTTCAGAACCAACTGAAGCTTTTTTAATTAAGTGAAGGGATCACTAATGTATGGCTTTGTGGCCAAATCAGAGTTGGATGGGATACAGACTTCTGGACAGTCAGAGATGGAAGAGGCCATTTTTTTGCATCCCCAGATCTTTAGGTATCTAGAAGGATGCCACAGCAGAAGTCTGTTTGAATGCTAAGAGAGCTGATGCCCTTAATGGAGGGTGAGGTTATGGACATGGCAGGTTGTTCAAAGTGCTCCCTTCTTCCCACCAGCATCACCTTTGTCATTCCGGGGCTCAACTTCAGCCAGTTATTCTTCATCTCCAGGTACCAGGGTGATGGTACTGTTGATGATGTTGGATGGTAAAGAAGATATGTATTGTGGGCACTTGAGCCTATGCCAACTGCTGAATGAGAGACGATGCTGGTGCAGATGTGATCTAAGCCAGGTAGAGTTACCTGCAAAGGATGGGATGCGTTGACTCAAAGCATTTAACAAAATGTCTCTAGAGAAGGACTTATTTTCCCAAGCATATTTGGGAGCAGGTTGGAAGGAAGGCAGCATTGTCATGTGAACACAGCATGATACGTTAGCTGTTGGGCTGTTCTTTAACCACTTGAATCGTTTTCTTTAGTGACTTGAGTGACTGTTGCAAAAGACTTTGATTTCAGAAGAAAAGGGATTTAAAACCAGGGAACAGATAGTTTTGCGTCCAGTAAGTCCAGATTTTTATGGTTACATTTTGAAAAGTTGGCTATTAGGTTTCTAGGATAAAAAACAACAACAACAATCTCATTTAACAACTGTCTTGTTTCAGTGACACTGGAGAGATTGTTGTTTATACACATCAAGATGATCAGAAGGTTGGAACAGACTAGACAGTCTGTCTACAAAGCTGATTCTCTCTCTTCCCCCTGGCATGTCTTTCCCTCTTTCTTTTCTCTCTCTCTCTCCTTCTGCGTCTCGCTATTTTTTCATCTCACTTTCTCTGTGTGTGCCCCTCGCTCTCTCAGTCTCACACACATATTAAATGATCTTTTCAGACAGGCGTCACAGAAAAGCTGTTTTTTAAATTAACACAGGCTCTGCTTTTTATTGACTAGACCGTAACAGCTAATGTGATTTACACCTTCTTCTTACCAGCTTTCTATTATTAGAAATATTGCTGGGACTTAGATGCTGGTAAATATTAGTCACCAGTGGAGCTCGCTAATTGTGTAGATTAATTAATTATTCCAATTGGATTTGTTATTTCCAAACAGCGAGAGGAACCTGTATAAAAGCAAGCCAAGAGTCCCTGCTTGGTTTATCATTTTAGAATTAGGGAAACAGCTTTTCTGTCTCATATAAATCTGGCTCCTATTAATTAGTGCACAGCTATCACACCCAGTGCTGGAGCTGGGGGGGGGGGAGGGCATCATATTCTCCCCCTCCCCACATACTTCCTGTCGATCCTGGTGCCGTTGCTCATCATGTTAAACAGTTCATCTCAAACAATCCCAGTGGCTTCCCCAGTTGCTGCCAGGACATTTGGAAGCACATGAACATTGTGGGTGACTTCGGCAAACTTACTGGTTAAGGTTATTGGCTGGGTTCTTATAAACTGGCTCCTGGGTCATCAGAAAAATGTTCTGTCCCCTAAAAATAGTTGTTCTCAAACTTTCCCATCCTGGGACTCTGCTCCCAACTCCCCATAGCTAGCTGGGATCTAGTCAGGATCCTCTTCCCATATAGCCATATGGGAAAAGCAAGGTGGTTGTGACCCCAGACGTTTGTGAACCCTAGGTTGAGAATCCATACTCTGGAAATTATATATATACACGACGGGCCTAATCTGTCTCTCCATCCATCCAGCTGTCAACTGTGTACTGGCATCCATCCCTGTAGTGTCTGAACACCTTCTGATTCTCTTCTCCCTTCTGGTCCAATAGTAACAAATGAGAGAGGGCCAGGGCTGAGCAGGAATATAGTGGTGCCCATGCAGTACTGAAGGGCAAATAAATGGCTCATGCTTACACTCTTCAAGCCAAGAAACTAGAGGCAGAGACAGTCACAGGCCACAGGTTTGATTTAGCAACACAGCTCCCTGTGGTGTTATGGGCAGTTGCCCAGCTCCACATGAAGCCGAATCAAAAATTAGCTGGATCCGCGTCAGCTGACATAGACACTGCTCAGAAAGAGTCCAGCTTTTAAAGGCTTTTTATTATCGTTCAGTAACAGGACAGCTTTGTAGCATACATACAAAGGAATGACACAAATCCCCCTCTGTCTCAGGTGGGTAAGAAAAGCCCCTTCTTCCCCTGCTTGCAACACTCCCCAGGGCTCAGCCCTTTGCGTAGGAGGTGCGTATAGAAACCACTAACAAGGACAGACAGGAAAAACTCTCTCCCCTTTTATGTTGGTACCACTTTAATTGATCCCAGCAGATTCCCTCCTCTGGGTTCCCACTCAGTCAGCCTCCCCTTCAAGTGTTTGTCTGTGTCTGCCAAGATGCCTTGGAGGGGAAGGGTAAAATTCTCTTCTCCTCATCTCAAGGGAGGCTTTTAACTCCATCACTGCATCGCCAATGTCCTCTGCTAAATCCTTACAACTGGATCAAACATGTTGTGGTCGGATATATTCAGTGTAAATGCAGACAGTCCCTCACTAGCAGTAACCTGAACAGAAATCTAAAGATGGGTATTGGAATCACTGTCCATTTGTATCTGGACCTGAGCTTTTTATTGGATTGACTTTCACAACCAGAGATGTATTGAATGAGGGAGTCTGGGCAGGGGTGAAAAGTTCTGACATTGTTTTGACTGCACCTTTAAACTAGTCTAAGTAAAATGAAATGGAAATGAAAATGCAACCCAGGCATCATTTGCAGGTTTCCATTTCCCTTCCCCAAGTTCTGGGTATACTGAGATTGTCTATAGCCCCAGTTCCTAGCTCTGACATGCCCTCAGCTTCTGCAACATGAACATCCTTTGTTGTTCCTTGCAGTCCTTTTCCTTGACATATATCTTGATGGGAGACAGGCATTTTGCCTCCCAAAGTCAAGTCAGAGGAGAGAGAGGAAGCCTTCAAGAGAATAAACAAACAGTTCCTCACATTGGTCTGCCGGTGCTAACAGATATTTAAGTCAAAAAGAGTCAGTGGAGCTTCTGAGAAAGACATTTGTCACAAGGCAAAAACCAAACATCTTTAAGGAAATGCCTTTTATGTACCTGGAATGCTAAGCTCAATCTAACAGTCCTAGTAATGACACGAGGTAGGTTTAGAATCAAGTCTCAGAAATGATCGGTCCGTTGTGTTATAACAGCGTACTTGTGTGGCTGGATGCTAGGGAAAAGCCAGAAGGCACAAGCAGTGAACTCAAGCAGTATTAAGCCATTTGAAAATAATCCCTTTTTCTCTTCCTTCAGGCATTTCTGCACAGAATCAGACAGAATGCTGTGGACAAAGCCGAGAAATACATAACAGAGGAGAATATCAAGGTACTTCTTCCAGCTTTCTCATTTTATTGGCAGTTTTATTAGTTTATGTGAAGAACTCATAATTAGTGGCAGAGAATCCTGGGGGAAATTATTCATGAATATTTCAGTGAATGAGAAATCAAACACCCATAGGTCATATTCACACTTGTTTTTCATTTGTTCTTCATGAACACGTTGCGAGTGACATTTGTCTTGTAGGAATTTTAGTTAAAAACAATTTTTGGGACCTGTAGCCAAGTGAAATTTGTGGCAGGAAGAAATGGAAGTTCTAGAGCTTCAGCCATTAATCTAAGGCTTATAAGCTGAACTGGGGCTTGCTCCTGTAGCGATGACATCAACAGAAGCTTTGCCATGAGCTTTAATGAGCAGAGGATCTGACAGTAATAGACCAAGGTGACAGCAGCAGCATCCTCATCATGACATGAACAAGGAGGTTAACACCCCTTGTTTTCCCCAGAGTTGGTTCCTCCCTTTCATATGTTAGTATTACTGTAATGTCTAGAGACCCTAATCAATGATTAGGACCCTGTTGTGCTATTCGGTGTGCAGTCAGTAACAGTAGGCCTTGCTGCAGACAACTCACTAACTACATGTCAGACAGGACAGACGGGTGGCACAAACCAAGCCAGACGATGTGGGGGTGGGTTGGCAAGATGAGATAACAATAAAATGAACAGAGTTTAGCCAAAAAGTAGAAGTCACAGCTCACCACTTAGTCCATCTGTGCCACATGGGAATGATTGGGAGGCAACAGGATGGGTTAGAAGGAGGGATTTTAAAGAAAAAGGGTACAGATTTTACCAGGGAGTTTTTCCTGTGCATGGGGGAAGGGGGAGTTGGGAAAAGCATGGAGAGGCTTGAGAAAGAAGCGGACAGGTGGGCAACTGAGGCTGCCACTGTTGGCAGAGTGAAGGCAAGAGTCCCTAAGCATTCCTTGTGCAGCCTAGCCTGGCCTGTTAGCAAGGCAGAAGTGTTACCCATCAGCAGAGAGCATGTGTTCAGGGGAATAACACATGCAGTGACTAATGACTACAGATCCTGCGTGCTGCAAAATATGTAAAAAATAAACTAATAAACCCACACACCAATTTGCAGATCTGACGAATGAACAAAGGTGTTGCTGAATGTTATTCTTGCTGCTATTATTCATTTAGTATTAAAACATGTGCTAATTATGACTGTTTCATAATCAAATGCAACAACCACCAGCCCATCCAGAAAACTCCTCATTTTCTCTGATGATTAAATGGATTTGTGCTTGAAGTTCCATTGCACCTCTCTGGGGATGCACCATTATATTTTCGGTTTATTCTTTCGCTAGGTGCCCAGAGGACTTTCATGATGAAGTCTTTAAAGGCTCTTTCTTATTAATGGTTATTATCTTAACCAGCTTGCAGGAACAGAGCTTCCCTTTGGAAATGAAGGGCCTGTTTACATTACAGTGGAGGCGGGTTCATAGCAGCACAGTATGAACGTTATTTCCTCCTTTCTGTTCCCACCAGAAGCAGTTTCAGAGTCTTTCCTGCAGCCAGGAGCTTTTTCTTCTTGGCCTCCCCATGGTGTTCCTCACTGGTGCCCTGTGGAGACAGGTGCCCACTTGTGCTCTGTGTCTCTGGTTACCAGGGAGCTGTGAGATAGCTAGCACCTTGGCTGGCTGGTGGCACATACTGTGGAGAGTGTATAAATGGCTTGGAAGCCTGTTTAAAGATGAATCTCTCTCCTCCTCTCCCTCTTCCTGCAGTTCGAATGTCTGGAGGGAAGTTTAGAGTATTTTGACTGTTATTCGCTGCAAAGCAAAGGAAGAAAATGTCTTTTAGGACCAGCTGGGATAACACTGTCAGTACTAGCACTGTAGATTTCTCTTACAGCCGACATTTTAGGTGGTTGGAGAGTTCAGGGAACCTTGGACACCAGTTGTGTCACCTCTAAAATGACCAGTCCCAGGCCTGGTCTACACACAGTTTTTGTACCAATATAACTAGTTTGGTTTGAGGGGTGATGTTTTACTGAAATAATTATATTGATACAAGCCCTAGTCTGGATGCAGTTATAGCACCATAAAGGTGCCTCACATACATATAGCTTGTCACCTTTCCATATGGGAATAGCTATCCCAGTATAAAGCATTGGGTATATGGCTATAATGCAGCCACACTATGAGAGTTGTCCCACTTTTACTGTACCGGTATAACTAAAGCGACACAACCGTTGTGGGTAGGCAAGTCTCCAGCTGCAGATCCCTGACATAGTGCTGGGACATAGAAACTTCATATCAAACAAACAGACTTTTTAGCAAAGTTAGGGAAGGCCCCTCTGCCCCTTTTAGCCTTAGATGACCTTTGTTACCTAAGGAGCCTGGATTCCATTGGCCATCACAGAACACAGTATATTACACAGCAGATATTCCTTGGATCATAAAATACCCCCTTGAAGACTGCTCCTTGTAGGGTAAAGTCATGCCTGACAGATGTTTTCCTCTTCCTTGCTAATCTCCTTCTGGCACAGCTTTCCTCCTGGCCATGCAACAGAGGCTAACATATCATAACATCAGTTGCAGCTGAGCTGGAGAGCTGTGGTATGTTCTGCTAGGATTTGCACTGGGAATTTTCTGGAAGCAAACAAACAATCCCTCTGTGGAGAGAGAAGCTTGTGTTCCTCTCCTCCTTCCTCTGCTTTCTTTGGTTGAGCACAGCGAGCTGTTCAAAGGCCAATAGTGCCAATTCGCCATGTTGGAATGCTTTATTCTTTTTGAGCCAAATGGTGGCTTTAAGACACAGGCCTGCATTGGGGATGGTGCAGGGCTACAGTGTTCTAAGTCAGTGGTCCTCAACCGGGGGTCCGGGGGCCCCTTGGGGGCCGTGAGCAGGTTTCAGGGGGTCCGCCAAGCAGGGCCAGGGCTAGACTCCCTGGGGCAGAGGGCAGAAAGCCGAAGCCTCTCCACATGGGGCTGAAGCTCGGGGCCTTGAGCCCCACCACCCGGGGCTGAAGATGAAGCCTGAAAAATGTAGCTTCCCCGGGCAATTGTCCTGCTTACTACCCCCTAACATCGGCACTGGCTTTTATATGCAGTAAACCAGTTGTTGTGGCACAAGTGGGCCATGGTGTTTTTATAGCATGTTGGGAGGGGCTCAGAAAGAAAAAGATTGAGAGCCCCTGTTCTAAGTCAAGCTCTGAGCCTCCTGCAGTGAAAGGGGAGAGCAAGTACAATGCAGTTCCATTAGGAGGATGCAGCATGCTCTCCTTTGCACATCCAGCCAACAAGTGTGGAGCGGCAGAGGACTATGGCACTGCCCCCTTGAGAACCTTACAGCAGTGGTGGGCAACCTGCAGCCCGCAGGCCGCATGCAGCCCATCAGGCTAATCTGCTGGTGGGCCGTGAGACAGTTTGTTTACATTGACCGTCCACAGGCACGGCCGCCTGCAGCTCCCAGTGGCTGCGATTCGTCGTTCCCGGCCAATGGGAGTTGCGGGAAGGGTGGCCAGCACATCCCTGAGGCCCAGGATGCTTCCCGCAGCTCCCATTGGCCGGGAACGGCGAACTGCGGACAGTGGGAGCTGCAGGTGGCCGTGCCTGTGGATGCTCAATGTAAACAAACTGTCTCGCGGCCTGCCAGTGGATTACCCTGATGGGTAAATGCCTTAGGGGGCACAGTTGTGTCTATCCTTAATGTAGAGTGGAAGGCTCTTTGAATCCTCAATCTTGCACATGCTGGTAGGGACCAGATACAAACTGGCCATAGGAGGAAATGGACTTCATACCTGTCTTGGGGAGAGTTAGTACTTGAGCTCAAGGTGGTTCCTCCCGTGAGTGGCTAATATCACATTAACTCAGGCTGAAGCATGTGATATCATAGCCAATGGGTAAATTCCAATGCACAATATTGCAACCTGAGAGCATGCCCAATAGCTAAAATGTGGGGTGGGAAGTGCTGGAAGCTTCTGAGTCTCCTGCACTTCACCCAGTGAATGTTTGGACACTGGAAGCCATTTCTCTTTGGTATTGTTTACATCACAAGAGTGTCACTTATTGATGAAGCCAGAGCTAGGCTGTTTGCAGTGTGAGAAATGGCTTGACTTCACCGCATTCCTTCCCTTTGACACAGGCCTGGTTAGAAGAAAGGATTGGAAAATATAGTGTAACACATATATCCCAGATGAGGCTCTAGTATACAGCCTGCCTGCTAAGCCTGTCCTCTAGAGACTGCCAATGCTTATAACCTAGCTGGGCCACTCGTTTGTCGGGACTCCTCTCTCTTTATGGCAGCATTCCAGTCCCTGCACTTCCACTTCCACTCATGGTTTCTTTTCCTATTTCATATGGTGATAACTAAATGTTATACAGCTTGCATGTTTGTAGCACCTTTCACCCAGAGAACTCTGTCAGCATACTACACCCCAAGGGCTTTTTTTCAGACGTGAACTGAGTGTGTGTGTTTGCACATCAGCAGTTGTGCATGCTCACTACCATAGATACTCACACAAAGTCAGAAATCATGTTCACCCATGGCTAGCAAGATACTTATCTAGTAAAAGGATGCACAAATGCCCAACTTGCACCGACACGCAATAGTGCATATCCAAATTAAGGACCTAATTCTCCATTACCCTGCAGCTTGTGTGGCCATTTCCATCTGTGCAAAGTGGGAGTACAATGCTATTATTCTGATTTGGTAGCATTGTTATATTGATTTTGCTCTAGTATAAATAGCAACACAAGGAGCAAGGTAATAGAGAATTGAGGCCCTTATCTACACGTGCACATGTGTGTGTGTGCGCAAGCTGGGAATCAGGCCCTTAATGTGCAGTTATGACTATGTAAATACATGCCTAATTTTGGTCTGAAAAAGTAGGTCCTGTGTTTGAAGGAAATGCTTTGTCCACTAGTCCAATACACGAAAGGTGTGGAACATGACTGCTGTTTCACAGCACACAGCAACACTGCATTGCAGGGTCAGACGAAATGGCGTATATAAGTGAATAGTATCATAATTATTTAAAGGATAGGAATAATAACTCCTTCCAGTTTGCCTAGAAAATCATTGCTAGCCCCTCATGTTGTGCAAAAAGTACCACGGGATCCTTAGTGACCACAAGTGCTGACGTGTTCAAATGACCTCTTATGTCTGTTTCCTCCGAAAGTTGATTTGTCATGAGTGGGAGGGGAAGGCAGAGGACTTTTTTGGCCGTCTCTTTAAATGTGAGTTTGGCCTTTGTGAGCCCACATGGTATTTCCCATTTACCTTCTTGAGAGTTTGTGAGAAACATTCTATAGAACTGACAAAGGCCGATGATGATTATCAGGCCTTGGAAAGTTCATCTTTATTTACATAGGTCAATGGCACAAGCAAAACTAAGATCCTCCCTGGGGGAAGGCTGAGAATGTGAAAGGCACATAATCATCCGTACCCCAGAGACATTTTAAAATGCAGCCACTCCTATTGATTTTGATTGCTTCCTGGCAGCAATAGATAGGCACCGTATTTAGGCACTTCTACTTTAATAAGACACCCCAACCTTCATCAACAGTTAACACTGGATTTCTCTTGGTATTTCAGATCCTGTTTTCCAACATCGAAGACATTCTTGACGTTCACAAGGAGTTCTTGGCTGCCCTGGAATTTTGTTTACAACCAGAACCTCAATCTCAGCATGAACTGGGAAATGTTTTCTTAAAATTTGTGAGTACAATGACTTAATGCTATCTGTAAATGCAGTTTCCTGTCACATGCTCCCATGTCCCTTAGCTAGCCCTAATCTCTTAGTTTTGGTAACTGTACCATGACAATGTGTATCTTTTAAGAACGTACTATATAGGGTGGGAAAAACCTTTGTGAATGAGACTGGAACAATGGCAACCAGATCAAACCCAGCAAAACAAGGAGGTATTTTTAGAAATTCTTCCTCTTCCCCTTGCATAGAATTTCTTTTTTCTTTTCTTCTAATCTAGCTGATCACATTTTACTAAGAGTTAATTTTCTTTGGTTCTAAAAGTTTTAAAAGAGCATCTCCATTCTAAATAGAATCAATGCAAACATCTCTATGTTTTAATACAAAATAAGATTGGGATTTTTAACCCAAAAAAGACAGAAAATTCAAAACTAAGACTCCTACTGTAGCAATTCTCCTTAATAACTTGGTTACATAATGAAGGCCCAATTTAGGTGCGCAATCCCAAGACTAATTTTTGTATAAAATACACTAATTGTGTATGCAAGACAAGTAATTATGAATGTGTACAATTTGATTGGCATCTCACTCACATGCTATTTGCATGCAAAGTTACCTGATTTGCATACAATAACACACAGTTGCATGGACATTTTTTATGTGCGACTGCACTCCCAAGGCGTTTGAAAATCAGAAACCTCCCACATAACATCTTTGCTGAGAACTCTGATAACTTTATTAAACAGCAGCAACTCTCCATTCAAATCTATTCCATCATTCAATAATCTGGGATGATCCAGACTTTATAGTGTACCTCGTCTGTTTGAGTGCACAGAATTCATACAGTCATTTATTACATTCATAAAACCACAGCACCTGCTCCCTTTGCATACATTTGTTTATTTATGATGTGACAATCATGTAAATATTATTACTAGAAGTAGAATGTATTATTTATATTGTAGTAGTGCCCAGAGGCTGTAGTGAGGAGTGGGGCCACACAATGTTAAGGCTATGCAAACACACAGGAGAACAACAAATCATAGAAATGTAGAGCTGGACCAGACTTCAAGGGGTCATCTAATCCACCCCCCCACCCCCCACCCCCCCGGTGCAGAGGCAGGATTAAGTCCATTTAGACCGTCCCTGACAGGTGTTTGCCTAACCTGTTCTTATGGTCCATATATTGAACACCTACTAGTATCACTGCCTGACAATGGGACATACTAATGATCAGATGTTTATTTTACAATTATGTGGAGATGTTTATTTTACAGTTATTAACTGGAGATACTAAAACAGGATGTTCCCTTGGGGGTGCTGGAAAACTGCAGGGTTTCTTATAAAATAGCATTGATTCCACGGAAATGTTAGTATATAGTCATTCGCCCAAATTCAGCCCTGGTGTATAACCCCATTAACCTCACTGACTATAGTTTCTTGTATAAATGTTGTATTGTATAGAGTCACAAGGTGGATGAGGTAGTATCTTTCACTGGGCCAAATTCCGTTGGTAAGAGAGACAAGCTTTCGAGCCACACAGAGCTCTTCTTCCAGACCTCACCCACTTTGTGTCTCTCTAATATCCTGGGACCGACACGGCTACAACTACACGTCAAGTAATATTGTATAACAGTAGTTTTCAACCTGCGGTCTGCAGACTAAGGGTATGTCTACACTACGGGATTAATCCGAATTTATATAATTCGAATTTTGGAAACAGATTGTATAAAGTCGAATGTATGCGGCCACACTAAGCACATTAATTCGGTGGTGTGCGTCCATGTACCGGGGCTAGCGTCGATTTCTGGAGCACCTGCACTGTGGGTAGCTATCCCATAGCTATCCCATAGTTCCCGCAGTCTCCTCCACCCATTGGAATTCTGGGTTGAGATCCCAGTGCCTGATGGGGCCAAAAACATTGTCGCGGGTGGTTCTGGGTATATGCTCCCCCCTCTCCAGGGAAGCAACGGCAGACAACCGTTTCGCGCCTTTTTCCTGGGTGAATAGTGCAGACACCATACACGGCAAGCATGGAGCCCGCTCAGCTCAAGACAGCAGTCATGAACATTGTAAACACCTCGCGTGTTATCGTGCAGTTTATGCTGAACCAGAACCTGCAAAACTAGGCGGCGCGGAGTAGGCTACGGCAGCGCGGCGGCGAGAGTGATGAGGATATGGACATGGAATTCTATCAAACCGCGGGACTCGGTGCTTTGGAAATCATGCTGTTAATGGGGCAGGTTATAGCCGTGGAACGCCAATTCTGGGCCCGGGAAACAAGCACAGACTGGTGGGACCGCATAGTGTTGCAGATGTGGGATGATTCCCAGTGGCTGCGAAACTTTCGCATGCGTAAGGGCACTTTCTTGGAACTTTGTGACTTTCTTTCCCCTGCCCTGAAGTGCCAGAATATCAAGATGAGAGCAGCCCTCACAGTTGAGAAGCAAGTGGCGATAGCCCTGTGAAAACTTGCAACTCCAGACAGCTACCAGTCAGTCGGGAATCAATTTGGAGTGGGCAAATCTACTGTGGGGGCTGCTGTGATGCAAGTAGCCAAAGCAATCACTCAGGTGCTGCTACGAAAGGTAGTGACTCTGGGAAATGTGCAGGTCATAGTGGATGGCTTTGCTGCAATGGGATTCCCTAACTGTGGTGGGGCGATAGATGGAACTCATATCCCTATCTTGGTACCGGAGCACCAGGGTACCCAGTACATAAACCGCAAGGGGTACTTTTCAATGGTGCTGCAAGCACTTGTGGATCACAAGGGACGTTTCACCAACATCAACGTGGGCTGGCCGAGAAGGGTTCATGACGCTCACATCTTCAGGAACACTACTCTGTTTAAACGGCTGCAGCAAGGGACTTACTTCACGGACCAGAAAATAACCGTTGGGGATGTTGAAATGCCAATAGTTATTCTTGGGGACCCAGCCTACCCCTTAATGCCATGGCTCATGAAGCCATACACAGGCAGCCTGGACAGGAGTCAGGAGCTGTTCAACTACAGGCTGAGCAAGTGCAGAATGGTGGTAGAATGTGCATTTGGCCATTTAAAAGGTCGCTGGCGATCGTTACTGACTCGCTCAGACCTCAGCCAAACCAATATCCCCATTGTTATTTCTGCTTGCTGTGTGCTCCACAATCTCTGTGAAAGTAAGGGGGAGGCCTTTATGGCAGGGTGGGAGGCTGAGGCAAATCGCCTGGCTGCTGATTACGCGCAGCCAGACACCAGGGGGATTAGAAGAGCACACCAGGAAGCGCTGTGCATCAGAGAAGCTTTGAAAACCAGTTTCATGACTGGCCAGGCTACAGTGTGAAATTTCTGTTTGTTTCTCCTTCATGAAAACCCGCCCCCTTTATTGACTCATTCTCTGTAAGGAACCCACCCTCCCCCTTCCCCCAGCTTGCTTTCAAAGGAAATAAAGTCACTATCATTTAAAAATCATGTATTCTTTATTAATTGATTATAAACATAGGGAGAGAACCGACAAGGCAATCTTGGTGAGGTTTGGGAGGAGGAGAAGAGGGAAGTAAAAGGCCACTGAAAAAATTCAATATAATGACAGCCTTTTGGTTGGGCTGTCCACTGGGGTGTAGTGGGAGGGTGCACGGAGCCTCTGCCCCCCGCATTCTTACACGTCTGGGTGAGGAGGATATGGAACATGGTGAGGGGGGAGGGAGGTTATACAGCGGCTGCAGCGGCAGTCTGTTATCCTGCTGCCGTTCCTGAAGCTCCACCAGACGCCGGAGCATGTCTGTTTGATCACGCAGCAGCCCCAGCGTTGCAGCCTGCCACCTCTCATCTCGAGCGTCCCTCATGACCTCACGTTCACTGGCATCTTTCCTAAATTTAGATACCGTGTCCTTCCACTCATTCAAATGAGCTCTTTCATTGCTGGTGCATTCCATTATTTCCATGAACATCTCGTGTCGCGTCCCCTTTCTCCGCCACCTTATCTGAGATAGCCTTCGGGACGGAGGAGGGAGGCTTAAAAAATTTGCAGCTTCTGGAGGGAGGGTTGAAAAAAAAGGAGAGAAGTTTTTAAAATGATTACATTTTACAGAACAATGCTTATACTCTTTCACGGTGAACTACACTATTCACATTACATAGCATATGTGATTTCAGTACAAGGTCGCATTTTCCATCTTAATATTGAGTGCCTGTGGCTTTGCTGTTAGAGATCACAGACGCAGGTCCGGGCAACAGAATTCAGCTTGCATGCGGCCATGATAAGCCATTGTCTTTCGGCTTCTGCACCCTCCTTTCCCACATACCAAGCAAAGCCCGCTGACTGCTGCGGTTTTCCTGTTAACCTTCAGCAGCAGAAAACAAACTAACCCCCCCCCATCCAATTATCTGGGATGATCGCTTTATCCCTCCCCCCACCGCATGGCTGGTATCAGGGAAGATCCCTGCAGAAACCAAACTAACCCCCCCCGCCCCCCTCCCGCCATGAATTTTCTGGGATGATCGCTGTACCCCTCCCCCCACCGCGTGGCTGGTAACAGGGAAGATCCCTGCTAGCCAAATGTGAAAAGCTCAGGGCCAATTCCCGCCCCCCTCCCCCGCCGCTCTTGGCTAACTGCAGGGAAGGATTTCTTTTCAGCTACAGGCAAACAGCCCAGTAGGAACGGCCACCTCTGTCCCCTTAATTAAATTCCCGTATTTCAACCAGGTTACCATGAGCGATATCACTCTCCTGAGGATTACACAGCGAGATAAAGAACGGATGTTGCTTGAATGCCAGCAAACACTGGGACCATACGCTGCCAGGCTTTGTCATGCAATGATACCAGATTACTTGCTGCAAGCATGGCGTGGTCAAGTGTCCTACCATGGAGTACAGAATAAGGCTGCACTGCCCAGAAACCTTGTGGCAAGGCTTTTGGAGTACCTCCAGGAGAGCTTCATGGAGATGCCCCTGGAGGATTTCCGCTCCATCCCCAGACACGTTAACAGACTTTTCCAGTAGATGTACTGGCCACGAATGCATCCCAAGTCCTCAGGGCAAAGTAATCATTAAAAAACGCTTGCTTATAAAACAAGTTTTATATTTTAAAAGGTAAACTCATCTGAGGTCCCTTCCATGGGGTCATGGTCTTGCATACTGGCTTGGGAGGGTTGGGAGGGTACTTCAGTCAGGCTGAGAAAAAGATCCTGGCTGTTGGGGAGAACGGAGTGCTGGGTGCTCTCTGCAAGCTCGTCCTCCTCCTCCTCCTCCTCTTCCCCGTCTGCAGAATCCTCAGGTGTAGCTGATGAGATTATCCCCGCCTCGGAATCCACGGTGAGAGGTGGGGTAGTGGTGGCGGCCCCCCCCAGAACTGCATGCAGCTCAGCGTAGAAGCGGCATGTCCGCGGCTCTCACCCGGAGCGACCGTTTGCCTCCTTTGTTTTTTGATAGGCTTGTCTGAGCTCCTTGACTTTCACGCGGCACTGATCTGAGTCCCTATTGTGGCCTCTCTCCATCATGCCCTTGGAGATTTTTTCAAAAGTTTTGGCATTTCGTCTTTTCGAACGAAGTTCTGCTAGCACTGAATCCTCTCCCCATATAGCGATCAGATCCAGTACCTCCCTCACGGTCCATGCTGGTGCTCTTTTTCTATTATCGGCCTGCATGGTTACCTGTGCTGATGAGCTGAGCTATCTGTGGTCACCTGTGCTCTCCACGCTGGGCAAACAGGAAATGAAATTCAAATGTTCGCGGGGCTTTTCCTGTCTACCTGGCCAGTGCATCCGAGTTCAGATTGCTGTCCCGAGCGGTCACAATGGTGCACTGTGGGACAGCTCCCGGAGGCCAATACTATCGAATTGCGGCCACACTAACCCTAATTCGAAATGACAATATCGATTTTGGCGCTACTCCGCTCGTCAGGGTGGAGTACAGAAATCGATTTTAAGATCTCTTTATTTCGAAATAAATGGCTTCGTTGTGTGGACAGGTGCAGGGTTAATTCGATTTAACGCTGCTAAATCCGAATTAAAGTCATAGTGTAGACCAGGCCTAAGATTTCCAAAGAGGTCTACACCTCCATTTGAAATTTTTTAGGGGTCCGCAAATGAAAAAAGGTTGAAAACCACTCATATATAACTTTGTTATTGTAATGTTTAGTAATTCATTCTTAATCGAATACCCCTTATTAATGAAATATACATAAATGTGTAATAGAGAAATAATTAGACTGGGGTTCTCAACCATTTTCTTTCTGAGCCCCCCTTCCCCTGCTATAAAAACTCCAGGGCCCAGCTGTGCCACAACAACTGTTTTTCTGCATATAAAAGCCAGGGCCGGCGTTAAAGGGTAGCAAGCAGAGCAATTGCCCAGGGCCACACACCACGGGGCACCATGAAGCTAAGTTCTTCAGGCTTTGGCTTCAGCCCTGAATGGTGGGGCTTGGTGCCCCGGGCTGCAGTCCCGTGCGGCGGGACTTTGGCTTTCTGCTCTGGGCCCTAGCAAGTCTAACTCTGGCCATGCTTGGCGGATCCCCTGAAACCTGCTCGCGGCCTCCCAAGAGGCCCCGGACCCCTGGTTGAGAACCACTGATTAGACAATAATGCTAGATGGATGAGTGCTACTGCAAATTTCGCTTGTATTGGAGTCTAATGGACTGGCACATTCTGCATCAATTTGCACTGAAGCCCGTACAATGCATTGTTCATAATGTCTACACGATTCTGTTCCACAGTTCCCAAGAGACAAAGGCCTGCAGTCCATACATTGCAGTGAGTCAAACTCCTTCCAGTTCAGAATATACAGTCAAAACTGGTCATAACCATAATTGCTATGTGTGTTCACCTAGGGCTCCAGTTCTAAGGAGATGCAGAAATAATGCTGGGAGGTACTATCACCACTTAGTTCCAGGCAAGCAATGACCAAGAGAAGGTTAGCAAAGGGGGAGAAAGCAATCTCTTAGTATGTGGGGTCCTGCTGGAGCTCAGAAGATAATATACAGCCTGAAGTGCAGCATTGTGGAAGACAGAAAGGGCTAATTCTCAGGGGCCAGTGTCTTGCCACAATGCAGATTTAAATAATGATACCCTGACAACTGGCAGTGAGATTTCTAATGCATTGGCCTGGGTTTAAAGCAGATCTCCAGTTCCCCTCTTTGCTTAGGGTACCAGTGCCCCATGTCTGTAATTGGTACTGTTCTAGTGAAGTCGTGGCACGTGTGAGCAAGCTGTACTATGGAGGTACCGTTGTTCTCAGCAGTTTTCTATGGAGTCATTGCATAGTTTCAGCGAAATGGTGGGCAGTATTTTGTCACAAGGAGAATAAAGGATGGAACACTCTGGGCGTTGAAGGGAAAAAGCCAACAATGATCCCCAAGAGATGCAGTTCTGGGACATAGCTGTAGAGCTGACACTTTTTCCATAGCACATGTTGTTAGCCAGTTTGACAAGTGAGCAACCTAGATGCAGAAGGGAGAAAACCTTGAGATAACAAATATTCTAAAAATAAATCTTGTAAGTCTCTGGGTCCCCCTAGCAAATAGAGTAGAATGAATAGATGGATTTCCCACCCTGAATTGCATATGAAAATCACTAAAGGTTTTGTGAATCCAAACATCACTCTCGCCACATTGTTTTTCATTATGGTCAAGTCACAGCATAACCCAAAGGGGATTAGTGGTGAGGAAGTTAGATAAAGCCTGTGACCTGAATGTGCCCATGTATCTTCATGATCACCTGACTTAATAGCAAGTTCATCATTGTTCCCGATTATAAGTGCCACTTCCGTGTCACCTGCCAGATGTTAGCACAGATGTTCCCCTGCAGCAGATAGCTGTTTTTAAAAAAATGCTAAATTCAGCAAATAGAGTGAGAATCCCAGGACTCAAGTGCCCACAGGCTAATGGTGTCTCTTTCTGACATTTCCCTTGAATTTCTAAGCTCTAAACGTTTTCCCTGAGTTTCCTTGTCATAAAGGCTCTTTTATGCAGACCATGGAAACATCAGGCTGTCTGCGGACCAGAAATGCACAGAGCTGGCGAGAGCTTGGTCTCTCTGTTATTGCCAGAGCTGATTCATGTCGGGTGGAAGCAGTACAGGAAGTCTGTGTGCAGATTCCTGGATCACAGTGAACTACCTGCTGACAGTGATATAACCTCAGAGGCCAAGCAGCATCTGCCTCCATATAACTTATGGTCTGAACAAAGCACAGAACTCCCCTTCCCCCACAAAAAACCCTCACAACACACAAGCGCTTTCATGGGACTTTGAGTTCGCTGTTATTTTTACATGACTGCTCCCTGCTGGAACAATGGGGCTTCCCATCAATGTCACAACAGTTAGGCACAAGTCAGCCAAGCAACATCTATTGATGTATATCTATGGCAACTGACCTGCACTGTAGGCCAGCCTTAGCCTTCATTCCGCCTTGGATCAGCAGTAGGGTGACCGGCTAGCAAGTGTGAAAAATCGGGACAGGGAGTAGGGGGTAAAAGGAGCCCATATTAAAAAAAGCCCCAAATATCAGGACTGTCCCTATAAAATGGGACATCTGGTCACCCTAATCAGCAGTGATGAAGACAAGACAGGTTGCTGACTAACCGAGCCACTAGGTCTAGGTAGGAGCCTTACTGGCTGATGGAAAGGAAGAGTATCAAAAATAGGGTGTAGATGCACCACTTGTAGGTCCAACCTCCAGTTCAGCAGTGCTGGTTTATTTGATTCCATCAGATTTCTGAGCTGCTATTAATTTGAATTAGATACATCTGCTGTTTGCCTGGTGCTGTGTGAATATGATCAGACAATGCTGTCTCAAGGATGAGGCAAGTTAATGCAGCATCCCCTAAGTACACTGGAATCTAGCAATCTCGAAGCATTTAAGAATGTGCTTAAGTTCCTGAATAAGGATGGAAAGGACCGCATGGTTAAAATTAAATGTGTGCTTAAATGCTTTGATGAATCGGGGCCCAAAAGCTGAGGGGCTCCTTTGAGGGGAACTTTTTTCTCTCCCCACTCCAAGGACTCCATGCAAGGCTCAGAGAGAATATGGGGGAACAAAGCTTTTAGGAATATTCCAATTTAGAGCAGTAAAAATTTATTTTTGTCAGTACAGCATCTCTGGGTCTGGATGCACATGGGGAGCAGATCTGCTGAGTAAGAAGGTGTCATTTTTACACAGTCCCTTGTCTGACCATAATTGCACTTTAAGGTAGTGGTAACTGTAGGTTCAGCATTCCAGGGGATAACATCTCTAATTATGGAACTGATCATTTCTTCATTGATGGGAAGGAGGGAAACCTCAGTGTCACCCAGAGAGGAAATTAAATACTTCAGACACTGAGTAATTTAAAGAATAGCTCTCATACTTGTGGGTCTTATGCATGAAAGGCAGCTGGAAAGGACTTGATGAAAGCACTCTGCTGTGTGTATAATTATTATATTGAGTCAAGTTTAGCAGGGTGATTTTGTCATGATACAAATATAAGCTCTCAGAATGTGGAACACATGAAGCTGCAGTCAGTAACCTGAGCAATGACATTTGCTCCTGTTGCATTGATACAAGCTCGCCTCCTGATCTGAAACAGATGCTGTCATGAGAATGGAGGCTATTTCTAGGAAACTAGTTTTCAAGCGTTCTGCTCCTGTGCGTCTGGAGCTGCATGAGGGAGTCAAGAAGAGCAAATATTGGAGGAACTCACCTGCCCAGCTTCTCCTTCTTTAACTTGCTCTTTTAAAGACACAATCAGCATGATTCCCAGTTCCCTCCATCCATGTGTGTCATGCATCCAGCCTGCCTTTTCCTGTGTCTGGTGGTCTGGAGCCTCCCTTTCTATCAAACTCCCCAGGATTAAAGCCATATACTGATGTGAGCCATGCAGCTGAGAGATAAAGGTCCAGAGCATCTGCTTACCCACGTCTCACTCCAATTTCTTTGTGGCTGCTGCTTTGTTTGCCCTATGCCATTGGTATTACTGTGTTTGGGGAGAAATCAATTTAGTCTTAGCTCTGCACCCATCAATAAAAGGAGAAACAAATGCCCCATCAGATCAGTGATCCTTTGGTATAAAAACAGGCAGCACTTTACTCAGTTCATGAGCACGTGTCCGGCCCTGAAGCAGTTGACCTGAATGCTGAGTTAGCCTCCTGTATCAGTGTGTGAACACAGTTTCTCTTCCATGAGGTCATAGGGAATGCAGCTAATATTTCTCCGGATCCATGTGGCTTAACTGTTTCAAACAGCCATAGTTTTTGCATGGATCTGTGCATATCAACATAACTAAAGCTGTTAAAGTCTGCAAGTATCTAATCTGCAGCTTGCGGAGGAAGATCTATGTGGACCAATAGCTGCAAGATACTGCTTCTAAAAGTGCCCATCTCATAGTTTGGGACAGATTGTGTCTGGTCCCTGGATATGGAAGGGTGCATGGAGCTTTCATCCCCTAGGGCACAAGAGCCTTTAAACTGCAAGGTGCTGGAAATGGTTTTTATTGCTTTTCTGTAAAATATTCCATGTTGTTCTCCAAATAAGTTATGTTTGCGGTGTGCTCAGCATCTCTAATCTATTACACTGGAAAAAATTCTACCGTCACTCTCACCCTGTGGTTTAAATAAAGTAGAACATGGTATTACCAGCTGCTTCTTGTACTTTAACAAGGAGATTTTCTTTCAGTTTGTGGGCGTGACATCATGTGTATGGCCAGAAGGATCATGTATATTTACAGCACGGTAGTTAAGGAATTAGAGGAGCACCTCCATTTATTGTTAATGTTGTGCCTAAATTCAGACTCCTTTGTAAAATATTTAATTTGTATTATTCTGAGAGAAAATACGCAAACCAGTTCTGTCCATACAATCATACTCTGAGTCAACATGTGTTACTTTTTTCTTGCAGAAAGACAAGTTCTTTGTATACGAGGAATATTGCAGCAACCATGAGAAAGCACTCAGGCTCCTAATGGAACTGAACAAGATTCCAGCAGTGAGAGCATTCCTCCTGGTGAGCATCTTCTCTAGCATTTTGCACTTAACAATCCAACTTTGTATTGTACTTACAAGGAACCTTTCATGTCCCAGGGGCTCAAAGCACTTTACAGACATGAACTATTCAAGCCTTACAGCTGCTGGGAGGGTAGATATTAATATGTCCATTGTTTTGATTGGCAAACTGAGTCACAGAACTAAATTCAGCCCTGGAACGAGCAATTTCAATAGGAGGTTGTTCCCATTTAGCCCAGAGATGAGTTGTCCCACAGATGATTAAATGAGTTGCCCAACAAGTCAATGGCAGAATTAGGACTAGAACCCCAGTGAATCTGATTTCCCACTCCATGCTCTAGCCAATAGACAGAACTCCCTCCCAAAAAAGTGAACTGCACTTCTTGATTATTTTCTGTTTCTTTGGTGGCATTTCCCCCCTCCAACATCCTCCTCCCATCTTCCTTGATTCCAGGTCATCTCTCCCTTGTTCCCAACCATGGGCAAAGGTATTGGGAGTGAGAGTTGCCACCAGCTGATAGCCTAACATCCTGAATCACCCTAAGTTCTTACTGCATGCCTTGAGGTAGAAAGGAGGCTGCCGTTTTGAAAATGTGGTCCTTCATATGAGGGCTTCATTCCCTTCCACTCCTAACTTGTCTCCCACCTGCCAAAGGCCTAGTCCTTCCGGATTAAATAGAGAAGCAGAAGCCCCTTCTGAATGAATATCCCTTCCAGGTAGGCCCTCATCCTCTGGGCACTTTTCAGCCACAATTCCTAGACCTAACAGGAAGCATGGAGAACAAGAGTTCATTCCCTTAAGTATTTAGGCCCTCTTCACTCTTGTGAGTTTGAGTTAGTCCCATGATGTCACTGTGTTTTTGAAGCACTGAAGTGTCTCCTTCTAGCCTGTTGGCTCCTCTGTGTGTCACTGCAAAGGAAAAATTATTTGGGAGAAGGTCTAGACCAGGGGTCGGCAACCTTCAGCACGTGGCCCGTCAGGATAATCTGCTGGCGGGCCATGAGACATTTTGTTTACATTGACTGTCTGCAGGCACGGCCCCCTGCAGCTCCCAGTGGCCATGGTTTGCCGTTCCCAGCCAATGGGAGCTGCGGGAAGTGGCGCGGGCTGCAGGGACATGCTGGCCGTCGCTTCCCACAGCTCACATTGGCCGGGAACAGCAAACCATGGCCACTGGGAGCTGTGGGGGGCCGCACCTGTGGATGGTCAACGTAAACAAAATGTCTCACGGCCTGCCAGCGGATTACCCTGATGGGCCGCGTGCCGAAGGTTGCCCCTGGTCTAGAGAGAAAAGTGCATATGACCATTGTTTCAGAGTGTTCTCTGCACCTACTAATTGGGCCAACAGAGACAAAAAGCATTAGCTATGTTGTTGGCCTCAACTGGCAAACTGGGCAGGAGGCCCAGAGTAAGAGATGATGTGCTGCCAACTGTCGTTTTCTGTAGCACCTGGATTCAAAAGATTCTTAAAATAGCTGTAAATATGGGGAAAACACTAAAGCCTGTGCTTTGCTGTGGCTGCTATAATTTCTTCCACCCCCAATCTCCCATGAAAGCCCACGTTATAATGTCACCCTGCAACGAGGGCTACATTAGAATACAAAGCATTGCTTGTGTGAATGGATTTGGCCTGGGTGCCCTCTCACAGCTGGTGAAATATAGAGTCCAGCTTCAGAAGATCTGGGAATATATCTGAAAACTTAGTAAGATTTAAATGGCAATTTTGAACCGGTGTTGGAGTGATGGGCGGAGAAGAGGCCTGGGAAGGACTGAATCACATGAGACTCTTGGAAAATTGAACTGAGAGCTTTGTGAGCTGGTAGCAAGCACCACAGATCTAGAATAGCCTGGAGAGTGGTTATTGTGCAGGAGATTGTATGAAAAAATATCATTCGGGGCTGTTGATAAATGGTGTCTGTGAGGGCTGTCTGAAAATAGAGAGATGATTAAACCTACAGCCAAAAAAGCACCAATGCTCAGAGTGCTTCTGGGCCACTATAATGAATGATGCACTAGGAAAATGTTCTTAATGAACAAAGCAGGTGAAGCTTGGCTTGTTTGAGGCATCATTACAAACATAAAACTTAACTTTGGTTGACTGGAAGGTTTTGTGAGTCTTTCAAATACACTTTGAATGAGTTATGGAACAACTCTGACCCTTTTACCTGGACTTGGTTGGGTTTGGATTTACTTTTCTTACTTCTTGTATCAGCAATAACTATACTGAGTGTATAGTTTGTGGAGAGTTTATATTGTCCCTTTCATTAACTATATCTAACCAAAACTGGATGGGTTTGCCCTATCCTGGGTACAGACATGCCCATTTACCCTTTTCTGTCTGGAAACTGCAGGCTAAAATAAGATGCACTCATTAGGAACAGTATAATAAAGTTATGGCCAAAGTTTGAGCTGCAGGAAATCAAAGTCCACTGCATCCCATAGACAGTCTCACAGCCTAATCATATGTCACATAGGGTAAACAAAACATACCCTGGAACCAAACGGTGGGTTCAGACATGATGATTAGGCAGTGAGACTATCTATGGGATGCAATGGACTTTGATTTCCTGCAGCTCAAACTTTGGCCATAACTTTAATGAGTGCATCTTCTTTTAGCCTTTTGGGTTCGATATCCTTGGGGCCCAATGGTGTAAGCCTTATATAGGTGAGCACCTACTCACATGAGAGGTCACATTAAGTTCAGCAGGACTATCGAGTAATGACAGTTAGTTGGGTTCCTTTTGCTGATTGCACATTTCCCCCTTCACATTGTTTGACATGTTCTGAACCTCAGGCAGTATAATGTTTATCTTTGGATTAAGAACTCCACACTACCATCTTTACTCATAATGGCTCATCTCCTATTGATGCCTAGAGAGCTTTGAGCATCTAACTCCCTCCTTTGTGTCATCAGCACTTGCACACATAAATCTCCCGCCACAGTTAGTAGCATCTTCATGAAGCATTTCCCATCCTTTCACATTCTATCCACTGAGTTTCAGCATGACTTGCATGTCGGTGTTTTGTCAGGTGTTGTCAGTGCTTCAACTGAGCAGGTAGTTTTAGGAAGTGAAGACCGATTCTTGTTTTCCAGAAGGAGCTGGGCTCCAACACCAAAAAGGAAAATACTGGATAAAGCAGGGGTGGGCAAACTTTTTGGCCCGAGGGCCATATTGGAGGTCCAAAACTGTATGGAGGGCCAGTGTAGTGTATTAAATTGCTCCCCATAAGAATGTGCTACTTACGGTTGCCAGTCCAGGTGCTCTGAGCAGCATGGTAAGGAGGCGGGGAGTGGGGGGATTGGATAAGGGGCAGAGGGTCCTGAGGGGCAGTCAGGGAGCAGGGGGCGGTTGGATAGGCGTGGGAGTCCCAGGAGGCTTGTCAGGTGGTGGGGGTGTGGATAGGGGTTGGGGCAGTCAGGAGACAGGGAGCAGGGGAGGTTGGATAGGAGGTGGGGTCCCGGGGAGCGGTTAGGGGTGGGGGGTCCTGGGAGGGGGCAGTCGGGGACAAGGAGCAGGGGGGGTTGGATGGGTTGGGGGTTCTGAGGGGGCAGTCAGGGGATGGGAAGTGGGAGGGGACGGGGGCCAGACTGTTTGGGGAGGCACAGCCTTCCCTACCTGGGTGTAGAGCATTAAATTGCTCCTCGTAGGAATGTGCTACCTACAGTGTTCTACTTACAGCTGCCAGTCCTGGTGCTCCGTAAGTAGCACATTCCTACGGAGAGCAATTTAATACACTACACCTGGCGGCTCTCACCACCGCGCTGCCTGGCAGGAGCTCACAGCCCCCCCTCCCAGAGCGCTGGCGGCACGGCGAGCTGAGGCTGCGGGGGCAGGGCCGGGGGCTAGCCTCCCCGGCCGGGAGCTCAAGGGCTGGGCAGGACCGTCATGCGGGCCAGATGTGGCCCGTGGGCCGTAGTTTGCCCACCTCTGGAATAAAGTATATAAAATGTGGAAGAAAAAAAATAAAAAGAACATCATTGCAGAGGGCTGGTGGGACCTGTTATGCAGGATTCACTCCCACTCAGTTGCTATTAGTATTATTGTTTCTTTTGGGTTAGGAACAATTTTTCATTGTGTGTTTGTAGAGCACTTAGCACAGTGGGGTCCTAGTCCGTGACTGGGGTGCTTAGGCACTACCACAATGCAATTTACAATCGACTGGCCCCCAGCTCTGACTTGTCCTGAAAATTTATCAGAATTCCTCCAGCAACTCTTGACCACGGTTTGGGAATGACATTGCGTCTCCCTGGCTTTGTGCATGCAGTGTTCATAGGGTGCAGCATTCTTCTTCATTTCTTGTTCTGAAATGCTCTAGAGTGTTAACAGCAGCAGAAAAACAGTTGCTGCCTTTCAGGGATTGGCTGCTTTTCAATGGTGATGAAGTGATTCTCTTTCCTGTACAATATGGTTTGGGATCCGAATGTGTGAACCGTGCTATGGAACTATAAAGTCATTATCCAAGAGTGTATGGGAGCTTTGTATCAATGATGATGTTTCTTTTCCTTTCTGTTTACAGAGCTGCATGCTTTTGGGAGGCAGAAAGACGACAGACATTCCACTAGAGGGTTATCTGCTGACACCAATTCAGAGAATTTGCAAATATCCACTTCTCCTAAAGGTACCATTTAGAATAGAATTTCCCCGGCTGGCTGCTTTGTTCCTGGGTTGCTTCCAGCCCTGGCTCTCGCGCTCTCACTTCTGCCCTCCGAGTTTGCATATCTAAAAGTTAACTTCCACCTTATGTGCATGAATGACTTCTGTAGGTGTAGTCAAAGGCTGGCTCTAGTCTAACAGATGGGTGATTACTGCAGTGGTTTGGGTAGGTGAGAAAAGGAGATGTACTGACTCTGTAATGCTGTTCTGCTTGAGAGTCCCTTATGCTTACTCAGAAGAGTCAGTGCTAAGGTGCCACAAGGACTCCTCGTTGTTTTTGCTGATACAGACTAACACGGCTACCACTCTGAGTGCTATTTTAGCCACTTCCTGAAAAGCTGTGTTCAAACAGAAGTTATATCATTATTCTGGGGGTGTTGGATGGCTCAGGGGATGAGTAATGGGCTATCAAGCCTTTCATCTCTAGGTCACTGGTTTGAATCTACCTGTGTCTAGAGGGATTACAACCTCTTGTTGTTTGGCAGCTTGTCTGAAATGTGTTCCGGTGTCTCAGCTCAGTTCCCAATTGACAGGTAACACTGCAAAAACCATCCTTCCTGTTAGCACTAATTGGCCTCCTTGTTGGCAATCTCAGCAGATGAGCCAAAGAACCAATGGGCAATGAGGACTGACCTTACTTCTTATCCCTAGCAGTGGCCCCTCTGGGTCAGGACTGAGGCACATAGGCAAAGGCGGCCAGCATGGGAGAACTTGCACTGCCCATGCTGTACCTGTTTTGTGGTTAAAACAGAAGTCGTCAGTCTCCTGGGCTGCCAGTCTCATGCCTTCTACTAGAATCACATTCTTTTATTAATACAAAAAAATAAAAGAAGCAACTGCCTTCCATCTCTAAAGAAAGGTCCCTTTGTGGGGAGAGAAGTAAGAAAATATATGTTCCAATCAGGGCTGGGGAAGCTGCCTTTGCCAGGCATAATGTTGTAGCACCACTGTATGTCACAGAATGCCACTGTACTACTGTGTCCATTAGTCCCAAATGCATGAAAACTATCACTATCTAGGTGTGGACTCCTTGCCTTTTTCCTCCTTTTATTAAACCACTGCTTGTTTATTTGATCCTATTGTATTTTCTCTAATTCGCCGCCACTCTCCCAGACACTTGATTGGAGTTTTCAGTGTCAAATGTTTCCATTTGTGCTTGTGCAACTTTGCATACGCCCAATCACATGTACCTGCTGGTTTTCACACACTATCATTTGTGGGCACAACTGTTAGGATTTACACACACTGAAACTGTTTTGTGTGCAGGCTGAGTTCACATTGGGTTTGCATACACAAAAGAGTGTGAGCATAATGCAGAAATGGAGAACAATGGAGACTGCTATGAACATTTCTTCCTTACTAAAACAACAAGGAGTCCAGACTCCTCATTGTTTTTGTGGATACAGACTAACACGGCTACCCCTCTGATACTTTTTTCCTTACTGTTAGCAATAGTTGGGAGATGACAATAGCCTTTGTCCTACAGTGCCACCAGCTCTGGTGTATCTTTGGACATAAGACTGGTCACATCTAGACCTTGTGAAGCCTGGTTTGAATGGTGTCTCAGCTCCTGCAATATATACATTTGTTTATGTGGGATAGTTTGGGGAGGACTGGGTGTCTGTTCAGTCTTTGAATTTACACTGGGACTGTGAGCAACATTACTGTGCATAGAAAGACGGCTGCGGTGGTATCTGATAGGGTAAACAGGCCAGAGGAAGTGGGGATCTAAAAATGCGGTTGCTTTGCATTCCTGATCAAGGACCTTAGTAATATTTATGCTTCCTTGTTTCCACATTGTGGCTGGTTGCTTTATTGGCTCCCAGCTGTGTTTATCAGAGTGGTGGAGCCTGAAAATCTGAGGTTCCTTAGATTCTCTGGAGTTTCCAAAGGATTCAAAACACTGGCCACACGCAGGAGAGTAGTGACCAGATTCTTGCTCCTGTTCCACTCTCTTTGCACTGTTCAGGAAAGTTCCTGCAGGTTGCCTGTATGGGGGAGTCCCCAGTGGGTGCATAGCTTGTGGAGCTGGCTCCTACACCTGCCTTTGCATAGCCTGGTGGGCATGTTGGGGACATGCTGGATGTGGATGGCCAAAGTGGCTAGTGGATGATATCCTCTAACTATCCCCAACTGGGGAATGGTTTCTGGGCTGTTTTCACCAGTGACCAGGGTGGGTCAGAGAATCAGGGATCTCCTCTCCTGCACCTAGTGGAAGCTGGGCATAGCAGAGAATCGAGCCCTAAAAGAGAATGAAAGATATTGCTTCTGGAAGGCCATTGGTTTTCTATGCCTAGATTTGTCCTGCTGCCTTCCCCCCGCCCCTTGACCTTTTCTTTCACTCAGACCACATGCTTGGAGTTTCTTTCAGACAGTTTAGTGCCTTCTGCTTTTCCATCCATGTCCGGTAAGTCTCGCCTGCTGAGTCAGCCTGTGCTGAGTGGGGGTTGGTGAATTCCTAAGTCTTTGGAAAATATGATACTTTAAAGTGGATTTCTACCAGTCTGTGTTGATCTATGCAGCTACTTACCCATTGGCTGCAAGTTAATGACATGCAAATAGAAGTCTGTGTTCTATTTTAAAAGCCCATCAATATATTAGAACAGCATATTCTGCAAATATTAAAGCGACTCCTGAAACCTCAGTGCCTTCATTCAAAGACAGATGGGATATGTGCCACTATTTAAATACCATGGACATAGTTGCTATGGAAACATCTCAGATAGAGACAGACATTTTTGATTGTCAGATAGCAGTTCTAGTGATATGATGGAATTTTGGCACCGTCTGACTAGGGTGACCAGATAGCAACTGTGAAAAAACGGGTCAGGAGGTGGGGGGTAATAGGCGCCTATATAAGAAAAAGTCCCCAAAAACGGGACTGTCCCTATAAAAACGGGACATCTGGGCACCCTACCTCTGACTTCTGTTTCTCTTCTCTTCCGTAGCTTTTGGTGCAAGGCATTGAGTGCTAGTGATGGGTTCTATGCCAAGAGATGGCAGTGCCTATGAATGGAATTTCCATAGGGCCAGTTTCTCCTGCTTTGCTTTAATAAAGAATGTGTTGCTTTATACATGGAAAAAAGGGAAAAGACGTTTGAATAAATGCCTCTAAGCCAGAGGTTCAAATCTAACCCAGCTCAACTGCAACCCAAGTCATTATTATCTGATGACGATTTATTGGTGTCAAGTATCAGAGGGGTAGCTGTGTTAGTCTGGATCTGTAAAAAGCGACAGAGTCCTGTGGCACCTTCTAGACTAACAGATGTATTGGAACATAAGCTTTCGTGGGTGAATACCCACTTTGTCAGATGCACGTGGGTATTCACCCATGAAAGCTTATGCTCCAATACGTCTGTTAGTCTAGAAGTTGCCACAGAACATTTATTGGCCTTTTTTGAAATGGTCTGGTGGTTTCAATTCCCTCCCACATACTCAGGTGATAAAAATTCTAATTGGCACTAATCTCCATTCTCTGAAGCCAGACTAAATACTGACTAGGCCTGGAGACTGAAATAGCCTCTCCTACCTAGAAATGGTCCCTCCAGGTCAGTATGAAAGCACGCTGGAAGAATAGGGTTAAGCGTGCACTGTTGATGCCCCGGCTGTGCCTGACTTCTGGATAGAGGACACCAGTGTTGCCAATCTAGAACTCTTCACCAGTATTAAATCTACTTATGAAACAGTAGTAGAGTGCACTGTAAGGCATTATTGGGAAAGATGTTCTGGGTGGAAATTCTTATTTTGTTGCATGTTATTACTATATGGGGTTCCTATCACATCCCAGTTAGATCACTGTTCATTTCTTAAAGTTTCATGGACATGAAATAGATCTACTGGAAAATGCTGAAGGGAATTCAGCTTCTGTCCACGCAACACATCAGCCTCATCAAGAGAGTCTATGTCATTAGTGGAAATGTCTTTCAGCTCAGAAAATGTCCTTAATCTTCAGAAGCTACATGTGTTGATAGTTTCTCAGGGGGATGAGTTCATGATGGATATATTATGTACCTTCCAAATCTCAGTTAATGCTACTGAGAAAAAATAAAATAAAATAAAAATGGAAAGTTTTAATACCAGTTCCTCAGAAGTAGACATGAGTGTTTCAAACTTGGAAAGAACTGGGAAAGAACTTTGAGTGATTATAAAAAAGCTGACTGAGTGAAACCAACTCTCCAAACCCAGAAATAAAGTTGGTGTTAAAACAATGCAACTTCCAAATAAAATGAAAGCTACTGAACTGCAGTGACTGCGGATTGGGCTCTGTTTTCTCTTACTCCGAGGGCATTCTGACACAAATATATTCCTGCTGATTAGCAAAATCATAGGCCAGGAGTTATTCCTCCTTTCCCTTTTACTTTCTCTTTAACAAGAGCTTATGAATTTCAGGATTTTCAGATAACCTAGACATGATCTTGGTATGGTCAAGTTTTACCCAATATTCTGTCCTCTCATTAGTCTGAGAGGCATTTTTGTCTTCTGCTTAGATTTACAAACTGGGAATCAGGACTTCTGGGTTCTCTTTTCAGTTCTATCATCAGGAGAATCATCTTTATCATTGGGGATGCTGTGAAGTTAATAAATTATTTGCAAATTGCTTTAAGCTCCTTAGGTGTAAGGTGCTGTAAATGTTTTTGTAAGAACAGGAGAATAAAACCACTGAAGATGCTGAGCATCTCCTGAGGTACTTGGCTATAGGTAAGTAGTTAGTGTTGATAAGATGCTATGGAAATAAGTAAGCAGGTATTGCCAATATTTTCTATGATTCCCTGTGTGTAGTATGATATCTAGTGGTGGATCTTCCTATAGTTTCTCATCTGATGAGGCCAGTTGATGTCTGAACCAATGCATGAGGGAAATGGAGATAGCAACAATCATCAACATTTGAATTCATTTTTCCATTTTAATGATAATTTACATTTTCCTAGTTTGTCCATCAATTGCAGCAGCTCTGACTAGTGTGAGCAGTTTTTTAATGTTTGTGTTGCTTTTCTTTTGAACTCTCCCCAATTTCCCTGTCCCAGGCGTGGAATGGGGCTCAAACCTCAACACTGTTTTCCAGAACAATTCTGATACTACTATTAATGGCCCCCTTCCTCCCAGTACTGCTTTTGCCTAGCATCTCTAGTGTATAAGGGAGTAAGCACAGAATTTGTTGGCTTGCACATTAATGATCCTCCATATGAAGTCTTTCTAATCTTACTTTCTATTCTTCTCTTTCTTGTTGGTGCTGCATTTTGGCAAAGGATTTAGAGTCTGTATTTGGGAGGTTGGCATTCAGAATATCCCACTATTCATCTGTCTGTTGACAATGAGTTTCATCATGTACACGAAATAACAGGCATCACCTTTTAAGCATGGGATTGGGCTCAGTGAAGGCTTAAATTAAACAGGGAGAAATGTGCTGTCTATGGCAAGCATTCTGATCCTTTAAGAGGAGAAGAAACAAAGACCACACCACAGACCTTGGTAGCGTACACTCTACCAATGAGGTAGAGTCCAGCATTGATGTGTCAGCTGGAAATCTCACTGAGTAAATATTAGTAGAAGATCTGTATTAAAGCAGCACTCTGGCTGATAACAATCCTATGACTCTACATTAATTAGTGGGAACTACCGCACTCCTTAGGAGTAGAAGCAGCTCTTGTGCTAGCTAATCCCAGTACAAAAATGGCCATTCCCCCCTAAGAAAGTGCATTTATATCAATGAAAAGAGAACCTGGGGAAGTAGTGACCATGAGGAAATCACAGCCTTAGGGGGTGGGATTAGAGGCATTCACCCCCCTCTCCCCTACTTCATACCATATCAGGAATGAATAGCCCAGGATAACCACACCCCTGGAATCATCTGATCTCCAAAGGCATGTCACAGGGGTTATGAATGTTTCCTGTTTTATGCATATTCTGCTTAGGAGTTACTAAGTACCCAGCCAGACATTTACACTCAAGTTCCAGTCTATTTTTTCCCCATAATATGCATCACTATACAGAAAATCCAAGGTAGTAATTATGTGTTGCCTCATGTGATGGGAGAGTCCTAGGTCCTGAGAGGGAAAGAAGGACCTGGAGGCAAAAACTGAGCTGCCAGATTCAGAATCCATTTGAAAGATAAAGCAGAACAATGAGGCATATGTAAACCCTAATGAATATGGTGCCTGAATTTTGAAATAGAGGATAATGAGGCCAATCATGCAGATATAGAGTGGGATGGAAAACTGCTAACTTCCTCTCTATTCCCCTCAGAGTTGTTTAAAAGACAGGACACCTCTAATTAGCCAGCATTTAATGTGTTACCATCTAACTTTCCCACTTCGGAGAAACAATGGGGTTGTATTTGGGTTCATAACATTGCATCAAATGTTTAAATTAATTCCCCTGTCCAGAATGAATTGAAATTTTAAAAACGTGTTCATAAATGAATGATATACTGCTGTGCAGGGATGCCGTTCAATTTAAGAATCCCACCTATGCATGAAATAATTTTTATCTGCTATTTTCACAAGTGATAGCTAAGATTCCTATCAATGAAAAAGAGAAAAATTACTTCTCATGGTTAATGATTGTTCACTTTGTGGATTTTACAGCATTTGTGTATAATCAGTGGTATCGTTTCTCCCACCGTTTATGAGAGTCTTTCACAGAGCAGAAGGGGGGAAAATACATTTAAAAATAGGATTATAAAATCACACAAATTAGCAGGCAGACTCAGGGACAGAAATACAACCCGAAGTGATTTTTAACTTAAAAAAAAAAAGACTAAATTTCAAGTTGACAGAGTGCAATATTATTATTATTATTCCAGTTACTTTAAGGAAAATAATACAGAATCACACAAACATTAAAATCATGGAATCATTTTTATTCATATTAGGTTTTGTTTCAGAAATACAGTTTGGAGCTGAACTATTTATTAATGATCCTTTCCAAGTAGATTAGAATAGGAAATCTGGTGTCTTTGTTATCTTTATCTGTTGCCCTAAGCTTTTCAATATGTAGCCCACAGGATTCCCACCTAAAGCTATATTTTACATGTGCACTAGTTTGTTGTGCAAATCTAGGCACCCCGGCAGGCCACGATTTGCATCTGCAATGAATGTGCAGCGTGAACATTCCAGTGTGGAAAATGTAGTGTATGGTCATAAATTTGTGTGTTCTAGAACGTATGGAGGAGGAAGCCTGGAAGTATTTTTATGTGGATACTTGTAATTTTCAATTGCAAAGTATGCGCTCAGCTATCGGTTTACAGTATACAACTAGAGAGTATCATTTTGAGGGTGGTGGGGAAAAGGCTGGCAGAGTCTTAAAAAAAAAAAAAAAAGAACAGTTTAGCCGAATAACATCCTTTGTGCTCGGAAGTGTTACAGCTGGGTTTGTATTTGAAAAACTTCTTACTTCCTCTGTCTAAATAATCTGCATTGTTCTTCCCTTTGGTGTTTGTACCTTCCTTTAAAACGCACATTACACTGAGTCCTCTCCACCCTGTTTTAGTTTTAAGTTTATGGGGCATGCACAATTAGCAGCACATACTTTTTTTTCTGCTCCCTGATGTTATGTTTTTCATCCCAAGTGATTCCGTTTTTACACTTGGATTCTATCAGATGTTTGCAAATCTTTTAGCTTTGCGCTATGTGACCTGCATTCATGACTGAAATACTTGACTTAAGTTGGAAATCCTTTTGCTGTGTTGCATGATCTATGATTGGCATCTCTGCTTGTCGGGCATAGAGCTCTCTTTTTTCTGTGGCAAAATGCTGCACTGAGCATCTGAAAAATATTCAGAGAGTACAATTTCATAGAAAGAATGTACAGTTCAAAAGAAAATGTGTGTTGGGCAGCATGGGCTTTTCCTGTGTGCACATTTCTTAGGCTTAGGGTTGCCAACTTTCTACTTGCACAAAACCCGAACACCCTTGCCCCGCCCCCTGCCCCACCCGTTCTCTGAGGCCCCGCCCCATCTCACTCCATTTCCCCCCCCCCCCCGTTACTTGCTACCCCACCCTCACTCACTCGCTCGTTTTCACCGGGCTGGGTCAGGGGGTTGCGGTGTGTGTGTGTGGGGGGGGTGAGGGCTCCGGCTGGGGGTATGGGCTCTGTTGTGGGGCCGGGGATGAGTGATTTGGGGTGCAGGAGGGGGCTTTGGGCTGGAGCTGAGGGGTTCAGAGTGCATGAGGGGGCTCTGGGCTGGGGCAGAAGGTTGGGGTGTGAGGGCTCTGGCTGGGGTTACAGGCTCTGGTGTGAGACTGGGGATGAAGGGTTTGGGGGTAGGAGGGTGCTCTGGGCTGGGACCGAGGGGTTCGGAGGGCAGGAGGGAGATCAGGGCTGGGGCAGGGGGCTGGGGTGCACGGGGGTGAGGGCTCTGGCTGGGGGTGCAAGCTCTCTCTGGGGTGGGGCTGGGGATGAAGGGTTTGGGGTGCAGGAGGGTGTGCTGGGCTGGGATCAAGGGATTTGGAGGGCAGGAGGGGGATCAGGGCTTGGGCAGGGGTTTGGGGCGCAGGAGAGGGGGTCAGGGGTGCAGGTTCCAGGCGGCACTTACCTCAAGCAGCTCCCGGAAGCAGTGGCATACCCAACCTCTGGCTCCTATGCAGTTCCTGGCCAATGGGAGCTACAGAGCCGGTGTCCGGGACAGGGGCAGCGTGCAGAGCATGGGAGCCAGAGGGAGGACATGCCACTGCTTCTGGGAGCTGCAGGGAGCCTGCTTTAGCCCCGCTGTGCCTCCAACTGGATTTTTAATGGCCTTTTGCCAGACTCCTGGCAACCCTACTTAAGCTCTGATATGTTTGCATGGAAATCACAAGCAAAAATAAGCTTTTAGAATCCAAGTACAGAAGCTGCAGATGCACCTGTTGACATGGCGCTTTTATGTTGTTTCTACCAAAAATAAGCACACAGATTGCCATTTCCAAATGAAGTGGTGCATGTGTGCAGCAAAGTAGGTTTGATTTCAGTTACATTGGGATCCAGTCCTGCTTGCATTGAATTCATGGAAGTTGTTAAACAGATTTCAATGAGCATCTGATCAGACCTTAACTCTTTTGGAGAGGTGGTTTTCAAGCATGGTGCATGGAGGAATGAGATTATACCCATGCACCACAAGCAAAATTCATTGCTTTGTTTATTGAGATATCTAACATTTGTTGCATGTACTAGCGCACACTTACAGTTCAGTAAATGCATGGAGTGGCCCATCATCATTTCCTCACTGAGTTTTAAAGCAGACTTCTGTCTCCACTGCCATGTAGTCAGAACATGGTGGGCTGCTATGGGTGGCATGTCTGTAGAGCTGTGCAACGGTGAAAGTGATGTTGGAGTACAATGGAGGAGTGTCAGAGAGGACCTGTCCTGACGGACCCAAGGGAGACAGTCCCCTCTGTCATCTCAATTCCCTCAAAGAGGGGAGGGGAATCTTTTCTTAATTTAAATTAAAAGAATGGATTTGAAATGATAATTACTTTTCAAATGGAAGACAGAAACCCAAGGTTTGTGACTCAGACAACGGTGGCTGTTGGAAAAGCTCAGGCTTTTCAGTTCCCCAATGAAGGCACGTTTGGGGGAAAGTTAGTGTATTTTGTGAATTTGTTTAAGGTCTCCTATGTGGCTGCATGCTTATTGCAAGCAGCAGCCTTACTTTCCCAATGCAAGGCCAGTAGTGCATAAATGATAATACACAGGGCATTTGGCAATCCTGACTTAGGCCAGGCAAAACATATATGGAGGGTAGGACAGTCCTACCCATGGTCAGACATCTGGTCACTGTCTCTTGAGTGCTTTTCAACATGCTGGCAAACATTCTCAGCGTTTACTTCGCGCATTCATAAATATGTTGCTAAAATAAAGAAGCACCTCGCTGCTTTTCAGAAGTCCTGGCACTGCCCTTCCAGGGGAGAGGTATCTCAGAGCACAGGCTCATGAGGCTCTTCAGCTCTGGGCCAAACTTGAGCGGGAGTTGCCTTTCTGTCAGTCTGTGGCAAGCCATTCCTTTTACCCATATGGCTGCGGAGATTGATCTAGCGCCCAGGCAGGCGTTCTATTGGAAGAAGATGAATTCCTGTTTCTGTTTAGTGTGGTGGGAGTGGAGGGCCATTTTCTCCACCTCTCAATGGTATTTCGGAAGGGCTAGCTATACAGACAGCGCTAATATATACATATACATTTCCAAAGCAGCACCTGGGACTTTGAGCTGCAGAAAACCCTTTATTGATTTTAATGGGAGTCATGCAGCAAAAATGTCATGCGCCCCTTTGAATATGTGAGGCTGAGACAGATGACTGTAATGTATGCCCATATTATCCTCTCCTGTCTTTTTGAACACTCATCTCCTGCCTTACCCGGAGCCCATAGGGAGTAAGAACAGCCCTCCCATGGGATCTCCTTCTGTGATTTTTGATTGACAGTTATAGGGCAGGGTGAAAGCTGGGGACCCAGCTCGTTTCCCTGTTGCATATGTTACCCAGTCTGGAAATCACCCTAGAGCCTAGGATAATTAACTCTGCTCCCCTAATGGGACTCCTGGTTGTCAGCACAATACGCTTCTGCTCCATCACCCACCTGACAACAGCCATTATCAATCACCACTTATAATTTTCAGGAAGGAAAATTTGTAGCTAAGTGCAAGTTCCCAAAATAGCTCGTTCCATACATGATGCAAAAAGGGGCTCTGGTAAAAGGGCAATACAGGGTTTGATAAACTGAAAAAAATAATCCAAGGGAATGAAATTTTGGACTTTGTTCTTTAAAACTATCGGTTTTGAATTTGATGGTTAATTATTATTGCAAATCTGTATAGCCCTGTAAATTTACCTTCTACTGTACGAAGGTGAACAGTCTCATTATACAGCACCCAACATGTGAGAGTGAGAGAGAGCCCAGAAAATGCAATACCAATGCATCATGATTCTCCTGAGAACAGTAGCTTAGCCTCAAGATGTGGATTTCATTTGAAAAGGTTACACAAAACTGATTAGTTAGTAAATAAGTAATGACAGTACTTTCGCACTTCTATAGCATTGGCTCTTAAACAGTTTCACAGAAATCAATGAATTAAGCCTCTCAGCACCTCATGTAAGGTAGATACTATTATCTTCATTTTGCAGCAGGGGAAAACTGGGTACATGGGTTAAGTAATTTGCCCATGGTCACATGGGGAATTTTGGGGCAAAGACAGAAATGGGAAGCCAGCCTTCCCGAAATCCAGCCTCCTTCTTTATAATATTGTTATTAAATCCTTAAACAGTTTTTGAGAATCTTTTTTTTAATCTTGACATTATGCCCCTTCTTTTATTCTTTTCTTTCATGCGCAGTTGTCCAAATCTTTTAAACATCTCCAAACGTTGACTCATGAACTTCCATATTCTCTCTGGCCCCCTCTACCGTGTATCCATATGCCTCATACTCTTTAATATATTTTTCCTCACAACAGCCCTGTGGAGTAGAGTGCTGTTTTCCCCATCTGTAAAATGGGGATCTTAGGCACAGAAAAAAACCCAACAAACCAACCAACCAGCCCTCATGGGGCTTGTGCTACAGGGCTAAAAAAAGCAGTGTAGATGCTCCTGCTTGGGCTGGCGCCAGGGCTCTGAGACCCAGCTCCCAGAGCCTGGAAGGGAACATCCACATTACTGTTTTTAGCCCAGCAGCATGAGTTCTGTGAGCCCGAGTCAGTTGACCTGGGCTCTGAGACTCACTGCTGTGTTTTTTGTAGTGTAGACGTACCTTACGTGACTTGCCCTAGGTCAGACAAGAAATCTGTGAAGAAGCAGGGAATTGAACCCAGGGAAGACTATCAGTCTGGGTGTTGTAGTCCTGAAGTGACAGTTCTTAGCTCTGTTTGCAGCCCGCCCTGCTGCACATAAGCTCACTCCAGCTCCCTTTCTGGAAATGTGGAATGAGGCAGCTCAGCAGCAGTTTGCCATTCAGTCACAGAACTTAAAAACAGCCAACGTCATGTTGAAAAGAAAAAGAATATTGAGAGAACGTGAAATATTCCAGCTGGGCTAAAAATGTGGCTCTTAAACACCATATTATGTATCAAGAGGAAACCGTGAATCTCACTAAGGTTTTTTTAATGGCTCTTTTATCCAATTGAGGCTGGCAATACAATAATATTGGTCTGAAAAATGATGAATTATGAGTTGATGGTGGTTACACTATTTGCCAAACCCTCATCGTTGGTGATTATCGTCAGGTTCCAAAGCGTTCCCATGGCTCTGCCCCAGCAGAAAGTGGCTAGCTGGGCTATTCTGATCTGAACCATGTGAATTGGAGTCTCTTAGGAATCCTTCACAGGTGACAGTTTGTTCATATTTATGTTAATAAGTCCAGACAACACACGTCCATCGACTACACTTCATCCAGAGAAGAACTGCTGAGCTCTTGCTTTTATCTGGGCCTCTCCCCTTCCCACGCTAGATTGTTTGGTAGCATTTTCCTTTCTGGGACCTGTCTGTGATCACTGTGTGCTTGTCCGGGGGCCACTAAGGCCTTTGGCTCATCAGGGATTGTCTAGGGGTTATAGCAATGTTGTGAGAGTCAGGACTTTTTGGTTGTGCCACTGGCTGGCTCTGTGACCATCGGTCAAGTCACTTAATTTTCTGGGCCTTGAATTCCCCTATGGTATAATGAGCACCTGCCACCCAGAAATGTTGGAAAAATTAATTAAAGCTGTGTTCTTGTACAATGCCTTTCAACCCAGGATTTCCAAAGTGTTACTATCACTGTTATTTAGAGTATTGCACATGGGGATACTCCTATTAGCAACACGTACAGGGCTAGCTTTTCAAAAGAATGCAGCTTCTATAGGCTGCTGAGGGCTGAGCTGTTTTGAAGATCTGGTCTGTAGGTCCTTATCTTACACCACGGGAGGTGCACCACTGACTTCAGTGGGAACAGGATCAAGCCCATAGAAAGGGCTATCGTTAGAACATATCTATTTGCATATGTGCAGCAGGAAATAATTTATTTTTTATGTAATTATTTAATGCAATTGAGCGTGGTTCTTGTTAGCACCAAACACGTGACACAGCACAACACGCTTTGTATGTCTTTCCTCTTTTGACATATGTGATAAATGAAGGGGTGGGGGGGAGAGCTCCCTTTTATGGGCCCAGCCAGCCAGTTAGCTATAAAATCCCTCTTAGTAGCTGTTCTCTACTTGCTTTACCTGTAAAGGTTAAAAGTCACTGCAATGCGTAGGTAAAAGGAAGTGAGTGGGCACCTGGCCAAAAGAGCCAATGGGAAGGCTAGAACTTTTTAAAATTAAAACAAGACTCCCCTTTTGTCTGTCTGTTGTTGTTCTCGGGAAGAAGCAGAGACAGGGCTAAAACTATGCTGTAAGAAGCTTGGGGCCAAGTATGAAAAATTATCTGAATCATACCTAGAAACTACTCACTTGAAACCCCCAGATATGTAAGTAGATCAGGAAATGTCTAGAAAGACACAATTCAGTTTATTTCTTTTTATTTCTTTATGGCTCGTGGACTCCTTTGTGGTAACCCCGAATGCTTTTGTTTCACTTGTAACCTTTAAGATGGACCTCAAGCAGGTTATTCTTGATGCTTAATTCTTGTAAGTGGGTTTTTTAAATCTAGCAATAGCCTGAGTTTTCAAATATATTTTCTTTCTTGTTGTTTTTAATAAAATTTACCTTTTTTATGAACAGGATTGGATTTTGTGTCCTAAGAGGTTTGTGCACATGTTGTTTAATTAGCTGGTGGCAACAGCTGATTTTCTTTGTTTTCTTTCTCAGCTCTTTCCCGTAGGGGGGGTGAAAGGGCTTGAGGGTACCCCACAGGAGGAATTCCCAAGTACGCCTTCCTGGGCTCTCAAAGGGGTTCTGCACTTGGGTGGTGGCAGCATCTACCTATCCAAGGTCAGAGAAAAACTGTAACCTTGGGAGTTTAATACAAGCCTGGAGTGGCCAGTATTACTTTTTAGAATCCTTGCGAGCCCTCACCTTCTGCACTCAAAGTGCCAGAGTGGGGAATCAGCCTTGACAACATATTTATCAGCCTGCACTTATTTAGCAACATAGCAATATAACAGTACCCCTGCACTGACCAACAGCCTTTCCTAGACCAGCATCTACAGCAACACACATACAATTTTCTTTAATTGAACAAGCTCCTGAGTGCTTTTCTTACGCAATTGCACACGAATCCCTTGTTAGTGACTGTTCACCTGTTTACAATTTTCCTTTTTTAGGAACTAGCTAAGAGGACACCTTCTAGACATCCCGATCACCAAGCGGTCCAGAATGCATTGCAGGCGATGAAGACTGTCTGCACCAATATCAATGAAACCAAGAGGCAGATGGAGAAGCTGGAAGCCCTTGAGCAGCTGCAGTCCCACATTGAAGGATGGGAGGTATGGTGGCAGATCAGTGGGGCTGCTAAACCCCCCGTAGGCAGTTAATTACACTGCATAACACAAAGAACTGGAGCGCAATGATTCACATTGTATACAGGGATCTCTGTATGTCTTCTGTGGTATATAAATGCACTTAAAGGAGTGGGTGGCATTTTGATGAATTGAGAATTCAGTGGGTTTTTTATGGGAGTGTGAGCTGTGCCTACATGGTAGCATGAAAGAAGGAAATTGCAAGGGATTTAAATTTGAAATTGGTAGATCTTATTTGAGGAACATGAAGTCTAGAGGATGAAATCAAAGATGTTCTAAATTCCTCTTCCCACAAGTCTTGACTTTTCCCAGGAGCTTTCAAAGTTAACCCACCCGTGTTAATAAAAATTTTCTGTCTCCTCTGCCCTCTCCCCACAAAACGACGACGAGCAAGGGCTGGTATGTCTATATTTGCTGCTGTTAGGTAACTCAGGGAAGGGATTCTAGTGAAGTATTTATTAGTTGATGCTGGGGAAGAGAACGGAGAAAGAAAGATTGAGAGAGAGAGAGAATAAGAATTTGGGAGAAAAGGCAGTCTGGAAAGGAGCCATCCAGTGGTAGATTCTGGCAGTAGATTTAATGCAAAAAAGTTTGTCAGTTTTGTAATTTGATGTCTTTAGCGGAGGCCATGGGATTAGCAGTGCTGCAATCCCAAGGGAGATGTACAGTTCATTTTTACTCCACCATAGGGAGTTAGTGGTGTGAAACGGCTTCATGGAGAGATTGGCGTCAGGAGTTTCATGTGCCTGACATTTAAAATATCCAGGCTGAGTGCTGCCAGCTAAGGATTCCTTCTCTGATGACATCTTTCCAGAGGTCATGTAAACTTCCTCGTGTTCGGACTTTTGGGTGTGCTCCAGGACTGCTTTTTTGTTTGTTTGTTTTAAACCTTGCTCATTTTCCCCCTGAAGGATGTTCTTGGCATCCAGCTGAAGACATGAGAGCAACACAGATATCCAGCTGTGTGGTTTTTGGATAGCAAGCTCAGCAAACAAAGCCAGATAAAGTTTAGTACAGCAAGACTCCCAGAAGCAGTTGAAACCTTTACAGCATTGATGTGATTTGGGGGTCAGTTAGGCAAGAGGCATGTCTTGAACTCTGAAGCCTCAATGGTGACTCTGCGAGTGTCCATGATGTCATATGTAAAACAAGATCCAAACTGCGCATGTTTTCTTAGGGTTTAAATAACCCACAGCAACATTGTGGGGAGGAGAACAGTTTGAGATCTGTTTATCTTCCCTGTTTTACAGGAATGCTACCTAGGTCACTCAGCCCATCAGTTTGAAAGTTCAGAAGTATTTTTCACTAGCAATAAGCTATGAAATACATTTCTGAGGCTCCTACCGGTGGTTTGAAGGTTGTGGTACCTTCACATATTGTAGAAAGAGATCATATTGACCATGTCATTTCTTCTGATGTACATTTAAGCAAGTTAGAAACTGGTTGGTAGTCCCTTACCCTGGGCTTCCACACTGCCAGGGTCTCACAAAATGATGTCACGTTTGAGCAACGTAGCCATCCCTAGAAGTGATAGGGACTCAGATACCATTTGCAGTTCAGAACCATGTCTTGAGTTACATTTCACAGTTTATTCCCAGTGAGAAGGGCTCTCAACCTGTGCTAAATCATGGGCAGTATAATTTATGCATTAGAGCATCATCAAACAGGCTGTTTTCTCCACTTGATTCGTGGTGAATTCCTTTCAGAATTCTGTGGATTTGTTAAAAAAAGGGGAGCCGAGAGAGAATGCTATAAAAGGAGAATCCTTTACATGGGGCTTTTTGTTTAGCACAGAACCAGTTTATACACTGTTTCAATTTACTATATACTGACAGTTCTGTAGGGGAGAGATGAAGTGGTTGAGGTAATATCTTTTATTGGACCCACCTTGTCTCTCTAATATCCTGGCACCAATGTGGCTGCAACAACACTGCAAACAGCAATGGAAGATATTCGATAGTAATCAGTTAGGGACACCCCAGATAGACTGTGTTCCCTGTGTAATCACTACATGCTGATACCCTGGATTCCCCAAATCTGATATGTGCAGAGAAGCAAAATTCCCATCTTAAAAGAACAGCAGAAATCGTAAGAGATGTGTTCATGCTGAGGCAGATCAATCATTTTATAATTGGCTCTAATTTGCAGTTCCACTTGGTGTAACCTATTTTTACCTGCAGCCCAGTCCCACTCAGAAAGGTAAGAAATCCTTCCCCATCCGTGTCAACATCATAGAAATCATTCCTACTGTGTTCCTTACAACCAAAAGACTCGCTAATTGGTATGAGCAAGGAGCAAACGTGTCAGCACCAGATAGGAAATGCATCAAACTCTTTCAGTGGTGGGCCCAATATAAGTAGAAAAATTAATAGATTTTAAGGCCAGAAGGGACCGTTATGATCATCTAGTCTGACTTTCTGCATAACACAGGCCATAGACACAGCAGTTTAGCTGATATACGTTTTATAATCCAAAGTTAGTTCTCTTTTCCAGTAAGACTCAAATCAGCCAGTGATTCCTGCATCGAAACCCCAGTAACAGACAGGCCTCTTATTGGTAATTTCACTGTGGTCATTGCTTTTTTCTGACCTTCTCCATCACTTTCAGTTCCCTTGCACAAATTAAAAGACATCAATGCCTGCATCTGCCCCATTGACTGATATGGGAGCAGGGATGCTCAGCCCCCGTTAGCCTAGGGTCCCAAGTGGACCAGAGCATTTATTCAGCTATTTGTACAACTGTACATAGGGATTAGGGGGTCACACATTCTGGAACTCGGAGATCTCTACTGTCTAGTCCAGTTGGCCACTTCGCTTTGTCAACAGTTTATCTTCAAAATAAAATAAAGAGCGCCTCATTTCTAGGCATGTCTTAGCATGTCCCATATGATGTTTAAGAAAATAAAGCATGTTAGGACAGGAAATGGAAATATCGTAACCAGTTAATTCTTGTTAAATGTTAAAAACAAATATACAGAGACACAGATGTATAACACCTGCACGCACACGCATGTTGACTCGCATACACAGCAGCCTTTGAATAGTAGCTGCTTCCTTTACTAAACTTGAAAAATGCAGCACAATTGGAAAGAGCTGGTTTGGAAACCAGTGAATCCAAGAACAGCTCACACCTCTAGAACAACCAGGGCTGCACTGCATTTAGAAAGTCTGAACTCTATTCAGTGATGTCTCTCAAATAGTTTGATAGCATCACATAGCAGATTGAGACCTCAGTACACCTTATAAAAATCATCATGGGGGCACTTCACCCCATATGCCATCTAATTCCCATTTAAAACATTCTGGAGAAGACCATCTGCACAGGGGTAAATTTCATCCCTTGTGCCTAGAGGTATCTGCAGTCTCACTCAGTGGGTCTAAAAGTTGCTTAACAGCATTGTTGCAGGGATTTGTGAAAACAGTGTTAATAAATTCTTTGCAAATTAAGCAGTTTAGCTGATATACGTCTTATAATCCAAAGTTAGTTCTCTTTTCCAGTAAGACTCAAATCAGCAGGTCAAATTATATAATATACTTCCTATTCTGCCCTGCTGACCAGACTAAAGAAGTCACAGCTACACTAAGAAGTTATTCTTCCTAACTAAATTACAAATGCAAAAAGTGTTACTCAGTCAATAAGTGTTACAGAAATGAATGTTAAGTGCTACCAATGCCTCAGTGTGTTTGTAGTAAATGGATACTTGTTAATACAGAGTCAATTGAATCCCTACACCTAAGCTTAGCAGAATTCAGTGGGTTTTTCATATTTTTGACAGATAATGTCAATGTTTATTTTTAAGCATTTTCTTCTATTTTTATCATTTTAAATTTTCACAGTTGCAGGAAATTATGGGGGGCAGGGTTACACAATGGGAGGGTCAGACATTTCATGACAGTAGGCATTGAGATTCAAAAAGTTAAAGGTTTACAACTGTTAAAACACAAATTGCCAACATCACATGTCAGAATATACCAAGTAAATAACCTTAAATCAAACTAATAAATTCTCAAGCAGCATTTTTCTTACTTTGCTTATCTGCAAATTTCAATTATCTATAGAAATATTTTTTATCAGTTTGGGTGTGTATGGTGAAATCAATGTTTACCGACATCTTACTGATAAAAATAAAATACTTCCAAGCCTATTGGTGCCTGTGAAATAATGCTAAACATAGGAACATAGGGCTAGACCCTAGGGAGTGACCAAACTGCACTTGGTGCAGGCTTAGGGGGAAGAAGAGGGGGTTATACCCCCTAATCATGGAGTTGGCTGGAACTGGTTCAGCCCCCAGTGCAACTTAGAACATTCCTACCACTTAATTTGTGCCCAAATGCAGTGGCCCACAAGGGTCTGTTTCACCAGCTGGGAATCAGCCAAGTACAATCACACTCCAGCTATACTCTGTACAGTGGTACAAGGAGAGGATGGCCAGGAACCAGCTACAGCGGCCTTGTGTCTCCTAGGGACTCCCCTGTGCTGGGGAATCCTTGAGCAGCTATCTCAGCCAGCTTTGCAATTGCTTTTTGTACACGTGGACTGTCGCAGAGCATGATCTGGCCCATAGAAGACACAACCTAATGATTTTCATGGGTTTGTTTCTAACTTGGACATGTTTATAGAGAACTTGAGGAAGGAGAGTAGCTGTCTATGCTACTGACAGGAGGACTGAGGAGATGGATCTCTGGTATGTTCATCTGCTAAAAAGATGGTTAACAGAGAACATGACAAAGCTGCAATATCAGGGAGGCTCCATTGCCCATTCTTAAGGCTACAACTTGTATTATTTGCAATGCTGGGCACAGAGTCTGACTCATGTTCTAGAGAGAGTACACAGGTGGCAATACAACATTCTTGAGACTCGAAGGGATTTCTTATGAAGAAAGGATCATTGATTTGAACAGGGAAATCTTATGGTATATAGGATTTTCAATAAGGACATGTCCAGGGAGAGGACAGTACATATAGTCACATTCCAAAATTAAGAAAGAGGAGATTTACCATCTCACTTCTGATAAGTTCACCATTCAGTAGTTGTGATTAGAGCTGAGTAAATAATTGATTTTTCAGTTCAGTGGCAAAACCAAATATCACAGAGCTGTATGCGTTACTCTCCCTTCTTTCGTTCTTTCTTTCTTTGCCAAAGCTATTCGCCAAATCTGACTCTGATTCACAAATAGTTTCAGTCAACCCGAAACTGCATTTTTTGGGCAATAAACTGTCTGAAAAATGTTGCCCAGCTCTAGTTGTAACAGATGTGATAAGCAAATGCATAGATTTGTAGTAACAATGTTTGAACCCTCGGAAAAGAAAAGGTAAAATAAATAAAATTGTCTCTCTCTGCTCTAGGGGTCCAATCTGACTGATATCTGCACACAACTTCTGCTCCAAGGGACTTTGTTGAAAATCTCAGCAGGAAACATCCAGGAGAGAACATTTTTTCTGTTCGATAATCTTCTGGTCTACTGCAAGCGGAAATCCAGGTGAGCCCCAGAGGCAGTAATAGGCTTATCATGGGACAATTCTTAAATGTACATCTTCCACCAGGGGAAAAACAGCAACAGCTGACCATCTACCTATCTCCCATCAGCCTCTAGGACTGAGTCACAGGTTTATTATCTGTTCCTTTCATCTGCTTTTACTACTGTTGTTCATTCAGTCTGGTGGACATAGAACGTGCTGTACACCAGGATAAGTGTGCAGACCAGTAACAGAGTCCCCGCCCTGAAAAATGTACAGTCTAAAGACATGAGTTGATGATACAGCACAGAAGAAACAGAGTAAGGTGTGGCCCTTACAGCTGAAAAACTTCCCAGAGCAGGTGAGTCTTCAGGAATGCTGTGAAGAAGGGCAGTTTGCCACTATTCATTGTCAGGTTGTTCCAAGCATAAGAGGGTTAGGTGAAAGAAGATGTGAAATCAGGAGAGGGCAGAGGAGACAAGAGGAGTCCAGAGAGAATGGAAGATGAAGACAGGCCACAGGAGTAGCTGGTCAGGAAATTTCTGATGGAACAGGGTTTTTTGACGGAAAATGCAGATTCGTTGAAACTGAAATATTCTCTAGAAATGTGTCGGTTTTGATGAATTTCCGCTCAAACATAGGCTTCGTGTCCATGGAACCCTGCCTGGTGGGTTGTTGGGGAACATGGGCCTCAGATTTAGGGACCCCAGGGCTTCCATGGCCTATGGCTGTGGGGCAGCACCCCTATGAGGACTGCCCCAGGGTCTGGGATCCCAGGGTTTCCAGGCTCCCAGCCACAGAACTGTATGCATTATTTCCTGGTAACACTAACTCTCCCCTCTTGCCACCTTATAGCCCTATTAGTATTAACTATTATTACTAATGTAGCATTGACAGTATGCAAGGCTCTTCACAGACATAGCTACTACAGCAATTATTCCATATTTTATTGACTTAATTCTCCTTTCAACTTTTATTTCTTCCTTCCTGGCTCAAATCTCATCCCCACACCTTCCCCTTTCCCTACTTTTCCCTTCATTTTTCGTTCCTTGCTTCCTATTATATCCCCTCTCATAACCCTCACCAATTTCCTCTCCTCTCTGCTAAATGTGCTCCTTTTCCCCCTTTACAAATCATTCCTGAAGGAAGCCTCACACTCAAAATGTTGAATCTGACCTTTTACTGCTCAGTTTCGGCCTGCCTAAGAGCTTTCTCGCTCTCTGGTTCTCTTTGTAGTTTAGGTTGGTACAACCCCTCCCCTTATGCACTTTTCCTGGAACACTAAGTTTTAGGAAACAAAATGTTCCACTGCCTTTTAAGCAAGTGTCTGTGTTTTTGCACAGCAGACATTACTGAGCTACTCTGTACTCTGGCTTGGGATCGGACCAGGCTGCTCTAACGCTTTGCGTTCCCCCCAAGGATCAGTGTTATTTCTCTTTCTTCAATAACGTAACATGGACTGTCCAAATCTCCAGAATATGATTTCCATTAAAAAGCAGAGTATTCAAAGAAGCCTTCGGGCATTGCATCATATGAAAGATATATTTAGGGACTAAAAGGCTACTTTAATTTTGGATATTTTCCTTGTCTAGCTGCTATTTATAATTTGGTCCTGAGTGGAAATGAAAGTCTATGCACATGTGATAGCATTGTCTGTCAGCCAGCTGCATGAAAAACAACTGACACATTAATGGGATGCAGATTTTGTGAAAGTTAACACTGTCTACAGTGGTGCCTGGCTTAAAGCCTAATCACCTGATTCTGATCTCACTTATGCTGATTTTAACTGGTCTAACTCCACTGGCACTACTCCTGATTTACTCCAGTGTAACTGAGATCAGAATCAGGCCCACAACTTTCAGTAAAATGTCAACAATAAGACAAAATGCTGCTGCTCTGTTTTGGGGGGAGGGATAACTCAGTGGTTTGAGCATTGACCTGCTAAACCCAGGGTTGCGAGTTCAATCCTTGAGGGGGATCTGGGACAAAAATCTGTCTGGGGATTGGTCCTGCTTTAAGCAGGGGGTAGGACTAGATGACCTCCTGAGGTCCCTTCCAACCCTGGTATTCTATGATTCTGTGGAAAATATGGTATCTCACTCTGGTGTAAATCAGAAGTAGATTTGTTGAGCTCAGTGGAGTTACACTGTAAAATGGGTTTGGGATCAGAGTCCAGACCCAGATTTTGAAGTGCAGGTTTGCTGTTTGATCTTTTACAGAGGCCTAGCAAAGTCTGACAAACTGATGACACCGATTTTGAGGGCTGAGTATTGTTTTGTTACGTTAGAAGCAGCTTCTATTGCTGTTCAAATTGCATCCTGATGTCAGGAACAATATGCCTCCTTTGGGGAAATAGGCTGTCCATCCAAAGGTCTTCATCAGAGCTGTCTGAAGAGCTTCTCTTTTAAATCGACTCAGTTCTCTTGAGGAAATGATCTAATGACTCTAAGATTTCAACCCTTGTCAATCTGATTGCATGTAAATATCTGGTCATCACCGAGTTGTATTTATCACCAGTGCTAGTTGGAAAACAAAATATAATATTCACAAAAGTTTTTTGATTCTCTACTCCCCCCACCTCTGACACCTGTTTTTCATTTCAACAGAAATTCTCTGACTAGCTCTTTTTATCGCAACATGATTTATGTCCCTTGGACTCCTGGCAAGTCACGACGGCTGCCCCTTAACGTCACAGAGTTTGAACACCTGCCATCTTAAACAACGCTCATTTGGCCAGTTTTGGGGTGGTTCCTATAGTGGGGTTGTTTTTAACTATGAGAGCCAATTAAAGCACAGCAGGTGTCAGCTGGATCGTTTTAAACATCGTCTATGCAGAAAGGCGCAGGACATAACAGTGAGAAGGCCTTTCCTGGAGGCCTCCCATAACAGAGACTCTTCTGTCAATTGAATGATAAGGGTACAAACCCTGACGCAAAGGTTGCATCAATGGGGCTGTTATGCCAAACAATGTTGGTATGAATGTAATATGCAGAGACTTTCCAAATGCCTACAGCACACCATGTAACACTAGCCTCTGTGTGTTTCCCTGCCAACTAGGAACTCGAAATGGAGGTTCTGAAAGTTTCCAAAAACTGTCAACCAAACAGAGGCCAAATTTAACATTTTACATCAAAATCATGAGGTTTCATCAAAAACCATGCGGAATTCAGCTGTGTCTACAGAAATCTGTGCTGACATTTCTGGTTGGTTCAAACCCACAACAAAGCAAAACTCAGAGAGGCCAAAATGCTCATTAAACCTTGCAAAATGCAGCTGTTGAACAGCTCTGTTTGCTACACTGACGACATGGTATGGTTATCATTGACATGTTGTGCAATAGAATAATTGAATTAATATGTTTAGTGGTCAGATCCCCATGAAAAGCAAAATTGGAATAATGTGGATGTAGTTGGCATGGTGGTTTTTTTTAGTCTTAATATATCTCAAACGGAGTGGAACTGTTGTTTCTAGTGTTCATTAGATTTAAAACAAGATATTTGTTATCAGCTACACTTGTTTATTCACATGTAGAATTGTAACAATATAAATCCATCAGCCCCAGGTTTTCATTACATTTCATATATTATTTTTACTGCCTTGTCAATAGTTACTTTCCTAGCTCCTAATAAAGTAAATTGAAAACAGGATTACTACAAATTATTTTAAAAGAAAGCCATCACATTTACAAACGCCAATCTCTTCCTCTAGGCAAAGATAAAGGACAGCTATTAACTGCATTTCTGATTCCTAATTGCAGAGTTGCTGGGAAAAAGGCATCTAAACGTACCAAGTCAATCAACGGATCCCTCTATATCTTCAGGGGCCGAATAAACACCGAGGTCATGGAAGTGGAGAATGTGGAAGATGGGACAGGTAAGGAATCAGTTTTCTCCCTCTAAGGACAGAGCAGGTCCATATCCTCCCTTGGTAAACCGCAAAGTACAAAAGTACTGCATCTGGTTGCGATTTGGGTCCTTCCCTGGGACTTTGGCTCAGGCCCTATGTGAGCAGCAAAAAGTATTATATACCTTTGTCATTTGAAATATTGCCAACCGTTACCCTGAGAATCAAGCCATTTATAAAGGATTTGCTGCCATGAATGAAATATGATTAGATATTACTGTCCTTGTGACCTACTGACACTGGAATCTGGCTTTGATAGAAAAGAACTAATGGGTTTCAGTTCAGATCTTCAGTTGCCACCTATTGCTGTTGCACTGGGTCATGGGGTTGGTATTCTGTCCTTGAGGCCAGGGGCAGGCTAAGGGGACAATGCAAGAGTCCCTATGTTCTTAATGCAAAAATCCTCCCAATGTAAGTTGTGGAGGAGCTAGTGAATTCCCAGGAGGCTCAGAATGGAGAAACTTGACAAAGAGCGGATTCTTTTTCACTCAACATTTTAGATCCAGATATTTTCTTTAAAGGATTTTCATTTGAAAGCTTCTAGTGTGATGAGGCCCAGCTATAAAGCATCACTAATTAGGTCCCTTTTGGGGCTGAGGGCATGGACATGGAGCATGGAGACTGAAAGGGAGGGATTCACACTAGAAGAGGTTGCTGTAGGTCTGGGTTATAGCAGAGAAACCAGGGGATGGTTCATAGATTCATAGCTTCCAAGGCCAGAAGGGACTGCTGTGATCAGGTCGTCAGCCCTCCTATATAACACAGGCCATAAGGAGTGCCCTGAATGAATCCCTGTTTGAACTAGAGGTGATCTCTTGGGAAAACACGGTGTGTCCATGTGTGAGGGAGTGCGTGTCACTTCCAGATGTGCACTGCCACTGCCTGCCATGTGTCACTTGTGCAGGGGTGATGAGAGAATTTCAGTCTCTAGGGCTGTACTTTGACACTTTTCACTTTCCTTGGCAGGACTTTTGCACTACGGGATTTGTCCAATACAGAATAGAAATATATCAGTATAATTTCACTGGAACTCAAGCCGTCGGTGAGCCCACTGCAGACTTCCCCTGTTAACATGGCTCTTGGGAATGAGACTTGCCCAGACTCTTGCTGACTGAGGGGACTGCTGCTCAGACATGGAACTCCCATTGCCACCAGTGGAATTTCTGATTGTTGAGCAGTCGCAGTTTCAGGCCCATAATGTACAAGAACCCAAGTTTTCAAACTTGGCGCACTAAAGATAGGTAGCTGCATGAGTATTAGATTGTCAGAGGAGCTAAGCACCCTCAGCTTCCATTGACTTCCATAAGAGCTGCAAGTGTCCAGCACCTGTGAAATTCAGGGCATTTAAATGTGGAAATTGTGGTCAAAGCATCCAAGGTTAATTTGTTTTCATTAAAGGGCCAGGCCTTCCATTCACTGTCTGGGCTGTGCATTGTGTTTTTGCAGCAGATTATCACAGCAACGGCTACACGGTGACTAATGGCTGGAAGATACACAACACTGCCAAAAACAAATGGTTTGTTTGCATGGCCAAGACTCCAGAGGACAAACAGAAATGGCTGGATGCTATAATCAAGGAAAGGGAACAGAGAGAGAGTAAGTGAATGGCATATCTTCTAACAGCACTGAGTGACTCACACAGGAGAGACACTGTGTGTGTGAAAACGTGTGTCTGTGTATGTGCGCATACATGGATGTGTGCGTACATGTTTGCGTGACTATGAATGTGTCAGAGGGAGAGAGAAGCTGTTCTAGTTTCTTAAAGTTTTCCTCTATGTGACAGTGGCTTTTAATGGCCAACTTTAATGACAAGAGAATCAAGTGACTGGAAGCATCTACTTCTTAATTTACCCCTGGGCATTTTAATGCCCCAGGCATCATATTTACAGGAATCAAATTGTCAGTTTCTTTTATGCACTGAAGCACTTTGAAACATTGTCTTTACTTAATCGATTTTTAAGTTTTATTTGTAAATAGAGTCTGCAAGGTGAAAAAAAACAGCCTTTTGCCAGGCGGTGCTACAAACTCATCCTCACAAAGAGTCAACCTAAATGTTTCTGGGCAGTGCATTGAAATAAAACAATTCAGGGAGAACATCTTTGGGACTGTTTGGGCTTCGCAGACTAGGAATGCTGACAAATCTGTGCAAATGTTTGTGTTGCTTTTATCTTTCTGGAACTGAATGAAAAACATGATTGTCTGTGGAACTGTTCTGTAAGAGAGGTAAGGTCTATGGAGCCTAAACACAGGATGGGGAGCCAGGAATCCTTGAGTGAAACGTTTCTGACACCAACTTCCTCTGTAGCCTCAGACAAGTTATTTGACTACTCAGCCTGTTTCCCTATCTTCAGAATGAGAACAATAACTCATTGGCAGAGGTGTTGCCAGTTAACCTTTCTAAAGCACTTTGGAGATTAGGAGCCTGACCTATAGAAGTGTCCTCCCATTTTGCAGGCACTGTTTTGTGGGTACAGTTGGCCTCATTTGCAGCTGTAACTACCTAATTCTGCCAGCATGAACTGAAGTCAGTCTGAGACCCCTTTTGTACCTAAGCCGTATAAATATTAAGTGATCCTGGTTTTCACTAGGAATTTCAAAGGATTTTAAGGGAGATGGACACCAAAATCCTACTGAAATTTAATTGGAGTTAGGTGCCTAAATTCCTCAGGCTGCTTTGGAAATCCTAGCTCTAATTATTATAATACAATACTTTACTGCGTGATAAAGTGCAGTATAGTGTAGTATAGTACAATACAAATTACAATGTGGGTTGTTATCTTGGAATACAAGAATCATTGATAATGTGCCTTGTCATATCTGAATGCCAAGGTACCTGCCAATAATAGCAGAGAAAACAGCTTCAGAATACTGTCCAGCCATAGCATAAATGAAAGTGAACTTCTAACCTCAGGCCAAAACCAGTAAGAGAAGGAATATCCCTGAAGACCAGTGAGAGAGTTTTAACTTTTTAAAGAGTGTTTCTAACCACTGGAGACTGGGAGGTCTGTGCTCGCTAATCAGTTCTGCATCACATTCTAACACAGGGATCCTTCTGTGCTACTTTAGCATTTTTCATTAAAATGGAGTTCCTAGCTCCCAGGCCTGTGTTCAGAACACTAGCCCACATCACTCCAAATCTTCATTGCAGATTAAATTCTTGTTTTATGGCAGTTTGATGTTTTGTGAAAATTCCTGTGCAATCAGATTAAAAATAAAAAAGAGGAGACAGGTTTAATAAGAAACAAAAGAGAGAGGGTGAGACAAACAGAACCACCGTTAAATAAACAGTTGGGTAGGGGAGAGAGGAGCCACCCATCAGGATGGTTGGGGACAAAGCAGAACCACAAGAACAGTTAAAAATGAGAGTATTCTAATGATACGGGTTCTTTGCTGGTATACGTAAGCATGGGAACTAGGGGTGCAGAGGGTGCTGCAGCACCCCTGGGCTCCCGGCTGCCACCCCGCACCCAAGGTCTCGGTTGCCGCCCCACACCCAGGGTCTCAGCTGCCACCCCATGCACCCGGGGCTCTGCTACTGCCCCGCGCACCTGGGGTCCCAGCTGCCAGCTGGTGCGCCTGGGGTCCTGGCTGCTGGCCTCAGCTCTGGGGGGGGGGGGGGTGGACAGCGGTAACGGGGCTGGCTTTCAGCACCCCCACTATTAAAAATGTTTCAGCACCAGTGCTGGCATATGTGAGATGTCTGCAGAGATGAGCTGTTTTTACCCACACTCACGCACGCAGGCATTATATAATGTCATATTATAATATGTTACATAATTTGACTGCCCTTATACAGGTGGCAGTAGATATTAGAAACCTACAGTAGAGAAAGCATCAATGTACACTTTGTTTCCACTTTTCTTTAAGAACTGCTGGTGCCTCATAGCAACTTAAAAAACCCCATTCTGCTTAGACACAGACTCCAATTCTATAGCCTTGATCCAAAATTGTTGGTTACTTTTTGATAATTATGACCACATCCACTGTGTACTGCCGTGTGCCTCTGTAAAGCAGGGGAAACAATACTTTCCTACTTTGGGGCATTGCATGAAATGTAATATTTGTAGAATGCTTTTAGATCCACAGGTGGAAATATCAACTCTTAAACAACAACACACAACAAAATCCTTAGGAAAAAAATACAGAAAATCTTGGTGAAGGAAGCAGAATTATTTTTTAATGGAAAGTTTCTCCAAATTTTCTGTGCAGCATCAGCTACTCTGTCTTTTTTTTCCTCGGCTGCTTTTCATCATCCTGGTTTATGATGTGGCAGTCGATGACAGGAAATCCGGATAAACACGACTATCGTGGCAGACATTCCAGACCTTATTGGAAAGCTTCGTTTGACTCAGTACTTGCAAGGTCACAGAGCTATCAGTGTTTGGATTAGAAACCTTGGTGAGCATCCCTATTCTGTGTGATCCTGGAATGAGCTGTGCAGAATGTGCATTCTAGTCTGCTGTTTACATCAGAGCTTGGGGAATTCGGTCATGTCAGACCAGAATGAAACATGTGTACTATTACACTGGCTGTTTTCTATCACAAGTTCACATTGCAAATTAGCTTTGGCTACACATAACAGCATGCATATTTGAATCAGATCATAGGATGGGGGAGGTGATACTAAGTCAGGAGGTCTGCAGAACCAAAACCTTTAGGCAGATATTGGATACATGAAACAAATGCTACCTTTGCAGAATGAAATATTGTATAAGACTCTCACTTCTTAAGCACATGTACCAAAACTCTGAAACAAATGCAATAATCATTTGAAAAAAACTCGAAGGCAGTGTGGTGAATAATTGATGGCCATCAGGACTGTTAATTTTTGTTCAACTTTAGTTCTTCAAGCATAAAATAAGGCTAGAAGGGGTAAACTGGGCATCCTTTAGAGATAATTATGTATCTCTCTATCTAACTAGCCTTTCAGGCTGTTGCTTTAGTGTATAAAGTGAATGTATTGCTGGTGAAAGGTGCAAGAATAAAATAACTGGAAAACCAAGTCCTCTGTTCATTTACCAGACAGGTACAGCACAGACAACAGCAGTGCGTGCTCCCTCCATTCTCTGACCCACCCAAGTGCCTTAACCCTCAACACCAGGGGCAAAAAATTAAGACAGTTTCCATGGTCTTTAATAAGATAAGAAAGGCCAGCTGTGATATGGATGCATGTTCACTAGGAGCTGGAGTCAGACCAATAGGCTCATTTCAGACCAGCCATCTGATTTTTGCAACTTTCAGTCATGATTAAATTGGGCCACATGCAAACTGACAGCTGGAAGGTGACACCCTTCATATATGCCATCACCACTCGCTGAAGTCATCCAGTATCTCTCCAGCTGACTGCTTGATATGGTAGCCACAGTGTATCATCTAGCACAGCTTATTTACTGGTGATAAGCCGAGGAATCAGCGTTCATATCTAGATTGGGTTTAAGTCAGGGTCTGGATTTAGTGTCAACAGAATTTTGGCCCCAATGATGGAAGTCTCTCAAAATCATCTGTTCTGACAAGATTTCTGTCATCTTGAACTAATTCTTGTGAGGGTTACAGCTGCACCAGGAATGAATTGGGAATGAGTTGTTTGTTTGTTCCAACTTGCGCATGTTCTCAGTGCATGTTCCTGAGAATATTCCACTATGTGGAATGTGATGGAGGCCTCCCATCAATTTTGCATCCAGATTGTGAAGGGGCCCATTTTTCCAATGCTTGTAAAATAAGGCACTGCCATAAACTCTTATCGTCCCATGTGGCTGCTGCTGCTCTGTGTATGTGGCTGGCCTCAACTTTTGGCTTTGAGCGAACACTTTGATGGCCAGAATCTGAGGGAACCCCTGCTTTGTATTCCAGGTCTGAAACTGGGAATGGAGAGGGATGCGTACGTCATGATTGCGGAGAAAGGAGAGAAGCTGTATCACATGATGATGACCAAGAAAGTGAACCTTATCAAAGACAGGAGGAGAAAATTAAGCACTGTTCCCAAGTGCTTTCTTGGCAAGTAAGTGGTGTTTGGATTGAAAAGGCCCTTTCATGCCAATTAACCGAAGGGACTGTGGGTTTTCTGTGGATGGTATTGTGAGGGCAGATCAGCTGTGCTTTGCCGGGGCTTAATTGGAAAAGCCATAACCCCCATTACAGCTGCAGTTTATTAAAATTAATCATTAGTTTCTATGTAGTGCTCTGCACAGTCTGTACAATAGCAGCATATTCCACTGTGGAATATTTCACAACAATTATTTCAGATCGGCAGCAGGAGTAAGAAAAAGAGCCTAACCCCCAGATAGCCCACCTGTGTCCCCTTTTGTTCAGAAGGGGATGTTTTATGAGCAACGTTTGAACCCAGTAGAGCTACGCCAGCCTCAGTATCAAATCTAGAGTGTGCTCATTTAGTTATTGCTACACCAGAGACAATGTAAATTGAACAGGAGACCTCATGTCTTGTAGAAGTAAGGGATAAAAAGGACTTTTCTATGGGAGAAAACTCTCTCAGTCAGGCTAGACATTAGGAAATAATTCTTAACCATCACAGAGATTATGTCTTTGAAGAGACACTGCGGAGGTGCCAGAGCACCATTACAGGAGGCGGTCAAGGAGAGATTAGATAAGGCACTAGTGGGACTATTGTAGGGAAATGTCCTGCACAGCTCACAGGGAGTCAGAGTTGGTGACCTGAGAAGACTTTTCCGACTCGGCTGCCTGTAGTTGAAATTATCAGCTGGGAAAAAATAATTTTGAGAGACAGCTTATCCAGATACTTCCCCTCCCTCCTGTTCCCAATCACTGTAATGAGGCGGTTTGCATGCAGCAGCCCTTGGGTGTATGTGAAGTGGAAGTGATGCAGTGTCTTTATGCCTGACAGACAGCAGTCTTGATTGACAGACTGGTATTCCCGGTAGAGTGAAAGTGCTTGGCTCCTTTTTATTTTTCCTAGTTTCACATGGAAAGTTTGGGCTCTGGATGTGAGGCGAGTTCTAGTATTTCCCAGTTTATGCACAGCCAGAAGTGCCAGACCAAAAGGTTGTGTTCTCACAATACTGGGTCCTTTGCTGAGTCCCCATATTTTATCTAGTTCCAAAAGTCATACATGGAATTTCCTGAGCAAGCCCTTTCTCTTTAAACATACTCCTTTATGTATTGTAAATGCTTCACACTCTCTTCTGCTCAATGCCCTCAGTCCAGCCTGGCAACAACCCTGATACTCCAGTCTTGGAAACGTGATGCAGCTCTGGCAATGCCCCACAATCCTGACCCCTCCTAGGACCCCACGACCTACCAATGCACCTCAATCCTGAACTATTGTGTCTCTGCTATTTCATTCAGAATGCCACTCTTCTCCATAAAAAGTAACTTTGTCAGTGCACGTCAGCCTTTACCTAAAGCAACTTTTCTATTCTAGTCCTGGGCCCCCAGTACAGCTCAGCTAATGCATTTCAATCCTAACCTTTTTGCAAACTCGCCGTTCCATTGCTGGGCTTGCCCTGAACAATTCATTTCAATGGTGACCTGCACATTTGCCGGCCATTCCAGCCCAGGATCTCAAAGAAGAAGTTACTGTTGTGTTGAATTGTGCTTGTGTATTTGGTGGTTTTGAGGTGCAGGCAGGTATCAGCTGAGAATAAGACTGAGGCTGCTAAACTCATTTCACTCCTGCCCTTTGGCCATCTCACAGCATCCTACTGCACTAGAGCAATAGCACTAAATGATTCAAGGGAGAAAGTGTGGATGTGGAGGGAAAAGCTGATACTGATGTGCTGTGGAGCCATAACTGCCTCCAACACCTTGGTGTTATGAGTTATAGAAATATCAAGTGTATTTATTTATAGGACTCTCTCTGGAATTTGATTGCAAGGAATGATTTATGAGAGAGTAAATCCACCTTGCTAAGTTCTCTTCAGGTGCACCGGCAGACCATCCAGGCATGCAAATAATCATACTCCGTGAAAGGGATGCTTTAGTGCCAGGAATGCATTTGCCACAACGGTTGCTTTTTGTACTTTTTTCCCACAGTACCCAATTGCTCAAATGACCTTGAACTTTATTGAGTTTTGCAATGTAGAGGGGTTAGCAACCCTAGAAGGTTTTAAATCTGTGTGGGCAGATTGGAGCAACCTAAATGGCTTGGAAAGATTTTTCTGTGTATTTCTTGAGGAGCAGAAAGCCAGTAACCTCAGGGGTGGGGAGAGGTGATGTGGCTGTCAGAATTTAGAATCAAGACTACTCTAAATTATGCTGGGGATAAACCAGGGATCCGACAAGTGCCAAGGGGGCTTATGGCAAGCTTTACCCCACCTCCCACTCCCCACTTCCCAACCCCACCTAACCTGAGCAGAGCTGAGTATTTGCCCTGGTCTCTATTTAAGCCGAGGCAAAAGTGTCTAAGCACCCTCTTGCCCCAGGACCTAAGTTAGCTGTCTATACCACTTTTCACCTATTGAAGTGACAAGTGAAATGAATGATCATATATTTAGGGCTTTAAAGTACATTTTACTGAAATAGAAAAGGCAGGATTATAGGCAATTCCAAGGGCTAAATTCTGCCCTCACCCAAGTGCATACACCTAACACTGAAGTCATGTATGTAGTAGAATGTGACCCTAAAGGCATTCCCAAATATCACCAAATTAATTAACATTTTTTTGGTAGGCACTGGTTGCCAACTTTCTAATTGCAGAAAACCGAACAACCCTTCCCCGCCCTTCCCCAAGGCCCCGCCCGTGTTCTGCCCCTTCTCTGAGGCCCCGCCACCATTCATTCCATCCACCTCCCTCCATCGCTCGCTCTCCCCCATCCTCACTCACTCACTCATTTTTACCAGGCTGGAGCAGGAGGTTGGAGTGTGGGAGGGGGTGAGGGCTCTGGCTGGGGGGGGGGGGGCAGGCTCTGGGGTAGGGCCAGGGATGAGTGTTTTGGGGTGCAGGAGAGGGCTCCAGGCTGGGGCCGAGGGGTTCGGAGTGCTGGGAGGGAGTTTGAGTGTGGGAGGGGGTGCAGGGTGTGGGCTCTGGGAGGGAGTTTGGGTTCAAGGGGGGCTCAGGATTGGGTTGGGGTGCAGGAGTGGTTGTGGGGTGAGGGCTCCAGGAGGGGGCTCAGGGATGGAGCAGTGGTTGGGGTGTGGGAGGAGGTGCGGAGTGCGTGCTCCGGGAGAGGGCTCAGGGCTGGAGCAGGGGTTGGGGTGCGGGATGCGAGCTCTGAGCGGCGCTTACCTCAGGTGGCTCCCAGAAGTGGCCGGTATGTCCCTGCAGCCTCTAGGCACAGGGGTGGCCAGGGGGCTCTGCACGCTGCCCGCACCCGCAGGTGCCACCCCCACAGCTCCTATTGGCTGCGGTTCCTGGCCAATGGGAGCTGCGGAGACGGCACTTGGGGCGGGGGCAGCATGCATTGCCTCCCTGGCTGCCCCTGTGCCTAAGGCTGCAGGGACATACCAGCCACTTCTGGGAGCCGCACAGAGCCAGAGCAGGCAAGGAGCCTGCCTTAGCCCCGCTGCACCACCGACCAGACTTTTAATGGCCTGGTCAGCAGTGCTGACCAGAGCCACCAGGGTCCCTTTTCGACCGGGCGTTCTGGTAGATTAGGGTGACCAGATGACAAAGATGAAATATTTGGGGGGGGGGGGGGGAGGTGTGCCATCGGAGGGGGAAAAAAAAAAAAAAAAAGCCGGTGGCGGAGCAGCCCCATCTCCACCCGACTCTATGGTGGCCGCAACAGCTGAGCGCGCCCCGGCCCAGAGCTGCCAAGCCCACGTGCTGCGCTAGATCCCCGGGGCAGCCTGGCTCGCTTCCCGGCCACCCTCCCCGCCATGGGCGCGGCGCAGGAGGCCCAGGCCTGCCTTGCCTTCTACCCGGGACTTGGGCGGAGGGAGCCGCTGCGGGATCTCTGCTGGGCTGTGCTCACCTTCCTGGAGAAGCTGGACTGGAGCAGTTTGCAGGGTGAGTGCTGGGGGCCACCCCTGCCCTCCAGGCTTGCGCCGCCATACAGCTGATCAGTGCAAGCCTGGGAGGGAGGAGGAATGCGGCATGCTTGGGGAAGAGGCGGGGCCAGGGCAGGAATTTGGGGAGGGATCCAATGGGGCAGTGAGGGGGCGGGACTGGGGGGCGGGACCAGGGCGGGGATTTGGGGAGGGATCCAATGGGGGAAGGAGGGGCGGGGCTGGGGGCGGGGGGGCAAGAGCCCCTCCGGGCTCCGCCTGTGCACCGGAGCGGAGGGCAAAATTGCTTGTTTGTTCCGTGTCCCGACCGAACATCGGTCGGGACGCGGGACAAATAAGCAAATATTGGGACAGTCCCAATAAAATTGGGACATCTGGTCACCCTAGGGTAGCTTTTGCTGTGTGCTGGGCCTCTGGCTAAACTCTAGAGTGGTGTGCCCCATTCCAGACATACAGACCTGGGAGTGAAACCATGTGTAGACACCAGGGGGCAGACCCTCAGTTGGTACAAATTGTTCATTGATTTGCGCTATGACAATTTATACCCTATGAGGCTCTCCCCCTCCCCGCCCCCAGATCTGAGAGGGCTTCTGCTTTTTTTGTGTAGAACTAGATCCCTGGAGTTTGAGGGACTCCCCAGTATAAAACAGTTCTCTTTAAGTATAAAACTAAGAGCTGATGGGAAAAAATAACTGAATGCTGCTCCGAAGACCCTGAAGCCTTTAGCAAAGTGAGATGGTTTTCTTAAGTGCTACTTTAAGATTTCTATGGATTTTGGTTCTCAAGCAAAATTAGTGTTTGCTCTGTAGGCTTAACAAACTCTGAGAAGTATGTGACCCAGAAATATTGGCAGCTGCTGGACTGTTGCCAAAAAAAATCTGTTTGAAGCCAAAGAAGGACAATCAAGGAGTTTACAGGATGATGGAATTTTAACCTCATGCACTTATTAGGCAGGAGAGGGCGGGGTCGCATGGATTCTGTTAGTGCAAATGCATATGGAGATAAGGGAACTGCATGTGCAAATGGCCAGGTAGACAACTGAGAGACCATTTGCACACATGGTTACTTGATTTCCATGACTTCCATGTTGCAGGTAACTTGGCCTACAATTTAATTGCATGTTAATTTGTGCACTAAATGTGTTTGAACATCAGAGTGTCTAATTCGGTCTCTCATGGGTCGCTGGGGCTTAGTTCCTCATTTCATTTGCTAATGACCCCTTCCGGCAGACAAGGAGCAGCATTGACTGGCTCAAAGAAAAGACACATCCCACCCTTCTTCACCTTTAATCCATGGGGGAAAGCAAAGGATCCCCTGGGCTCCAAGAGGAGTTCATAGTGTTTGTCTCTCCATACAGGAGTTATTTCACATACTCTTTCCCTAAAGTGTTAGGTGCCAGTCTTCCAACCCTCAGCTTTTATTTGTGCACACACAAAATCATGCATTGGCAAGTATGCACCTGGACTTTGCAGCTGCAAACACCTCTGCACATTTTAATGTTTGTACATGCCCGTTAAATAACCTAACTCGTGTTAGCACACAAGTATATCATTTGCACCTGCAAAGCCTATTGGGAGCTATGTCAGAAGGATACAATGGAACATGCATGCAATTTTGCAGGCACATAATTAGGTAGCACAACTCCTATTTCCAGGAATGGGGGTGAAGCATCTGATTCCCACCCATCTCTCTGATAGTTTATTTTCTTATTCAGAATCACTGGGAGACCAAGATGTTGGGCCTGATACATCACTGTTTTACTCTGGTCTTTTTACAAACTGTTGGTTTCCATGAGATTATGCTGGTGTAACGAAGCAGTTTTGTTGCTTTCTTTTTGCCATTACAATTACATGGTAGTCCCTCAACAAGCTGAAGCTGTTTTTTATTGTTGTTGTTCTAAAAGCAAAACAGTTACACTACCTAGGCTGGGATGAGTCAGCCCGTGATAAACACAGAAAGACTAAAAATGCTGCAGTAAAAGCCCATAACTGGAGGCACGGATGCTGGTTTTGATAAGCAACAGCCCTACACAAATTGGCAGGCACCCAACTGGTTTACTGAACTCAGAGTTCCCATATGTTGCTCTGCTTTCAAATATTCCTTTTGTTCTTTTTGATTAATTTTACACATTCTGGTGTAGTCCCTGATTAAACTGACAAACTTGCTAGGTCCCCCAATGGCACTGCCAGTGTCCCATTCATCAGGCTGGCAAAGTTTATATTCTCTATACACACTGCCACTCTAGTTGAGTCACACACAACATAGCTAGCTGTATTCAGAAGTTTTCCTCTGCCCATGTTTGCAGCTCTGCCTTCATCATAGAAACAAGCTATGTGTCAAAGCACTGTGATTCACCTGCTCATTCAGCATTAGTATCCCTCATACCACCAACTTTTAGTAGGGTAGGAGAGATTGATAATCATTTAATTATAAGACAGGCCCCAGCTTTAATGCAGTGACCTTAAATTAGCCTATCAACAGGACTTGAACTCAGTCTGAGTCTACTCTCATTAGTAACGATGTAACTGTATTAAAGGTAATGGAGTTACACCAGTGCAAAACCAGTGAGGGAGGCGAATCAGACCCAGTGAAGTAAGATGAATATCTCTTTCAATTCAAGCCATGGACGTTGCTTTGATGGATACCAGGGTAAAAATATAATTTTCCTGTCTGTGATTTATTGTTTTTTAAGGGCATCAATATACTTTCCTTTCCTGCTCTCATTTGGGAGTCTGGAGCGCTCATTAAAATAAGTCCCTGTTGTAGCCCTTTTTGAACCAATTGGATCTTCTTTCCCTCCAAGTCTGCTAGTTATGGAGAATTAAGGGAAATGTTTCCCACAGGAAATGCAGAGCATTTCCCACAGAAATGTAGGCAATCCAGCTGTCTAGAAGAGGCGCCGTCATTCCCTTCTGTGTACTGTAGCCGAAATGTCGTGTAGATGTTAATGCAGTGCTTCAAGAAGAGAGTACCAGTGGTTGGTTAATGCCTGGCAGAGACATGTTTGCTTGCCCTTAGGGAGAGAGAGCTAATTGCTTTTGCTATTCTACTTCCCCTTGCAGTGAGTTTGTATCCTGGCTCATGGAGATTGGGGAGATAAGCAAGCCGGAGGAAGGGGTCAACCTGGGACAAGCCCTGTTGGAAAATGGCATCATTCATCATGGTGAGTGCTCTGTGTCATAGCAAGGTGCCAGATCTTAGTAAGACACTGGAGACATTGGTGTAAAGGTACTTGCAGTTGTTCACATGACATTCAAGCAGCTTCTCTCAATGTTTGCATCAAATCCTCATTGTCCCACTGTGAGAGGGCATTTAACTCCTACTAGTATTAATGGGAGTTATACACGTGAGGGGGGCCACCTTTGTGGTAGTTGTGTCATAACATAATGACTCAGCATCCATCCTAAGGCAAGGCTGCATCTCTCCAATGACAGGCTGTGTGACAGTCTTGTGAAAATCAAGGCCGTCTCTGAATCTGGGATTGGGTAACAACCCTAAGTGGCATATGGAGGAAAAGTGACCCTTCAGTTTGAGACAAATGCATTACAGAGTAAGTGGATCCTTTCTCCATGCCTCTTAGCTGTTTTACTGAGCAAAGGAGTAGAAGGACAGTATTCCAGGTGCAGTGCCCTCATCTATGACAATCCAAGCACTTGTGTTCCTTTGAGTAAGTGCACTCTGAGGGCCAGATTTTCAGATTTTGGATAAACAAACACATCTAGTCGGCCATTTATGCCTGTAATTACTTGACTTGCATGTACCATCTCAGTAGTTGCGCGCGCACACACACACGCACACGCACACACACACACCTAAAAATTGTGTGTTCATTTGCACTTAGTATTTTTAAAAATCCAGCCTTGAGTAACAAGTCCGTTCTCGAAGTCTGCTATGGAAAGCGAGAGAGGAGGGCCAAGTTGTGCAACTCAGGAAAAGACCAGAGACTTGAGTAACAGGGTGGGGTCTGTGGCTGACTGAGTGTAGAGACATTGGACAATTTCCCTTGAAAAATGAGGCTCAGTCTCAGGAGCTGCAGAAGTTAGGAGTGTTTTCTCATAGACACACAGTATTCTCCTTATGCCGTGAGATTCCTAGCCAGAGAGTGAGGTAGTAATAGGAGTGGGGGAGTATTTGTCCTTTCCAGCTCACTTTTCAAGAGCATATCTTTTTAAAAGTGTCATGTGACTTTGTTGATGAAGCCCAGGAAATGTTCCTTCTACATGAAATCATAGGGCAGAGGTTTAAGGTTCCGAGGCCTCTTTGTATGAGCAGTTGTGTGAGCGTTTGCACCCCTGACTTGTTTGAAAATCTGACCCACTCCCTGTATTTCTAGTAAAGCATGATTTTTCTCCTGCTTTTTGTGCCCTTCAAAACCCACATTTCTCCTGTTCTTTCCCATTCTTTTTCCATTTCAGAAAGCAGAATAACTCAGTCATGTACAATTTAAACAGCAGGTGCCCCATTTCTAGCCATTAGGTGTATGTGGCTGGAAAATGCTCCTCAAGGGAATAAGGATTTTATTCCTTAAGGTCCTAAATTTCCGTGCAATCTCTAATCCAGTTTAAATAGGGGAGCTATTTAATGAGACTAGTATTGCTTTAGCACTAATCTGTTGGCATTACAGCTCCACTAGGGCTTCTTCCTGGTGATTATAACAGTGTTAAGAAATGATGTCTGTTGTCTTCTCTTAATCAAAACACAGGGAAACCTTTCTTTGCTGTGTGCTAATACCAGCAGCACGAGATTTCCCCATGCACACGCACTTCCACCGCCCATGTGCAGACACCTTCATTCGTTTGCACTCACTATGAGCCCCTCTTTCAAAAATGCTCAACTCCCATTTAGGCAACAAAATAAATGACCAGATTTTCAAAAGTGCTCAGTACCCCGGAGCTCCCATTGTGACACTGATGTCTTATTTACGTGCCTAAATAGAAACGGAGCCCTAATTGTGGGTTCTGAGTCCTTGAAACTATGACCCCATGTGCATATGCACACAGATATCCCTTTGCATGCATACCCATACTCTACACACACACTCGATCGCTTGCACAGCACAAGAAACTCTTCTGAGGATGCATGATCCAGTATTGATATTTTATTACAGCTATTCAAGCTACTATAGCTGACCACCCTGGCATTGGTCTGAGGTTCTTAGATATGATTTAGCAACTGTCCCAACAAAATCTTCCAGCACAGAGAAATTAAAATAGTTAAATATTTTTACACTCCTCCAGAGGCCCCTGACAAAGAGCAGATCCCTATGACTGTTTAAAATATTGCCTGTATCTAGAGCTCCTATTGTCACTGTCTCCTGGTGACAATTGGTATACTTTAGAAGGCACCTTCAACCCTATTTTTAGCTGAGGAAACTTCCCTTGTAATTAGGTTTTGAGTTTTACTGACATGAAAAGAGTCACAATATTCATCTCCTTATCTTGAACACTGCAACGTAGCCCCACATTAGGCAACGTGTCTTATCTTTTGTTTTTCCTTGGTATAATGTGACTGTTGGGAGAAAACTGCTGATTCTCCTAGCCTGCCTGACCTCCTCTGGGAGCAGGACTCTGTGCAAGGCAGAACGGACCCATAGCAGATCACAGACTTGCAGGAGTGCTGAGCTTTGTGCATTTTATCACTTTGCTTCCTCCTCATCTCCTTTAATCCTGGCTCCTTTATCTGAGGCTGCTGATGTGTAAGTGACAGCCTGGTACACATAGCAGCGACCTAAAGGAGTTTCATCAGAACTTTGTCCTAACCTGTGCCGGGCACAAAGGATCAAAGAGATCTCCCCGCAGGACCCATTCTCAGTCAGATTCAGAAGTATCAGACCCAGAGCATGCAGACTCTCAATGAGGGAAGAGTCCGCAGCCATCACAGAGGACATCAAAAATTCCCCATATATGAAAGGACTTGAGAAGCTTATGAACATGATTATATGATGGGGTTGCCTTCAGTACCAGAAGACTGGACTTGATGAGCCTATAAGTCTCTTCCAATCCTCTGTCCTGTGTTCCTATGTCAAAACGGTGACTGGATTCTGCAACATGGAACCAGCGTCACCCTTTGAAATTTTATACAATCTTTAACGCCCCGCCAAAGAGAGCAAGCAGCATTATCGACACCCGCAGAACAGGAGGTAGATTATAGGTAGTTCTTCCCCATCCCCAAATATCCACAAAAGAACAATCTTTGTCTTCTAAGGGTGGGGCCCGTCCACTATGCAGCTCAGACAAAAATCCGGGACTAAACTGGCTCAGACTAACTCAGTTTAAACAGCTTTGGCCAGCCAGTGAATCCCCATTCTCGTAGGTTGGCCAAACTGCATCTAAATCAAGCTAGTCTCAAATAGTTTTAAACCACATTTTAAGTCAATTCATCAAGTACGGTTCCCAGCCCAGAATATAGGGCTTCAGAAAAAGCCCTGGGGCTACCAGCTAGTTTTGGTCGATCATATGACTCATTCGAGATAACAAGGATGACTGGAACTGCTCACTCCTCTCCTTCATCTCTACCTGCTGCTTTGGTTGCTCTGTTCCCTTGCCCTTCTCCTTCCTCTGTATTTGCTTTCAGTTTTGGACTCATCTTTCCATTTGGGACGTGTCCCTATCCCCAATGAATCATATTCTGCTTCCTATGCTCACCTCAAGTCACCATTATAATACAGCATGGACCAATAAGATCTCAGCTGCACCATTGCAGAATGGCCATTTTAGCAAAGTAGTGTCTGGAGAGCACCATTTAATTACATCAGTGAGCCCATTAACACCTTATTAAAAACCAGTGCTCTGGTGGAAGAATCCGTCCAACATCTGTATTTCATCTCACCAGTATGCTCTCTCCTTTAGGAATTGCAACAGATCCCTATGTCAGAGCCTTGGGCAGCTGCAAAAATCATTTCATTCATGTTAAAATGACTGTTGTAGGGTTACAGAATCTGCAAGGCCCTGATTCAAAGCTGATTGAAGTAAGTGGAAAGACTCCCATTGACTTCAATGGAGCTGGTTCCAAAGCTGTAAACAACTGAAACAGGTTTGATGGAAGAGAACAGCATTTTGCAGGGTATTTCACTTGACTGAAATTGCAACATTTTGGAGAACCATCCCTTTGGGGCCAGACATTCAGAAATGTATCTGTGCAAGGTATGCACAACAGTAGGACTGTTAATTGTGTGTGTGCAAACCTGACCATGTGAGCCTTCGTCATTAGAGGGACTGTAGAAAATGGTAGATTCTTTGCGTGCAGAAATACTGTGCTGTCATAATGCATGGCATGGGAGGAGGCATAGACTGATTATTAATTACTGCTCTGGTGGTTTCAGTTTCAGATAAGCATCACTTTAAGAATGAGCAGGTGATGTACAGGTTTCGGTATGATGATGGAACGTATAAACCAAGAAGCGAATTGGAAGATATCATGTCCAAGGTACTTGATCTCCCTTGTAGGTTGGAGCCTAATAATAACTCTGATTAATAGTTATAAAAAGTGTATTTTTTCCATCTGTTTGGCCATAACCAGCACCATAGCACATTGTCCAAAGCTAGTAAAACCACTAATTTCTATCATTCTGCCACCATGGTAGTGTAGGAGACATTCTCCCTCTCGTTCCCCATCTTGCCCACTTTTCATGCCATTTTGGATTATTCTGTTGATTAGGAGAGAAAGCCAGGCCTAGTGATAAATTATTATTATTATTTACGTACATCGTGGTTGTACCCAAAGCCCCCAGTCAGGATGAGGGTGTGAATTCTGAAAAAACACAATAGGCTAATTTATACTAGCCGAAGACTCCTTCCAGTTTAAGAAGAGAGGTGATGTAGCAATGGTGTGTAGATATTTAGGTTTTTTTTAATGATACTTACATATATGTAAGGTGAATTCCAGTGTGATCCCCATCTGCCCCTCAATCTGTTATTAATTGGCTGATTTCTTATGGCCATCACTTCAGAGGTGGTTCTTGAGGAAAGATCAGGAGGAGAAGAGGGGTAATTCCATGGGTAAGCAGCAGAATAGAATAAGCTGAGCTATTTGTGTGAGAAGCTGATGTACAAGGCTGCCATTGCTGGCAGAGCAAAGGAGGTGGAGTGACACAGTAAGAGACAAGTGTGGAAAAGCCGGGAGAGAGGTGAGAAGGTACTTGGAGGTGAAGACAAGAAGCTCATACTTGGTAAAATGGGGAGCCACTAGGGGAGCCAGTGAAGGGGGACTCAAACGGGTGTGATTCAATCAGAGTGATCTTAGCAGCTGCAGTTTGCATGGGCTGGAATGGGGGTGGGTGCTGGAAAGGAGGACGTTAGCGGTAGAGTGCAGAAGTGAAACCTCAGTGCCACGGATGGAAGAGAGATTGTTGGAAGTGGAAGGGGAAAGAGAGGAGAAGGAGAAGAGTTTCTAGAAACATTTGATCAGTCTAACTCCTGATGAGAAGATGTTGTCCAGGGCCATACTACTGTAGTTCCAGAGCTGCTATAGCTATTCAATATGGTTTTTAAAAAACACTGGATCTGGTGCATAATTATAAAGCCACATTTGTTTTGTTCCTTAGGGTGTGAGGCTCTATTGCCGACTGCATAGTCTTTACACTCCGGTGATAAAGTAAGTTCTGCTTGTCTGTTGTGTCTGTCTTTCTTAAGGGGATAACATGCTGCCATTTGAAATCTTCTCTCTTTCTCCCTATAACCTGGAATGAAACAGTTTGCTCAGTTTATCCGGGCTCCTTTGCTACCATCCCATCTCCACAGCTGGGATTAGCAGAGGTGCTTCTGCTGAAGGACCGTAGAACTGAATTCAGGAGGGCTGGTCTCAGGGCCATTCTGGAGTCTGCTCTCTCTACCCATTCATCACAACCCTTAGCTTTAGAGCATTTATTTACCCCAGGTATATTTCTGAGTTTGGGGTTAGAGTGGGCATATTAATAAGTGATGGCTGAATCAGGAGAGATCATGGAGGTGCATCTGTTGCTGTTGCTTATTGCAGGCAGTATTGTTTGTTTTGTTAAGTTATGTAAACTTACTCAGAGGCTGAAGGAAAGGTCTCATAAAAAACCAGGAAGGGATAAATCCTGACCTTGGCAAAAAATTCTGCCTGACTTTGGCAGGAGGATAGCCTGGATAGGGGCTTTAGAATTTGACCTTGTGTAACAAATATCAGCCCAAGGCATAGAACTAATCGAGGTGCACTAGTTAACCTGCTTCCAAGACATGGGATTTTTAAACCTTAATGCCTTAATGGAACATCCAGATCCACAATTACTGAAGCCTGTGTCATGAGCCTATTTGAGGTTCGGAATGAATGTCCTGTTTGGATGTCCTGTTCCGCTGCCCATGGTTGAGAATGGGACATTTTCACTCAGAGGAACTTTCTGTTTTAAGGTTCTTACAATTTTGATGACCAAGAATAACCCCTGCGAAAAACAAATATAGGGTATGGTTGGAGTCCCAATTTGATCAGAGTTGACCTCCTGTCCCTGAGTTGCTCAGGAGATGTTCCACGGCGAAAGATACTTTTGGCATGACAATGCTCTATCTGCAGAATGGACACACTTAATCATAATTCTGCCTAACTGAAAAGGCAATTACCCTGGAGGGTGATGCAGCAGTGAGTAGGCAAAGTGGCAATGTGTGTGTGTGTGTTTGTGTGTGTGCCTCATCCATTAAGAAATTCATATGTAAAGCGGAAAAAGCTAATAGTAATGTGAGCCAAGAAAAAATGTCCCTGACCTCAGGGTCCCTACAACATCAGATGGATTGTGCTGGATGCAGCAGTCTCATGAGATAATGATCGGCAAGGAATGACCCACCACGGGTCCATCTTGTGGCATTTTAACAATGCACCATTTTTGCTACCAGGAGATTCTCTAGCCATCCTTTTATTTCAAGATTAATCCAAGTTTATGATGGGATGGAATTAAATGGAGTATGACCTGGTACTGTGAAAAATTACAGCCACTGAAAACTTTGGGCTCCTCATGGATAGACTTACACCTTCAACACTCTCAGACTCTTCTTTGAAGTCAACCGCCCTTCAAACAAACTCTTCTTACCATCTGCCCAGGGTGGACTGATGTCTTCCACTCCTGAATCTCTGATCCTCCTACTTAATGACAAGTCTCAGCCTGTCCCAGCAGGCAGCAGCCTGGCACCATTCAGCTGTTCGTTGCCCCAATACCCACCTGTTTTGCCTTTCGATCACTGCTCTGTCTGGCATCTTCTGATCCTACTGTTCCTGCTGTCATAAGCTCCTGGTTGAGGAAGCTCACTTTTCAGAGCATGCTTATCTGGGTGTAAATGCCAAGAAGTATTGGGTGGGAAACAAGAAGTCCCTGATTTTATGACTCTGTGGATATTGCCTCTGTCACAACCCTAATCCGTTCCCTTTACTGAAAACACAGTGGCCTCGACACAGCATCTGCCTTTGCAGTTTGTTCCCACCCACCGATGGTTTTACAAAGCTTTGGGGCAAAATATAATGGTGCCCCACTGGCAGCAGAGCATGTCTTACTTTGGAGGGCGTTGCCTCAACAGCAAAGTATGTGAGGAGGGTGTCTAAAGAGAAAATTGTTAGATTTGTGGAAGACCGGCAATAGATGATTGACCAGCTAATGACGGTAAGGGTCATAGCAGGAGTATTTGTTTATTCCCCTGGCACTAGTGTGTGAGTGGTAGACAACACTTCCCTGTGTTATGGGGGCAGTAGGTATCATGCTACTTTAATTTGTCTGAGGCAGGGCGACTGGCTGCGATTCAGGCGTTCACACAGATATGTTTCCATATTGTGGCCACTCATGTAGTGGCATCACCTGCAGCTGATGTGTCAGTGAGTTAAGGTCCAGACATCCTTCCTGAGAAGCATTTAACTGGCAGCAGTGAGCAACTGGGCCTTGAACCAAGAGCCCAAAGCTAATGAAATGTTAGCCCTTTCATCCCAGTGTCAAAGCTCTCCCTGTACGCTGCTGTCCAACATTAAAATGCGAGGAGCCACCTCTCACAATCTGGAAACCCCTATTCATTAGAGCACAATATTTTCATGCTCTGCTTTCTTATTCTGACATTTCCAAAGCACATTTGCTCATGATAAGTGTGCGAGAGGGGGAAGGTGCCCACATAACTCCCACAGCTTGGGCTGGACTTAGTGCATTACTGGAAGCTGCCAAAAAATGTGTGTAAACACTATGGGGAAAGCTTTTGTTCTGAGGACACACATTTCTGAAAATGTCATGCTGTTTTTTCAAGTTCTGGAAGTGCTACTTCCCCTTCTAATTTCTTACTTTCTGGGTTATGCAAACATGCAGGTTGGAGTTATTTAAAACAGCCAGACACAGCACAGTTGCATCTGTAGGTGACCAGTAAAGGAAAAATGTGGGTAGGGTGAATTTTAATTTTAGATTTTTCTTCTTTGTCTTAAAAAATCTTTTGTATAGTTTGGTGCTAATGAAAGGGGCTGAGTTGATAGCACCAGAGAGTAAAATCTTCTCTTGAGCTATAGAACAGGTACATCCTGGAAGTAGCTGTGAAATTTTCTCCCACAAAACTGTGCCAATGGACCTCAAACCTGAATTGGAAGGACCACCTCTGGGTTGAGAGGGGAATTCATCCTCCATGGCCCATTCAGCAGTTGGCCTCTCTGCTGAGACTGCCAACAAGAGCAAGCCAATTAATGCAAATTAATTGCAGTAATGGCTTTTGCAATGTGGGACTAGGAATTGGATCAAGTTCACCAAACTCATTTCACCCAGGCCAGTGAACAGCCATAAAATGGAAACAGCTTTCATTCACTACTGCCCTGGGATGTATTCGATCCAGTGACCTAAAGGTAAAAGCCATTATATCCCAATGTCCTGAGCCACCTAATCCCCCTTGCTTTAGAGACTTGAGACAAATTTATTTCCATAAAGACCCAAAGCATCAATTATTTCCATGATCTTGGAACTGGAATGGACAAAACCTCTAAGGAGCAGTGAGTTATAAATGTATCTTTTCTTTGTCTCAGGAATGGTGCTGCTCTAGATGAGAGCAGGAGTGTAGAGGTGCTGGTCGATATTAGAAGTCCTAAGTACTGGCAATTATAAAAAACACTGTATTTGACCTCTTCTCCCTGGATATGGTGGGAAATAAAATTTAAATGCCAAGTTTCAGAAAAATGTGGATCTGAAGCTGGACATGTTGTTGATCTGGAATATGTTTCTCATCCAGGCTGTGAGATCTTCCCTAGTTTAAATCTCAGTCCTTTCTTCTAGAAGAGCAGAGTAGCTTCTACTTTTTTTAAATTTTATTTAATTTAGTTACGATGCTACACAAAACAGGGACGGTCTAGTTGACCTCGTAGGTCTTTCCCATCCATAATTCCTTTTCCTGCAGAAAATACAGATTGTAATAATTTACTCATTTATCCAGCCTAATTGAAATGTGTACATTTTTATACTGATGTTTCTTATTTTCTTTGACCTAAGAGATCGAGACTACCACTTGAAGACCTACAAATCAGTCATCCCTGCCAGTAAACTAGTGGATTGGCTGATTGCACAGGTAGGAAAATGTAGATAAATAGTACTTACATATATTGCTGTCATGCTATCATTGACAGCTTCTGAGTCGCAAATGCCTGTTCTCACTTCCTGGTGACATTGTAAATAAGAAGAGGGCAGCACTATCTCCTGTAAGTGTAAACAAACTTGTTTGTCATAGTGATTGGCTGAACAAGAAGTAGGACTGAGTGGACTTGTAAGCGCTGAAGTTTTACATTGTATTGTTTTTGAGTGCAGTTATGTAACAAAGAAAAATCTACATTTGTAAATTGCACTTTCACGACAAAGAGATTGCACTACAGTACTTGTATGAGGTGAATTGAAATATACTATTTCTTTTGTTTATCATTTTAACAGTCAAATATTTATAATCAAAAATAATATACACTTTGATTTCAGTTACAACACAGAACACAATGTGTATGAAAATGTACAAAAACATCCAAAATATTTAATACATTTCAATTGGTATTCTATTGTTTAACAGGGTCATTAAAACTGCGATTAATCATGATTAATTTTTTTAATCGCGATTAATTTTTGTCAGTTAATCGCGTGAGTTAACTGTGATTAATTGACAGCGCTAGAACCTGACTCTCCCTTACATAAAGACCCCTTTATTTTAAGTTCTCATTGATGAAAAGCACTAGATAAGAGCTAGGTATTATTATATTGCCAAAGTGACGTAAAAGGGCCTTTGTGTAGTAAGCATCGGGCCTGGAATGTTCTTCTTCGGAAAGGTTCTCTCCAATTGCATTTGACATCTTTTTACATTAAGGAAACAAACGTGATTGAAGACACACTGTGGGACCCCATTTATCAAATGAAACAGCTGAAGGGGGGCTACCTATTCCTGCCTAGCAAAGGCAGAAGGAAAGCAGACAGATTAGAGCTCAGGTTGTTGAATCTGTTCCATGTGGCTTAACAGGGTCCATGGAGAATGGGGGGAAAAGAAGCTGCTCTGGCCAAAGGGGAGCAATTTAATCAATCTAATGTGGCCATGATTGTAGTTAATCACAGTTCTGTAGGCAAGAGGATGACTCAGAGGTCAAAATAAAAGATCAGTCTTAGGTCTGGAGAAAGTCAACTCATTTTTTCCCCTCCTTTTCCTCATTCTATTCGGTTAATCCAGCCTGCAGGTTTGCTGTTCACTGAATTTTCCTTTACACTTCATGCATTAGGCTTGAATCATCTGTGTATAGAGGCTAAATTGATGTGTGTGTGTGACATGAGAAAAATGTCTGGGGTATTCATTTAGTTAATAGGAACATTGTCAACATTTAACTTCTGCATCTTGGCCTTGGCCCAATTCCCATTCATGTCATTGGGGACATTCCTTTGATTCTAATGGGAGTTGGATTGAGTCCCAAATTTGCTAAATTAAAAATCAAAAATATGATTTTTTTTCTAACTGGTGGCACTACAAATTCTTCCATGGATATAAAAATCCAGCCGGATTCTTCCTGCTACTTATGTCATTCCTTCCTTTATGAATAGGTCCTATGGAACTTAGTGGTAAATTTTTACTTTTCTATAGTTTTTTTTTTTTTTTAACTATCCCATAGAATTTAATAGAAAATTGCTTCCATGCTATGGAAACCTATAGGATGGTACAGAAACATATAGAAAGATGATTATTTTCTATTAAATTCTTCAGGTATTTGAGTAATTTCTCTAGAACCCTAATGCACTTCTGTAGAATTCTATTAGGACTTTTCTATAAGAGCAGTAATAAAGATTGTGTAATTAGAATTTAGCTGGTGGCCTTGTTGACGTGCATTAAACAGAATAGACTCCCAATTGCTCTTCCATAGCTGTGATGGCTCTACAGGAATGGAAAGGTGTTTGTATCAGTAAAGCAGATGCAACTGCCAGGCATTGAGGGGAGCATATGCAGCATGTTGAATATGGGGATGATGCCACTTTTATGTGGCCACTTTTCTGACTATAGCTACACTGTAAGTGCCCTGCATTTACGATAACAACAATCAGATTTCCAGTCAGATAGACCTACAAAGAGCAGCCTTCCTATGCACTTGCTTGGAATCCTCACCCCCAGATTGAACTGTTATCTTACAACTGGTCACTCTTTGGATCTTCTACCTAAATATTAAACAGCTGATTTCAATGGGAGCCGCTGGGTGCTCAGCCCTTTGGAAAATCAGTTCATCTTTTAGTCACCCAAATATGGCCTTAGGAATTTAACTTTAGGCACCCATTTTTGAAAATCTTGGTTGTGGTGTCTAATGTGATTTCATAATTAAACACATCACAGAAAAGGGATCTTGGAAAAAATGCACTTTCTGGTTCTGACAAACCCTCTATAGTCAGGATTTTAAGTAGAAAATCATGGTTTGATTTAGAAATGTACAAAAATAGTGAAGACCATTGTTTCCTTTAGATTCAATGACTCAACATAGTACTTGAAGGATGGAATCTGCCTTCTGTTTGTCATTTGGACTGGAAAAGTCAGGGGGATCTTTCACTAATAGAAGAGGCTGTTTTTCATTTCCTTGGCCCTCACAAATATTCAAAAGATTCAGCAACACAAAGGAGTAAGAGCTTTTTTCCTATAAAAGAAATGATATTTTAGCCATCATTTGAGATCCTAAACCCTGCCTCCTACTTGGAGAATATTATATTTTCTTGCATCTGTCAACAGTCAAGCTGAATTTAGTCTTGAGCGACACTTAACTATGTATACATTTAACCTGTTGCCATTTAAATTTGATACATGCAACAATCCTTTGTGTATCACATGCTCTCAGAATCTGGGCCCACATAGACACTAATTGCCTGATTATCAGAGATGCTGAGCACTAGTAGGTACTCAGCACCTTTCACTATCAGGCCTATTAAATTGTGCAACTTGGAATACTAGTAATGCATATTCAATACCAGAGAGTCTTTGTGTGAGAGAGGGACGCTGCGGGATTTCCAAAAGCCTGGAGATTTAATACAGAGCTTGCTTGACTTTTCTGTTAGTTATTTCGTGCTCACAATGGCTGGATTTGGTCTCAGTCATCTCCCATTCTGTGTCTAAGGTGTGTTCTGTATTCAACACTAGAACACAGTATTAGCCATGGCATTGGAGGGAAAAACATGGCCGATGGAAGATGGGGGTATTTATGTCTCATCCCATGGCATGGGGTTAAGCCCTGGAAAATGAAGACTTGTAAGAAAGCCTGTGTTGGGTATTTCTCCGGTGACCCTCTGACCATTGTCGGGAGAGGGCTTCAGTGGTCATAGCCTGAAAGGAGAAATACCTGCTCCAGCATCTGTGATTGCGTGGAAATTTATAGATAATCCACTAAGCATTCATGCAGGTGAATGGCTGGATCCTATCCCCTTCATGTTCCAACCTCATCTACCTCCCACTGACAGCTGGCTGAAAAAAGAGGAATACGGGCCCTTCCCATAAGTATGAGGGCTGTAGTAGTTGATGGAAGCTTAATAGCTGTAGCTGTGAGGAAAAGGCTCCAACAATCATTCTTGTGCTTTCTTCTGTACCACTATGAACTGGTCTGTAAAGGCCACTTCCCTGAACTGATCTGTAAAGGCCACTTCCTTCTCCTCCTTCAAATCCCTGCTCAAGATCTGGTTCTATCTTGATGCAAGAAATTACCCAACTAACAATAGCTTGGTATTGAGTGGCAGTTAAGGAAGGGTGAATGAGGCTCTCACCCATCTTTATAATCCCCAATCCTGGGCCAAGCCAAGGGCCAGTTTAGGCTCCAGCTTCAGGACTGCTCTAAGTCTCTCCAGCTGAAACAGCCCCCAGGAGGCCATTCTAACAGCAAGAGATCACCATAATGCAAGGGCCATGTCCTTTTCTCTTGGTCATTCCCCTTAACTTGGGAGTGGGGGAGGGCTACAAAATAGGTGGTGTAGGCTAGCTATGGTGACCCTGTGCCACATAGGGATTCTCCCATCTGAGGAGGATGTTCAGATGGTTGGTTTTACATCCCCTTTGCCTCACCAAAGGCGTGCGAAGAGGCTGTAACAGGGGCCACAGGCTGAGCCTTGTAATTGTAGATTCTAGACCTATCCTCCCTCCTTTGTATGTTGCTTTTCTTCTTAGATTGTAAGCAGGGCAGGGACTGTCTCCTTATGTGTGCAGACAGCACCTAGCACATTGTGGGTTCTACTGTAATGTAAATAATCATCACAATCCCGAGACAGAGCACCGACGAGAGCATCCCAAAGAAAGTGCTGCTGGGATGCTAAAGGACAGCTCCTTTTGCTCACTGGTAGAACTTTCATCATGGAGGTGTGTTTGTGTGCATCTCTGGGCATTTCCTTCTTCAGTGTGGGCATGATTCTCAGCTAGTGTAAACTGGCATAGCTATATTGACTTCTTTGGAATGACGCTGACTTGCACTAGCTGAAGCAAAGATTTTCTTAGGCATCATTGTAGTGGACAAACCATCCCTTCCTGTTAATTCCTCCATTCTCTCCTCCATACCATCCTTTCCTCTGTCTTATCCAAAGCCTTCCTCTATAATTCAGCTTCCATAAGCAACATACTATCTGCTTGTACATGTAACAGAGGGAAATAAGCATCTTCTAGGCACAGAATTTCCCTAAGGTTACTGAGGAGGTGCTGCTAAGTCAGCTCAGGACATCAGAAGACCACATCTGCAGCGGCAACTGAGCTGGCAGCAAGTAATTTGAGGATCTGGGCACCCTGGAACTGAAGTGTGTGCCCTCTTAAAGTGGGAGCATTACTTCCCAAGGCTTCCCAGCCTAGATAAGGGTCTGAATTGTAATGGAGCTCTTGCAGCTCCCAGTGACCTGAATTTGACTTCAGTGTGAGCTGCAAGTGCCCTGAAAATAACAAAAGAATATGCAGAGCTGGGAGCATTCCTGATCAGTCTGCAAAACTGTGCAGAACTGCACCTTGATTTTATAAGAATACAAGCATCTGCTGGAGACTATATTGGTACTGACAAAAATCAATTCACTTGTGACCTGTGTCAGAATTTGAATTCAGAGCCCCAGAGATGACAGAGGCTAATCCACCAATAGTTGGTCCACACTCCACCCAGAAAACATTAAGTGGTAATTCTAGGAAAGGAGGTGTGAAAGTAAAAGGAAGAATGTAAAGCAGAATGCTGTTACAAAGATCATTCTTCTAGCCCATTGCTTTGACCATGTCACCCCTCTTCGAATCCCTCCACTGGCTCCCCCTTCTCTATTGCATCAAACATAATCTACTTGTCTTCACTTTCAAAGCCCTCCATGGCCTATCCCCACCCTACCTTTCATCTTTTACTCACTATTGAGATGTAGACTCCTACCTCTGATCATAGGTGCTGGAACTAGCGGTGCGGGGAGGGGGGTTTACAGTTTGGTTCAATGGCTCTCAGCACCCCCACTATAAAAATTGTTCCAACACACTGCCTCCGATTGGCTCATGATGCCACCCTCCATCACCTCCTTGTTACATTTCCAAACAGGTGCCTTTGTGCTCTCTCCCATGATGCCCCTTGTGCTTGGGAGGAGCTCCCTGTAAACATCCCCAAAACTATCTCATCCTCCTCCTTCAAAACCCTCCTGAAAACTCTCCTTTACAGTGATGTCTACAAAAAAAACTTAGCCACGGTTTGGCCACCAGTGTATTGAGAACACTGCCTACCATGCTGGCCAATAGTGTCTCCTTGTACTCCTGTCTGTCTGTCTGTTTGTCTATCTGTCTCCATCTGTCGTCTCTTGATTCATACTTAGATTGCAAAGTCTTTGGAATGTCTTTTTGCTCTGTGTTTGTATAGTGCCTAGCACAGTGGGATCCTGATCCATGACGGGGCTCCTAGGTGCTACTGCAATACAAATAATAATAAAGGGATATTGGGCCTTATTCACCACAATGTTAGCTCATTGTTTCCCAGGGTGTAGCTCCATTGAGTGCAATCCATTGATTACACTGGCATAAAACCAGAGTAACAGGGTGGTGTGTTGATTTCATGTGCAGTTTCTGCAAGAGACACATCTAAAATTATATGTAGAATGTTAAATGATGTCTCTCTTTACAGTTTTTTTTATTACTGCTCTTATTGCAGTTGGAGGGATTGCCAAATACTATTTGGAAATATGCACCGAGGATCTGAAATGCTCTATTTTTAGTTACCTCCTAAATTTAAAAGGTGCTGGTTTTCAAGGGATGTGATCTGAGGCCATGCTAATGTCATAGGAGTAGCCAAGTTTGCTTTAGAATCCCCGCACTTGGAGATTTTAATGTGCAGTTGCCTGGAAGAGAACCAGATCCCAAAGGCTAATTTAAAGAATGGTGTCAGAAGGCATTTCCCCTTCAATTTATTCACAATTACAGAATTAAATTAGATTTTAAATCCCAGCCCCTATGCAGAGCGAACTATCCATTTAGCCTAAAAAATAAGGCATAGTGATAGCTGGGAATTGTCACATGGCAGGATGTTGAAACTGAGAAGAGACTTGTAAAGCCTTGAAATTAGTTTACAGTCAAAAATTGAGTTTACGGTTTATTAATACCTACTGCTTGTGTATCCTTGGGAGATTATGAAATAGACTCAGGCAACCCCTGGAGCAGTCGCACTGTATCCTGGCAGGGATACAGCCATTGCTTTTTATTTTGCAGATCTCATGGGTTTTGTCTTGCTGTCAGATAGTGGCAGTCACACCATCTCACAGTGAGCAGCATATGCAGAGGATCAGGCAGTAGAAGGGAGGGAACCTAAATGCAAACAAGTCAGGGTAATAGGAATCTACCCTAAGCATGTCAGTCATTCTTAGCCAACTTCAGGGTGTGGGCTTGGGGAGTACGGGACCTGTGCTCAAACTGTGTGCTTAATTTGAGTGTTAAATCCAAGGCTGCATGGGTAAGGTCTGCAGGGTGGAGCCTCGTCATTCTTCATACATTTTTTATTTTTTGTTTCTTTGTATTTTTCTCTTGAGAACAACCTCTAATGGCTGCAGTTGTGGCCTTTATTTTAGAAATAAAGGCACCTCAATAGGGTCTGATCCTGAGAGATGCTGAGCACCCAGAACTCAGTGGGATGTCACTCGGAGCTGTGAACCATACTCAGCACCTTGCAGGGGCTGGCAGCAAGCAAGAGAGGGTACAAGAGGCACACCTGCAAAAATCTTCCCGTGTGCATGCCAAATAAACTATTACATATGCAGAATTTGGGCATTTATTGCAAATAACCAATTTTCTGCATGCAAATTACTTTTTAATGATTTGTAACAGGCACATTTGCAGGTGCACCTCTTGCACCCTACTTTGAAATGTTGGCTCGAGGGCTTCAAATGATATTTAACTGAGTGAGTCCTTTTTTGTAGATTTGGCTGTATGAGAAAACAGAGTACCATAGAAGTTTAATTAAATGCAAACTTTGGTTGTTCACTTGAACTGATTATGCATAGAGAGTTTTCCCTCTCGGTTTAGATATAGATAAAAATCTCTCTCTCCTTCTAAGAATGAGTGGTATTGTCTGTGGTTAATGGGTACTGAACTCAATCTTTATTGTGATTGCCTGTAATAAAGAAAAAAAGTCTCCACACTGAGGTAATATTATTCGTCTGTGCTGGTAAAATAGCTGCTTTCCAGAGGCTTGGTCTTTTGTCCTCCCAATTCCTGTGGGAGGGAAGGGGTGCTATATATAGGAATGAATGGGATTTGGGCAAAGGGAGGCCTGTTTTAATTGTTTGCTATTGTTCTCTACCACTCTACTAATTTCAGAGCTGCAAGCACAGGGCAGGGAAATTGTTTAGATTAGGAAGTAGTCTGAGGTGTAACATTTATCCTCCTGTTTCTAGGGAGACTGTCAGACTCGGGAGGAAGCTGTCGCACTGGGCGTTGGACTCTGCAATAATGGCTTCATGCATCACGGTAATGTATCAATAACCCATCTCATAGCCAATTAACAGAGCTCTCACTTCAGTCTCATTAACCGGGGATATCTGCAAATCCCTCTCCTATAGGCTGTGCCACACATGCTGATATACAAACAACTGCAGAGGTCCTAGCAGGATCCATCTGAAATGCAGCTATGGGGAATACTGCAGGCATTGAGCCTATACAGAATGTCTGGGGTATTAGCTCCCCCATAGGGTCCCTGCGTTGATGATACAACAAGGAGTCCGGTGGCACCTTAAAGACTAACAGATTTATTTGGGCAATAATCTGTTAGTCTTTAAGGTGCCACCTGACTCTTTGTTGTTTTTGTGGATACAGACTAACACGGCTACCCCCCGATACTTGACACGTTGATGATGTTCATGGTAAGCACTGCAGCACTTAGCCAGTGTAGAGGGGAGATATTTTTCTCACCATGTGTTTCAGTGCCATGTCTGGGCCATCGGAAATGCCGCACATGCTAAGTGCCGTCCTGAAATGTACTTCAGTGGGTCTCAGGAGTGACATGACATGCCCTGGTCTAACCTGTGCTGAATCTCCAAACATGAGGCTGAGCTATTCTAAAGGAATTGCCAAATTGCTCAGTCCAGTTCCTGCCTCTTGGAGCTGCCTTGGCAGCCCTCAGAGCTGAGCTGCTGGAGCTGCCAGATTCTCAAGCTCAGCCCTGTGTTTTGAGGTCTGCCCTGCTCTTTAATTTCTCGTGGCTATTTTAGATGGTTTTTGCACCCCCCCAGCAGTAAAGATTTGCTCTAAAATAAAAGCACCGGCTGTTTACTGACCCCACATTCTGCCATCTCCCATGTCCTCATAGTAATCACAATGCGGCATGTGGGAAACCCAGCTGAAATATCCAAAAACCCTAGTGCAATATAGGAGTAGCAATTAGTGAGGGAATGTAAAGAAGCATCACTATAATTCCTGCCCCAAAATGAAAAGGTACCACCTCTCCGATAGGCATTTTAGATGGGCAAAGCCAATGGAAATTCACATCGGAGGTAAAAACATGGATTCTGAGAATTTGTAGCCATTTGGGGCTTTAGAGTTTGAATTAAATTCTCTGCCCCCATTGCTTATCCCTGAGAAGACACTGTAGCAAGCACAGCCTGTTCCCGGAGTCTAACTGCTAATCTCAGTTTATGGAACTGGGGGAACTCACCATGTGGAAACTCACTAGCATGTTCGCTCTCTTTCAGTTCAGCCAGCAGCTCTGGCCCCACTCAGGAAACCTGGAGGAAGAGGGACGGGAGGGTCAGATTGTGATACCCTTATTCACATTGCGTAGTCCCTTACTTCTCAAAGAGCCCCAACGATCCTTTCAGAGCAAGGTCCTACTCAACATGAGCAAGTGTCTCAGAATATGGCCCATCATGAAAAGGAGACAAGGGATGAGCAATCCCCAGGGAAGCCGAGGGTCCAAACTTTCATCCCTCCAGCCTGGTGATTGGGTGCATGGAGACCTGAGCTCAGAGCTGGAAAATGTACATTGTAGAACCCCCATCTCTGGCAGACCCTCAGGGAGCGCCCTAGCCATCGCCTGGATTTTAGGATACATTGCCTTGTGACAACTGCAGGCTTTTAAATACAGATATATTATATACATATATAAATGAAATGGCTGCAAACATTGTCATGAAATGTTCCTGGAAAAGGTGAGTCAGGGACTGGAGAGAAGGAGGAGTGTGGAGAGCACCCAGTGTTGCTGCTCTGGGCCAGATCAGAGGCTGTCTGTAGGTTTCTCTGCAGTGTTTACACATAGGCTTTAATCAGAACCACCCTTGACATGGCCCCAGAAGAGGAAACAGATATTAGGAAACAGGCACCACGGCCAAACTGGTTCTGCAAATCCCTGCCAGACAAGTGATTAAAAAAGCTGCTGAAGGAAAGAGACTCTGTTGAGAAGTTAATTTACTTCTGAGGCCATTTTTTGTTGTGTGGAGCTGACTGGCCTTTGGAAGCCTCACAATGGGCTTGTGTTTACAGATGGGAATTTCTCCAGCTAGTGGCTGACAAAGCAGCCACTGCATCCTCCCTTGAGTATTTCAGATTCTGCACCAATAGCGTGAAAAGGTGCCCCATATATGATTGCAGGGAGAGGCACGTTGAATATGAATAAGCAGGAGCCCTGGGGATTGGGCATGGTCTTAAAGCTGTAGGGATAGGGATCATGGGGCCCAGCATGGAACTCTTTGGGCACTAGCCACCCAGATTTACTCTGGTTTATGAAGGTATTGTTACACATATACAACAGCCTTTCTCTCTCAGAGCCATATGGTGGAACTCCACTCCCATTTTCAGCTCTCCTATCCATTCTTAATACCTTCATTCCACATACACTCTGAACCATTATGTGTGGACTCCCTTGCTATCCCTCTAACAAGCAGTTCAAGAGCAATATTGTTCCCAAAGCTGTGAACCTGCCCATTGTCTTCCTCCATGATGCTGATGCCAAGACAAAACAAATCACATCAATATGTGTTTCAGCTCCATTAGACAAACGGCCAAAGATAAATCAGCATTTGACCAATGAAGAAATGCTAATTCAGTGGGGAAGTAATATTTACTTTCCAGGTTCCAACTGGTGTTTCCAGAGATGAGACCTATATGAACCAACCATAATACATAGTTGTCTAATGCTTGATAATATACTACATAGCACCTTTCTTCTAAGAGGACCCGATGGGCATTACACATGCATCAGAAGCTTGGGTGTAGTTTGGGGGTGTCAGAGAGGGCATTGCCCTCCCAAACTGCAAGCCTCAGGCAGGCGTGGAATTTGCCCTTGCCCCCCACACGCAGCCACATTGGCCTGACTGGAGCTGACCCCCAAATATAGAAGTCAAACTATGCCTATGATCAGAAGAACTGAAGATCAGACCAAGATCCACCATGCATCTTGGAGAGGTGTGCCCAAAGTGTGCTAAATAAATGATTGGCTAGAATTGGTGGTCAGGATTTTGTTTGGTCTTTGGTTTTCTAAAGGTTGGGGAAATATTTTTAGACTTCCTTCTAACTTGCTCTCTCTCTGTCCACGTGTGTGTGTCTTCCACCTTTGGTTTTCAGTCCTGGAGAAGAGCGAATTCAAGGATGAATCCCAATATTTCCGTTTTTATGCTGATGAGGAGATGGAGGGTACAAGTTTCAAGAGCAAGCAGCTACGTAATGACTTCAAGCTCATTGAAAACATCCTAGCAAAGCGCCTGCTGGTAAGACAGAACTGGTCTGGTGTTTGTTTCACAAAAGGCATTGTGATCTTTAGCTTTCTAAGAGACTAAATTTATACCACAGTATAGTAGAAAAAAAACAGGGTGGGAAATTACAGACAGTAGCCAGATACTGCAGCTGACTGATTCACTGTGAGGCTTCTTTTTCTTGAGAGACAAGCTGGGGGAGGTAGATTCAAAAGGAGGCCTTGCATCAGATGGGCTGAAGTTAAACACTGAGTGACATAAATAGCATGGTAGATGTACTTAGGTAAAAGTCGGGTAATTCTCCAAGATTCATACGTTTTTAGGAGTCACTATCAGAGTGATTCCAAATAGCTTCAGATAGGCTGGATTCCTATACAGAACATATCCAGTTCAAGTCTCAGTTCCAATATCATGGCTGGGATCCAAGAAAACCATTTTCCAGGCAATAATATTGTTCTCCATGTTGACTGCCCTTCAAATAGTTATTTCCCATAATTCCCAGTCTGTTAAATACCATCACACTCTTGACTGCATGTGGACTGCTTTACCCTTGTTTGGACTTGGATGTCATTTGTCCAGAAAACCTCATTTACTGCCAGTGGCCCAGAGCCCACCCTCCTCTCCTGTTGAGCACTGGCAGAATGCAGGAGCAGAAAGAAAGCCCAGGTCAGTAACAACAAAAACAGCTTTGCTGGAAAGGATCCTGAGGCCCATTAAAGGAGGGAGGAGTTTTCCTGGGGGATGGCCAAAATTGCACCCTCCTGCTGCTATACTACCTGCAGGGAGATCATTCAATGTTTGTCTTAATGGCTGATTGTGATATTTAAAGCACTATACAGTGATGTCCCTCCCTCCTTCTCCCTAAAAATCGTTCACCTGCGCAGCCAGTGCTAGTGAGCTGTGTGTCCGTATTCATCCTCCTATAAAGTCATTTGATACAAAGAAGCTGCTAAAGGAATAATTTGCTTAACTTGCCAAGAACTTACATTCTGGGCTTGATTCCTGCATTTTGCAAAGCACTCAGAGATCATTTTCATATTCACTCATAGGGAATTGTCATCACTCAAGCGGCTTTGATTTTCTTCCCTGTGGACAGAGGTCCCTTTTTGGGGGAAACAGATTAACCAGCATACATCTTCCACTTTTCTTCCCCCTTATTTAAAAGTTCAAGTGTCTAACAACAGCATTATTTCTACCCCTGAAATAAGGGAGCCTTTTAAAGATCAGCAGTAGACCTGGTTGATCCTACTTTCTGCTAATGTGTTGGGTGTTTTTTAGCATTCACCAAAGAGTTTATGTGAATAAATTTCAACCTCTTGGGCTGTTCACTTTGTCTGTTTCCTATCGATTACAAGTAGTGTATGACTGAGCACCTAAGTGACATCTACTCCCTGACTGGGTAACTGAAAGATTTAAAACAGGAGAAATACTTATTATATTACTGTTACTGTAGTTCCTAAACAAGTGTCATTGTGTTAGGCACAACACAATCCCCTCCCAAAGAGCTAACAGTCGAAAATGAATAATGAATGATTCATAGCAAATAAACAGCACACTTCTTGGTACAGATTTTCAAATTAATAATTATTTGTGCTAAACTTCTGCGCTTCATTGCTATTTACACAAACCAAGAGCTGCCTGAATGCTTGTGAAGTAGAAGATCCCACGGATACAAGCACTGGAAATGCATCACATTTATTCATGATAACATTCATGCCTCCCTTTTTTGGTTAGCAATAAGGAGCTGCTGGAATCCTTGTGCTTCCCTGTCTGCAGAACATCTCCGCCTTGCTCCTTAGGGCTCCCTGTAAGCCACATTGTAGTTAGGGTAACAACCTCCGCTCTGCTGGATTTTGTACTGTATCTCTGCAGTGTAACCTGTGTTGCCTGAGGAGAACAAACTCAACTCACCTACCAACTGGTGCTAGGTTTTTCCCCCTTTCCCTATCTTGGACAACCTTGCACTGTAAGGAGAGAAACAACAAGAACTTTCTGGCCAATGAAAATCACAAATGCCAAAGGAAAGTGATTCCAGGCTGGAAAAAAATGCACTTCAAACAAAGTTTGATATTCATTTATTTATGCAGTTGTTTTTGATTTATGGACATAAATCTTGACATGCTGAAAAAATACACAAAATTCTTTGCATAGTTCAGAAAGCATTAAGGCTTCTGACTGCCTCCAGCTACAGGGATTGTATCCATGTTGCAGCATTCCCCTGTTAACTTTTGATCTACACTTCAGCTCATCAGGCCCAGCACTTAAAGAATCAAATCTCAGACAGACAAATGTGCTTATGGAGATGGATATCCATGAAGGATCCACCAGAAGTTTCACACTCACAGTTCAGTCTATCAGTAGGGTACACCAACCGAGTCAGGATCATTTGTCTGATCTTAAATGAAAGGTGTCAGAGCGTTTCCCATCACTGTAGAAATACTGCCTGCAAACATCATGGGGAACAGCTTCTAAAGCACCTAAGAAGTGCGGTAAGAGCCTAAGTCCCATTGTTCAAAAGGACCTACGTCGTTCAGGAGCCTAGCCACCATTGAAAGTCAATACCAACATTACTGCCTTCTGGCATTGTAGGTGTTTTGGAGAAAGGTGGCATCTAGTGGTCTCAGCACAAGAATGAGGAATACACCTGTGTCCTAATCTAGTTTCTGACATGAGCTCACTGTATAGCTTTAAGCAAGTCACTTAAACATGCTGTGCCTTAATTTGCCCATCTGCAAAATTAGGATAATACTTGCCTGCTATCTTGGTCATATTTAGAAGAGGCTTTGAAAACAAAAGGCACTAAATCAAATAATAATTAATAATAATAGCACTTTGAACTTACTCTGTATAGTGTAGCACCCTCTCATCCCACGGTCTCAAGTGTGAAGGTACTAGGTTGCATTATAACTCATTCATGTTTCTCACTTCAATTTTAAAAGAGCCATTTCAATGAACAAGGCAACCCCCTTAAATGTGCTGATAAAACTATGGAATTGCAAAACACATTTCTCTTATTCAGAGATTAAATAGTGACTTGCATTGTTAAAATAAAGTCCTGCTCACTCCCTAATAAAATCTCTTCACTGTTTACTCATTCCAGGGGAATTATTCTTAAGTCTTGTGCTAATATAAAATGACCTCATTCTGCACAGCTTCTGCAAGAGAGAGGCTGCCTCATTACCTTTCATTGGTCTAGCCTCCCAAAGTCTATTCAGGCTTGAGAATTCAAAATCATTGATTAAAAACACCCTCAGGAACAGAGTCACTAATGAGAGTCTGTCCCAGAGGGATCTCTGAACTCCCAAGGAGTTGGGCTGGCAAGTCAATAACAAGAGGCATCTGTCATCCAGGTGTAGCCAGAGGCCATGATAAGGGTATTTTTGAGTGGATTTGGCCACTAAAAACCCCAGCAAACACTAAAGTGAAAATAAGTCTCTCTTATACTGTAAATCTTCCATTCTTAAGTTATTCAGAATGTTCAGTTCACGGTGGAGGTCATGGATCAAAAGGATCTTGGTTTTTGTTGTGTTTTATTTTTTGTGTTTAGTGATTGGCGAAATGTAACACCAAAGACTTTAGTGACTCAAAGGCTTCCTTGGCAAGGCTTATAGCAGAGCTGGATTTATGCTGCAAATGTTTTCCCCACTAGTGTATGTCTGAAGTTTTCAATTAATTCACTTCAACCATGTTCACACTCTCTGTTGAGTTGGATTTCCGCAATCATGCAATCAAGTTTTACTCATGTGTATCCTGAGAGGGATTGGATTTAAGATCACACACTTAGGTCAGTATGCATGCAAGGAGCACAAGGAATACATCTGAGGAATACCTAAAAATACAGTTATTGGGCCAGATTCTGAAAACTGGAACAAAGTCTCAGTAAAAGGGATTTGCCTCGAGGAAACTGAGCTGAAGCGAAAACACAACAAATGCAAGGGGAGAAATCTTCAGCCTTTTGCGTGCTTCCAGGCCTTCTGACTACATAGCCACCCTCAACCGGCCACTGGAAAGTATGTGAGGGGAGTACCAGATATAACCTTTGCTTCACTCCAAACACTGGTTTAGCCCATGTGCATTTGTGTACAGAAGATGGCTGAAATAGAGGTTAACCTGGAATAAAGGAAGCCACAAGCTATCCATTTGGTGTTACTGTTTATTCAGACAGACCATATTGCAATCTGATGTCCTGGCCACTGACAATGGTTTAACATGTGTTTTCCATGTTGGGGGAAAGTCCCCTACCAGATGATTAGGCACTTTCATAGTGCAGTAGGGATATAGTTCCATGTTCACTGAATCATCTCTTTGTTGTCACCATTTTTTAATGTTGGCTTGTGGCCAAGTTCTGCTGGTCCATCGGGGCACACAGACCCCTTTGATTTCAGTGGGGAGCTGTCCATGGAAATCTGAGGGCAGAAAGTGATCATTAATGACTTAGATTCCCCTTAGCTTAAAGCTTATACTTTCTGCCTCTCTGCCATATCCCAAATAGCCATCTTTGCTTCTGCCAAGAGCCATCCATTAAATAGCGTGGCTCTGTCTGGGAAGATCAGCCCTTAAAGATACAGTCCCCTGTACATATCTATTACAATGATTACATTAAGTAGAGGATCTACAATTTATTCAGAGCCTGGACCATCTTTTAATAGACATTATATCATGGACATCGCTCCACCATTCACAGTTATATGACTTCCCTGTGGCACTACAACTATAGCTTATGTAGGAAAGTGTCATACAAGAAATATTTAATTCAGTATTTTTAGCTGCCGTTTAATGGGATTTAGCAGCTAGGAATGAAAGAGGAACCAGCATCATGTGACCAGCCTGCTTTGCATGGACTACTCTGCAGACCATAGCTGGAAACCTGTGTACTAGAGTGACTAGCAAAACAAAGAACTATATAATTGTTATGATGGACACTGTAGTGGTAACAAGCTGTTATTGGGAAAGAGTGCAGTCACTAATAAACGGTGATACATGTGCTGGAACTCGTATCTCACTTGTTGCAAAGAAAGCAGATGTGATAGAAACAAATATAATGGGCTATTTTTAGGATATTTCTTCTCCCTGTGTTCTGGCCAAATTCTATTTGAGGATGTTCTGCCTGTCTAAACTTCCCCTGCAATTTCAATTGAATATTCTTCTTTACATCCTGGACTGTATAATTGTGTGATGCTGCTGTTCAGTATTAAGCAGCTGCCGTTTTATACTCCCAAAGTGGCTGCATTTCAGGGGTGACAGAAGTGATTCCTGTATATGGAAAGTCTCTTCATTGCTTTGAGATCCTTTGGGATGAAAGGCTGTACTGTACCGAAATGCAAGGTATTACTATTTCATTATGTGAAAAACACATCACAGCTTTCTTAAAAGTGTTGCATAGCAGCAGATGAAGGGAACACTGACTATAGTTTGCATAAATATTTATAAAAGGGCTTTGGGATTCTTTGGCTTGAAAAGTGGCATAGAAATGTTGGACTATTAGTTTCATCACCATCACTTTCATTGAAAACAATCCACATTAAAAATTTTACAAACAATTCCGTTTGACCTCAGTTTTAGAACTGAGAAGGGCAGGAAGGTCATTAGAAAATGACAGGGCATGAAAGAGATTTCCATGTGCAATCAGGATATTTGCACACAAACTAGACATTCAATGGTGTGTAGCCCTTGGCTTCTCAGGTTTTGCAAATCAAGACCTCTGTGTACATCTACACAGTGAGTAGCTGCCCACAGCAGTGAGTCTCAGAGCTTGGGCTACAGCGCAAAAAATAGCCGTGTAGACATTATAGCTTGGGCTGTGAAACCTACACCTCTCCCTAGGCTATAGAGCCCAAACTCCAGCCTAAGCGGCAATATCTACACAGCTATTTTTAGCACCGTGGTGCAAGCTCCATGAGCCCGAGTCTGTTGATCTGGGTTTGACACGTGCGGCCGCAGGCTGCTGCTCGCTGTGTAGATGTGCCTTGAATGTTTAAGATACTGGGTCATTTTGTTTCACTATCCACCTCTGTGAGAAGGCTGAATATAGTCTTGTCATGCCACATGTGAATGTTCAGAAACACCCAAGGTTTTGTTCAGAGTAGTGGTCGTGGGTCATATAGAGTGGCAACTTTACCATGTTATCAGGGAATACAAGGACGGTGAGTTAGTGTTGTTTCCAATAGAGCTATCTGAAATTACCACTATTCCCCAACAACCTGCCTCAGCGCTGTTGGTTGATTTTTCTCCCAAAAGGTTAACACTGCATTTGGCTTTAGCTACGTGACTCCCATTCAAATAAATGGGAATTTTAAGGCTAACTCCCCAGTTGGTGCTTTGAAAATGTAGCCCTGAGCATGCTTCTCCAACAGGAGAGAAACTGCACAGCCTCTTTGCATGGAAAATGACAAGTTGAATGGGAGAGCTGCCCAAGTAGTTTTCAATTGAATCCCAAACTTGAGGCAATAATATACACATTGTGTTGGGCTGAAACTCATGCCACTTGTAACAGTGCAAGGTCAAAACCTAACTAGCACTGTGCTCATTTTCTAATGAACTCTTTGTACTGAGTATGCTTGAGTAGCATTGTTCTCAAAGCGTTTTGTTAGAAGGAACCACTGCACATTTTCCACTGAATCTTCCCCCATTGGTGCTTCCCTTTTTATCTGAACATCTCCTGAACAGGTGGTTGTTGTTTTTTTTCTTGCAGGTGTCCTAGAATAGTGAGTTATTTTGCACCTGGAGATTTTTGGCTCCTTCAGGGAAGGACGGTTCTATTTTCATAATCTTCTGCTGTGATGAACCACTAACAGGAGGAAATTGATAAGTTTTAGTTAATGGCATTGACTGTAATAGAAAAAGACCAGTGCTTTTCAGCAGTGTAGAAGTCGGAAGGATCAAGGGAGTAATCTTCTATAATTTTCTTCTCATAGTGGCACGTGTTAGATTATAGGCAGCTTTTATTTTCATCTGATTTATTAGATTTATTTCTCTGATTTATTAGATGTGTATTAAATGTGTTAAGTTCACTAAAATGCATGAGGCTTATCTGATGGAACTAAGTACAGAGACTGAAATCACAAGTTATTAAGTTCAATACACTACAGGAGAGGAGTAACTGATACAGTTTTAGGCTCTGTGTTATGCAGGAGATTACATTAGATGATCTAGTGGTCCCTTCTGACTTTCAGATCCATGAATCTATGACAACAGTGACTTAAGAAGTGAAAAGCCCAACTCTGTCTCCTTTCAGCTCACCAGTTCCTCCAAAACACACTTCCATATCTGTAAAACATTACCCGGTGCTCTTTTTGTTTTTAAGATCTTACCTGGAGAGGATGACTACGGGTTTGACATTGAAGAAAAGAATAAAGCAATCGTGGTTAAGTCTGTTGAGCGAGGATCTCATGCAGAGGTGAGACCTTCTGACAATTATAAACATTTCCCTTTTGGCAGTGGGAAGAAGCTTCTTCTTTGAAAAGGCACAGCAATATCCTTTATGAGCCTGTTTCATGTTAGTGGCAGCTAATAGGAAATTGGGGATTGTCTGCAGTTCCTCTGGTCATAAACTGCCTCTGTGCATTGATACGTGTTTGGCTGCTTTGCGTAAAACATTCTTGCTGAAACATTTTTATTAAGTGAGAAGACAACAGACAGCTCCTTTCTGTGAGGATCGCAAAGCTTGGGCAGTGTCAGGAGATTGAAAGCTGAGAGCAGGGAGACAGTAGTTGGATTTACAGAGTGGGCATACACTGTATTTGAATACTGTTTTTTTCAACCATGTATAAACTGGTGATTCTGGTGTTTTCTAAAAGCCCTAATCAGCTTGATTGGATTCTCACATATAGTAATGTATCTATCTGAGGTTGTTATGTGGCCTCCATTACCACAGTATCGGAGCACCTCACAACCTTTTGATGTATTTATCCTTACAACCCCCTCCCCTCCCCCCGCAAAGGTAGGGAAGTGCTATTATCCCCATTTTGCGGAACGGAAGCATGGAGAGACTTGCCCAATGTCACACAGGAAGCTTGTGGGAGAGCAGGGTCTGGAACGCTAATCTCCCAAGTCCAAGCCTAGCACCTCTGACTGTGGGCTCTCTTTCCTGGCGATCCTGCAGATTGCTTGGATGTGGCTGCCTCTGCTTCCTTAATGATCTAAAGCGAGGAAGCAACCACATTGATTTCGACATGTGGAGAGAATCCCAAATAGCAACTTTAAGATGCAGTTTAATATTAGAATTAAATGATCTTATTCTCCTTTGTTTTGTAGCCATCAGCAAAGCTGTGCCCATGCCTCAGCTCATACTCAAATTAACAGAAATTGGCCAAATATTTTATTAATGCAAACCTCTAGGGTAAACCATTGCCTGACAGATAATCCCTTGGTCATTTCTTTGGCCAGCTGCCTGTAGAACATTCTGCATTGAAAATTTGTTTGTGTTTTGAGACAACAGAAGCACACAGTTTTCTATGGCATCTTTTTCTTGACTGTCCAAGACAAACAAGCTGTGACCATCTGCCCATCTTTTCAACTCGGCTTTAAAATCTTGAAGTAACCAAATCAAGATCTCACTGAACTGGAAAGCTGTCAACTCAATTCACCAAGATTTGAAGCCTAGCAGTAATGCGTTTCATTACATTCTTGGGCTCTTTAATTGCTTTTTGATACTACAAAGCAATCTAGCATATGGTTCAGTGCCAGCTCAGCCGCTTTAGGCCATTTTGGAAATCTTCTGCCTGTTTTAACACTCCAGGGCAAAACCAGGGCAAGGAGTTTCACTTCATTGTGTCCAACCACGGTTCATTGGATTTTATTACCGATCTTTAGGCCAGGTTAGGATTTCAGATATATTAGTGTGAATCTGGAACAACTCCATCAACTTCAGTGGGGAATTACTCCAGATTAAAGGGGGCAGGGGACAAAAGCCCACAGCTAGGTATAAAAAAAGGTGCCCTTAACATAGGGCTAGATGTTGGGGGGGAGGGGAGAATGGAAAATTACAGTAGGGTCATAGGAGCAATAAGAAGGATAATAATGGGTGGATCTACTCAGCATCTTAGATGTCTGTATACAGATGCAAGGCATATTGGGAATAAAAATGAAGAACTGGAAGAATTAGTACATAAACTAAATTATTACTTAATTGGCATCACAGAAACACAGTGGGATAAATTCATGACTGAAATATTTCTGTAGAGGGGTATAGCTTGTTCAGGAAGACAGGCAGGGAAAAAAGGGAGGTGGTGTTGCATTATACATCAAGAATATATACACTTGTTCTGAGGTCCAGAAGGAGATGAGAGGTAGACCAGTTGACAGTCGGGTGGTGAAGATGTCACGGTAGGGCACTACTGTAGACCCCCAAATCAGGAGGAGGAGTTGGATGAGGCATTTCTAGAACAAACATCAGAAATATCCAAAACACAAGACCTGGTAAAACTGGGACTTTTAACTACCCAGTCATCCACTGGAAAAATAATACAGCAAAACACAAAATGTCCAGTGAGTTCTTGAAATGTACTTGGGACATTCCTTGTTTCAGAAGGTGGAGGAAGTAACTGAGGAAGTAACTTGATTCTAACTAACAGAGAGGAATCTGTTGTGAATCTGAAGGCAATTTGGGTGCAAGTGATCATGAAATGATAGATTTCATGATTCTAAAGAAAAGGAAGGAGTGAGAGCAGCAGAATAAGGCCAGTTTGATGTAAAAAAAACAGACCTTCACAAACTCACAGAACTGGTAGGTAAAATCCCACAGAAAGAAAATCTAAGGGAAAAGGGAGTTCAGGAGAGGTGGAAGTTTCTCAAAGAGACAATATTAAAGGCATAACTATCCTGATGTAAAGGAAAGATAGGAAGAATAGTAAGAGGCCAACATGGATCCATCAGGAGCGCTCTGATGATTTGAAAATCAAAAAGGAATCCTACAAAAAGTGGAAACATGGACAAATTGCTAATAATGAGTACTCAAGGATAGTACAATCATGTAGGGACAAAATCAGAAAGGCTAAGGCACAGAATGAGTTACACCTAAGCTAATGATATAAAAGGCAATCAGAAGAGGTTCAATAAATATATTAGTAGCAAGAGAAAGATGAAGGAAAGTGTAGGTCCTCCACTTAGTGGGGAGGGAGAGCTAATAACTGATGAGATCAAGAAGGCTGAGGTGTTTAATGCCTATTTTGCTTCAGTCTTCACTAAAAAGGTTAATTGTGACCAGATACTTAAAACAATTAATATTAACAACATGGAGGAAAGAACACAAGCTGAAATAGGGAAAGAACAGGTTAAAGAACATTTAGATAAGTCTGATGTATTCAAGTCAGCAGGGCCTGATCAAATGCACCCTAGGATGCTTAAGGAACTAGCTGAAGCAATCTTGGAACCATTAGTGATTATATTTGAGAATGCATGGAGAGGGGGTGAGATCCCAGAGGCCCGGAGAAGGGCAAACACAGTATTTATCTTTAAAGGGGAATAAAGAGGATCTGGGGAATTATAAACCAGTCAGCCTAACACTGCACACAATCAGTTTGTAAGCACCTAGAGGATAATAGGGTAATAGCCAACCTGGATTTGTCAAGAACAAATCATGCCAAACCACCTAATTTCCTTTTTTGACAGGGTTATTGGCCTAGTGGATGTGGGGAAGCTTAGATGTGATATATCTTAATTTTAGTAATGCACGGTCCCATCTGACATTCTCATAAGCAAACTAGGGAAATGGGGTCTAGACTGAATTACTATACAGTGGGTGCAAAACTGCTAGAAAGAGCATACTTAAAGAGTTGCTATCTATGGTTCCGTCAAATTGGGAGGACGGATCTAATTGGGGTCCCACAAGGATCAGCTCTGGGTCAATGTTTTCATTGATGACTTGGATAATGGAGTGGAGAGTATGCTTATAAAATGTGCAGGTGATACTGACCTGGGAGGGGTTGCAAGCACTTGGAGGAGAGGATTAGAAGTCAAAATGACAAATTGGAGAATCTATCTAAAATAAACAAGATGAAATTCAATAAAAGACAAGTGCAAAATACTAAACTTAGGAAGAAAATATCAAACGCACAGCTGCAAAATCAGGAATAACTGGCTAGATGGTAGTACTGATTAAAAGGAACTTGGGAGTATAATGGATCACAAATTGAATATGAGTCAATAATGTGATGCAATTGTGAAAAGGCTAATATCCTGCTGGGTTGTATTAACAGGAGCGTCATATGTAAGACACGGGAAGTAATTGTCCTGCTTTGCTGGGCACTGGTGAGGCCTCCGTCGGAGTCCTGTGTCCAGTTCTAGGTGCCACGTTTTAGGAAAGACAAGGACAAATTGGAGAGACTCCAGAGGAGAACAACAAAAATGATAAAATGGTTAAAAAAACTGGGCATGTTTCATCTTGATAAAAGAAGGTTGAGGGGGAACTTGATAAACAGTCTTCAAATATGTTACTGGCTGTTATCTAAAGGACAGTGATCAATTGTTTTCCATGTCCACTGAAGGTAGGACAAGAAGTAATGGGCATAATTTACGGCAAGGGAAATTTATGTTAGATATTAGGAAAACCTTTCTAACTATAAGAATAGTTAACCTGGAACAGGCTTCCAAGGCAGGTTGTGGAATCCCCATCACTGGAGGTTTCTAAGAACAGGTTAGGCTAACATCTGTCAGGGAGAGTCTAGGTATACTTGGTCCTGCCTCAGCACTAGGGGCTGGACTAAATGACCGCTTGAGGTCCCTTCCAGCCTTCTGTATGCATCTCCGGTATGCCTCATTCAACGCATTCCAGGTTTAGTATATTACCAGCAACACTTGTTTCCACATGTTTTGATCCTGGAGCTTGTTTGTACAGTACACTCAGACACCTAGGAAGGAAACAATAGTGAAAAAATTACCCCATTGAGAGTTATGCTTGCTATCTGACTTTGAACATCCAACTGACAAGCAGATGTATTGTATTTGCACAAACCATGTCCAACATACAACCATTTGGCCAAAGGCCATCTGATGGATAGCAACCAGTGGGCTGCTCGCTCTTCAAAAAAGCCAGAGGCCCATAGCCAGACAACTGTACTGAGTTATCATAAGGAACGTCCATGATTCAGGAAATGCAAGAGCCATTACAATGTAGAATTTTGCTCTAAAAAGAAACACAACTCCAAATTTTAATCTGCTTGAATTGTTATAATCCATGGAAGAAAATATATTTTCCAAGGTTGTTCAATTTGGCATGAAACTTTGCACCTAATTTGTACATGGATTTACTGTACCATGATTGTTTGTCTAAATTGGTCTGTAGTAGGTATAAATAGACAATTCGAAATTTAAAGTAGTCGTTTGCACATAGACTTAGTGCAGTTATGCATGAATTTGAAGTAACTCTGCACAAATTAAATGCATAGGCATAATTCTGAAAATCTGAATTTATTTTTCTAACTCCTCCATATCCTGTTGCAAACTTGTCAGTATAAATAGCTATTAATGACGCAAACTTTTCCATTTAACTATAAATCAAAATATTAAAAAATCTATCCTCCTCACTTTGTTCACAGAACTCTCATAGTTGATAATGATGATGCACCAGGTCAATAGAGTCATGTTCATTTCAGCTGTGTTAGAAACTGGGGGGCAGGTGGAGGATTAGGCTGAATTAAAATTTGCCAGATGGAAAGATAAAAGAGGAGAGGGATGTTCTCTAAAGGGATGTTATGAACAGAAAGTGCAAGTAATATAGAGAGCATTTGATGGCTTCTCCCTTTAATAATTTGGCTGAGAAAATATATAGTTTAGTAGGCAATAGGGTGCACCAGCTCCTGTTGTCTCTGTGATGAAATGAACAAAACCAAGCACTTGTATTTCCTAAATTCTAATTAAAAAAATCAATGAACCCTAGACTATAAACTGAGCTCTAATTTCCAAAATCGAGGTGCTAATTTAAGATGAGCGAAACCATTCATAGGCTAAGACAAATCTGGGCTTCCAGCTTCTCTCATGCCACAGGTTAAGTTTCAGATCTGGAAGTGGATTTGTGAAGTAATGTGTATACCTCCTTTATTGTAAGTCAATTAAACTGTCTGTAGATTTCAAATGCAACATTGAAGGGCTCGTGGTCAGGGCAGCATAGCCAAGGTCTTGTAGAGCCCAATTTCTGGAATTAAAATTTGCCAGCTGGAAAGATACAAGAGGGAAGGGGAATGAAATACCATTTACAGGTTTCTAAAGGGATGTTATGAACAGAAAGTGCAAGTAATATAGAGAGCAATACACTTACACTGAGAACGGCAGCCCAGTACAATCCCGAAGAGATTTTGCCTAAGAGAGTAAAACTATCTTCAGGTGTTGGACATTTTTAACTGGCTGAGTTCAAAAGCATTGAACCTCACCAGCTTCAATTATATTTTCAGGCAGAGAAGATATGGAACAAGACAGATCTTAAAATCAGTGGGAGTTACTCAGAACCTGTGGGCTGAGTGGTAAATTGGGCCCATAGCATTTTGTTTTTCTTTAACTTCATTAAGGGGATTCTGGATTTTGTGATTCTCAGTCTAGGTGCTGGTATCTCATTTAAAACGAGCTGATATGTGGATGGATTAGTAAGTGAATTGTTAAGGGTTATTATCTAATAGTTAGAGCAGGAGGTTCTGCATTCTGTTCCTTGTTCTGCCTTGGACTTACTGTGTGACCTTGGCCAAGTCACTAAGGACAAAAGTTTCAAACTCGGGGGACTAAAGTTTGGCACCTGAATAAAAATGGCCTGATTTTCAGAGATGTTGAGCAACCAAATCTCCTTTTGAAATCCATGGCAGGCTTTCCACACTACTTAAAATCAGGCCACATTTATTTAGGTGGGTAACTATAGATTATATGCTTAAATTCAGTCATTCAAGTTTGAAAATGTTGGTCTCTGTGCCTCAGTTTCCCCACCTGTCAACTATGGATAGCAATACTTCCCTATCTCACAGGGGTTAGTGAGGCTCAGTTTGCGATCCTCCAACAAAAAGTGCAGTAGAAATGCAAAATCTTAGGAAGTAAATGTATTCTTGGTATCCCCTATTACTTCATGTTACTGTTGTTGGATAGAGATTCTTTTATTAGTTGTGGACAGTCATAGGGACTCTAAATGTAACTGACAAATGATTTGATGACCCGGGGAAAGAAAAAAAAAACTTTGTGTATATCTTCTGGACATTAATAATCCTAGTAGCTTGCAAACCAAGGAGTAGTCGAAGCTATCAATCTACACCTGTGAATTACAATGTTTAGTGTAGACAGCACCGCCAGCAAGAGGTGGCACTATATCCATATCTGACTGTTAAGTTGTTGTCTTGTATGTTGTTGTGTTGTTGATCTGACCTGCGGTGTTGGCAGGACATTCAGTTCTGTCTGTGTGTACTGGAGTTGATACTTGCAGTGTCCCCATAAATCTCTGTGACTCTAACAATGAGTATTACAGTAGCCAACCTTTCCTGCATCCTGAACTGTTAAGGACCTTTCAAATGACCTAAAGCTTTGTGTGGTATTTATGTTTCATTTGCAGATGGCCAGCCTGCAGGTTGGAAGGAAGATCTACTCCATTAATGAGGACCTGGTATTCCTGCGTCCGTTTCAAGAAGTGGAGACCATCTTAAACCAATCTTTCTGCTCTCGGAGGCCACTTAGACTTCTGGTGGCCACCAAGTCTAAAGAGTAAGTGCCCAGAGAGACAGACATAGAAGGTTATCCAGAGACATTAACTTTTTTTAATACCTGTTGTTAAGGTAACTACATAAACATGTTACCCATCAGAAGTTCCAGTTCTGTTAAAAGAGGTAGAAGTTGTGAATCGTGCTTGTTAGTGATCCTTACATCTCTTAAAGCAGCTGTGGAATATCCTTTGTGCATCAGAATTAACTCTTGGCCTTCATGTGCACAAATGAAATTGAGTTACAAGGAATATAACTTCGTCAGCAGCAGAAAGTGTCTCAGCAGTAGGTCTTTGCTTGAGAGAAGGCACCTCAGTCTACTGTATCACATTGCTTGTTGTTGGACTGGTCTTTCCATCTCAGTTCATACAGTTTTCTGCTCCATAATGAGTGCGTAGGCCAGAAAGGATTGACACCACACCCAGACTGTTGGATCAGGCCCTTCTTCTCAGGGCTTCAACTTTATTTCTTCTACACAAAAGACGAGTAACTCAAATTCCTTCCCCCGCAATCCAAGGTCTTCTGCAGGACCGATCTCTTCCCTGCAGGTTCCCCTCTATATCCAGCTGCCTGCAAATCATCCACAACATGTGCCCTTTCCCCTTGTGACCCAGGGGCTTCCTGTCAGAGCCCCCTGCTCTTTGCAGCTCTTTTTCAATCCTCCTTTAAGCGATTTGCCTAGGAGTTGAGGGCCTCCCTCTGGAGCAAATCCAATTCCTATAGCTCTGCCCCTAAGGTTCCCTGCAGGAACCTGCCTACTCCCTGCAGCTTTCCAGCTCAGCCGAACTACTAGCTGGTTGTATATTTACCCGACTCCTAGCTAATCAATCTCAGCTAAGAGATAGCTAATAAGTCACTGCTGGGCCCCAACTCCCCTTAAAGGGTCAGATACCCTGTGAAAGAGGGCCCATAGTGAATCAGGGTCCCGTGTATTATTGGATTACATAGCCACAGACTTTGCCATGTAATCTACCCCTTGATGTGGAATTATGGTCCAGAATCTAAGCTTTCATTTAAAACAATTGGCCAGAACCTCAGCTGATGTAAATCAGAACAGCTGCATTGAAGTCATCCTGGAAATGGAATTTAATATAAAAATAAATAACATGGAGGTTTCCGTACTGACTGTATCATTCACTTTCAAGCTTAATACATTAAACACACCAATTTTTAATTAGCAAGTCACAATTTCTCATCTCCCAGACCAGACTGCTACAGAACCCAGACTGGGTTTTGGTCCAGCCCAGGTAGTTGCGGGGTACATGTTGATAATGCCATTTCTCTTTGTTTGCTGGGGTATACAACCTTCAACTTCATTCTGAGCAACAGGGATGTGAGCCAACAAGACCTGTGAGTATCTGGCTCCTAGGAAAACCTCAGCAGAATTCATTTCTTTGAATTGAGAATAATAAGGGTTATGTCCTGTGTGCTCCCCCTGCACGCTATGCTTAGCTGTAGCCTTCATTAGACCTGGATTTGAGTCTGTCTCCAGGCAGGGGGGCTGACCCACCATATGTTCAGCTTTCCTATGCTCTGCATTCAGACATGTGCAGCAGCTGTCTTTAGTTTTCAATTTGCATAGACTGTGATGACATTCCAGACAGAAACACAATCTGCAAAACTACTTAGTGACAAGTCACTTCTGTGCTTATGAGAGCTTAACTACTGTGGTTTATTGTTTGTTTCTTCTTCACTTTTACTGTCACTTTAATACATGGCATGTCCATACGGAGAGTTAATGAACAGCAAGCTGGGAAGTAAATCCACATTGCTGTAGCATACCATGCACTAATTGGCCATGTGAGCCCCACTACTGCACACTAAAAGTTCCATAGTGCACTTTGACCTACTGCTGTTTGAAACAGTTAGTGCTGAGCATGCGAGGATGCTGTAGGTTTACATTCCAGCTTGCCATGCACTGGCTCTCTGCATGGACCAGCCTAACAAGAAACTCAGACTAGAGTGGGTTATATTGTATTCCATTCAGGTCCTATAAAGCACACGCTCCTAGAATTGGCCTAATCAGTTGCAAAATAACATTGTCCTGCATATGAGGATTAGATGGTTCATCACAGGCCTCATTATTGCATACAATTACCACAAGACCATTGAGTCAAATCCAGTTCAAGGTCAAAAGTTGCTACCATCAGAGACTGGTGGCTTCCTATGTGAGTGTGGTGGGTCTCAATCCAGTTCCAAGAGGACAGATATTCACAGCATAAAATCCACTACCTCCGTTGGCACTAATGGCGACCTCTGTTGTCAAGTGATTGGGCTAGGGTGACCAGACAGCAAGTGTGAAAAATCGGGACAGGGGATGGGGGGTAATAGGAGCCTATGTAAGAAAAAGACCCAAAAATCGGGACTGTCCCTATAAAATCGGGACATCTGGTCACCCTAGATTGGGCTTGCCAGCTAATCTATCCCCTCAGCTCTAGAGAAGTTTCCTTCCAAGTCGGGCAGCCTGGAGGAAGCTTGCACTGGTGCTGCCTAGACTGTACTAGTTCTGTGGGTACTGGGAAGACATCTTCATTCTCTAGGGTTGTCAATCCGGCCATAATCCACATTAAAGTATAATAAAGGTCAAAATATTATCTGACAGAAAGGCAGCTGAGGTGTAAAATAAGTTACTGCTATGTGACAAGAGCTATTGCATGGGGTTAACTCATCTCTTATTAAACTTTTAGGGTATATTTAAAGCTGTTTGCAAACAGTCTAGGAATTTTATTGAGCCCCGAACACACAGAGGTACGATCTTACACAAAAATTGAGAGCAGTACACATGGGTCTAGCAGTCTAATCTGACATGCTGCTTTCTTTCTTTCATGTTTTCTGCAGAATTATAAAAATCCCAGATTGTCACGAAGCTCTGTGCTTTCAGATACGGGGAACAGCGCCACCCTACGTCCGTGCTGTGGGCAGAGGTAAGCAAGGGGTGTGTGATGTAGCTATGGATTGAAATATTGAAATACAGCCAGCCAGTTACATCCCTCTGACAGAACAAGAGCCACTTTATGTTGTCCCAAGGTCCTGAAAAACTCGGTAGAAGTCTCTAAGTGTCGCAGTCACAGAGCAGGACCTCTGGTGCTAGGTGCTATACAAACACAGAGCAAAAAGACAGTCCCTTTCCCAAAGAGTTTACAATCTGAGTTCAGTCTACGTATTGCTTTACTATTAGAGCTGGGTATTGGGTGGCTGTTCCCACCTACAGGAAGCAAAAAGTGACCTGGCTCAATGCCAGGAGAAATGTGGTGTTAGACTATGGAAGGGATGTTGAGGAGGCATCATCACTTGAGCCATTGCAGGCTGGATAAATCACTTGAGACTGCACAGTAGGAATCACTCCCATGCTCTCAGGTGGATGGATCATCTTTTCAATGTTCATGAACTTTGCAATGCATTATATCAGATTTGGGGACTGCTTCTACCTTCACACCAGTTTGTACTGCTGTAACTCCATTGGCTTTAATGGAGTTATTCCTAATTTACACTAGTATGAGTGAGAGGAGAATTGGGTCCGTCTGTTCTTTTAAAAAGAGAAAGCATAGGGCATGACACAGAGATATTCATTAGTGCTGTGACTGCAATGTGACGTATTCCTGGGGGAATTCTGCGCCACGGCGCATGCGCAGAATTTATGTCCCCCACAGATTTCTTTGCTTCCCTGCAGAAAAATGACTTTCTGACAGGGAAGCAAAGGGAAGCCACAAGAGCAGTCATGCAACCCTCCTCAGCGGTATGTTTTGGGGGCCCAGTGAATCCGGAAGAGAGGTAAATCACTGTGGGGCATGCGGCAGGACTGGGGAAGACCTGGCTGGTGGCTCCTAACCTGCGCCAGGCTAAGCTGCTAGTCCTGGGTGGGCTGGGGAGGATGGGACTTCCTCTTCCCTTGCACGGCATCCAGGGCTGGGTCAGACCCACCCCCAGATTTCTCCCCTGGCTGAAGGAAGCTTTGCAAACTCCCCCTCCCCCACTTCCTGCACCCATCACTCCTCAGCTGCATGAGGAGGATCCCTGTACAAAGAGCTGATCCCCCATCCACCCAACCCCCATGCATTCAGACCCCTCATACCCAAACCCTCTCGCCGAACCTCACCCCCGCCCCATACTCACACCACCCCCCATGAGCCCTACTCCCCCTGGACCACCCTGATGAACCACCTGCACCCAGATCCCCACCCCACCGAGCCCCAACCAGTTGCACCCCCCCACTGAGTCCCCCACACCCATACCCCCTTGCCGAGCTCTATCCCCCCCACATCCAGACCCACCACTGCTAAGTCCCAGCCACCTTCACCTGGACTCTCCTGCAGAGTCCCATTACCATGGCACCCAGAACCCCTCAACAAGCTCCTGTGCATCCAGATCCCACACTGAGCCGCCTGCACCCAGATTGCCCCACCCAGAACCCTCTCAACCCATACCTGGATCCCCCCACCCCACTATGTCCCTCCACACTTGGATCCTGTCTTGCTGAGCCTGCCTGCCCACACCTGGTGCATCTGGCACAGAGGGGCAGGGTCCTGGGGTGTTTCTGGGGCAGGCCCAGTCCTTGCGCTGTGTCAGGGTTGGGTGCAGGCTCGCCTCTGAATCCATGTCCCGGGGTGGGAGCTGCATAACAATCTCCCACCTCTGTGCAGCTAGAGGCCTGTGCTCCCCAATGCCATGCTGGAGCCTCCACATTTATTTGACAAATAAAATTTTTATTTTTTTGACACAGAATTTTTAATTTTTTGGTGCAGAATGCCCTTAGGAGTAAATGTGAAATGAGCCACAAATGAAGCACAGCCCCTCCCTTTATCTTTGGCAGGTACAGAGAGCAAGACCTTTCAACTGTATACGGCTTCCTTCCTTCAGTAGGATTGTGTGTATGTAAAAATATATAATGTCAGCATTTAGAAACAATGCAAAGACTTATCATCCCATATACAGGCAACAGTACCCTGCTTCAAAGCACCTTTTCATTACATACCTTCAAACAAGCACAAAATATAATTTTTAAGCCAAAGTGCTAAAGCATTTCCTTAATATACTAGCTAGAAAGATTTCATTTCTGAAGCCGTTACTAGAAAAGGGACTAATTACACTGACTAAAATTGTTTGCATCTTAGATAACTGAGCTTAAAAAGTAATTATGGCTTTAATGTAGACTCGTAGGGGCTAAATTCTGATCTGAATTTCAATGGTGTAAATCTATTCAAGTTGGTTAAATTACTCTGGATTTACTCTGGTGTAACTGACATTAGAATCTTGTTCCCAGACTCTGGCAAATTGCCTAATGAGGAAATATTCAGCTTCTTTCAATTAGCATGTGACAGGCTGCAAACTGTATAGTTATGCAAATTTAAACAACATCTTAGCCAATTAAGACTAGAAAGAAAAGATTGTCAAAGATTCCCAAAAGATAAGTTTCCCCCCTAAGAATTTCATTATCTTTCTGCAGTGACTGTATCCAGGTTTATATAAGAACATGCATACTGGGTCAAACCAATTGTCCACCTAGCCCAGTATCCTCTCTTCTGACAGTGGCCAGCGCCAGATGCTTCAGAGGGAATGAACAGACCTGGGCAATTATCAAGTGATCCATCCCCTGTCGTCCAGACCCAGCTTCTGGCAGCTGGAGGTTTAGGGACACCCTGACTATCTTGGCTAATAGCCATTGATGTACACCTCTACTCCGATATAACGCGACCGGATATAACACGAATTCTGATATAACGCGGTAAAGCGGCGCTCCGGGGGGGCGGGGCTGCGCAATCCGGCGGATCAAAGAAAGTTCGATATAACGCGGTTTCACCTATAACACGGTAAGATTTTTAGGCTCCTGAGGACAGCGTTATATCGAGGTAGAGGTGTACCATGAATTTGTCTAATTCTTTTTTGAACCAAGTTATATTTTTGGCCTTCACAACATCCCCCAGCAATGAGTTTCACAGGTTGACTGTGCGTTGTGTAAAGAGGTACTTCCTTTTGTTTGTTTTAAATCTGCTGGCTATTAATTTCATTGGGTGAACCCCTAGTTTTTGTGTTATGTGAAGGGGTAAACCTTAAATTCATGTTGATTTAAAAGTGATCCTTAAAAAAAAAGATATTTGTCTTTCAGTCAAAGAGAGAAGGACTCTACATTATTAAATGGGCCGGATTCCCCTCTCAGGGCTGAATGTGTGAATGAGGGCAGGGGACTCTAAACTATTTTTTTGTTCTCCTGATCCTGGGCCAGCCCGTGCTTGATAAGTTTACGAATGGTATTAGATGATGTGAGTGCCTGTGATAGCAGGGGACTGGACTCAATGACTCAGTAGGTCCCTTCCAGTCCTAAATTCTTAGTATCCACATATGCATGTGCATCGGTGTAACTGACTAGACAAAGTGCAAAGTACTAGAGAATCAGACAGATACACAGCAATTTACCAAAGTGTAATTTACAACCCCATCTTGCACATCACCTACGATGTAATAACATGTGCACCGAGGGCCCAAAAGAAAGGCTCTGTTTGAAGGTTATATACATTTGCCTCATACGACAAAGCTCTTCCAGAGCTCTTTCACCAAACCCAGCAAAACCACAAGATAGCTCCCAAATATCCTGACTCCCCAGCATCTTAGCCAGAAATGCTTTTCACTCCCTCTGTTCTCTTCGTCTCCTCCATAGTTGGGCTGCTGAGCTGTTTGAACTCCCCTCTGGTCTGTTTCAGGCTCCAAGGCTGCAGCTGTGGGACTCCATTCAGGGCAGTGCATTTTGAAAGTTAATGGGAATAATATGATGAATGAAAATTACACGGAAGTTCTGGAGCACTTTACAGCATACAGGAACAGGCAGCAGGAATTGCTGGTGAGTACACAGATGTGAGGCCTGGATGGAACTTAACATAATGTTTTAAGGGGAAAAAATAATATAATGGTCTTATACCAACTTGCTCCTTAAATATTTAAAAGCAATCTTAAAAAGTACGTTTTAACTTATCCGCCTGCGCCCATGGGACCCTACTGTAATTAATGGAGATACTTGGGGTGAAACCCTGAATAGAATTTACACCTTAGTTGTAAAATGTGTATGAATCACAAGTATTCCAGTCCATAGACTTCTAAAGATTGCTTTCCAGCTAATAGCAGAGGTAGGTTTGAGCTACAAAATTTATACCCAGATTCATATTTCATACACCTAAATTTCAGGGTGGATCGGATCTGGATTCTACTCCAGCCCACTTTGGAAATAGGGATCAGCTGCAAAATTCACAGATACATCCAGTTTTATACTCCAAACCTACATCCCTTCCTCAGAGTGTTCAGGTGTTTGTATCTAGGTTATTAATTGTTAGGTTATGCTTGCAACAAGGTTCCAGTTGCCAGTAGACTAAACTCAGCCCTCACTTACATGACACACAAACCCAGACTGCTAGAGGACAAAAACTTTTCACAGCCATCATCAAAAGGCTTAAAATCCATGCGAGAAGAGAGTGTGAAATCCAGGTATATCCCTGATGAAGTTGAGGCAGCTCTTTGTAATGTTCCTGTTCTTTTGAAAGGGATTGTACCAGTGGGTGTACCGAACACACGAAGATGCTGAAGAGGATAGAGCTCAGCAGCCAACATTTAATGCGTACCTGAATGGCAGCCATCTTGAGTCAAGCGAAGGACAGCTCTCAGGGGAAGGAAGTGGAGAACTGGATCCCCTTTATAAAAGCCAACAGGAAGCAGGTAAAGGAAAGCCCACCCAATTTCATGAAGGAAGGAAATGTAGGCAGGCAAGTCAGGCACTTTCTGATTACTTGGGAGAAAAGGGGTGGTGGAACTGTGAAATGTAAGTATTGCTGTAGAAAATCTCTCATTCTAGCAAAATGTGCAACAAACTGCAGCTTCCCAGGTGAAATACTGTCATGCTCCAGTTTATTTGGGTGGAACATGAAATTGGGATGTAATATGGAAATCTCGCTGTTGCGGCTCTCAACAGAGAGGAATGTCCCCTGCTCTGAACAGAAGAGACAGCATTAATTAATGGTGGGGTTTTAGATGCCTGATTCTTGCTGGCACCTTCGGGAATCTCTATAAGCACCAATGTCACAAAGCTAGGTAGGCAGAAAAAAGCCCTCTTTTTAGTACATCTGCTTTGTATTGTCTCTTGCATGCCATGCCCTACAGTAAATGACTGGGGCCCCACATGCTGAGAGAGTATGTACTAATTGGAGTTGTATAGTTGGTAGCTGTGATGTCAAGCCACAACCCAACATAATTACACGGTGTCTGAGTTTTGGGTCAAGATGCATCACACTGGAAAACACTTTTCATGGAGTGAGCCCCTCCCCTGTGCCACGTGTAGCTCAACTTCTTTGGATAGTTCGCCTGGCTCTTGCTCAGTAGAAAGCAGGGACTGATTCACTCTTGGAATATGGGCTACTCAGCAAGCCCTGCCAGGGGTCTCAACTAGAGTAAGGGACCATGAGATTTGGTTAACTGGCCACCATAGGGTGAGCTAAAGCTGAGAGATCAAAATGAAAGGCTAAAATGACAGGAGAGGAGGTTCTTCCTCTGAGACATCTGGCCTCCATTTGGCATTTTGGCCATGTGGCTCCCATCATGGGCGTTAGATTATGACTAAAACAAATATGGTATTTATACTTAACAGAAAACTTAAGCCAAATGTAACAAAGCCCTGGGCATGATTCTTTGGCATGACACAATCTAACCTTTAGGGGCAGATTCTGATAGCCCCACTCACATTGAGTAGCCATCTATGCCATATTGGCTTCAGAGATACTCCTGACATGCATACAGTGAAGGACGTGCACAAAGCATTTGCAAGACTAGGGCCTAAGCAAGACTCAGGCCCACCGTATTTATTTCTTCCACATATTGTCTGTGTTTCTTAGCCTGCTGTGCCAAATGAAACCAGATTGCAATATCCCCCATCTTACTCCTACAGGACAGTCGCTCATTATTAAAGTTTCTGGAGTGAGCACGTCTGATAGCTGTGTGGTATCATCTCCCACAAAGGAAGGGCTGGGCGATGGCAGCAGCAGGGGGAGGGAGGAGTGTCCCATGGAGTTGTATGGATGACATGGCTGCAAATTAAAGGTCTGCAAATAACTCCAGCTAGAATAAAATCTTTTTTTTTTTGTAATTTAAGTGACTTTGATATTCCGGACCAAATTTTCAGAGGGTGAGCTAATTGCGTCAGCAACATTTCTGTGCACATTGCTTTCTACAGGCAACCCTCCCCTTAGCTTGAAACAGTCTAAGTATAAGTAAAAAGACTGACTTACTTCATATTAAGATACTGATGGAGAAAATTAATTGATGTGGGAGGACATTCCCAAAGAACACTCAAACTGGACTCACTCCAAGGGATATACCAGTTGAATCCAGACTCGCTGGACCCCTATTAACAATAGATCTGGGATCAGGTGCACAGCAATGCAAGTTGCATGCAGACCCTAATGCACCAGGGGATCTGAAGCCATACACTATATCTCGTAAACAGGGGCATGTGCAAGGGGGGCAACGGGGCACCCCCTCAATAATTGTCGGGGGCACAGAACTTCTCCGGCCCCGGGGCTGCGGAAGCAGGGAAGATCGAGCTCCTGCTGGTGGCCTGGTGGGGAGGGGGGACAGCAAGTTCATCCTGGGGCTGGGTGTGGAGGGGAGCAGCAAGCTCTTCCCAGAGGTTGGGGGGCAGCGAGCTCAGGCTGCAAGGGTGGGGGGGGAGCAAGCTCCTCCCAGGGAGGAGGAGCTGCAAGTTCTTCCTGGGGCAGGGGAGAGAGGGGAGGCAGCGAGCTCCGGCTCGGGGGGGAGAGGGGGCAGTGAGCTCCTCCCGGGGCCAGGTGGGGAGGCAGGGCAGCAAGCCCCTCCTGGGGACAGTGAGGAGTGGGGAGAGCAAACTTCTGTGCCCCCCGAGAAGGGGTCAAATTTCAATTCCTGCACATACCCCGGGTCCAGAAAAAGCCAGAGATAGGCCACTGCAAGATGCACTTCAGCACCTCTGGACTGCCTCTGCTGGTGAAGTTCATATTGAGTGGCCTTGACAGCTGCCTTGGAGAGGAGGTGGTGATAGCACTGGCTGCCCTCCCCTCCCTCTGGCACAGCTGCATGTGCAGTGCACTCACGAGGGTGAACCTGCAGCACTAACTGCAATTTGGAATACAGTGGTGACAGGGAGTCAGTTAGGAACAGTAAACTGCTTCGTGTTTCATCAAGGACATGGAGAGCTAATGTAATTTACCTCCCATTTGAGAGCCCTTGCCAGGTACCCTGGTCTGTGCCATAAATGTATGCTGGGCATACATGTCTCCTGAGTGTGTGTGCGCACATGCACACCTGTGTTTGTGCACCTGTGTGTTACGGAGTGTTGGTTCCCTAACGACTTGCCTTTGGTTCCAGTCTCTCCGTTGATCATGAGTGAAGACATGCCTCTCATTAGCTTGACTGTGGACAATGTCCATCTGGAACACGCGGTGGTGTATGAATACGTCAGCACTGCTGGGATCAAGTGTTACGTCTTGGAGAAAACCGTAGAGCCAAAGGGTTGTTTCAATCTGACTGCAAAGGTACCCACCACCATACATTGCCAGCTTCCTTCCCAAGCACAATAAGGGAAACCAATGGCCCAGGCTTACCCGCTTTGTCTGTTTGGTGACATGGCATGTTATGCTGTTGGCCCTGCCTGGAGCTTAGGCTAGTTCATTAGAATGCACCAGTATAGAGTAACTAACTCCTGTTTGGTACAGGCAAGTTCCACTGACCCTGCCTTCATTTCAACTCTTGAGGACTTGAGTCAAGACACTCTTGCAGGAGGGTCCTCAGCTGGGAAACTCTCCCAGTGAAACTCTCCCTTTGTCGTCTGTCCACTAGAGCAGGAGTTTGCTGCTCCTCAGGGCAAATGGGAGGTTCATCCTTTCAGGCAAGCATTTGCTGCACCTTGGGGTAAGACTATGGAGGTTTTCCCCATCAGATGGGTTGGGTTGGGTTGGTTGATACGAAGTATGGGTCTGATTGCTGCCCAGTGTGGACAGGAATGATTGGTATTATGTTTTGGTGTGAACTACAATGGACAAATAATAAATGTGCATCAAGTAACAATAAAGTTATTGGCATGTCCATGATAGGACAAAGCAGAAATAACAAGAGAGGGCAAATGTGCCAGAGAATGAACATTCCCTGTGGCAAAATGACTGTTTTGAGCACATCCAATATATTTTAAAAACTTCTGGCTGAAGTTTTGAAGTGTTGAGATTAGGCATGACAGTGATTCAGAAGGGCTAATTAGGGAAGAAAGAGGGCTGGATTTGTGCTGAATGCCACTTTCCTCAAACATGCCAAAATGTGGGGTGTACACTGTTTATTCAGTGGAAGGATATTGTGGTATTCCTGGCTCTCAGCCCTGTACCATTGGAATTTTGTTTCCTTCTTCAGATTTTAGAAGCCTTTGCTGTAGATGACAGTCACTTTGTGAAGAACTGCAAGAAGCTCATCTCCCAAAGCAGAGCTATGGAGACCATGCCCGAGTATGATTTCCGGCAAACCTGTGACACTAAACTGGAGAGTATCTGCAAAAGGCTCACCAACTACCACAAGGTGCAGCGTTAGTAAATCTCAGTGGCATATCTAGACAATCTTATACTGTCAAGATAGTGGGGTCTGAGTATTCTTTGCTGTGTTTTCCCCATTAATTGCTTTAGAAAGACGTGTTCTACTGGTCTGAGCACAGAACTAGAAGTTATGTAGATTGCAAGCTCTATGGGGTAAGGACCTGTCTCTAGAGCATCTACACACTGTTGTCACTATGGGTTGGAATGCATGCCTGGACTCCTCTGCTGATGGATCCATCCTGCCCATACAAATGAGGAGCCCAACCCCCTGCCCCCCATCAATGACAAGAGCTGTCATGTCTGTGTTGTGCACACAACAAGTTATTATGATTGCATGAGCACATTGTATAACTGTATGAACAAACTAAGTATGCTTTTGGTACAGTTATCTGACGTGTTTGAAATCTGGCCCTCAAAAAAACTTTTTAAACAATTCTCAAGGAAATTAAAATGTCATTTTTTCCAGTGATATTTTTGGAACAGTACCCTTCAGGATAGCAGAGATGAGATGGCGGTGGGGATGGGAGGCTGGCAGGGAAAAATAAGGATCTTCTGTGTTGCATCATCATTTTTTGCAAATGAAATCTCACAAACTTGCTTTATCCCCCAGTTTGCAGATGAGCTCAAAATGAAGGTGAGCCCAGCCTTCAAACAAGCCACAACAGAGCCTCACCCCCTCAACAGCATGGATTTCTGCCCCACCAACTGCCACATTAACCTCATGGAAGTGTCCTACCCCAAAACCACTACCTCAACAGGAAGGTCATTCAGCATTCGCATTGGACGGAAGCCATCTATAATTGGTCTTGATCCGGAACAAGGTGCTCATGAATGCTTCAGTGACATTATCTTAGTAAAAAGATTAGTTGTATTTCCGGCGAGTCAGTGAGTTCAAGACAAATCCAAAGAAATGTTGCCTTGACAATATACTTTTTTTTTTCTTAAAATGCTCATAGTAAGATGGCAGGCAGTATGCAGTTACTGTAAAATAACTCAATGCCTCAGGCACAGAGTATGGCCTCAAGTCAAAGATCTTTAACAGCAAAGCAATGTGGTTTTCTCATCACAACTAAAATGCCCTGGGGTGTTTTTTCCACTTAGAAGAGTTGACTTATTGAGTGGAAGAAAAAAGTGATGGGGCTAAGTGGTTCCATAATGTGAAGTTGTATTATAATCACAAGGGTGAGAAACCTCAAGTAGCCAATCAGATGGTAGTACTCTTCCCTCTGAACCATTACTAAACTAATCCCCCCCATTGGCACTAGGAGGTTCTGTAATGTTGGAGGTGCTATCTTTCAGCTGTATGGCTGCTACTTAGGATTTCCCTGCCAGGCAAATACTTGTGTTGCAATGTTTCACTGTTATACCTCTCAGAATATACTTCTGACTCATTCAGTGTCCAACAAGATGAGTGTGCAAGAGGGCTTGCGACAGCCCCATGGAAGTCTGGACTGTCCCACATATTGAAGAATGGTTGGAGTCCCTGTTCAAATTAGGCCAACGAGAGAAGCCCTGCCCACTTGTACTTCTTAAAGATCCCATGGCACTTTTCTTGGGAGTAGGAGGGGTTAGTCACAGTATCACAGTCATGTTCCAGCTCTGCTGCGGATATTCTCCTTGCCACCATTTGTAAATGAAAATAATTATTCTTTACTTTTCCTAACAATGATAGTTATTCTTCCAGGGGTCAGTTTTCCCATCTATAAAGCTGGGATAATGCTGACCTAACAGGTTTGTTTCAATCTTAAATTTGTTAGCATTTTAAAAATGCGTTTAGCTCCTCAGAGGGTCAGTGCTGTGAATGGGCAATGTACTATTATTAGTTATATGACTATATCGTGATCCTGAACTACAGTAATGTCAAAAAGCTGAGTTTGCATACCATGGAGAAGTCCTGTAGAATAAATAGAAAATTATATTTTTGCCATAATGTTTTAAAGAAGGTTCAAAATTCCTGTAGGGAAGCGCACATTCTCTATTAAACACTGTAGGATTTTAGAGCAATTTCTATAGACTAACCCGTTTAAATTTCTGTATGAGCCTGTTGGTTTAATTCCTATTAAATTCTATAGAAACCTGCTCTAAATATTGAGAGGCGGTGCATACAGTCACGAGAGCCATACTAACTACTTCCTTCCATGTTTAGTAGGTACTCTGAATCCAGTCTCATACACTCAGCATTGTATCACCAGCATGGCTGCACCATCATGGAGGTGCCTAACCCCAGAAGATGGAGAACTCAACCCACATGGACAATACGAGGGTAGCTTTGACCAACAGAATGGGGGAACAAACCAGGAGGAAAGGGGACTCAGCTTTTTGCTGAAAGAAGAAGACCGGGAGATACAGGACTCATACCTTCAACTTTTTAATAAACTAGATATCGCAGTGAAGGAAATGAAGCAATACGTCTTTCAGATAAATAAGTGAGTAAAGAGACCCCTGTGTGTTTTGTGTCTGCGCTGCTGAGGGCACTTCCTAAATAAAGGGACACACTATTTGAGAAAATGGAAATATGCAACCACAGAAATATGTTCTGTGTCCATCAGCACGAATTATAATATGTTAGTATGTGTGTGCATGCCCTCCCCCATGCCACCACCTTTTGCTGGATGGAGGCAGCCTGACTTGCTCATATGCAGATCCATCTACCTATGTGTCATTTCCACTTACATAATGAGCTAGTGTAGCTGCTCTTTGCACTCGCTGGCTTGAAGTCTATGTTAGAACTAAAGGTTGTCCATTCTGGTTCTGATTCCTATTATTTGTTAAACTCTAAGAGTGGGCTAAGTGCTGTACTAGACACAGACACTGGGAAAATCCCTGCCCTGAAGAGTTCCTCTATAAGACTGACATAAAAATACACTGGGCGGCCCAGATGAAGGAGCTATTTTAGATCGGAAGTCAGTAGTCAAAAGGGATTTGAATAAAGAAGGCCTGGCAGACTAGGACTGAGAGTTCATTCCATGGAGAGGGGCAGCATGGGAGAAGGCACAGTGATGGGAACAGGAGAAGAAAGGAACAATGAGGCTGACATTGTTATTGGAATGAAGAAGGAAGGTGGGATATGGCAGGAGTTTGAATCAATTACAGAGGCCAGTGCTTATGCCCCATGTGTGTGCATTTTAGCTTGTGACCATGGTGGTTGTGTGTGTGTGTGTGTGTGTCAGGCCATAGACTTATGATACGTGCCCTACTTGGGTTGTGGGAGATAATGTTTTCTTATTCTCAGATGAACAGCAGAAGGGGCTCAGTCTTTGCCTTCTATCCTTCTTTTTCTGGGCTTTGACCCCGGGAGTCAGCTTTATAGGACAAGTTAAAAAGGACTCTCTTTATAAATGTGATTACAGTTTGGCAGACTCAGCTTTGGGCCAGTCTCAGCAGGATGAGTTCTCCTGAAAGAGTTAGCACATACTGACTAGAGTTCTTCCTCTACTGGCCAGTAAAAGGCAGATTTATGATGTATACTCTGTGGTTTTTGGAGTGCCAGTTAGTGTCTAGAGAAAAATCCAGCAGGAAAAAGGATGCAAACGAGGGGACATTTCGTCACGCTTGATGGAAGTGAGACTATTTGTGCAGAATAATTTATTTTAGCAAATAATTACACTTTAAAATGTGCCTAAGAGTCTCACAGTATTTTGCAGGAAACTGGGTGGATGACTATTCCTAGCATGCTGACACAGTTCTGTGTTGCTGTCTTTTTTTTATTCCAAACATTGTGTAATGGGGAGGGGATCATCTAGACCTGCGCAAAACTCTCATAACCAAAACTCACCTGGTTTTGAGAGTTGTTACAGAGCATGTTTGCTTAGGTTTTTGAATCTGGGTTGGTACTTTTGTATAAGCTATCTGAAGTGCTTTTGACCTTAAACTAGTCAGAACTTGGCAAGTTTCATGTTGCACTTTAGGTTTTGAATGAATGCAAAATTCACCTATTGTGAGTACACATGAACTAAAACCAAAAAGATTTGCATGAACCCCTGTGAATCAAACTGAATGAGTTTCATGTAGCTCCTGTCTATACATAGCTCAAGTAATAGAAATGTTGCTTTTGATTTCAAGTGCACTTGAGTTCAGATCACAGTAGTGAATGCATAACTCACAAGATTACACACCAGTCACTGAGAGCAATGTGTTTTTCCTTTGTAGGCTTTTGTCCACCATAACAGAACCCACTGGCACATGTGAACCTCTGTCCACTGAGGAGACATCCCCACCTTCCTTGGGGGCTGAAGAGAGCGACACTGACAAAGCTGAGCATGGTGGGAGTAAGAAGGTTTGTTTCAAAGTTTCTGAGGAGGACCAGGAAGACTCAGGACATGACACAATGAGTTTCAGAGATTCCTACAGGTGTGTTCAAAGATATACATGGCTCTTCATTCTGGTTGGCAGAGTACTTTGAGGCTATTTAATCTTAATATTACAGTGCTGGATGGCAGCTAGACAGATCAAGACATATTAATAATCAGAAAGTCAGGTAACTGAGACATAGGATAATGCTGTTGAAATTCATAATTGTGGATATCAAAGCATTATACCACTACTAATACGTGGTAGTTATACACAATGCTTCCACTTTAAAAGTGCTGTACACACGGTAGAGTATATCCTGAAATCCTTACTGCTTACTTAGCAAAACTCTCCTTGACGTAACTTCAAGTTTTATTATTGAGTAAATGCTTCAGTGTGTTCCCCATTACCGAATAAATGGGCCTATAGGTCTGGACACTTAGGACTTGATTCCATTCCCACAGAAGCTTGTGGCAAGACTCCCATCGGTATCAGGGAGTGTAAGAATGGGCCCCACTCCCTGCTCATATGGTATGCATTTAAGTGTATCCAGTACAGGATTCACAACATCTCATCCATTTGACATGGTTCACATGTCACATGGGCTACCACAGGATCCATTTACTGCAGGGTCAAAAGATCAGATAATCATGTAAGGTCAAGAAAGAAGGCAGTTCTCCAATGAAGTGCAACAGCTGCAGGAGGGAATTCTCCAGGGCTTTCAGGAAGAGTAGCCCATTGCTTTAAGACCTGCTCAGCAGCTTCTGTATCTGATCCTGATGGTTTAGTGCCGCATGTGTACAAACACATTGTCCACAGAAAATGCAGACTAATTAGACTTTGGGAGTGATTATGCTGATGGTTGTATCTTGGCCCCAGTCTGAGGTTTCTAGGGTAGACAGTGTTAATGTAGCACCAATTGTCAGGAGAGCTCACCAGCAGAATTGTAATGATGCTGTATTGGTCTTTGTGATTTTAGGTCTTAAGCGGAACAGTTTCTAGACAATACATTGCATGATAAGGAAGCAGAGGAAAAGCATGTACTGGACTGTAGTTCCTGATATTAATATGGGTGTGGTGATCTGCTACAAGGATAATCGCTCTTAGTATAGTTACGGACTGTGGGCTGACAAACTGCCATGTGATTCCCCTGGCAAACACAGACATCCAGATTTATCCCTGGTCATGTTTGTAGAATTACACCAGGGATGATTCTATTCTTGGGAGTTATAAAACCAGTGTAGCATGTAAAGTGGAATGGTATTGGAATATCCCCCATCAAATTACTCCATTTAGGATCCTCCAATAATTTTGCCTGCCTCAGGTTCCCAAATACACAGGTTCATTCTACAGTTTATAATCTATTAGGACAAAGCAATAAGACCTACCATGGGCACCAGAAGATCCTGTAGGGGTACTCATTTCAAGCAGACCTTAAAGTAGTGTGTTTCTCATGGTCTTTCAGTAGGTGCAAGGGCTCCCATATGATTTCTTGCAGGATGTCCTGTGAAGCCTCTGGCCAGCTCTTGGGAGTCCCCCTTCAGGTTTTCAGGATAGAATGAAGAGAGACAGGGTTTTTTTCTGGTGTCAACACTCTGAACCAGCTTCTGGTCTCAAGTGCACAGCCCAGCATAATTACCAGTGCCCAGCCAGTGCCCCTAAAGAGACAGCAATGCCCACTATTGCTAGGATTTTGAAAGGTGCCTAGAAAAATTAGTCACCCACCTCCCTTAGGATCTTTGAAAACCCCAGTCCATGTGTTTTGGGATTAGAACCCAGCTGTGCAGCTCAAGGTTAGAACTTAGCTTCTCTGAGGCTTATTTCGCTTAGGAAATAACAGCATTGTTTTCAAGTGAGTGCTTTATTTTGTAGTCAGTTGTATATTATTAAGCTCAAGTTATCTCACTGCACTTATCATGCAGATAAACATAGCAAACACTCCTTCCCCCATCCTCCACTCACAACCCCTCAAAACCAAGGCTTTTAAAAAAAATTAATTATCTTGGAACATCAAAAAGTCTAATGTGACTTTTTCCCTCCTATACTATATAACTGTGAGCCACAGAAGCTCGACAGAGTTTGTAGACTGCTTGATCTTATCATAGATGCTATTGTAAGAGGGGTTTTTTTCATTCAAGTCTATGAACAATTTTCCCAGCAGCCTAAAACACTGAGAAGCAGAAATGGACATCCCGCCTTTCTTAAAAAAATGGGACTTTGAAACCACAAACCCAAATATTTACTCAGGTGTCTCAAAATCTGGTTTTTGAGACAAGATTGACTTGCTGCTTCTCCTGGAATATTTGCTGCTGAAGGAAATCTCAGACACTCCACAAGAGCCGTCTTTCTTGGGAGAGTACGTTTTTAAAGGCAGGACTTCAGAAGAGAGTAAACAAGTTGCCTTTTTCATTTTCTAATGGAGAAGGATGTGCATGTTATAGGCCTGCTCTAGTACAGAGCAGTCCTGTCAAAGAGAGTTCTAAAAATCAGAATAATTCAATCTAATCACGCATCACTGAAGCTTGTGCAGTATGGACCTGTTCTCTTTGTTGCTAATGAGGTGTAAAATGCTACTGTAGCAGAATGGTAGCATATTATCCTCATTGTGCACTGATGTAAGTGGCAACACAAGATGGAGAGTAGTGAAAAATCAGAACCCTTGCTTTAACTGTTTAACCTTTTGGCATCTGTTTACTGTGCTAGATTGGGATAAACTCTTGGAGATCGTGATTTGACCATGGGTGACCCCAAATGAGAGTTAGCACATGTTTGGTTGCTCCTGGGCCTGAAGGATGCAGAGGTCCAGATTCTAATCTCTGTTACACCAGCTAAGTCTGTCAGTGAAGACAATAGTTATTCCAGATTTACACCAGTGTTTCTGAACAGAGCATCCAGCCTACAAAAACTGTATTTGCCATTGTAGCTTTTTTGCATTAGATGATGCTGGCACCTGGAATTCTTCACAACAGTACATATGATCTCTTCTTCCTCTGTGTAGATGGCTTTTAGATAGGCTCAGTTTGTCTGCTGCATTATTGGCCATGGAAATGTGGCTAGATAAGGTTTTGCATGAGTCTGATAGCAGCAATGACCACTGAACACTAAAAGGTACTAAGAAACAGCCCTGAACTGGCTAGTGTTCATGCTAATTTGTGTGAAAGCCTCAATGCATTTTGGAATCTACAAAGTAAGGAAAAAATCGGCTATGACAGTTTGATTAGAAGTGCTATTTCTTTTTCTTTCTTGTTTTAAAACAGTGATAGCATGAGCTGTAGAGTCTCATTCATAGGAATTAATATTTATTTCCTCTACAAGTGGAGCTTTTTTACAAGTAGAAAAATGCATTTTCTTAGTTCAAACCCTGGTCTAGGTACCAAGTAGGGTGACTGGTGGGTTCAAACTTGATCCTAATAGATATTTGCCTACACCAAAATGAAAACCTGCTTATGTGCTTTAAAGGTCTTTTAATGAAATACAAAGAATTGTCTCCCTCTTTTAATAGGAAGCCCCTTTCTGAATCCTGTTTTACTTACACAGATTCGACAATTGAGCCTAATCTATTATGGGTAACACAGTGAGATCAAAGACAGAGTCTCTGTGGGGCTGTCACTTGCTTCAGAATTTTACACATAAATGTAAGATAGGAAAGATTATTCTGTCTTATCTTTATTAGATAGAGGCAAACAATTAGGTACATGTAACAGATATGATAGTTACTCCAGGGGGAATCAAATGTATTTTGATAGTTTTTGATCCAGAAAATGGATACTGAGAAGCTACAAAAATGAGCAAATTACAGATAAGAATATGCCTTGTTTGCATTAACCACGCTCCTTTCTCATTGACTTTTGGGAAAACTAATTCAGTGTTTCTCTGAAAAGGGTTTGTACTTCAGTTCAGCAGTATTGGCTATCTCCCTTTAAACTTCTCCAGAAAGAAGAGAAAACAGACCTGACTGATAATAGCTCTTACAAGGGCAAACAAAACCCAGTTCAGGGAGATAGGACTCTGTAGGTTCTTTTTATTAATGAGTTAGGAGGGAAATTACTCTCATTCTTACAATAGCAAAGTTCAGAGCCCTTCTGGTTTAGGTTTACATTTTTTAAAATCAGTGCTGGTAAGTTTCCAAAGCTAAGGTTTGAAAAATTCTAAGCCAAGGCTAGATAAAAACTGTGAACTGGATTCTCCAGTCCATCCAGTTCTCTTTGCACCATGGGTGTGGGGCACAGTGAACTTGAATCAGGAGGAGACTTGTGCTGGAGAATTCCCCCTGTGTACAAGGAATCTCCTCTGGGGTAAAGCTGGTTGAAGTGACTCTACTGCTTCCTGTGCCAGCTCTGCCTCCCAACTCCACTGCCTCCCGTGTCAGCACCAATCCCCTCCCAGTACAAGGGGAGAGAGGCTGGCAGGGAGGGGAGGGAGTGTGGTAAGGGAAGAGAAGGGAGTGGGCATGACAGTGCAAGGCTCCACTATGCCCAATTCTCCACTGACATAAGGTTACGGTTCCCTTCCCTTTCAGCTCTGCCCCTGAAGCTTTAACATATGCTGGAGTTAGATGGCTGAGAATACATGGCCAGGCCCCTGTGCTTGGGCTCAGTGGAGAATCCAGCCCACAGAGTTTAATTTTGTATTGGTCACCCCCTCTGGGTGTTACTGGAGCATCTTTAATGAACTCTCTGTGTCCTGATAGTGATGAGATGCTCACTGGGAAATCAGCATTCATCTTTTGTAAGAGACTTGCTCACAATCATGCTTCAATTGTCCCGGGAACTGAAGGATGATGTCCTCTTAGGGTATGTCTACACTGCAATTAAAACCCACGGTTGACCCGTGCCAGCTGACTTGGGCTCACGGTGCTTGGGCTTAGGGGCTGTTTAACTGTGGTATAGACCAAGTTCTGGGACCCTCTCACCTCGCAGTGTCCTAGAGCCCCAGCTCCAGCCCAAACATCTACCCTGCAATTAAACAGCCCCTTAGCCCGAGTCAGCTGGCACACGCCAGCTGTGGGTTTCTAATTGCAGTGTAGACATACCTTTACTAGCCAAATCAGGAATCCTTACTTAGTATTGTTCAGTCCCTACTTAAGTCAGCTCTCATTAATGAGTAAGGACATTTCCCTGAGGGACAATAGGGTTGAATATAAACCGAGTGGTAACTGAGTCAAGGCCCTGGATAAGGAAACATTTTCAACATCTTCCTTTATTCTCCTTCCAGTGAGTGTAACAGTAACCGGGACTCCGTGCTCTCCTACACCAGTGTACGGAGTAACAGCTCTTACCTGGGCAGCGACGAGATGGGATCAGGTGAGTGAGTGCCTGGCTATCAACCAGGCGTAATAAAAGAGGCTCTCCATCATCAGATGGGATGGCAGGCTAAACATCTACAGCTTTGCTGGTTGTTATTACCAGGGTGTTTAGTTGCAAAGGTGGTTCATTCGAAGGAACACAGACCAAACGAGTCACATGATAATTAAGGAGTTGGAGGTCTGCTCTTTCCTCATTGGACCATTGTACTCATGTGGAGGAGAAATTAGGCCAGATTAGAGCCCTTTGTTGCGGATTTGCTTACAGAGGGTATTTGCATCGTCTGAAAAATATTTTGATCTGTGGATTGGGGAAGGAGAGCTCGCAAGCCACCCAGTTTGTCTTCACTGATCTCTTCAAGGTCATTGTATTGCAATAATATTCTTCATCGTTAAAAGCACGGTCACAGTGCTGGTTGGGTTGGGCCGTAGAAAAAAAATTCGTTTTTCCTTTATTAGGTGACGAACTTCCCAGTGACATGAGGATTCCTTCGGACAAACAAGACAAACTCCACGGCTGTCTTGAGCATCTTTTTAACCAGGTACAGAACACGAGCGCAGTTACGGGAAGCAGCATACGCTGCATCTCAGAACAAGGTGTCAGAAATACCAGAGTCTGCATTACCGCATCATATCTCAGCGGGGATCCAGCTTGCAAGGGTTTGGAGTCAGATGCGAGGAAGTGGATGTGAGATAGTTTGACGAAACAGTTTTGTCTCCACCAACATTCAAGTCACTCTGTGTGGTTAGGACAAGGGTAACCTGCAGCTTTGGATTCATGACAAAGAGCTTTGAAAACAGAGGCGTGAAAACCGACAATGAGTGAAATCTTCCTGTTATGAGTGATCGGAATAGATCTCATGGACAGAAGTTTTGGAAAAACTGCCCCCTATTAGAGGAAAAGAATGCAACCAAAGGATGTTTTTACACATTTATAACCTCAGATAAATTGTTCTTCTCTATCCCCCTTGTTCACCAGAGCCCAGATCATGTCTCTCATGCCCACACTGCATACACATAAATTCATACTAGGCTCCTGGGGAGAGATGAGGGTTGGAATGGTTTAATTATGTTTGCTAAGGATGAGATTTCCATCAAAATTAATAGATCTAGACTGTGGTGTGGAGGCATCCAGCTTAGCTTAAGTGAATGTGTTAGCACCAACATACAGCAAATGCAGCTTTTTTTGCACTTTTCCTCAATGTGTGGCCTCATCAAAAATTCTCCTGGAGTTTTATTAAGAGTAACCTAATCTAATTCCTGCTCCAGGTGGATGCTATCAATGCGCTCCTCAAAGGATCAGTCATAACCAAGGCCTTTGAAGAAACCAAGCACTTTCCAATGGACCACAGTTTGCAAGGTAAAAGAAAAACAGTTTGGTTGTATTAAATAATGTAATTTCCCAGAATACAACAAGCCCTTAACATTTAAGAACTAGAGGTTCAGAAGTCAGTACACCCAAGTTCATGTACAAAATTGTGCACACATAATTTGCACACACAGTTACAACAGTTATGTATGCAGTCACAATAACTGGACATATAAATGACCAGTGACATGTTGACTATTGGTATTCTGTACTGTTCAGTGGGATCTCTACACATCCTGGAGGACTCACCTCTGTAGCACAACCCTAACAAGCTGCAGCTCTGTGGCACCCAAAAGTTCTGCATAAGTTTGCTTAAGGAACTACTCCACTTCTTTTTGGGGATGGATAATCGCCAGAGTAACACCACACACATAACACCAACACACATTCTGGAAATCAACCCATTCCCAGAGAGAGCACAAATGATGCTGTGTTTCTTTTCCTCAAAGAGGATGATGAGAATTTGGCCTCATGAGTTTGGTGACCAGAATGTGGTTTTTTTCTCTCTGAAAAAGATTGGTGTTTATTTCTTAAACATTTGCTGCATTTCCTTTTCCTCTTGGAACCTAAACTCTTCTGTTCTCTTGGCTGATCTTCAGGTGTTCTGGTCAAGGGCTCTCTCTCTTTCTTTTACCCCTGGTTTTTAGCTACCTGGGCAACTTGCGTAGTCACTCTTCTTCAGAGTTAGGAGAGGTTCCTGTGAACTCTGTGGAAATGTTTTGAAAAGCCATGTTCCTGTGACATTTAAACAGCTGTAGAGTACCTATCCCTGCCCTGACGCTCTTTGAATGCAGAAGGAAATAGCAGCCACCCTGAATATATTTTCTTCAAGCTTTATTTTGTTTGTTTCGCTTAAACACAGACTTGTCTATTCAACCTGGATCAATTGCACTGAAAGAGCCTTTCAGTTCACTGCAGCTTCAGGATGGTCCCATATTAATCACTGGGAATCACACTACAGGAATAGACAAGCCCTGATTATAGTCAGCGGGAATCTTTGCCCAAATTACCTTCTTAATGCAGTCCCGAGTTGCAAATAAGCATGAAAAGGAGAGCTTATCATGGTCACATCTCTGTGATGGGTGAGAATTTGCAAATCATCTCTTTTTGGAGACAGTAATTTGGCACGCAGGGTCACTCACACCAGAGTGTTTGGTTAAATCACATAACTACATCATAAGGAATAGAATTTACCCTCTTCAGTTCAAAATACATAGGTTTCTACCTGATGAAGCAAAGCAGAATATTAACTAGCTTATATGTTCCCAGCAGCTGTGGCCTTAAGTAGGTGTTGGTCTGATTTCCCCCAGGAGGTGACACAGACACACTTGGCTATGCATTAGAAGAAGCAGAGAGAACCAGAGGGGAATGCTGAGCTTAGTTCTGCAGCCATGGTGCTCAGGGATATATTTGTAATATATTGCAAAAGAAGTTAATCACACAATTCCAGTGCATTGTGCATGTGAGTCGCATGCCTAATTTTTGTGTATGATGCTGAAAATATAACAAGCGAGGACTCGGTTTTTTACAAGACTATAGGAAATAGCAATCTTTTTTTCTATCTGCATCAGATCCATTTAAGAAATTCCCTCACTGGTGATGGTTGCTGTAGGTGGTGTATTCATTGGTTAGACCTATATGCAAATTATATAGCTAATGAGCTACCCTAGGTTATGTGGCATCTCTCCACTGCCTGGACTAATTTCTCTCTTTTGCTGCAGAATTTAAACAGAAGGAAGAAACCACAATAAGATGCCAGAATAATATTAAATTCAGTGTCCAAGAAGATCCCTGGAACCTTCCACTGCGTATCAAGAACCTTGTTGAAACTATTCAAAAACACGTGGAAGGTCTGTGAATGCAGGATGGTCATTTATCAGTTTCAGTGTTAAAGGAATGTTTTATTTCTAGAGATGAGCACAAGCTGTAAAACTCATGGAAGTGAATAAAAAGGGGGAGGGGCCTGATCCGAGGTTTTTGTTGAGACCATTAGGGAGCTAAAAACCAGCTGCAGAGTTTGGAGCCAAACATCTCCACTGTTTGGGGTTGTTCTGACCTTTGGTTTTGGCCCATACCTGATTGTTAAGATAAAAATTGTATCTATGGAAAAATCTTCCTTCCCTAAGTTCCCAGTAACTTTGCAAAATATTAAAATGGAATGGGTTTGAAATATCCAATTCTTGCTTTATTTTTGCCCTCATGCTACAGAGCATAAGCCAACGTCTTAACTATCAGGGTCAGGAGGAAACATTCTTAAGGGTCAGGTTATTCTGTAACTGCCTATTGCAGAGTTTTGTTCAGTGTTTAATTTGTATGAAAGAGGTGCCAGGGCTCAAGCAATTAGGTGCTGGGGCTCAAAAAAATGTTGACTTTCATAATTGACGCGGCAAGCCCAGAGGTGCCCGGGCTATGAACTGTCAAGCCCAGAGGTGCCCGGGCTATGAACTGTCAAGCCCAGAGGTGCCCGGGCTATGTACTGGCAAGCCCAGAGGTGCCCGGGCTATGAACTGTCAAGCCCAGAGGTGCCCGGGCTATGAACTGTCAAGCCCAGAGGTGCCCGGGCTATGAACTGTCAAGCCTAGAGATGCTCAGCTCTGACAAGCCCTGGCACAAATTAAGCACTGTTTTTGTTTCACCTTCCTTGGAAGCTGCTGCTATGGGCCACCGTCAGAGACAAGATGCTGTATTAGGTAGACTTCTGGTCACCCAGTCTGGCAGTTAATTTTGTCCCCTAAGTTTAATATGGTAATTGAAATATAGGTTATAAATAGACCTGGATTTTAGAGGGAAGTGGGGAGAGTGGGTTATTGTTCTTCCCAGTGATGATGTATTACAGCACCACAACTGTGGATTGAATGATCATGAGGAACTTTTTTCTAATTCTCTTAGTCTACTTCCGAAGTCTATAGGGACTGAATTGGGTGAGAGTGACTTGCTGGTGCAATTTTAAAAAACACTTAAAGAAAATGAAATAGAAAAAAGACTAAGCAGATTCTGAAAGGAGATGAGCGAAGGAGATGGATGTAATCAGTCCCTGTAACTCCCTGAACCATTACATTTACAAAACGCCTTGCTTAAAAAGCACTGGTAGGATTCAAGTAGGATGACTGAGTCTGGTGATGTCTGCTCTCAAATGCAAGGCCCAGCACTGAGATCACCTCTGTAGGGATTCCTCCACATGTGCAATTTGTTCCCAATAATTCATGGTAGTCGATGGAGCATTTAATCTATCAAGGTGCCTGATTTATGCCTCGCTCCCTGTTTAATCAAACGTTTTTAGCGAGGAATAAGTCTAAACTAAATAGAAATGGAGAGAGGTGTCAGCAGGGTACAATCAAATCCACCTTTGCATCATGTTTATCAGGTCCTTCCTTCTCTTTACTCTTCTAGATGGGAAGAATCAACTGCTTCTGGCCTTGCTAAAATGCACAGGTAAGGGTTTCTGGCTTGGGATATTGGTGGAAAACTTTGCCATGCTAGCAGATGTCCTAAAGTGTGTAGTTTGGCCAGCATGTGTACATGCATGCGTATGTTTGAATCGCTCTCTCCAGTTACAGAGATCACAATACCTTATCCAACTAGTGGTGTGCTTGCAAATCTGGTTCAACCGCGCTACTGATGACATTATGCCATTCCTTGTGCTCATGCTGGGCAGCTCTTTCCTACTTCCTTTTCGCTCAGTCTTGCTTAGTCTTGGGGTTGCTCACTTTATGCTCCTGTATCACCAGGCCTGTTGTAAATGTCATCAAGCACCATGTCCCTTTGCCCTTTCTTCATCTTCTTCCCCTTGTGTAAGCCTCATTCCCAGTTGGCCTCCACTGTTTCTTGATGTGGTAGAGACATGCAGCAAAAAAATGAGAAGCTATTGCACAGTTCATTACGAGGTTGTGGACTGTCATTCTTTTCAAGCAGGCTACCCAGATAAGGAGTTTGGGTTTTGCCCTGTGTATAATTTTAGGATGTGAATTTCCCCTTTAACCAGTTCATTATTTCCTCAGTGCACCTATATAAGCCCCTTTAGTGTTAACAAGAGCCAAACTTACATAGCAAAGTCCTAAGGGCTTGATCCTGCCTTATTGAAGCCAATGGGAGTTTTGTTATTGATTTTAATAGGAGCAGGCTAAGACCCTAAGGCTATGTCTGCACAGCAGTGTAAGCCCAGGGTTAAAAGACGTTCAGGTAGCAAACCCTGGGTTTGTTAACCTAGCGCTTGAGTGTCTACACTCATTTGTAACCTAGGTTAGGACCCGTTGAAATGTGGGGCCCCAGCATCTACACTGCATTATACAGTCCTGAGTTCAACCACCCATATCCCAGACTTCTTGCGCCCTCCCAAAATGGGACCACTCTAGCTCTTTGTTCATGGGGTAGTGTGGGAAAACTTGATTGTCCACCAAACTTGACTGTCCAGAGGACAAAATAGTCAGCCCTTGGGACTGGGGGACACTTTTGGTAGATTCCCAGAACACACGTCCAGTGGGGGCTGTGTATACACTGCAAAGCATTTGGGCTTGAACTCTGGGACCTGACTTGACTCAGGCTTGGACCCTCCCCACCCATAGTGTCCTGGGACCCTGGCCTGAGCTCTTGGTTAGTGCAATTTGGGAGTAGATGGAAGGCGCGGCGGGGGTTAAGCTTTGAGTCTGACTCTGAAGTCTGGACTTACATTGCAGTGTAGATGTACCCTAAATTAGGGTTACCATATCTCATAAATAAAAAAAGAGGACCCTCCACGGGCCATCGCCCCGCCCATTTCCCCACCCCTAGCCCCGCCCCAACTCCGCCCCTTCCCCCACCCTAACTCCGCCCCCTCCTCCCTCCCACTCCCAGCCAGGGGGAAAGGGCTGCCCCAGTGCTACCAGCTTCACGGTTTGCCGGGCAGCCCCCAGACCCTGCGCCCCCAGCCGGCGCTTCCCCAGCGCAGCTGGAGCCTGGGAGGGGAAGCGCCCAGCCGGGGGCGCAGGGTCTGGAGGCTGCCCAGCAAACCGTGAAGCCGGTAGCGCTCGGGCTTTGGGCAGCCCCTATGCCTCCGGACCCTGCGCCCCCAGCCGGGCACTTCCCCTCCGGGGCTCCGGCGGCTCTGCGTAACTTACACTGTATAAGTTACACAGAGCCGAAGAGGAGCAGAGCCCCCGCAGCTGGAGGCTCTGCTCCTCTTAGGCTCTAAGAGCCGGGCTGCCCCAGCGCTACCGGCTTCGGGCAGCCCCCGTGCCTCCGGACCCCTGCGCCGCTGGAGCCCGGGAGGGGAAGTGCCCGGCTGGGGGCGCAGGGTCTGGAGGCAAGGGGGCTGCCCGAAGCCGGTAGCTCTCGGGCAGCCCGGCTCTTAAACAGAGCCTCCAGCGGCTGCGGCTCTGTGTAACTGACACTGTGTCAGTTACACACAGCCCAGGGGGCTGGAGGCTTTGCTCCTCTTTGGCTCTGTGTAACTGACACTGGGTCAGTTACACAGAGCCCCGGGGGCTGGAGGCTCCAGCCGCCCCCGCTCTGTTTAAGAGCCGGGCTGCCCAAGCGCTACCGGCTTCAGGCAGCCCCCGTGCCTCCAGATCCTGCGCCCCCAGCCGGGCACTTCCCCTCCCAGGCTCCGGTGGCGCAGGGTCTCCAGGCACGGGGCTGCCCGAAGCCGGTAGCTCTGGGGCAGCCCGGCTCTTAAACAGAGCCTCCAGCGGCTGGGGCTCTGTGTAACTGACACTGTGTCAGTTACACACAGCCCCGGCGGCTGGAGGCTCCAGCCGCCCCCGCTCTATTTAGGAGCCGGGCTGCCCGAGCGCTACCAGCTTCGGGCAGCCCCGTGCCTCCAGACCCTGCGCCGACGGAGCCCAGGAGGGGAAGTGCCCCGCTGGGGGCGCAGGATCTGGAGGCACGGGGCTGCCCGAAGCCGGTAGCGCTCGGGCAGCCCGGCTCTTAAACAGAGCGGGGGCGGCTGGAGCCTCCAGCCGCCGGGGCTGTGTGTAACTGACACAGTGTCAGTTACACAGAGCCGCAGCCGCTGGAGGCTCTGTTTAAGAACCGGGCTGCCCGAGCGCTACCGGCTTCGGGCAGCCCCCCTGCCTCCAGACCCTGCGCCCCCAGCCGGGCACTTCCCCTCCCGGGCTCCGGCGGCGCAGGGTCTGGAGGCACGGGGCTGCCCGAAGCCGGTAGCGTTCAGGCAGCCCGGCTCTTAAACAGAGCCGCCATTTTCCCGGACATGTTCGGCTTTTTGGCAATTCCCCCCGGACGGGGGTTTGACTGCCGAAAAGCCGGACATGTCCGGGAAAAAGAGGACGTATGGTAACCCTACCTAAATTTGTACCAGCATACATTGCAGGCATCATCATTACAAGGGGAAAAAACACACACTGGCAAATCGGATAACTCCCTCTCCCTATTTGTACAGTTACTTCATTTGCACATTTAAATAGCCATATTTTGTATCTGTAAAAAAAGACAATACATAATAACAAATAAAATGCCCTCATCATTTGCTGGATCATTTTTAAAGATGGCTGAAAATCTGGGGTTTGCTTCTCAGCTGCACCAAGTGAGGGTGGGAGGCAAAGATGGCTCTAAGCCACCTTTTTGCTTCCCCCAATCCTGGGGCTGGCTGGGGTCCAAACCGACCCCTGGTGTAAATAGAGCTGTCGTGGTTTTGGCTCCACCCCATCCTATCCTTCCTCCTCAGCCCTTTATGGAACACCCCACAGAGAGGGTGTGGAGCTGGCTGTGCCACCTTTACATCATCTAGGGATTCCGTTGTCAATAGAGCAGCTTTGAGCCCTCTTTGCCTCACCTCCAGTGAGGCAAAGGAGACTTGCCCTGTGCTGAGGATCTGGCCCTTGGTTTTGATTGTCTTAGTTCTTTCATTGTTGCATTCAGTGCTTTATAAAAATAATCTGTACCTTCAAAGCCTCCATGTGATGTATTCAGCTTCGTTCTGCAGAAACCACTCTCTTGGGAACAAGAGAGGCTGCTCTAACCTACCTACTGCATATCAGGAGAAACCCAAGGTGCCTAGGAAGCCACTCTTCATTTATTCATGTGCTTCCCTTTCCTGCCCTTTGCATGTTCTTTGTACAATCTGCAATCCCCTGAAGTGTGACACAGTTTATCTGTCCAGCATAAGACTGACTGGCAAGCTCAGTGGAAGCACAGTTAACACTGTGGAGATTCCCCCAGGCAAACATGAACCAAGTGGTACCATTAATGGACATCATGTATGGGAAACCTTCATAACGAGGGAGGTAGGGGAAGTGGCATCACTAATAGTGGAGACCCTGTTTCATGAATACAATTGTCAATGAAGGGATCAAGCCAGGTCTGGCATTTAAGACATGGGGGAGCCTCATCTAGCCCTTGGCATCCAGACAAATGGACAAGTAGGCACAGGGCTTCTGTATGGGGGAAAACAAAAGGAAGACTGGGCTGGAAAATCCTCTTTCTCATACCCCCACCCTCTCCCAATAGGGGACAGATAACAGGAGCCAGTGCAAGGTGACAGCTCAAATCAAAGGTCATACAGAGATTGCCGTCCATTCCATCTCAGACAAACTCCCTCTGACTCCTTTGTGTCTCTTCCCTTCTCTCTGGCAGATACTGAGCTGCAGTTGAGACGAGATGTCATTTTCTGCCAGTCCCTCGTGGCTGCTATTTGCACTTTCTCGGAGCAGTTGCTGGCTGCTCTCAACTACAGATACAACAACAACGGGGAGTATGAAGAGAGCAGCAGGGATGCCAGCAGGAAATGGCTGGAGCAGATAGCGGCCACTGGGGTTTTACTTCACTACCAGTCCCTGCTGTCCCCCAGTGCGGTAAGAGAGATGCTAAAGAATGGGTTTCACAGCTCCACAGTGAATGCTGACCTCTTCAAGGTCACCCAGACACTTTCCTCCTTCTTACCTCCTGGCCAGAGCCTCTGACTTTATCTATATGGAAACTCCTACCCCCTCAAGGAACCCGCTGTTATTCTCATCCTAATAGCCTACCCATCACATACTGATCCCCACAAATGCTAAACTACTGGCCTGGGCCAGGTGAACACATTTCACTATTGAAAGATAATAGACCCCCTGCCCCATTAGGAAGGGGCAGGTTGGTATTTTGCCAGAGAGGTTTCCTTTTCTGGAGTAATGCTGCCTTCTTTACTGTGGACTAATTTCACAATTGCTAGGAAAGTGTGTGTGACCTGACCTCTGCTGGTGAGAAAATGAATTTCAACAAGCAGACAAAAATGGTTCTTGCTGTTCCCAGAGCTAAGAGCAAACTGCAAATCTGGTCCTTTCTCCATGTGCTGACTGAAGTCACTACTCAGGTTCAACACAGGCAGTGGTATTAAAAGCTTTCTCTCATGCTGCCCTAATTATGTATCCAAGCCTGACCTCGAGGCATCACATCTAGTATGAGAAGGGCAGGACTCGTAAAATCCACTGGCCTGTGTTGAGTAGGAAGGTCTCAGGCAAATGCCACCAACTTCTGCAGGATCTAAGCTAAAATAATAATTTTAGAAGGAAAATGATTGTGAAGCTATGAAGGAAAATCAGGTCTGACAACAACAAGAGCTGTGGAGTGAGACACATTTATGCCCACTCTCCCTTTGGATAGATTACCCATTCGTGTTTGTTTCTGTCCACCGCAGAAGGAAGAGCGCATCATGCTAGAAGACATCCCAGTCACGCTGTCTGAGCTGGACAAGGTTGCCTTTTATTTCAAGCAGCTGGACGAAAGTCTCGTAGCAAGTGAGATTTTTGAGGTTTTTCTATGAACTCTTCTTTCTTGCTTGTATTCCTGGTTAATTACCTCCATGATATTAAATCCTGCAGAAGTGCTCAATCCTGAAAGGTGCTGAGCATCTCTTGTGAAGTGCTGCATTCCCACAACTTCCACAGAATGTAATGGGAGTTAAAGCCACGCAGCACCACACCCAAGGGTACATTGCGCGGTTGGGCCCTAAAATGATAACTCGCATCAGCTCTCCCTGTTTTCTGGACAAGGTAGGAAAGGATCATAGCCAATCAGCTTTCTTCATAGCCAGGACTACTGCTAGGACTTGCCTCATATGAGCAAGGAGGAGAGACTTAGTGAGATGAGTATCCCTTGCTATCTTTTATCAGACTGACTATCCATTTTGGAATATCTGCTTAGCCCCTTATCCTTCTAAGTCTGTCGTTTGGAATAGTAAGTATTTGTCTCTCTGTGAACTGTAGTGGCTAAAGTGTAACAGAAATTATAATAATAACTGCAGGTAATTGCTGAGGACCTTGCCTCCAGATCTGTTAATTGACTGCACGATAGAGGCTAGTAGTGTCAGCCTCACTGCCAACGTTCATCTAATGATGCCTCTTGTAAAATCTCTACAGTTGGGAACCACTGTGCCCTGCCTGTGTTTCTTGCCCAGCACGTGCAGAGACATGACAGCTGGGGTGAGCAGCTCCAGACAGATGTTTATTATTCACCAGCCTTTCGGCAAGTGAAAGGACATACACTCCTGCCATGTTTATACAATACAAGCTCACATGACAGGATGCTATTATTATTATTATTATTAACCATGTTTACTGCAGTAGTGCCTAGGAACAAGCTAAGAACAGGGCCCCATTGTGCTAGGTGCTGTACAAATACACAGTAGTAGACTCCCTGCTTCAAAGTCTTTAAAAATCTGATAGAAAAGAAAGACACACAGTGGGGGAAAGGGATCTTACGTACAAGCAAAGCAATCAGCATGATGGTATCAAACATCAGATTAATTGCTGGCATGTCTTGTAAACAACATGCTTCTTCTGAGTATAGCGTTTCCCTCACTTGCTGCCACTTCTAACTTTTCAGTAACGAGATGTTATTAAATGGACTGACATGCGCAGACATTGCTAGTCTCTCACTGCTGTTTCAGAAAAACACAAATGTCTTTATCTTTGTTTCCCCAGATACTCACGTCTTCTACCACATTGAAGGAAGTCGGCAGGCCTTGAAGATTATCTTTCACCTTGACAGCTACTACTTCTCCAAACTGCCGTCTCGCCTTCAGAACGGGGGAAGCTTGAAGCTGCACACAGTGCTCTTTACAAAAGGTGCCCACAAAATTCTTGACCAAGAAAAACAAGTGATGTGACTCTAATTAGTTGCTAAACATTTTAAGGGTCATTATTAAGGAATGACCATACATTTGTTATTGAAACAAAACTGACAACTCCATTGAAAATATTTTAAGAGGCAAAAATTGACTTCTCCCCAGAATGATAATCTGATATACTGGGTTGCGAGGTTAATATGCTGTAAAACGGTTAGGTTGAGATGTTCACGAGCAGATTATCCCCAGAGATGCCTGCTGTGGGGTTTCTTGCACCTTCCTCTGAAGCATCTAATCAGAGACAGGATATTGGACTAGACAGACCATGGGTCTGATCAAGTCAGAAAATGTCCATATTCCTATGCCACAGACTGGGATTTCTAAAGGACACATTTTCTGTGCACACGTGTGTATTCCTAGAATCATCTGGGCTGAACGTCAAGGGACCTTGTGTGGACCAGCTAAACCACTGTCCTGCATTGCGGCATATGGCATAGGATACTTCCTTCAGTGCAATAACACTATGACCATATTCCAGTGATCTGGTACCATAGTAGCCCTTGCCCTTTGAGGTGTCATAATGAAAACTGTGGTTCACAGAAGACATCCCCATTGAGGGAAATACATTCACTTCATCTTATTTTTCACATGGTTGGTCTTTGACATGTTTTGGCAGCTACCTAGTAGGGGGATGAACTAGAGAGACAATCAAATGAAAAAATGATAGCCAGAGTAATATAGTTATTAAAAATCTTGTCTCCTTCTAGCTCTTGAAAGCCCAGATAGCCAGCCCCAGCCAGGTGACTCCTCTCTAGAAGAACTCCCGCAACAGATTAATGGAGTCTCCCTTGAAAAAGTGCAGCAATATTACCGTAAACTCAGGTAATGTGCCTCTCCTCCCATCCCCCAATAAAAAAAGAAAAGGGTGTTCAGGACCCTTAATAGACAGATTTTTCTTTCCTGGTGGTTTCATGTCTTGTACACAATGATTCTTCGGAGAAGCCAGTGATATGGAAAGGAGATCTCTAGGAAAAAATGTATTCCATTTAAGTTTCACATGCTGTTTTTTAATCAGAAGTTTGTTTTTTTTAAATCTTTGGTGTATTGAAAACCACTTAAATTATTTAGCAAAAAATAGCCTTAATTATAAACTCCTCCTGGAATATAGGAATGTGTCAGAAGCAATTTCCATGTAAATTGGACTTCAGATTTTTGACCGGAGCTAAAGTTAAAATAAAAAGACTTTTTGTTAGTCTTCAATCACTATAGAAAGAAACAATTCAAGTGCTTCAGTAAGAAAATACATCATCTTGGACCACAGGACTTTCCTTTCATATCCATCTGAGATGTTATGCAGTAGTTAGTGAAGTGAGATGCTCACCAACTAATCCAATTCTTAATGGCTAATTGCAGGACATTTTACCTTGAGAGATCCAACTTGCCTACTGATTCCAATACAACAGCAGTGAAGATTGACCAGGTATTATTATTATTATTATTATTTATATTGTGGTAGCACCTTACAGCCCTAGTCATGGCCCAGGACTCTCTAGCACTAGGTGTGATACAAACACAGAACAAACACACAGTCCCTGCCCCAAGGTCTTGAATCAGCCTGTCTGTGGCTCAGTTAGAGGTCTGTCACCCAGAAATGTGATGCCTGCAATCAATTTAGAAATGATCACTTGTCTATTTTTTTGAGAATTTTGTTCACAACTTACAGTACAATAAAAGCAACATCTCCCAGGCGCTCATCTAAAGCTCAGTTCAGTAGTAAACAGTCTGTATTTGGGGCAGATGCTTCATGTGAATGTTTGTGCATGCTGTAGAAGCATACAGAGATTCAGGTGTTTTTATTATAGTGGAGACAATTCAGGGACTCCCATCAGTGCAGTTATTAACATGTACTGGAAAGTAGATTGATACGATTTGTGTTCACTTGCAACAGACTGTCTCAAACCCTTGTCAAGTCCTCACTTTTTGTGCTGAAAATCATATCTACTGTGAATAGTTGTTACTTTAGATCTACCGAGGAGCTGTTAACATAGAGTATTAGACCCAGGAAAAAAGTTCTTATAAGAGTCTATATAAATGAAGGAGTAAATATGCCACTGATGCATGTGTTCACTATTCCTGTGTAGCTTATTCGCCCCATTAATGCAATGGATGAGCTGTGCAGACTGATGAAGTCCTTTATTAATACAAAACCCACCCAGTCGGGATACTCTAGTAGTAACACACCAGGAGCTGGGCTGCTGCCTATATCCTCAGAGCTCTGTTACCGCCTCGGAGCCTGTCAGATTGCCATGTGTGGCACTGGGATGCAGAGGTGAGATTTAAGAAACCTTCCATGGTACTGTTGTAATACTAACTTTTCTTCTGTATAAGAATCTAAAAAAAACTTTTGTAGTGATAATTCTCACACAGTGATAGTATCCTCACACCTCTTGTCAACTGTCTGAAATGGACCATTGATTATCACTACAAACGTTTTTTTCCTCCTGCTGATAATAGCTCATCTTAATTAATTAGCCTCTTAGAGTTGATATGGCTACTTCCACCTTTTCATGTTCTGTATGTGTATATATATATATATATATATATATATCCTTACTATATGTTCCATTCTATGCATCTGATGAAGTGGACTGTAGCCCACAAAAGCTTATGTTCAAATAAATCTGTTAGTCTCTAAGGTGCCACAAGTACTCCTGTTCTTATAACTGGTTATATATTTTTAGATAGGAAACCAGAAAGTAAACATAAACTTGGTGTAGTGGCCAAGTTAATTTGCAGTTACAAGCTAAGTAGCTTTGTTAAAAGTCGTAACTCAAGACTTGGTTAAAAGTCATAAGTAATTTAAAAAAATGTTTTGTGGATTTATCATTCCCTTATGTACCCATGTCCAGAAGTACATTGAGTGTGTCCCTGGAACAAGCAGCCATACTGGCTCGAAGTCATGGACTTTTACCCAAATGTATCATGCAGGCTACAGACATCATGAGAAAGCAAGTGAGTATTTAGGTTCTTTCTATTACTACTTCCTTAGCTGGATCACCTGCATGCCACTATCTTAATCCCTGGGACCTCTTTGTGGAAATACCAGTTAATTTCTCTGTGGAGATATGTGTTGTGCATATACACACCCACATCCACATCCAGACACTGTAAAATTTGTACAACTGCATGCATACCTTGCAGGAGCAAATTCTAACATTTGCATGTGTGGACATTAGCCTATTTAAGGTGCATACATAGGGTTACATTATTTAAAGTGTGTGCACAGATGTTTGAAAAATGTACAGAATGTGCAGGCTTATGCCCTTGTAAAATATGTGTACAAACATGTACAAAAGAAAAGGAGGCTGGTCTTTGAAAATGTAGGTCATATAGTATACTTGTATACATCCTGTAGATTCCATAACATGTTCTCATGCACACAACATTATATGGTGGCAATCTCCTATTGTTAGACAGCAGTGCTTGTATAGTGCTTTGGGACTTCTGTCATCTTAAGTAAACGCAGATGGCTGATGTACCTACCCAGTGGATTCCAGAGCTACTAAAAGTAGTTAATGGATTGTCAGATAGAAATCAGACTCCTGTTACAATATTTTCCCTTAAGGGTCAGATGTTTTATTGATATTATCAATGCCATAAGTTCTGTGTTTCCTTAGGGACCAAGGGTTGAAATCTCTGCTAAAAATCTCAAAGTGATGGATCAGATGCCGCAGTCTGCACCCCGGTAGGTTATGTACAGTATGTGTTTTCTGAGTATTTATGTTGCATCTTTGCACCCAGCTGTGACATTTCCTTCTCAAATTGACAAGCTCTTCAGCAGCAATACACAGAACTATCCCAACCATCACTATACTAAACCAAGTGCACCAGTATTTAAAAAAGCTTTGTTTCAAATCCCCTGTCACTCACCATTAACTTGTAGGCCTCCTGTGTTGTCTAAATAAAACATCACTGCTGATTTTTTTGACAATGGCAATGAATTGCTAAAGCTCAGTGGCTGTCAGTTATCTGTGGAATGCTGAGGAGCAGAAATTCTTGAATGGCAGATCCGACTGCAACTATGCAAAGATAATTCATGAGCTAATACTTTGGCCAGAGCCCCATGAAGTGTCTGGAATAGCCCGAGTGTCTCATGATTTACTGCAGAGTGGGTTTAAGAGCAAGCAGCTCAGAGCAGAGTAAATTTATGGTGATGCAATTCCTAGAAGAATCAATTGCCCGAAGTTATAGCCATTCTGTTGTCTGAGGGTCAAATCTTGAGAGGTGCTATACACCTGCAAATCCCACTGACTCCAATAGGAGCTGAAGATACTCATTGTGTCTCCCCGAAGGACATAATTTCAGGTGGTTTTTACTATCTTAATTTCTGAGAGAGATTTTTTAACCCATTTCCCCTCTCTCTGTCCTCCCCACCTGCCTCCCAAACAGACCCAGAAGAGAGAAGAGGTTCTATTATAACTTCATTGAACATTTATAGAATGCTAGGGCCAAATCCTGCTCAGCTATGCAAGTAGCCCATGGAAGTCATCTGCTCCTATGGAAGTTAATGGGATTCATTTGAGTAAGGCAAGTCAGCTCTGGCCCTTAAAATGAGCAGTGGAAAAGATTATTTAGGTATACAGCATCTCTCCTGGATAGTGCAGGTTTATTCTATTATAGTGTTTTATCTGATCCACTTTTGAAAGCCCTATGAGATGGGACTTAAACCATAGTATATTTCAGAGTCAGTTTTTCCTTTTCATCCAGTTTCTCTTAGCTATACCGCATTGGACCACCCTAAATAATTCCCCACCTTCAGTGGCAATTGCACCCTTTAGGTGCTTGTAGAAAGTTATTTCAAGCATGTGGTATGAAAACAGTAGTTGGTGGATGAGGTGAAGTTGTCTGTAACACAGTTTGGCCTGGTTTTGCTTTCTCGGAGACCTTTCACAGGGAACATCTTGGTTCTATTACATTCACCCCCTCTCGGATTCCGAGTGCCAGCTCAATAAGGGATGAATGTGCACTGTCTACATGTGACTCTGTGCCATATCCCAAATGTCAAGCATAATAATTCCAGCAGCAGTGACATTTCCCCATTTTAATGAATATTCATTACCTAAGATCCATTTTTATGATCCTAAAGGTGTAATGTGTTTGAAGTAATTCAGGATAAATAACACTGGAGCTGTAGTTGTGATTTACAAAGTAGAGTGAAGTAGAGAAAACCTCATATTTGATTTTAGGGTTTTAAAGAGCCTTTCATTTTAGGAAACTTATATTGGAAAAGCCTAGAGACACAGGTTCCTATTTGGTTTCATCAATGTGATGTGCATAAGACTAAATGGAACGAAAATGAGCAAAAGTAAATTAATTTCAGGTAAACTGAATTTGGGCTAAGTATCAGGAAACATTTCCTAGCCGTGAGATCTGTTAGACTGTGGAATAATCTTGGAAGGGAAGTTATAGAAGGCCCCATCATTTGAGTTATTTAAACTTAAACTGGCCAAAGCCCTGGAAAATATACTACAGAGAACCATCATGCAATTGGGAGATGGAAAAACCCCCACTTTCAGCATCTTGTCTATCTCCAATTTCTGGGTTTTTTAAATGTCTCTGTAAACAAGGGTAAATCAACCATATTGACAAGTACATTGATTGGCATCACAGTGGAATGAGACTTGTCTCAGTTACAAATGTCCAGGCCATATAATAAAAAAATTAGTAAAAATCATAAATTATGGCTTGCCAACTGCTAAAGGCCTAAATCTGACTTGAGTTGCACAGGGGTGGAGTAAGGTCTCAAAAATAAAAGTCATTTTTTAAAATAACACCTCTGTGTTTTAATTAGCAATTCTCTAATGGCACATTTAGTTTGCAAAATGATTAATAATTACAACTAGCTGAATCTTTCCTGTCAGACTATCAGTGAGTGCTTTTTAGAGTGATAAAAAGCTGAATGTCATATGCTAATTCTAACAGCTTTTTATGATCATTATGCCATGTAACACCAACTTTTAATCCTCCCTTATAGACTCTACAGGCTGTGTCAGCCACCTTTAGATGGGGACTTATAAAAATGAAAGAGACACCCATGTTATGGAGTCAATAAAGTGTTCAGCTGAGAGCAACCGTGCCCGAGGACCCATGTCAACTGACACTGGTGGTGTTAAATGGAGACGGAAGGATATGGTGCTGGGTGTCTCGTGTTCAGTAAGAGAGATGAATCTGCGACGCCCACCTGCTGAGAACTCCTACAGTATATGGGCAACGATTCTTATGGTTCCTTAGCTTATTGGAGAAGTTCTCTAACCATTAACACCCTTGAGCGGAGACAAACAAACTGCCTTCTGCCAGAATGCCCAGAAGGAATAGCAATTCCATGTCAAGAAACTGCAGCTTTACTAATGACTCAGCTGCGCTACTGGCTGAAAGTTGTGGCCTTCAAGTTATGGATCCGTAAAGCAAAAGCAAGATGAAGCACATCTACTCTCCCAATAGTGTATCTGGCATCCATTTAATTGCCAGCATAATTTTGGTCAGTGGTCTTGAGTAACAGCATCAGAAATACCACTGATTTAACATACTGACCTGCACTTTTGAACAATGAGTAGCTCAAGTTTCTGGTTTATTTCCATATGAATATAAAGTATTTCTTTTACAGTCATTTTCCTCTTCAGCCCAGTGAGAACCAATCTCTGTATGCTGCAGAGTATACGTTCCATAATACTTACCATTACTTCCTCTTACTTACTGTAGCGTTCAGGTTTGGGATTAACATTTTTTACTAATGGTCTATTATGTATTCTGGAAATACAATAATATTTTACAGGAGAGTTTGGCAATGAAGGATTTTTTAGGAGAAATTACAAAGAAAATAAATTGCAGTCCTATACTCTGATTATTTGAACAGATGTAGTTTTTAAAACCAGGTCAGAAGAACTATAGTTATTTATGTGGAGTGGAGTATCTGTTTTGGATCATGTTATTATATATACAAGATTTAAATAAAAATTATATTGTTTAAAATGGGACCAATATGCTGGCAATTACACAGCTAATCCCAGTTTACTGGAAACAATTCTACATTATTTAAAATCTTTTGGTATTTAAGTAGTCTTTAATACAGTTATTAAAATGTATTAGGAAGGCTTTTAAGTTAAAAGAAAAAGGAATCATGTATATAATGTACTTTATTTTTTTCCTATTTCAAAATTGTTCTCCATTCTATCAGTATTAGCATTAGTGCAGTAATTTTCTCCAAATTGCTGGCTGATACTCATTGAGAATGTCAGCAGTCTCAGGCCAGAAATAATGTTCTTTTGGAGTGAGTGCCTTAATAATGATTCACTTATATCTAACAACATTCCACAGCAATGGGAGAACCTAACATTATTCTCTTTCACCATAGAAAAGCCACAGTCTCTTTTAAAACAATTCATTGTTGGGAGACTCCAGGAACTGTTTGGAGTGATGGACGTTCTAGAGAATGAAGGTTTTCTTTTGTTGGTTTTTTTGGGGGGGAGGGGGTGTTTTGTTTTTTCTGCTGAACAGGGCATTAATGAACTCCAGTTTTATTTGGTTAACAATCTAGTCCATCTCAAATATTAAGTTAAAAATCATCTCTTCCCACTTGGCTGTGAAGGTTTTTTTTAATTTGATTTCTTCAACTAGCACAAAATAACTTACTACAAGTTTTGAGGGGTTGTGTTGGCTTCCTGAATTATTAAATGTTTTTAACATTTTTGTTTCTTTCATTCTCAGACTGATTTTTTGGGGAGGGGAGAACACACTTTTGTTTGTTTTATTTACTTTTCAGTATTCCTTCTGACCCACCTCAGTCCACAGCTGAGGCGTATGTGAGTCAGTCTCCTGTTACATCTCAGACACAGGCATCAGTTACTGTAGAATCCATTGCACTGCAGTCAGATCAGCAGAACATTGTTTCAAAACAGTTTGTGCTTCTTCATAATCTTGGAAGACTTAATCTTGCCATTTGCTGTTGAAAAGAATGATATTTCTTGAAAAATCCCCTAACTTAAAATTAACTGTAATGATATGTAAAGAAAAACTATTGAAACACCCAAGAAATAAAAACATCGGGGCCAGTATCCTCTCCTGGGGTAAATCAGTATAGTTTTGTTGACTTCAGTGAATCTGATTTACCCTGCCAGATGAGGATCCTGACGTACATTTATGCAGTTCGTACAGACATTGAAGGCGCGTAGAAGATGATCTAAGGGCATTTACACTGTGCACTGTTTTACATTAAAATGTATGTGTTATTCTCATTAAATACATGCTAGAACATTTTATTATTAAAAGTTGGTTTATATTACAATGAAAGAGGATATGATTTTATTTATATAAGTTACCCCTTTAGTTCTTTGTTGTTAAACAGAATTTAGGACTTTGCAGAGCTATGAAAGGTCGAAAGTTGAAGGTGTTTGAAAAAGTTGTTTTTTGATATCTGATCAAACTCCCTCTGCAGTGCCGAGCTCTTCCTGTTTGTGCAGTACCACCCACAGATGCGGTTTCACTTCAGAATTCTTATTAAAAATAGGACAGAGCAGTTCTGAGACTGTAGAATTGCAAAGTTTGAGCCCAGGCCTGAAAAAGTGAGCACAGTTGGAGTAAGAAGGCTGTGCTCATGCTAAACTACAAGTGAAGTCAGCAGAGCAGGCTCAGGCTATAGAATCTTCAAGACTAAAAACAAAGTCAGAGTTAGACTCCGTATCCCTGCAACTGCTCCAGGAATACGGAGTCTGTTCTGGCTGGCTATGACCAGCAAATAGTTGAAGTCATCTCCTGCTTTGTCCCTGAGGTTTTGCATTGTGTGTGCAAGCATTGGCCAAGCAGCCTCCCTTTCCATGATGCATCATAGAGGGCCACTTTACAGTATCAGTGTGTGTGGAGGGGTGGAGCAGGGTCCCTCTAAATGGACTCTTCTCTGTTTGGAACTAAAGAAACAAAGCGTTACTGCTCATTTGATCCTAGATCTCCTGAATAAGCGGGCTCGGGATCTGGATTTTAGAGTTGGTGGGATCCATCCTGCAGCCTTTCAGCAGGTATAACTCCCACTGAAGTCAGTGGCAGTTCTGCATGTGAATAGACTGTGAGATCCAGATTAAATACTTCATGGGTCCAATTTTAAGGTAAGTCTCAACCTAGCTTTTCATTCTGTAGGCAAAATTCCACACTTGCAATTTAGCATTCACAACAAACTACAGGCACAATAGGCAACACTTGGACATCTTTTGCTTTGTGCCTGTAAACAAGCCATTCAATGTCCAATTAGCCGATATCACTGCATGAACAAAATTGTGAGTGCAAGTATTTATGGACACAGAGTTGCAACCACAAAATTAGAGGCCACTTCTGAAAATCTGGACCTGGATAGTAGCAGCATTATCCATTTGCATATGATTAATCTGTAGACACAAATATTCAGATTCTCACAAGAATTCATAGATTTGGTCAAGGACACATCTGAATTAAGCTTTAAGTGTAAAAATGTCATAGTTCTTCTTTCCCCCTCTTTCTCTAGGTGAAATTAAAAAATTGTTTCCTCAACAAGAGTGTATTTTGTCTGCAAAATATTATTTTTAAAAAGTATGGCCACGGAAAACAGTATTTTTCTCCAGTATCTATCTGCAAAAAAATGATATCACAACAGGACATTGACATATCATGCCCTTCCTCCTCCTCCAGAAATACAAAAAGTCCCCAAAGAGAAGAGGACAAAATCCCAGTGGCGACAGAACATTTGAAAAATGGCCGGTACAGTTATGTTTCTGGTTAGTAGGAAATATTCCTCTCTTGTGTCAAATGCTTAAGACAGACATGAGCTAGTGACCTGATCATAGCATAGGGAGATTCGAAGTTCCAAGTTCTAGTCCTGCTGTGACACTGACACCTTCTCTGGACTTTGGCAAGTCCCATAACCAATCTGTCCCAGTTCCCCATCAGTATGAAGGGATAGTCATAATAATGCTCGCTCGTCTACCTCTCCGGGGAGTTGTGAGGATTTATTAAGTCATGTTTGTAAAATGACTTGAAGGTATAAAACAACTAACTATCACAGTTTCGCTGTACGGAATGCACCATTTGAAATATACTTGCTTCCAAGATAACTATGGTAAATAGTTAGGCAATGTCTGGCACAGTACATCATACTAAATGGTATCTGAGGCAATGAATGGGCTTCTAGACACCTGGCCATTATTCACTGATAAAAGACAATATCAGCCAATCAAAAGCAGCTTACTCACAAAAGTGGAGGTTGTAGTTTTGTAAATAAGGTACTTTGACTAATCCAAGTACCCCCAGTACAACTCTGCTCTAAACTAAATATTGGTGTAGCGCCTAAATATTTGAATGAGACTGTCATTCTGTCACACATCAGATACATCAGTGAGATCTACAGTAGTAGTACAACCTAAGAGTCGCTGTAGTAGAGCAAGGTCATAGGAGCCGTATTTCCTGCTTTGGATAAAATTGGTTTGGCTTTGCCCAGCCTCAGGAGGCCATTATCCTATGATCAAATGCTGTCCCATTGATACACTTTTATAAAATAACACAGAACTGTTCATTGCTTAAGTAGGGTTGCCCTGAACATGTTTAACCCAAACCACCCCAAAAAGTCAGTCTGTTTCCTTCAAACTGTAATTGCATGTCAATTAATCATTTGGACCATCACTATCACTGCATCACTACAGTCCAACCTAGCACTGCTTTCCTGTTTAATATGAAGACGAAAACAGAAGCCAGCACTAGTGTATGTACCCCAGGTTTGGGAGCCATGAATTCTTGAGTTCTAAATCCAGCTCTGACCGGATTTACTGCCATTTCCTGTCTGTAAAATGGGAATAATAGTACTACCTACCTCTTGTGAGGCTTCGTTAGCTATTGTTTGTGAACTGCTTTGAAGCTTGAAAGTGGCTTGAGAGGAGGCATTTTGTTCCCCACTCAGCTGAGAGATTGTGAGCTGGGTACGAGGGAGACAACAATTATAAAAGAACTGCACTTATTTCCCATAACTAGATAGCTGGCAGCAGCCGGCTTAAGGAAAGTCGACCAAAGTACATTTTACATGCATCTTACCTGCTTTATTGTGTCACTCACTTCTCACTGCAGGAATCAGTGTTATTGGATATTGCAGTGCCTCCCAATCTGGGAAACCAATGTATTTACAGCTCTCTTCACTAGGAAAAGAAACCACTTCATTATATAGCGCTTCATCAGTCTTGCTCATCTGGAATAGTACCCTACACCCTGATTTCAAGAGTATCAGAATCCAGCCTAGAGTAATTGGAAGTTAGATGACTAATCGCTTTAAAACATTGTCTTGGAGAGAGGGCATTAATTTTAGATTCAGGACATCCTTTTGAGGCCTGAGTCTCCTTTCAGTCGAGTTTGAGACCTGTGTAAATCTACTTCAGGGGTAGGCAACCTATGGCACGCGTGCCAAAGATGGCACGGGAGCTGATTTTCTGTGGCACTCACACTGCCCGGGTCCTGGCCACCAGTCCAGGGGGCTCTGCATTTTAATTTAATTTTAAATGAAGCTTCTTAAACATTTAAAAATTTTTATTTACTTTACATACAACAATAGTTTAGTTATATATTATAGACTTATAGAACGAGACCTTCTAAAAACATTAAAATGTATTTCTGGCACGCAAAACCTTAAATTAGAGTGAATAAATGAAGACTCGGCACACCACTTCTGAAAGGTTGCCGACCCCTGATCTACTTATTTATGATCCTTTTTGATTCACACCAGTGTAAGTGAGAGGCGAATTAGAACCTGTATCAGAGGAGAATTAGAACCTGTACATTTGCTACCTGGATGCAAAGCAAGGGCGTCCCAATGTAACAGAAGAAAAATCTACCATGATCTATGCCATTTGGCTGGGTCACTTGTAGGGGTGCTGGACCCTGTAATGTCAACAGGCTGCATTTGTGAACGGAAAGTGAAGGACCTGATTCTCCATTGCGCCACACCAGCTTTATGCTAGGGTAACTCCACTGTTGATTTAAGAGGGTGGCAGCATCTGCTCCATTTTATACAGTGTATCCTTTGGGTTCTGGCAAATTAATGTGTGGCCCTGAATTTGAGAGTCCCATTGCGTTGCATTGAAATCTAATGCATCTATTCAGACCTCAAGTACCACTGCTGTGCTATTGCTGCATTTCAAGATCATTTTGTACCTAAGACCAATTGCCTTCCCTGAGGGCAAGGCTGAATGATACAAGAGGTAGAATATGTTTTTGCATGCAACAGAACTTCTCATGTTTTAGGAAAAAGTTCCAGAAATGATATTTTATAGAAATGTACAGAATTCACATTTTCAAATGTGTTGTTAAAAATGTACATAATTTAAGGTTTTTTTCCAGTTAAGTTTTTTTGGGGGGAGGGGGAGGGGAGAGGAGAGGGAGTAATTTGTACCAGTAGTGCTATATTTTCCTTACTGTTCTTGTTTTGAATTGAGCACGTGTGTCCTGCATTAGGATAAAAGTTTTAATATACTTTGCAGATGTTCAACTGAATGCATTGCCGTGATGCCTAATCCATGTGGTCATTTGGGGGATTGTTAATACTGTATGGACAGTAAACTATATTTAAACTCCACATCAGAATCATTCCCAAGAGGTCAAAATGATGGATCCTGTACTATCCAACAGGATTCAGATTGTTTCTCTAAGGTTTAAGGGGACAGGGAAATGGGAATGGTGGGAATACTTACACTAGGTTAATAAAACCACTGGGACCAGACCCTGATGTTCTTGCTCAAGCAGAACACCCTTGGGCTTCCAGGGGAGTTTTCCTGCAGGAGGACTAAGGAAATACTTATCATTTGGTGCTCATGTCCCTTCTGGTTTATGGGGATGATAAGCGGAGAATCTGCTTTCCCTCTACTTTGCCAGGCCCATTAGAGCCTCTTTTACTACTGAAAAATTATTGTTGTGGGGATGGAAAATCCCAGGAAACCCATACAGAGCCTCCAAACACAGGAACTTAGAAAGGAGAGGGAGGAAGAGTCCCTGCAACTGAAGCCAAGCTTGATGCATTAAAAAACAAGCAAAGCTCCCTTAGCCCACTCACTGCTCTTTAAATCTTGTGTGTATTGCGCATATATTATGCTTTCTGTTTTATTTATGATTAAGGGGTTCCTTTCCCCTGCATACAAAGTGCAGCCTCTCCACAGTGCACAGCTGATGGACTGAAGAACCAGATTACACACACACACACACACACACACACACACCCCAACAAAAGTGTGGGGATGACAGAACTACTGCCTTTCAAGCCTGAATTAACATCTATAACTTCCTTTGGTTCCTTTAACCCTGGAACTCTGGTAGGTGCTAGACATACCCTCAAACTAGCCTACATGTTTTAATTTAACTATTTATCCTTCAGTTCATCCCAAATCCCCAAAGAAATGACAGCACTCATCACTTCCCAAGGCATCACCTGATCTACTGCAGTCTAGTGGTTAGAGCAGTGGAAGTACAGACTGACTGGAGTCCCTATAGTTTACTCCCATCTGTCACTGATTTTATGCATCACTTAACCTCTCTGTGCTTCATTTTAGACATCTGTAAAATGGGAAATGTAATATTTCCCTATCTCCCAGGGGGCTTGGGAAGCTTACTTACAGTACCGAATGTTTGCCTGGCACTTTGAGATCATCCAGTGAAAGCCCCTATAGCAGTGTTAATTATTAGCAGCCTACACTTGCACATCTGAAGAAACTTCTGCAGGCTCCCAGTAAGGGGAAGCAGACTGAGATGGAAAAAGCCCTTGTAATAATCATCTCCTGTATGCCTCTGGCCAGGAGCTAACAGTTTGGTTCCCTGATATTCATAGGAGCAGGAAGAAATGTTGCCCAATGGGAAGGGCAGGTCTCAAGAGGGATCCTTTGTGATGATGGGCAATAAAACACAGTTCTGTTCCATTACTGCATGACAGAGTAGGGCAGGAGTCTAGCTTTACTCAAATCAAGCCGGCCAAGTGGCATAGGTCTGAAATTGTAATTGCCTGCAAATTGTGAGATTTTAATGTTGGTATGATTTTACCATTCCCCACTCCATTTGCAGTGAATTTAAATGTGCACATAAAAAGCCTATCATTATGCTGCCAAGTCGTGGGCTCCATTAAGAACAATGCTTGGGCTCCTTCTGCTGAAGCACCTGAACAAAGGACCTGTTTTAGCCTGCTAAAAAGTGTTCTAAGGGGTTGTTCCAGTAAATGTATCACACAACAGAGTACAACAAGGCTGCATCTGCCTGGGTCTATCTGCCACTAAAATTCCATAGATTGCATTCATGAATAATGGACCAATCTCCAGACAGTATTGTTTGCTGTGGTATATGAATAGAAATTAACCTAACAGAGGTTGATGAAGATAACACACTCCTCCTCTTCCCTGCTAACATACTAGGTGGAGCTGTGCAATTGTTTCATCCTACATTACAAACTACACTACATTAAAAATTATCCTCAAATAATAGGGCAAGCCTGTATAGAAAGAAGGAAAAAGGAAGAGAGAATGAAAAACAAGGGCTAACAGGAGTTGGGCATTTGGGCTAAGCAACAGAAAATTCAGTCAGCAAATTTTCCTTCTCAGGGCTTTGTTCTCAAGGATTTATAATAGGTAGGTAACAAGGAGGACACAAAAATAGGCTAATATAATTCAGATCCACAAACAACCCTCCTCCCTCTTGAGGTACAGCTTAGCCCTGTAGCACCTAGATGGGGAACCCTGCCTTATCATAGAATCATAGAATATCAGGGTTGGAAGGGATCTCAGGAGGTCATCTAGTCCAACCCCCTGCTCAAAGCAGGACCAATTCCCAACTAAATCATCCCAGCCAGGGCTTTGTCAAGCCAGGCCTTAAAAACCTCCAAGGAAGGAGACTCCACCACCTCTCTAGGTAACGCATTCCAGTGCTTCACCACCCTCCTAGTGAAATAAAATGCCTTAATAGAAGCATTTCCCATCTGCTGCCTCAGCAGTTGTTTTTATAGAATTCCCTGCCTTTCCTGATTGGGCCCTTTTGCCCCAGCTCTGCTTCATTACTCCTGATCACCTGAGTAGAGAGCTAGCAATTGAGCAGAGAGTTAACTCCTTGCTTGTTAGAAATCAGGTAAGGTCCTGCAGCTTTTCACAGTGGTCTCCAAAAGAGACAGACTTTACTGAGCTAGTTCTACACCTTAGGCCTTCCAAAGCAAAGGGCCAATGTGACAATGGTATTTCTAAATAGAGAGTGGTATCAGAAGGGAAGACTGAGGTCCTGAAAGATATTTAGGAGCCTAATTCCCATTGATTTCAACAGGAATTTAAGTACCTAAAACAAATGAAGCTCTGGGATGAGGAGTTTATACCAATAGTCTACCAATACTGCCCACAATTTCAGACTGGAATAAATGAATGTGATGTAGATTAATATCCTGTCTTCTCAGAGCAGCAACAGGAAACTAGCAACTGTTTCCATTGTATGTTGGTAATAGTCATACTCTTACAAAATGCTGGAATTCTCACAAGTCTGCCACCATTACAAGAAATTAGGAAACAGCAACACATAGCAATGTTATTTCTTCCCCCTTAGTTGGAAAATTAGCAAAAGAACTTAAGTTCCTCTGCATGTTTGTTTCAGCTTGCCCTAGATACAACAAGGCAGAAAAAAAGAGTTCTGTGTAGCAGGTGTATTAGTGTATAGACACCCCCACCCCCTTCTGTCTTTCTGTGTGCGGTACAAACCAGTGTATAATGGCTTCATCTCAGTTCCCAGAGAGACGTATATTCCTTCCTGATGATTCTCACGTTTCTTTCAGGGTCCCTTGGGTGGCTTCCAATCCCCTTCTCAGGGACAGCTCTTCCAGCATGTCAGTTATTAGGCTATTTATTCCAGGAGACTTCCCCTTGTTTGATTATATTCTGTTGTATCATCTTTGATGTCTGTGTCTGAAATATCAATGGCACTTACATCACCCTGACTAAATGTGCCTTTTGGCAGCTCTTTTGCGCTCTCTCGTTGCATTCCACACCTCCCTTTGTCTTGTGCATCAGCTGTGCGGCCCAGTGCACCATCAGTGCATTTCTCATTAGCCCTTTCCATTAGCTCTCTCTTCTGTTTATTATGTTTATAATGTTATCAGTGATTTCTAATTATTTAGGCCCAGATGTTCCTCTGTTCTGTACAGTGTGAAGAGGACCAAACTCATTGAAATTGGCCGGCATGCAGAGAAAGTCAATGACATCATAGCATCTTGCTTTGAGGCCCGGTGTGCTGAATTTGCACATAGGAAACTCCACCATAAATCGGTGATTGAAGTGTGCCATGAAGAAGTAGGGGCCAGCCATGCTAGGATGATTATTCCCTGCTCCAAAACGCAGAAGGAAAAACCAAATCCAGTTCAGAGCAATATAGATCCCTCCTCACAGGGAGCAGTGGGCCAGACAGGAGCCATGCTGCTACGGCTGCTACGCTCCCAAATCTTGGGTCGATCAGGTTTTGGATGCTGCACTTCCTGCCCACTCCTCAGTCCCACTTTGACTACAGCAGGGGGCCAAGTTGGCACGTGGCCACCTTCTTCCCCACACTCCTACCTCTCAGTAGTGCTATGCTCTCTTTTGCCATAGCCAAGAAGAGGGTCTTAACTTTCAGTTTCTTTTCCCTTTCTGAGTTGCCCTTGTGCTCCCTCAAATACTGGCAATCCCCTTGAGTCAGTTAATTCTCTTTTCTTATGACTAAACTAAACGGCTGTCTGTTTTGTGCAGGTCGCTCTGTTTTACACTGCCCATTCAGTTAACACATTGGGTTTTTTCTTTCTGAACGGTCAGCTTCTAATTACTGTAGAGACCTGGCCGGGTTGCACTGATGTCTACACAGTCTCAATAAAATCATGTCATGTGGTGCCATCTCTTGTTGTTACATTTATGCCCAGAATGGCTATGTGTGGCCAGTCAGATTGATATAGTTGAATTATCAGTTTCTATTTTTTGTACATGTTCCTTGTCCCAGGGTTTGGTGAAGGACAGAGAGCACTTTGGGTCAATAGAAAACAGGTTTTATATGCAAAGCAAAATGGGAAAATGCAGCTTTTCGGCTGGTTTTCTATAATTCAAATAATTCCTTTTGGAAGGTGCAGTTTCTCTAGTATCCTCCATAAGACGCTTGACTCAGCTCTATCTCTGCTTATCATGAGTTCTATGGAGACAGACAGGGAGAGGAAAGGAGATGAAATTCCCAAGTGGAAAAATTTAAATTCAATGTCAAGAAAAATTGGCTAATGGTGAGATCTAATAACTTTAGTCTCTTAGTCTCCCAAGGGAAGTGGTGGAAGCCCATATCACTTGGTACTTATAGCACTACATAGAGTGTACAAGTACAGTTAGGGGTGATCTACTTTAACCACGTTCGTTGAATTAGATGCAGGAATCACTGGGAGAAATTTATGGTTTGTGTAATGCATATAATCAGACTAGATTGTCATAATTCAATTTTTATTTTTTTATAATTTCAGCTGATAATATTGATCATTTTAAAACTTTTTTAGATTTTTCTTTATTTAAATGTTTACAGTTGTGTGAAAGTATGAAGGGGTGGTCAGACAATAATTATTTATCACTGGCATTACAACACGTTTGATACACATTCAAATGGGACTCTGATAAAGTCTCAAGCAGCATTTTTCTTACTTTGCCTATCTATAAATTCCTGGAAACATTTTTGTCAGTTTGGGTGTATATGGTGAAATTGATGTTTATTGACATTTACCAATAAAAACTGAATCCTCTCAAGCCTAACCATCATGGTCCTTGTGGCGTTAAAATCTAAGAATCTATTACTACAAATAATAAGTCATAATAATTAATAGAATCATAGTGCCTAGGAGCCACTGTCATGGAGCAGAATCCCACTATGCTAGGCGCTGTACTGTCACAGAACAAAAAGATAGTCCCTGCCCCCAAGATCTTACCATCTAAGTATAAGACAAGAGACCACAGATGGAGACCGGCAGACAGACAGGGGAACACAAGGAAACTGTGAGACAATATTGGTCAGCATGATCGGCAGTGGTCTCAGCACATCGGCAGCCTAACCACTGGCAAGTTTTTTTGTAGGTATCGGGGCAAAGGAGAGTTTTGAGAAGGGATTTGATTGAAGGAGGATAATGAGGGAGCTTTGAGAATGTTTACAGGAGCTTGTCCCAAGCGGCGGCAGCAGCATGGGAGAAAAGCACAAAGGTGCTTGTTTGAAAAGTTAGTAAGTGGTCAATGGAAGCTGGCATCACGGGTTGATTGGAGGTGAGGGATAGTGAACAATAGGTAATGTGGGCCTTGAAAAGTGATGAGAAGTAGCTTACATTTGATGCGCTAGAGAAGGGGGAACAAGTGGAGTGATGCAAAGAGAGGGGTGACAGGTCAAAGTGTTGGGCTAGGAAAATGCTCTTCCCAGCAGCATTCTGACTGGATATGAACATAAGAATGGCCATACTGCGTCAGACCAAAGGTCCATCCAGCCCAGTATCCTGTCTGCCGACAGTAACCAATGCCAGGTGCCCCAGAGGGAGTGAACCTAACAGGTAATGATCAAGTGATCTCTCTCCTGACATCTATCTCCATCCTCTGACAAACAGAGGCTAGGGACACCATTCCTTACCCATCCTGGCTAATAGCCATTAATGGACTTAACTTCCATGAATTTATCTAGTTCTCTTTTAAACCCTGCTATAGTCCTAGCCTTCACAACCTCCTCAGGCAAGGAGTTCCAGAGGTTGACTGTGAGCTGTGTGAAGAGCTGCCTTTTATTTGTTTTAAATCTGCTGCCCATTCATTTCATTTGGTGGCCCCTAGTTCTTATATTATGGGAACAAGTAAATAACTTTTCCTTATTCACTTTCTCCATAGCACTCATGATTTTATATACCTCTATCATATCCCCCCTTAGTCTCCTCTTTTCCAAGCTGAAAAGTCCTAGCCTCTTTAGTCTCTCCTCATATGGGACCCGTTCCAAACCCCTTCTCTGAACTTTTTCTAATGCCAGTATATCTTTTTTGAGATGAGGAGACCACATCTGTACGCAGTATTCAAGATGTGGGCGTACCATGGATTTATATAAGGGCAATAAGATATTCTCTGTCTTATTCTCTATCCCTTTTTTAATGATTCCAAACATCCTGTTCGCTTTTTGACTGCTGCTGCACACTGGGTGGACGTCTTCAGAGAATTATCCACGATGACTCCAAGATCTCTTTCCTGATTAGTTGTAGTTAAATTAGCCCTCATCATATTGTATGTATAGTTGGGGTTATTTTTTCCAATGTGCATTACTTGACATAAATCCACATTAAATTTCATTTGCCATTTTGTTGCCCAATCACTTAGTTTTGTGAGATCTTTTTGAAGTTCTTCACAGTCTGCTTTGGTCTTAACTATCTTGAGCAGTTTAGTATCATTTGCAAACTTTGCCACCTCACTGTTTACCCCTTTCTCCAGATCATTTATGAATAAGTTGAATAGGATTGATCCTAGGACTGACCCTTGGGGAACACCACTAGTTACCCCTCTCCATTCTGAAAATTTACCATTTATTCCTACCCTTTGTTCCCTGTCTTTTAACCAGTTCTCAGTCCATGAAAGGATCTTCCCTCTTATCCCATGACAACTTAATTTACGTAAGAGCCTTTGGTGAGGGACCTTGTCAAAGGCTTTCTGGAAATCTAAGTATTCTATGTCCACTGGATCCCCCTTGTCCACATGTTTGTTGACCCCTTCAAAGAACTCTAATAGATTAGTAAGACATGAGTTCCCTTTACAGAAACCATGTTGACTTTTGCCCAACAATTTATGTTCTTCTATGTGCCTGACAATTTTATTCTTTACTATTGTTTCAACTAATTTGCCCAGTACTGATGTTAGACTTACCGGTCTATAATTGCCGGGATCACCTCTAGAGCCCTTTTAAAATATTGGTGTTACATTAGCTATCTTCCAGTCATCGGTACAGAAGCTGATTTAAAGGACAGGTTACAAACCATAGTTAATAGTTCCACAGTTTCACATTTGAGTTCTTTCAGAACTCTTGAGTGAATGCAGGGCCGGTGCAAGGAAGTTTCGCGCCCCAGGTGAAACTTTCACCTTGCCCCCCCCCCCCCAGCCCTGTGGCAGCCCCCCGCCCCCTCCGCCCTGAGATGCCCCCCCACGACAGTTCCCCCCCCGCTCTGAGGCGCCCCCCCACGGCAACTTCCCCCCCTCCGGGGAGCCTTGCGGCAGCTCCCCACCCCAGCTCACCTCTGCTCTGCCTCCTCCCCGAGCACGCCACCCCTGCTCTAATTCTCCTCCCCTCCCAGGCTTGCGGTGCCAAACAGCTGATTGGTGCTGCAAGCCTGGGAGGTGGGAGAAGTGGAGCGGTGACGGCACGCTTGGGGAGGGTGCGTAGGAATGCTGTAAAAAAAAATTGGGGACACCGCTTTTTGGCGCCCCCAAATCTTGGCGCCCTAGGCAACCGCCTAGTTTGCCTTAATGGTAGCACCGGCCCTGGGTGAATGCCATCTGGTCCCGGTGACTTGTTACTGTTAATTTATCAATTAATTCCAAAACGTCCTCTAATGACACTTCAATCTGTGACAATTTCTCAAATTTGTCACCTACAAAGGATGGCTCAGGTTTGGGAATCTCCCTAACATCCTCAGCTGTGAAGACTGAAGCAAAGAATTCATTTAGTTTCTCTGCAATGACTTTATCGTCTTTACGTGCTCCTTTTGTATCTCGATCATCCAGGGCCCCACTGGTTGTTTAGCAGGCTTCCTGCTTCTGATGTACTTAAAAAACATTTTGTTATTACCTTTTGAGTTTTTGGCTAGCTGTTCTTCAATCTCCTTTTTGGCTTTTCTTATTACATTTTTATACTTAATTTGGCAGTGTTTATGCTCCTTTCTATTTACCTCACTAGGATTTGACTTCCACTTTTTAAAAGATGCTTTTTTATCTCTCACTGCTTCTTTAACATGTTTGTTAAGCCACAGCGGCTCTTTTTTAGTTCTTTTACTGTGTTTTTTAATTTGGGGTATACATTTAGGTTGGGCCTCTATTATGGTGTCCCTGAAAAGTGTCCATGCAGCTTGCAGGGATTTCACTCTAGTCACTGTATCTTTTAATTTATGTTTAACTAACCTCCTCATTCTTTCATAGTTCCCCTTTCTGAAACTAAATGCCACAGTGTTGGGCTGCTGAGGTGCTCTTCCCACCACAGGCATGTTAAATGTTATTATATTATGGTCACTATTTCCAAGCAGTCCTATTATAGTTACCTCTTGGACCAGATCCTGCGCTCCACTAAGGACTAAATCAAGAATTGCCTCTCCCATTGTGGGTTCCCGTACCAGCTGCTCCAAGAAGCAGTCATTTAAAGTATCGAGAAATTTTGTCTCTGCATTTCGTCCTGAGGTGACATATACCCAGTCAATATGGGGATAATTGAAATCCCCCACTATTATTGAGTTCTTTATTTTGACAGCCTCTCTAATTTCCCTTAGCATTTCATCATCACTATCACTGTCCTGGTCAGGTGGTCAATAATAGATCCCTACTGTTATGTTCTTATTAGAGCCTGGAATTACTATCCATAGAGATTCTATGGAACATGTGGATTCATTTAAGATTTTTACTTCATTTGATTCTACATTTTCTTTCATATATAGTGCACATATAGTGCACAGCAAGATTCCATTTGCCAAGGCCAGAGAGAAGGTTGTTGCAGTAATCGAGACATGTAAAGAGCCTGGATGAGAGTTCAAGCTGTATGGATGGATCGGAATGGCTGTATCCTGGAGATGTTATGCAGAAAGAATGGACAAGATTTAGACAGAGCCCAGATGTGAGGATCGAGAGAGAAGTCTGAGTTGAAGATGATGCCCAGGTCATGGGCCCGAGTGACAGACAGGCTGGTGGTGAGAAAGTCGATAATTAGACTCATAGACTCAAGGTCAGAAGGGACCATTATGATCTTCTAGTCTGACCTCCTGCACAACGCAGGCCACAGAATCTCACCCACCCACTCCTGTAACAAACCCCTGACCTATGTCTGAGCTATTGAAGTCCTCAACTTGTGGTTTAAAGACTTCAAGGTGCAGAGAATCCTCCAGCAAGTGACCCATGCCCCATGATTAGACTAGCTCAAAACTCATAAAATATATCACAAGGACCAATCCTTCAATAGTAAGGCTAGATAGCGTATGTCCAAATCCTGAAATCCTTACTCGGTTCTAATTCCCATTTCAGGTGATGGCAAAGATGGAAGTAGAAAGACTCCTGACTCCCACCTGCATACTCTCTCTTTCTCTAGGATGGGCTTGTTTGCTCCAGAATAAAAAAAAAAAAAGATTCACTTTAAGAAATGATGATTAATGACCCGCAGACTCTGCAGGGGGGAAATAGATCCGTTTTTTAATAAATTAGGATTAAAATTAGTAATTAATGTTTGAATCAAGTCATTATTTTCTTGATCCTTCTTAAAATTAAATTTGGTTAAAAGCACTTTGAGGGCAATGAGCAGAGAATCATTATTATTTAATCAGCTTTAAATTACGTACATAATTAGTTACACAAGTGAGGCATTTTTGTCTTCAGATAATTAAAAACAATTAGCACGGTTTTATCGCAGTTTTAATGCGTAAAAATCAAATTCATATTGTTAGCAGAGCTTGAAAACTTGCTTTTTTGGGGTTGAGAATTCCTTTTCAAATTATTGCATGAGAGTTAATGAAGCCACCACACGAACACAGTGCTTGGAAATGAAGGATTTGCAAAGGATGTATCATTTATCTCTGATCCCACATGAACTCGGCCCTCTTTTATTTTTTCAATTTGTTTTTATTATAGTTTTGTGAAATAATAATCAACTTTATAGCCATACAAGCCCTAATGTATCTTGCTTCAAGGGATAATACACACATTGGGCCTTATTTCCTTTCACTTATAGATTCATAGAATAGATTCCACAGCCAAAAGGGACCACTGTGATCATCTAGTCTGACTTCTTGTATAACACAGGCCAGAGACCTTCCCCCAAATAATTTCTAGAGCAGATCTTTTAGAAGAACATACAGTGTTGATTTTTAAATTGTCAGTGATGAAGAATCCCCCACAACTCTTGGTAAATTGTTCTAATGGTTAATTATTCTCACTGTTGAAAATTTACGCCTCATTTCCCGTCTGAATTAGTGTAGCTTCAACTTCCAGCCATTGGATCATGTTATACCTTTCTCTGCTAGCTTGAATAACCAATTATTAAATATTTGTTCCCCACCTGGGAGGTACTTATAGACCAGGGGTGGGCAACCTACCGCCCGGGGGCCTCATCCGGCCCTTCAGATGTTTTAATCCGGCCCTCTAGTTTCTGCCAGGGAGTGGGGTCCAGGGCTTGTGCCACTCTGGTGCTCCAGCCGTGGAGTGGGATCGGGGGCTTGCCCTGCTCCACACGTGCCATGGCTCTGCACGACTCACGGAAGCAGTGGCATGTCCCTCCTCTGGCTCCTATGCGTAGGGGCAGCCAGGGGGCTCCACACACTGCCCCCGCTCCAAGTGGTGATCCCACAGCTCCCATTGGCCGGGAACTGTGGCCAATGGGAGCTGCAGGGGCGGTGCCTGCACATAGGAGCCAGAGGGGGGGGCATGCTGCTGCTTCCGGGAGCTGCGGGGGGCGGTGCTTGTGGATGGGGCAGCATGCAGCTGCCTGGCCGCGCCGCCACGTAGGAGCCGGAGGGGGGACATGCCGCTGCTTCTGGGAGCTGCTTGAGGTAAGCACCGCCTGGAGCCTGCATCCCTGAGTCCCGTCCCGTCCCCCATTCCCCGTGCCCCAGTCCTGATCCCCATCCTGCTCTCCGAACCCCTAGGTTCCAGCCCCACCCCAGAGCCTGCACCCCCAGATGGGAGCCCTCTCCCCCTTTACCCCAACCCCCTCCCCCAGCCCGGAGCCCCGTCCTGCACCTTGAACTCCTAATTTCTGGCCTCACCCCAGAGCCTTCACCCTCAGCCCTCACCCTCACCCCCTCGCGCAACCCAACCCCAATTTTGTGAGCATTCATGGCCCGCCATACAATTTCCATACGCAGATGTGGCCTTGGGCCAAAACATTTGCCCACCCCTGTTATAGACTGTAATCAAGTAACCCCTTAACATTCTCTTTGTTAAGAGAAACAAACTGAGCTCCTTGATTCTATCACTATAAGGCAGGTTTTCTAATCCTGTAAGCATTCTTGTGGCTCTCTCTGAATTCTCTCCAATTTATCAACATCCTTCATGAAATTGTGAACACAGAACTGGACACAGTATTCCAGCAGTGGTCGCCCCAGTGCCAAATACAGAGATTACCTTAGAATAAATCAGGTGTTGCTCCAATGAATTCAGTGGGGTTACAATAGTATGAATGGTGTCTGTTTCAGGCCCAGCAAGAATAGAGCAGTGGTTCTCAAAATTCCAAACAGTGTGGATTGCACTTTAATAGTCCAATGGAGCACTTGCCCTTCTATTTTCAATTACACTAATCCCCTTCCTTCCCATTCATAACAAGATAACATCATCCCAGATCAATTGCTTACACAGAATGGTAAGATTAGGAAAGTATTTAATGTATCTTCATCTGCCTTTTAAAGCAACTTAACAGTTGAAAATAAGGATGAGGAGCCAGCACCATATGACCAGCCAATTCTTCACAGATCAACAGAATGTACACAATTATCTAAGTTTTGGATTAAAGATTGACTCAGTCTATAAATCTCAGATCTGGAGCTTGAGGTGTGATTCGTATTCATGGTTTTGGTTAGCGCCATTACAATGTTGTCTAGATGTGGGGGTTGTTTCAAGCCCATTTCACTTTACAATCTGCTTCTTATCCAACAGCAGTCCACCCTCTGGGCTTAACAGTCAGTGAACTTCTCACCTAAATCTTTTGCCACTGGCCAATCAACACAGGGCAGACTCAAGTCTCCATATCATCTCGTGATCTCAGATCACTGGTTTCAGGTGGGCTTGTACTCGGCATGCATGGCTCTGCTGTGCCTCCACAGTTGCTACCAGAGCTACCGTGGCTATACTGCTACTTATACTCATAGTAGCTTGATAAGAGCTAGTGTGAGTATGTGTATACAAGCAGGGGAATAACATCACTAGCTCACAGTGTAGACAGCCTATGTCCATTTGAGGATCCGGGCATAAGTGACTTGCCCAAGGTTTCACAGCAAGTTTGTGGTGGAGCAGAGACTTGAACCCAGCTATTCTAAGCCCTAGGCTGGTACTAACCACCGAGTCATCCCTTCTCTCAAATCTAATGAACTTGACGCTGCTGCCCTTCCTGAAACACGTGCTTCTCATGGTCAGCTCTGAGCACCTCCTCTCATCTAGTATGTTTTCTTTGCCTTCACCCATTAAGAATCCTCAGAAATATTGGTCAGAATCAGATTTTATTATCAGTAGTTTCAGAGCCACATAAAGCCTTCATAGCAGGCTAATACTTTTTCGTTTTACTCCTCATAACCAGAGAGTTTTAGTTGTGGCCACTAGTAAAACTGTAAAATACATTAAAGAAATCTATGGAACTACCTGTATTTCACAGCAGTAGGTAAAAACCATGTTGGTTTCAAGTGAAATAATAGGCTTTTTTTCCAGATACTAAAGTAAATAATTGGAAAGACTTCATAATAAGTTGATACCTCTTGCACAAGAGCAATCCCATTTTTTTATGCCCCTTCTCAATGAAGATTCTGGAAACACACTGGCTACAATTCCCAGTAACCGCTGCACCGCTGTAATTTCATTAGAACTCTCTATTAATAATCCTTAGCAACCACATAGTGCTTTGCATCTGCAGGTTGCTAAACAGTGCAGCGAAGGTAAGTGATTTGTGTATGTCAATGGCAGAGGTTGGAACATACCCCATATTTCCTCCTAGCACGGTGCTCTGTCCCCTCGCTCCCTCCGTATAGATCCCATTAAAACCCATATCTTTCATCACACAGTTCATGTGGCGGGTGCTTTGTCTCCATAGTGCTGTGCACTTGAATATTATCTGATATTCATATTTTTCTACTTATGCCTTACTGTTAAATGTATACTGCTGGACTCATCTTCAAGGAAGGGTTGATTTAAAGTGATAACAGGGTGCGTACATTGATCCCAAACCACACATTCTCTGCTCTTCCAAACAGAGTGGAGGGGGCGGGGGCCCTGAACCTAAATAATTGTTCAGCAAACACTTCCCAGTTATCTCCTGAAAAATATGCATGTATATAGCTTTACAATAATGGTGCCCAGGCATAACACAATGATGGGTGCATTAGCAATTCTGCCTTAGATTTGACTATGGAGATGGATCCCCAATTCTTATTGATTTTAATGGGCCTCAGCAATAAAATAAATATTGGGCCAACTCTTCAGTGGGTATAAATCAGCTCTTGATTTCAATGTACCCCATCTCCATTATATACGTAGAATCATCCATATACGTACATACACATCCAGAGTTATAAAATGGTGAACTTCCTCAACCGAACACATATAGCACCAAAACCTCTTCCTAGCAAAGTAGAATGAGACCCTGCAGGCATTTTAATACCAAAGCAGGCGAGTTAGTTGCAGCTACCTTAAACTGGTTCTCCCACAAGCTGTTACATTCTTTACCTGTAGATAAATGACATTCAAACTGGTCTAACAAATTTATTAGAGCATAAGCTTTCGTGGACTACAGCCCACTTCTTCGGAAGTGGGCTGTAGTCCACGAAAGCTTATGCTCTAATAAATTTGTTAGTCTCTAAGGTGCCACAAGTACTCCTGTTCTTCTTTTTGCGGATACAGACTAACACGGCTGCTACTCTGAAATCAAACTGGTCTGAAATTGTTTATCTTTGAAAGTCAAAGAAAATTCAAGGGATCACTTCCAGTCTGCTCCTTCTAACTGAGTACCCCAGTTTTAATATGAGCAGGGAGCAAAATATCAGCACTCCTCGGGACTGGCTTTTGGAAAGCAATTTTTGATCAATACAGCTGAATGATCCGTATTAAAGATGATTATTAAAAACTAATTTCACTGTATATATCTTTCTGCACATGATGTCATTCATGTGATTTGTTGTATAATACCATTATGGTAATATTACTTTTGTTCCACTCTTGCTCATCTGAGGGAACCACAGCTGATGGACTACTCTTGCAACTCAGTGTAACTAGTTTCAAAGATGTTCAGCCTCGTTAGTTTTAGGCAGACTGTAGTCCATAAAAATTTTCAGACATGCTGAGAGGTTCCATATGTGCAGGAAAGTGCATTCTTCACAAAACCACAAAAAATCACTCAAAACAGATTTAAAATACATAGCACAAACCCCCAATCCTGCTCCTTTCACATTATTGCAACAACCCTGGCTTGTGTATATTTAGAGCAGTGTCACCAGTAATGGAAGTTGATGCTAGTAGGCTCTGGAATGTAATATCTTTTCCATACACTCCAATTAAATTAAGATGGCTGAGGTCTTGGATAGTCAGATTGTTCAATTATTGATTGGCTTCTCAATAGACTATATTTGCTTTTCAGGTTTCTAATTTTAAGTCTCTGTTCCATTAAATTCACTGAGAATAAATTGCATCTTGGAAGATTAACCAAGTCAGATGGTAAAGCTAAGTGCACAATCCATCCTCCCTCTTACCAATCACTAACAGCTCGTCATTGCTTGTAATAAAAAATGAGAATGTTAAAAGCCTCAGCAAGAACAGAGTCTAAAGGCCACGCTATGTTTTAATCACCTTGATTTCTTTTTCTTTACTGTGGTTGCACATAGTGCAGAGTTTGGAATAGTTAGCGTGAAGCTTGAGCAGCTCTTTCATTTCCTGTTTGAAACCACAACAAGAGGTGATTGCTTTATCTGTTTCTCTCTGGATGTCCTCTTTGCCTCTCTAACCAAATGTTCTCATAGAAGGAATCACCACTTGACACAAACAGAGCTGGGCAACATTTTTTGGCTGAAACTTTTTTCATCAAAATATGTATTCAGGTCAACTGAAATGTTTTGCTAATTGAAAGTCAAATATGAGTTAGACGCCTAACTCACTTAGGTGCTTTTGAAAATTCCCTAGGCTACCTTTGTAAATCTGGTCCTATATAGTCTGGAATTACACCTAAAGTAGAGAGCCCACCTGTTATCAACTCATGGATGCTAGTCTTAGATTTTGCCCATCTCAGTTCTTTTGGCTAAAACCCCTGAGAAGGACTTGTTGTAAGGATGATAACAAAAATGCTATATTTCAGCCGAAAGGCATCTTCTTGAGTCCTGTTGTAGACATGATGACTCCCAGCATGGTTAGAGATTCAGATAAATATAACATTGACAACAGCTCTGAACAGAGAGAGAATCATGCTGTTTTCATTGGCTTCATCCATTGGCTAACAGAAGCAGGGTACTTTTGAATGGAGTAAGCCAAACGACTAGAATAATCCTTCACTGCTTCCCACCCGACAGAGGTCAACAACTCGTTTTGTGAAGAGAGATGGAAGGTGAACTACAAAGCTAAAATGAAACCTTAAGAAACTCTCTGAGTTTCAATTGTGGTGTCACATAATAATGCGTTCTTGGATGTCTTCAGGGAACCAGGAAGTAGCAAATGGATTTCACAGAGGGCGGTAAATAATCACTTAAGAAGAAAGCTTATTTTTGAGCTGAGTGCCTACCCAGGACTGTGGAGCACAGATGTTCAGTACATAAACGCATGTTTAACTCCACTGCCTTTTCTGCTTTGCTGTTTACCTTTAGCAGGCTTTGTTCCTAAGAAGGATCAAAACTCTAAACTGGGTTCATCTTGTCTATAGAAGGTCAAGAGGTAAAATGGCATGAAGGCCCATCTAATACAAAGTACAAAGAACCCCCATTAATTACTCACTGCTTGTTAAGTGGTAGGAAAATGAAAAAAATATTAAAGTCCTAGCTCAGTGCACAGCATGGTGCAAAGGACTGTTGCACTTCAGTGCAAATTTACACAGAGACTACATATAAGCATGAGTAAGATTAAGCACTAGGTTTAATCCTGTGTGCTGAGCAGAACTCTCAAAATCCTGAATGACCACTACTACTTGCATGTGGGGTGGATCAAGAAAGAGGTGAGATCTGGGCACAGAATTGATGCATCTATAGAGGACATGGATTTAAGCATGATCCTCATTAAGCTAACAAGGTGCTAGCTATATTCTTCCCTCTCTGGACTCACTCCTGTAATGAGATACGAGTCACACTCTCATAACGCAGAATTGGTGTCCCCTGCATTCTCCTTCCTGTCCATTACTCTGTTCCATGCACTTAGATATGCAACATTCCACACCTGCACTGTAGACAATCAACCATTTTTTATTTGAATTATTATTGCAGTGGATTGAAAGTACTAGCCCCAGGGTTTTGGTTAAATTCCACTTGGGGTAAAGACATCCACATTCCCTAAATTCCCCCTGCAATTTCAATTAGATACTGAATTCTTCATTGCATTGGCCTAAATATTTTTTCAGCAATGCTGTGTGCTGTTGAAAAACTGGCACATTCCACCCCAGAGGTGGCCGCATTTAAGCAGTAGTTGAAATAATTGCTGTATAGGAGCTTTGAGAACACAGTGAATAAAAGATGTTGAAGGGTTAAGATATATGATAGCTCATTTTTTTGAAAATAAACTTTTGTGAAAAAAATTCAAACATATTTGGAAACAAATTATTTCAGCTGGCCTTGGGCAAGCCAAATCATTCAGATAAAGAACAATCACAGCAGAACTAATGTTACCAGAGATCATACTCTTGAGGGACACATAAAAACCTTATAGAAATGATCATATCCTATAAATCAAAGGCCATCTCTTTGTCCCCTTTCACATATAGTAGCGGGGATGTTACTTAAGCAATAATGACAGCACAAGGCATTTACGGGCAATAAACGACTAGCTGAAAAGGGCTGACGACCCTCAGCTGTTCCTCCAGCCATTAACCCTAGCTGCTCTCTGAGCTCCAGGATGTTGTGTGCAGAAGTTGTGATTGGTGGAATGAGCTGCACATGAAAAGACAGATTTGTAAAGGGGGTGATGCAGTTGCAATTAGTCTGTAAGGACCCTTTCAATCTATCTATTTTAGACATGTAATAATGATTAGCTCCTACATAGTATTTTCCATCCAGAGATCTCAATATACAATACAAAGGTGCACAGGTATTGTCATCTCTATTTTATAGAAGGAGAAGCGGAGGCAAAGAGAGAGCGAATGACTTGCCCACAGTCACACACTGAGCCAATGACAGAGCCAGATATAGCACTCAGATTTCTAGTCTGGGGCCCTATCTGCTGGACCATGCTATCTCCCCCGTGTAAAGTGAATATCACCTTGGTATCCAAGTGTCAAGGTGAATAGCCTATACTACAGCTACTCACATGCTTGAACTGCCTGCACTGTGACAAGGAGGAACAATGCTGAAGTGTGCTTCCTTCCATGGGAGGGAAGGTTGTTGGCTATAATGAATGAATGGATATTTTTTTCATAAGGCCAGTAGATGGTGCTAATTCTCTTTGCATGTGAAAGTTTCTTGAAATAATGGCCATCAGTATGGTATCAAGCCATTTTAGTTGTGCAGTGTATTATAGCCACATAAAGGGTATGTCTACACTACGGGATTACTCCGAATTTACAGAATTCGATTTTTGGCAACAGATTGTATAAAGTCGAGTGCCTGCGGCCACATTAATTCGGCGGTGTGCGTCCATGTACCGAGGCTAGCGTCGACTTCCGGAGCGTTGCCCTGTGGGTAGCTATTCCATTGCTATCCCATAGTTCCCACAGTCTCCCCCACCCATTGGAATTCTGGGTTGAGATCCCAATGCTTGATGGGGCCAAAAATTTGTCGCGCGTGGTTATGGGTAAATGTCATCAGTCAATCCTCCCTCCGTGAAAGCAACGGCAGACAATCATTTCGCGCCCTTTTCTCTGGATTGCCCGGGCAGATGCCATAGCATGGCAACCATGGAGCCCATTCTGCCTTTTTTCACTGTCACCGTATGTCTACTGGATGCTGCTGACAGACGCAGTACTGCAGCACTACACAGCAGCATCCCCTTGCCTTTGCAAGTTGGCAAAGACGGTTACCAGCCATACTGTACCATCTGCTGCTTTGCAAGTTGGCAAAGACGGTTACCAGTCATACTGTACCATTTGCTGCTGTCATGGGTGCTCCTGGACGGCCTCGGTGAGGTCCGTCGGGGGCACCTGGAAAAAAATGGGAATGATTCCCCAGGTCATTCTTTTCTTTAAGTTTTGTCTAATGGAGAGTCAGTCCTACCTAGAATATCAGGCAAGCCTACTAAAGAACCAGAGAGGCAAACGGCCGCTCCGGGTCAGAGCCCCAGACATCCCGCAGAAATGATGAGCTGCATGCCATTCTAAGGGGTGCCCCTACAACAACCACACCCATTGCTTCCCTCCTCCCCCACCCCTCCCGGTCTACCTTGGCAGTTATCCCCCCATTTGTGTGATGAAGTAATAAAGAATGCATGAATTTGAAACAACACTGACTTTATTGCCTCTGCAAGCAGAGATCAAAGGGGGGAGGGGAGGGCAGTTGGCTTACAGCGAAGTCGAGTGAACCACCATTCTGCACTTGCTCAGCCTATAGCTGAAAATGGGAATCTGTGATAAGCACTAGGATAGAAGCACAGGCAGGACTGAATCTCCATTTCTGTGTGGGCCTTCGGTTGACACTAGTAAAATACAAAATGTCCCAGGATATGTATGTTGAAGGACAGTTCTAAACAGCAGCTTTATTTTTTTATTTGCAGCAAAATGTAGAGGTCTACGTATCTGATTGTGAGCCCTGGGAGCAAGGAGTAGGCTGGGGTAGGTGCGACCACGCGGTGCTGCCGACTGGGAGAGCAGCCTGAGGCAGAAGCCTCCAGCTGGCATGATATTCCAGGCAGGACTGAACCTCCATTACACAAAACTTAAAGAAGAGAATGACCTGGAGTCATTCCCTTTTTTGTCCAGGCGCCCCCGACCGACCTCACCAAGGCCAGCCAGGAGCACCCATGTCTGCCCAGGCGCCCCCGACCGACCAGGAGCACCCACGGGACGACAATGATGGTTACCAGTCATACTGCACCGTCTGCCGTCCGCAAGGCAAGGCAAGGGGATGCTGCTATGTAGCGCTGCAGCACCGCGTCTGCCAGCAGCATCCAGTAGTCATACGGTGACAGTGAAAAAAGGCGAGAAACAATTTATTTCCCTTTGCTTTCACAAAGGGGCGTGAGGGGGAGCTGACAACATATACCCTGAACCACCCGCAACAATGTTTTTGACCATTCAGGCATTGGGAGCTCAACCCAGAATTCAAATGGTTTTCGGAGAGTGCGGGAACTATGGGATAGCTACAGTCGTCAGTCGCCCCTCCCTCCGTGAGCATCCATTTGATTCTTTGGCTTTCTGGTACGCTTGTCTCAGCTCCTTAAGTTTCACGCAGCACTGTGTTGAGTCCCTGTTGTGGCCTCTGTCCATCATGGCCTTGGACATTTTTTCAAATGTTTTGGCATTTCGTCTTTTGGAACGGAGTTCTGATAGAACAGATTCATCTCCCCATACAGAGATCAGATTCAGTATCTCCCGTACGGTCCATGCTGGAGCTCTTTTTTGATTCTGGCTGTGCTGATGAGCTCTGCATGGTCTCCTGTGCTGATCAGCGCTCCACACTGGGCAAACAGGAAATGAAATTCAAATGTTCGCGGGGCTTTTCCTGTCTACCTGGCCAGTGCATCCGAGTTCAGATTGCTGTCCAGAGCAGTCACAATGGTGCACCGTGGGATAGCTCCCGGAGGCCAATACCATCGAATTGCGGTCACACTAACCCTAATTTGAAATGGCAATGTTGATTTCGGCGCTACTCCCCTCATCTGGGAGGAGTACAGAAATCGATTTTAAGAGCCCTTTATGTCAAAGTAAATGGCTTCGTTGTGTGGATGGGTGCAGGATTAATTCAATTTAACGCTGCTAAATTTGAACTAAACTCATAGTGTAGACCAGGCCTAAGAGAATTAAATTCCATGCAATTAAAGGAATATAGCTATACTCTTTTTCTTGGTGTTCTTTTACTTTCTCTTTGTGTCTAGGAAAGAGACAAATTGGTGGATAGATACAGGATTGCCAGGGCTGTCAAGTCAGGATTTCTCATGAGCAGTACAGAAAGAACAATGGCTTTCGTGTTGTGGCTGTAGTGCTTTCACGGTAATATAGCATGTATGGATATATGCTATACAGCATAGTGAGGGCCCTGGGCCTAGTTACTAATCCATTCGGGTGTACAGCCATCACAACCCCTCCCCATAAGCAGATTTACCTCAGTAACTGAAACTTATTTAATCCTGTTATATGCAGCGCAGTTGCAGTCGTGTCAGTCCCAGGATATTAGAGAGGGAAGGTGGGTCCAATAAAAGATATTACCTCACCCACCTTGTCTCAAAGTCATTTGACTTAATACGAGTAGCTGAGTTTTTTAATTAAACATGAATTTATTTTTCCTAGCTGGACATTTTTCAGTGGTCGCCTTTTCTCATTTACCTGGAATAGACAGGGTCAATTATTGTGTGATCCTCATGTGTGAGCCTGTGATAGGCTGTCTTATCTCTACCACAGAGTTACCCATCCCTTTGGCCTTCTTGGATCCCTCCTGAACTTATTATCTTCTAAAAGAACCAGTAGGAGTATTGGGCCCAATCCACTAGCCCTTATGCCCTGAGCACATGCTGCAACTACTGTATATATATTTGTGTGTGTGTATGTACACACGCACACACACACACACACATGTTCTTTTGAATTTCTGTGTTTACCCACCTCCCCCTTTTTTTGTTCCATTTCCACAATAGTCTAGTGAAGGAGTAACCAGGCAGGGCTGTTCACAGAAACAGCGAATACTCTGTGAATATTAGAGCGTATTCACAGAAAGCATATTTCAAATTCGTATTTGTGTCAGAAATGTAAGGAGTACAAATTCGTTCAGTCACAGGGACAGAGCCTCAGCTGGTGTAAATTGTCATCGTTCCATGGACCTCAGGCCAGTAGAGCTATGCCGATTTACACTGGCTGAGAATCTGACCCAGGAGTGGAAATCGCCAGGGAGTGGACATCAGGAGTTGCCTGTATAGCTGTGGCCCTTGGAGTTGTACAGTGGTTGGCCACACCTGAGCCATGAAGGTACAACCTACAGAGACAACAGGTCTCAGCAACCAATGTGCCCCCTTCCTTTCAGCAGGCTGAGCAGCTCAGTTTTAAGGCCACAATCCAGCTCCCATTAAAGTAAATGGGGGAAGCGGGGACTCCCGTTGACTCCAAGGGGAATTAGATTAGGCTTTAAGAACACAATTGTGTGACCCCTGCAGTAGTGAGCATGTGAGTAATCCCAATGACTTCAATGTGTCTATGCTTGTGGGTAAGTGTTGAACAGTTTAGTACTAACGATGAGGGCAGCTACAGCTTGCTATGCAAATTAGGTGCAGCCGCTAGTCCCCTGGCAAGTTGAAAATGAACTCCTGGGTTGGGCACTTTAGCATGTGTCATCTGACTTCAAACATATGCTGCCATGATCTTAATGAAAACAGCATGAATGGAGCCCACATTAGCTCTCTGCTGGATTTATAGCCTCCTGTCTCATTAGAATTCAGTGAGAGAAATGCCAGAGTTTGCATTAATATTTAACTGGTTTATGGTGTATTCTATGCACCTTAAAAAGTGTTATTGTACATTATTTGGTGAATATACAGTGCTCATATTTTTTCCCATTAGCCTGTATTCGCCTATGCTGCCTGTTTTCAGGGAGTTTTTTTAAATAGCTTTTACAATCTTTTTGTATATGTTTAATACTGCTCCTTGCTTATTTTCTTCCTCCCACTGGGCTTTTGTTGTCATTTTTGACAGTTTAATTTTGTTTGAATGAATACTGGTTTTTCTTCTCTTTAGTTTTTCTTTTAAAACTGGCTCCATCCTCACAGCAAAGAATGTGGGATGGGAAAACAAAGGAGCTGGTAAACTGGTGAAAACTTATTTACATTAGTGAACCATGGATGCTATTTTCATCATGGCTTTATAGTAAAAAGAATGTTGATAGCAGGTGCTTCTACGATCTCACAAAAGGAAATGCTATTATAACTAACAGGTGAGTGTGTGTTACAGATCCACTTCTATATCCAACCCACCAGAGGATGTGAGTCTCTTACAGCCCCATCTAGAAAAATTAGCTCAAGATTTTAGTTCTGGAGGACCCTGAAGTTTCAGCCAAGATATTGGCCATCACACCAGGACTCAAGTGGTTGCATTGTCCAGCAGACAAGTTTATGGCCCTGCAAAGCACCTGCACTGCACTGAAGTCAAAGGGTGATGTGGAAATCCAGGGGTTACCTGATTGGGGCCCAGCTGTGAGATAGTGCTGCTGGGACTCACTTTGTTCACAGCTATAGGGGATCCTGCACATCCTTGTATGGGTGCCCAGCAGGGAATGTAAGGCTGTTGTGCTCCAGCGTAAGGCTGAGTGGATACTGCAAGTGGGAGCAGGCAAGGTTAAACATTGTGCATTAGGTGGATGAGGAGAGGTAAGTCCCAAGACCCATGTGCACCTGCTCCCTTCTTCTCAGGAATGCAAGGTATAAAAGGGATGGAGCATGGGTAGAGAATGGACATTTCTGAAGAGTGAAGACATAGAGACATCAGTGTGCTACTGGTTTTGCAGATGAGAGGAGAGAAATCAGAGAGGGAAGTGTGTAGTTATCACCAGTGTTTGTGCCTGCACTTGTTTAGGATAATTGAAGATGAAAAAAGACCCACATGGGTCATTGAGTCCTTTTCCAGTCAAGAGTAGGACAGAGAGCCCTGAAAGAGAATGTATTGTCCTTTGAATGATGCTCAGCTCATCCAAAGGCTACAATAAAAGTAAAATGAAATAACATGGTCCTCCTGTGTTTGTAAATCAGAGGCAGACTCTGATTCAATACCAATTTCCTTTTGTTCTAACTGCTGACTGACTCAATTCGAATCTGATTATTTCAGTAAGCAGATGCCTCCCTTCACCTATCTATTGAAATTTTTTCCAAAGGGCCTCTGATTTCGTTGGCTGCTGAGAACGCAGGATAAGGAAATCTGTCAATAAATATATCCTCTGCTTCCTAAATCCCTCCATAATTCTCATTCCAGTCAATGTCAGAGTAATTGCACTCTCCTATGATCAATGGTCTAACCCTGGTACAGTCCTCTATCTGCATAAATATTTCCTGATCTGTCTTCTCACCTTGCCCTGGGAGATCAGTAATTGTTTTCTATTATAATTGTTTTACCACGTCAGTGTTTAGCCTTGAGCTCAAGGTGCCTCAGATTTACCATCCAGTGTGAATGTTATTTCTTTCTTCAAACATCATGTCTCTCCTTGTTTATATTATCACATCTCCTCCTGCCCCTCTCCTTGAACTTAGCCTGTCTGTGCGCTGTGAATCTTGGTAATGTAATATTACAGCCTCTTTCCTGATTCAGCCACATTTCAGCTACTCCAATTACACCAGATTTGTCCTTAAACAGCAGGTGCCCTCACTTTTGCAATCTTGTTTTCTGGTGTTTTTTTTTCGTCTTCCCTGTCCTGTCATGCCCAGCCTGCGCTCAAATTTTTCACCTTCTGGGCAGTGACAGCAGTTAGTCTGCCTTATTCAGAGATTCTCCATACCCCTCTAGAAACAGAAGTTTTGAGTGTGATTATTATTACCTCGATGTTTGTTCCTCCTTGAACTAAAACTATGTGGACCTATCTGAACCAGATATTAGCCCAACTTCAGCAATCAGTGGCCAGTGGCGCTGGAACAGTTTTAATAGTGGGGGAGCTGAAAGCCAAACTCCTTACCCCTGTCCATCCCCCACCCCGAGCAGGGGCCAAGAGCAGGAATGTGCCTCCGGGAGGGGGGACCTGGACAGAAGTAATGGGGCTGAGGCTGGGGCCACAGCTGGGGGCGGGTCCAGGTCCAGGAGCAGAGCCCCAGGGCGCAGGCCAGCAGCCGGGACACGGGGCCGGCAGCCAGGACCCCAGGTGCGGGGCCGGGAGCAGAGCCCTGTAGCAGGGCCAGCAGCCAGGACTCTGTGTGGGGGGCCAGAAGCAGAACCCTACATAAAACCTGGGGGTGCTGCAGCACCCCCCACACCCATAGTTCCCGTCAGTGGCCAGCAATTATCATAGCTGCCCAGTGCAAACCCCTAGTATAGACAAGAAAAGCCAGAATTTGCATCAGAAGAGTTTCCCCCTGCTTGAGATCAAGGTAAACTCCACTAATGCAAATTGCAAGTTTTCTTATCAACACTATGGAATCGCACCAGGGTAACTACACTGGTGGCTGGCCACCACTAGCTGAAATAGGGGCTAAACCCCAGCACAGACAGTGCCTCAGAGTACTCATATAGGACACAATCCAAAACCCACTGAAGTCAATGGAAAGATTCCCAAGGACTTCAGTGGGCTCTGGATTAGACCCATAATGATATGCCTGCCCACATAAGGTTGCCTTTGCTTTGAATGGGCACATTTGCAACTGCATGAAGACCACTGTGTGCACTCCCCTGGCCCTGTGACAGCTATAGCCTATTTGCCACTTAGCCCTTTACCCGCGAAGGAGGAATTGTACAATTCATCTCACATTTTCTGTTTTGCATCTCCCAGAACAACAAACATAAGGTCCTTGTGCACTGCAACCCTAGGTGCCCCAGGGCTTCTCGCCCAGCTCTAGGGGAATGCTGCTTTATGCACAAGCTCATCAACCTTAGCAATAAAAATGACATAAGTGTTTTTAATGCACATTTAATTTCATTTTATTTCCACTGAATACATACATTACTTATGCATTAAACAGGCTGTGCCAGGAGCGTCATTCCAGAAGCATATTCAACCCGACAGCCTATTCAAGCAGAACAGCAGTGGCACTCATTAAACAGAGGATTAAAAGTTCCTTCCTCAGAGTGGAGACTTTCATTCCTAGTTTTACCCCTATCAAGGGCAAGAGGATTTGCTTTTCTCCCTGCCTTCCTCTCTGTTTACTCTGCCTCAATCCTGAGTAATAAACTGCAGTCTTAGACTCCAAACTAAAAGAGACAGTATCCTGCTCACAGACTTTCCCAGCCAGAGTATGTATTTCCTCCTCAGATAAAGCACCATTCTGATCCTCAGGACATATTAAAAGAAGTAAAATCACAATCAAGTGCACACAAAGGTCAATGAAAGAAAAAGTAAATTCTCTGTGCATGTTTGAATTTCACCATGTCAATTACTATGAATCAAATACATCCCTGATGTAACTTCACTGAAATCATAAAGCAACACCAGAGATTAATTCAGCCTTCTGTATCTTCTTAACAATGGTGAATCCATGTTTGCTCCCTTTTTCTGAACTTACAAAATTCAGGACAGTCTGTATTTAAAATGCCAATATATTAGTTAATAGGATACTGAGAGCAATATATGTTATAAACATGAGAAAATACAGAAAACACTCTGCAACTGAAAATCATAAAGCAACAGAACCGTGAGATAAACATCAAAGTAACACCAGAGGCTTTTCACTGTGGCATTTCTGTGGGAACAACAAAATATCTTGGAGCTCTCGAAGAGCATAAATGTAACCACTTAGAAACTGGTATTCAAAATAAAAACATTAAAGAAGATTTATTATGACAAAGATTTTACTCAAAAAAATTTTTTTTGTAAAGGCTAAGTGCTATCTGCTCCAGAGAAGTCTCATCAATTTATGGGCTTGGAGAGAAGTTTATGGGTCCAATGTGTGCCTCATTCATTATAATATTTGGCTCTTCTTTACTGTACTAAGAGTACCTAACTGACTCTCACAGCAATCCTGGGAAGTAGTACTAGCCCCATTTTACAAATGGTGAAATGGAGGCCAAGAGGCCCAGATCCTCAAAGGTGTTCAGATGCCTAAGTCCCATAGATATGAACCTTTGAGGATCTGGGCCAGAGAAACTAAGGCCAATATTTTCAAAGGTGTTCATCAATTTAGAATATCCACCGTGACACACTCAGGGCCAGAGGCACTGAGAATTCACAAGTATCATTAGTGGGGGAGGAGTTTCAGTACATTCAGAATAATGATCCATTCCATGGAGTTTAACGATCATTACCAGAACCATTGCCAAGCTATTTTTTGTAATACAATGTACCCAATTCATCCCTGGTGTGATGCCACTGAGATCAGTGGAATTGCATTGGGGATGAATTGGTCTCAGCATCTGCAAAGCGTATTATGAAACCCATAATGCAAGAACAAAAATATTATACATTCTTGTTCTTGTTGGTCAATCAGCAGCTATCTCCTGAGCATAGGGGAGTCAAATTCAAAAAGTGTAGTTTACTATGATTGCACTCTCCAATTACCATTATTAATGGAGCAGGCAAAGGTGAGCAGTTTAATTCTGGAGAACAGTATACCCATGCCCTGCCATTCCCTTTGACTGTTCCCAATGCCCTATCATAACTGTGTGCACACAGTGTCTAGCACAATGAGGCCCTGAGGTGTTGGGGCCTCTAGATCTCTGTAATATGATCCTCCCCTTCACTGTAAGGCATTACAGAATATCTCTTCATGAACATGAGTGCCACCCCCCCTGCCAGCTAGCTTCAACCTAGAGGCTTTCGTCAGTTTTCAGTTGACCCAGCTTTCTTCACCTGGGCCTGACCCACGTCTATTTATGTTCAGAGAAATATTCCTATCAACTGCAGGGTGCCTGGATCAGACCCTATGTAAAGAGTTTCCTGGCAAAACCGAGCACTCGGACATGCTTTCCTTAGCTCTAGCAAAACCTGCCTAATGTTGATCTGCACGGTTACATTTCCAGCAGTAACAGAGGAACTATTACTGCTGTACTCCTCTCCCATCATTACTGTGGCAACAAAACACTCCCAGAACCAGCAGGCTATTAAGAACTATGCAAGGCCCACCTGAGCCAAATGAGACTCTCCAGTGTCATTTTATATTTATTCTGTAAATCCTAGAGCCAGACCTGGAAAACAAACTATTTCCAGCAGAAACTGGTACTGTCCTTCTAGCTGATTTCACTACTCTGCTGGGGGGGGGGGGGGGGCACCACCAGCTGCCCAGGAGGTCAGACATGATAAAGGAGCATTTTGAATCACCTATACACAAAGTACATTCACTATCAACAACCTCAACAAAAAATGCTAATAGAAAGGATTAGCCAGCCTGCCCTAAGGGTAATGATGGCCATCTTCAATCTTAATTGACCAGAAAATGCATGGCAAGTATCATTTTTATCTCACGTCCCAGAAATAATTTGTGTTGCTACCCAGAAGATGCGCTTACTCTCCTAAGAATAGATGGTTTCCTTGGTTTCCTGGCAAGAAGTGCATATATGTATAATGCAAAGATTACACTGCTCTACAGCCAAAATGCTTCTGAAATAAATGTAGTCAAACTTTACTAATTCTGGGTCACTGAGAACGAAAATGATGCTTAAAATTGTTGATGGGCTCTAGTTTTCAAGATATGCTATTGGGTCAGTATATACGACCCTTGACTTGGGAATGGCAGAGGATAAGTGAGTTATAAAGGGAAGGGATCTCAATTTAAACCAGAAATGACTAAAATACATCTTTGACTGGATCTATGAATAAATCTATGACTGGGTTTGGACAGTACTTGCTTTTTAGGCAAAACAATGAATGATGCAATCTGAAGCTGGTATTGCATCATACATGATATGAATTGCATCATGTTATTCCTAGAAGTCATGGATGATGCAATCATAACAAAGCTTACATCACTCTGCTGAACAAATTGCCCTATATCAGCTCTAGATATCATACAGTGTCGTGCTCTCTTATTTGTCAGTGTTTGATTTTGCAAAGGGACACATTTCTGTTTAGCCACAGTGAGCAGAGATGCCTCGTACTTGTGTGAACAGTGCAGATAACTTCTGCTATGTTTGTAGTGAAGTGACTTTTGCATCACAAAAGCGCAGTATAACCATTATGGTTAAGAAAGCCTATCACCTTTATTTTGGCTGCAAAATTGGAGATCAGGACAAGAGGTGGGCCCCACACATATGCTGCATCACTTGTGCAACAAATCTTCACCAGTGGTTGAACAGGAAAAGGAAATCTATGCCTTTTGCAGTGCCAATGATTTGGAGAGAGCCAACAGATCATATCAGCAATTGTTACTTCTGCAAGGTGCCTCCAGTTGGGAAAGGTGTGTCAAAGAAGAAAAAGTGGACTGTGCATTATCCAAACATTCCATCAGCTATATGCCCAGTACCCCACGGAGAAGGACTGCTGGTTCCTGATGCACCAGAATCATTCTCACTTGAGTCAGACGAGGAAGAGGATGAAACTTCTGGTCCTGAACCATCAATGTCACAGGACCCACATTTTCTCCCATCCTCCTCCTCTGAACCACACCTCATAACACAAGGTGAACTGAATGACCTTGTCAGGGATTTGGAACTACCCAAGAGTAAGGCAGAGCTGTTGGGCTCCAGATTACAGCAGTGGAATCTCCTGGCAGGTGATGTTAGGGTTTCCATGTTCCGTGACCGTCAAAAGGATCTTGTCCCATTCTTCTTCATGGAAGATGATCTTGTAGTCTGCAACAACATCGATGGTGTGATGGCAGCCCTCAACATCGTTCACGATCCAAATGAGTGGAGACTGTTCATTGATTCATCGAAGACGAGTCTTAAAGCTGTTTTACTGCACAATGGCAATGTTTTGCCATCAATTCCAGTTGGTCATGCAATCCATATGAAGGAAACCTATGACAACATGAAACAACTTTTGAGGTGCATAAACTATGACCAACATTAGTGACAGCTTTGTGGCGATTTGAAGGTTGTTGCTCTCTTGCTTGGTCTGCAGAGTGGATACACAAAGTACTGCTGTTTTCTCTGCGAATGGGATAGTCGTGCAAGAGATTCCCACTACATCAAGAAAGATTGGCCACTCCGACAGTCATTGGAGCCTGGGAGGAAAAGTGTTCAGCATCCACCACTTGTTGAATCAAGGAAGATTTTGTTACCAACCTTACACATCAAGCTGGGTCTGATGAAGAACTTTGTCAAAGCCATTGACAAAACACAAGCAGCTTTCAAGTACCTCCGTGGAAAATTTCCAAGGTTAAGTGAAGCTAAGATAAAGGAAGGTGTCTTTGTTGGTCCTCAGATTCGTGAACTTCTTCGAGATGATGCATTTGACCATGCACTGTGTGGCAAGGAAAAGACGGCATGGAAAGCCTTCCAGTTAGTGGCAATAAATTTTCTCGGAAACAACAAGGCAGACAACTACAGGTTGTTGGTAGAAAACCTCCTCAAGGCATACAAAAGCCTTGGTTACAACATGTCACTAAAGATACATTTTTTGCACTCTCATCTAGATTTTTTTCCACCGAACTGCGGAGCAGTGAGCAACGAGCACGGCGAGCTATTTCACCAGGACATTGCAACAATGGAGAAACGCTATCAGGGCAAATGGAGCCCATCAATGCTTGCAGACTATTGCCGGACAGTGACAAGAGATGCTCCATTTAATGAATACAAGAGACAAGCCAAGAAGCCCCGAGTAGACACTGAATAGGACTAAACTAGGTACATAATAGTTTTTTGCCTTTTGTTTCATAATAAATTTTATTTATATAACCCTTTTGCTGATTTTTAAAGTGTTACATAAACAGGACAGGTGAAATATTATCATGTAAAGCAACCATAAACACATGAAAAGACCTAGGTTTACAATTTATGATTAAAACTCTACTATCTACACAACATACATAGATGTAAAATGTAAAAACTTAAATATCTTAGAAACAGTAGCCAATCAGTTGTTTTAATTGTCATATTTGAATTCAGCACATCAAAATACATAATAAATAACACATTTTATCTCTGAAGCAGACGACGTCTCAAAAACTGTCGACCAGCGTTATTAGTCAGGTTTATGTTGCCAAACATTTATGTCCTAGAAATGCTGCTCTTTCCGATTAGTGATTATACCAACTATGTGTAATGCTATATGGCCTTAATAACACACCTGTCACTTTTAAGAGAATAATTACTTCAGTTTTGGCAGGATTCATCTGCAATATTTGCTGTCTCTTTAGATGACATCATAATGGTGCAATGCAAAAGTGATCCACATCTCTGTGAGTTGGGAAAGTCACTAGCAGCGCAAGATGCTGAGCTGTGATTCAAGACAAGGGCAAGGATGTTTTTCTGAGAAAAAATAACCAATTGTTTTCTCTAGTGGTATCTGGGGCTGGGAACTGTTAGTGAAAGAAAGAAAGAAAGAAGACTATTCATTACATACAACATCTCAAATCCTTTGGGGTTAGCTTCAGAATTTCAATACTGAATATGTCAGAAAATATACTGATTATTCCTGGATTGCCCCAAATAGCTGAAAATGTAATCACCCAATATGAAAAAGTTACTCTTATAGACTCATAGACTTTCAGGTCAGAAGGGACCATTATGATCATCTAGTCTGACCCCCTGCATGATGCAGGCCACAAAAGCTGACCCAACCCCTTTCCCTTGACTCTGCTGTTGAAGTCCCCAAATTATGTGATTTAAAGACTTCAAGTCGCAGAGAATCCTCCAGCTAGCGACCCCCGCCCCATGCTGCGGAGGAAGGCGAAAAACCTCCAGGGCCTCTGCCAATCTACCCTGGAGGAAAATTCCTTCCCGACCCCAAATATGGCGATCAGTAGAACCCCGAGCATGTAGGCAAGATTCTCCAGCCAGACCCTCATTGGCCATTGATACTATTTACCAGAGATGGCACGCTGTTGTTTTGACTAAAATCACGTTATCCCATTAAACCATTCCCTCCATAAACTTATCTAGCCTAATCTTAAAACCAGACAGGTCCTTCGCCCCCACCGTTTCCCTCAGAAGGCTGTTCCAATATTTCACCCCTCTGACGGTTAGAAACCTTCGTCTAATTTCAAGCCTAAACTTCCCCACAGCCAGTTTATATCCATTCGTTCTCGTGTCCACATTAGTACTGAGCTGAAATAATTCCTCTCCTTTCTGGTTATGACTACAGTCTTAGATCAATGCACCAGTTAAGGAAACATATGGCCACCAGTACTTTTAACTGGTGCACTGATTTCAAACGATGTACCAGTCTGATTCTGCAGGGCATATGAGAAAGATGCCTGAGTTTCTCTATAAGACTCAGAGATGCTCCTGCACTGAACCACTTCATAAAGTATGGAGACAGTAGTTCACGCATGACTAACCACATCTATCACAAATGACATATGATCTGATTGGTCTCATGACTCATGTAGTAAAATGATGTCTGCCACTATTTTAATTACTTGCAAGCCTGAAAGTGCAAACAGAAGAAGTCAGAGACTTTAAGCTTTTCACAAAGAACAAGTGAAATTAACATACTGAAAATAATGCACTGAATGCTCACTTCACCCTGTGCTCACATTGGCTCCAATCCTACAAAGACTTATACATGTACTTAGCTTTACGACTGTGAGTACTGCCACTGATTTCAATGGAAGTAAAGTTAAGCATGTGAGTAAGGCTTTACACAGGATTAGGAGCAGAAGGAGTCAGGCATGTAGAATAACAGAAGGGAGGGAGATGTTTGGGGGCTTAATCTTATCCTCCTTATGAAATCAGCTATTAGGCATGCAGTGGAACACCTGTATCAGCTGTGACCCTTATATAACTCATTATTAATTATTATTATTATTAGAGAATGCACAAGTAGTGCAATAAAGATGGGGAGAAGTTCAAAACACAAAATATAAAGTAGCGAAATAAAACAGGAGTGAAAAAGTCAAGTGTCAAAGGGAGGGCTCAACAGTGTGGAGTCTGGAAAGTTGTCCTGATAGACTAACATGAGATGAGCAGCCATTCAGTTGGTGCGTAGACTCCTCAGCCACATAGAGAGCTGTTCCTGAGTCCCCAAGTGTGGTCATTTGCAGCACACCTCACATCCCCAGATCTGAAATGATTGAGCTTGCTCCAGAGATAGCATGGCAGATTGAAGCCAGGTGGTTGCTCATCAGGCTGAGTGATGAGGAAGGAGTTCCTTACAGAGGGAGCAGCTCGTTCCCATACTGCTCGCCACAATATGGCATCATCCGCCATAGAGGTGGACGGTAACATAATACAAATTGATCTTCTACTGATGAGTCAGTGACAAGGTGCTTCCTACATATCTTTGAAAAGTGACAGTTGTGGCATCTCCCAGAATTTCTCAAGGAGGCTCTTTGCTGCAATACAGCATCTGATGTTAGGAGATGGGCTATTAGAGAGGACTAGTACCCATTTGATGTTTGTCAGTCTCATAGTCCCTGTTATTATTCTCTTCATTTGATTACCTTTTATAGGAATTAGCTTTATGTGGAAAGAGTTTAACCACACAGGAGCACAGCATTCTTCACCTAAGTAGTAGAGATCTAGTGCTGAGCTGTGCAGTGTTTGTCCCCAAGTTGAGCCTACATTCTTATTTAAAAAGCCATTTCTGCTTGTAAGCGCCTGAGCTACACTGGTGAGGTGGTTTTTGTAGGTAAGCGTGTGAGCTAGAATTACTCCTAGATACACTGGCTTTGGGTTATGTGCCAGTCATTCTTCATTCAAGAAGATATTGAGTTCTCATGAAGTACTGGCATGATTGAGATGGAAACATGTCACTACTGTCTTTGACACACTGGGCTTAAGTCTCCACTTCTTGAAATAGCCACTGATAGCTGCCATGTCTTGGTTCAGGCTTTTCTCAATTTTTTTTGAAGTCTGTCTCTTGAAGCTCAGCCAATATCTTCTGCATACTTGATTGGTCTTGAAATGTTGGAGACAGATAATTCATAAATACGTCGGAATAAGTTGGAGCACAAACAGCTCCCTGAGAGTGTTTGTTCTTCTGGATCCTCCACGCGCTCAGTTTATTGCCTAGCATCACTTGGGAGTGTCTGTTTCAAAGTATCATTTCCATAGCCATAATAACCCACCAAGGTAACATCTTTGACATCTTGACCAGCAGACCAGTGTGTCATACAGTATCATATGCTGCTGTCAAGTCAAGAAACACAGCCCCCACCTTCTTCTGTTGAAAACAATTTTCTGTAAAGGGGATAAGAGCAAGAACTTGGTCACAAGTGTTCCTATTAGGTCTGAAGCCTCCCTGGGCAACACTCAGAGCCTGCTTTACTGTAGGCATGATTCATTGTGGAATTAGTCACTCCAGAAGTTTGTAAGCACAGCTCAGAAGCGATATTGGACAGTAGCTAGCTGGAAGGGTGTAATTTTTTCATGGTTTTGGTATAGCTACCACTCTGGCTTTCCACCATATCTTAGGCGTCTTGTTCTCTTGAATGACCTGGGATATACAAATTGACAGCCATTTTATGATCTTCTTACCAAGGTGTAGTAGCATTTCTGGCGAAATCTTGGTAAAGTTGCCCGCTTTCATGTGACGGAGTACTCTCTCCACGTCCTCACTGAAGAAAGGCTAGAAGATGTCTTCTTCACTCCAAGGTGGGCCCAGTCTATAATCTGCACCATTCCCTGTATACTGATGCCTCAAAAAGCTTGTCCTTGTTGACTTTTGCCATGTTAGCTGTGTGGTGATGCTTTTTGGTGACACTTTAAACTGATGTATAGGTGCTGACTTCTGTGCTGCTCCCATCTTCCTTATAAGTGACCATGCTTCCTTTCTAGATCTTGTCATGTCCATATTTGATGCAACTTCTCCCCAACATTCCCTGCAATAGGCATTGAGGTGCTTTGCTATCTCTGAGTCACCAAATTCATCGCACTGCTTCAAAAGTTCTGCATATTCCTCCTCTAAACAGGGTATGTAAGCCTTTTGTTAGTCATGTGGGATGGATTTAGTGGCTGCTTTGAAGATTGCTTTGGAGAAGCAAGTGGAAGCATTTTCTATAGCGGTATTATGTGTCATGCACACTATATACACGTTGGTCAGCTTGAGTGTTTCTCCCAGTCTGCTCTTTTATAGTTCTAACGCAATTTAGGAATAGTGGTTATTTTGGGGATCATCACTCCAATCCAAGTAAGAATGTGGTGGTGCTTTCTTTACAACAAGTTTTCAAGAACTACTCCCCGGTCATATTGAATTGATGGGTACAGTGAGCAAGATCAAAGCCCTATCCTGATGAAGGACCTAGAGGCTTTAATTTCCCAACCCAAAAGGTTAAATCCTGCTGACTTTACCCACACCCAGGCTACTCAGTCATGACCTATGGACCCAATACCTCCATGTACCTGAGCTCTTGCATCAATAGCCATGTATTTGATACCTATACCCTTGACCCACACAACCAACACCCACATCTAGTTCATTCACATTGACTGTGCCCAGAGCACACACAGCAATCATTGGTATGGAACTCTTCTGTGTTGTAGGAAAGATTTTGTTTTCTTCCATATTTCTGTAGTTATTGTTTTGAGTGTATCTGGATGGCTCTCTGTGGAATATCCCACTGATGTCACTGAAAGTTCCACACAGACATCAGTGTGCCCCTAACAATTGCACTCGTATCAGTGTATCTGCATGGCTGCCTCATTGAGACAGATCAGACACATAGCTGAAATAAGAGTGACTTGAAGAGTACACAACACATAGTGCCATTGACGTCAATGGCAAAACTCACACTGACTTCAACAGGACCAGGATTTAGCCCTCTATGGAGTCACGTCTATCTACCTGGATGAATGGGTTCTAGAGTAACAGTATCATGCAAGTGAACATAGTTTCTTCACATCAGATTGTGAAATCAGTAAGCTTTTTTTTTTTTTTAAACTCAAACAAAGACGAGTCTTTGCTGGCTAATGGTAAGATTAGGGCTGGTTAAAATTATTCTGATGAAAAGTGTTTTTGACAAAAAATGGAGTTTCAATGAAAATATTTTTTTTTCACAAAAAATAAAAAATGTTATGACAGTTTGGCCTTCAATAAATTTCACTGACAAATTTCAAAATGGTTTTGAATTTTCCATTTCAAAGGAATGGGGAAATTCCCACTCTTAGATTTTTAAACATCCACCCTTTTTTCCCCACTTGGGGTGGGAGATAAAAATGTTAGAGAAAGCGAAGGAAAAAAGCTACTTTTTCTTTTCCTTGTTGATTTTTTCCCAGCAGGAAGGATGGAAAAAGTAAACGTTGGAAATGAATTGGAAAAAAAACATTTTCTCTCATTTTTATTTTATTCTTGTCCCCTTTTCTCTACTGGAAAAATGTGAAAGCAGTTTTTTGTAATAGTAAGAGAAAGTAACTCTTTTGCTCCCTTTTTTCAAATTTATTCACACTTTTCCATCAGAAAAAATAAGAAGTGAGAGAAAGGAGAAAAATCCTTGACATTTTAAAAATAAATATTTCCAAATGAAATAAAATTTTTCTAAAAAATAAAAAAAAAGTTACATTTTGAAAATTTTCATTTTGATTTTTTGTTGTTGAAAAATGAATTAAAAGTGAAACATTTTGAGCTAAACAAAAACTTTGGTTTTTTTTAATCACAAAAACCACCCCAAATATTGGGGCAGCTCAACTTATGATCCATATAAAACAGGTCAGGAAAGTCAGAATCCCATCTCCTCCTCCATTAGTCAGTTGGACACGTATGTAGCAGACACATGAATCAGGAGGTCATTACTCTGCACAGACACAACTTACAATATCTCTGAGTGGCTGGGAAAGGTGATCTATTATTCAACAATTTTCTGGCGTTTCTAACAACACAAGCCATCTTGGATTTTAAAGAGCTGCATGGAGAAGGGAGGATACAACTTTCCATGACCTTTTTCCCCCGCCCGCTACAGAACAAGAAAAGAGAAAAGCTTGATAAGTTTATGGAGGGGATGGTATAATGGGATAGCCTAATTTTGGCAATTAATTGATCTTTGATTATTAGCAGGTAAATATGCCCAATCGTCTGTGAAGGGATGTTAGATGGGGAGGGATCTGAGTTACTACAGAGAATTCTTTCCTGGGTGCTGGCTGGTGAGTCTTGCCCACATGCTCAGGGTTTAACTGATCGCCATATTTGGGGTCGGGAAGGAATTTTCCTCCAGGGCACATTCCTCTGCAGTGTGGGGCACGGGTCACTTGCTGGAAGATTCTCTGCACCTTGAGGTCTTTAAACCATGATTTGAGGACTTCAATAACTCAGGCATAGGTTAGGGGTTTGTTAACAAGAGTGGGTGGGTGAGATTCTGTGGCCTGCGTTGTGCAGGAGGTCAGACTAGATGATCATAATGGGCCCTTCTGACCTTAAAGTCTATGAGTAAGTACAATTTCATAGGCTTAGTCTGCTTTTGTGAAAGATACCAGCTTACTTCCAGGCCCTGCTGGGAGTGCCCACTTGCACCATTATCATCATGAGGCACTGGTACGTGATGTTCCATGGTCCCTCTCTGCCATATATTTCACTATAAGTGCAGTGGACATTGAGATCCTGTTAGTGTATTCTATAGTTCTCAAAGCAGTGCTCTTATTCCTGATACTAGCATTAAGAAATAAGGGGTTTTTTAATAGAACAGAATGATTCATTACTTTTGCGATAGTCTACAGGCTGGTAAAATAAAGGCAAATGGTGTTTTGGTAGAAAAATACCAACTCCAGGTGGGAGCAAGGCAACAAAATAAAACATCATTTAAGAATCTGAAATCAATGAAAGTTAAAATGACCAATTCCCGTCATATAAAAATAAGCTTTTCTATGTACAGTATGTATTATAACATACTGTACCCGGAGATAGAGAGAGAGCAATAGAGGGCCTGAGTCTGTTTGCTGTCAAAACTCCTATTGACTGAATTGGAAACAAAATCAGGACCAGATGAAGGGCTAATGGAGGTTCTCCCCTAGTTCAACTGATAGGGGCTTGTGCTCTTGGTGCAGAAGAATAAGAATTCGGTCCCTTCTGCCAATGTGAAGGTCAGTCTGTCCCAGGTGACTACAGATTTATTACAACGTGGTTGATAAGATATTTCAATCTGGTTTCCATCTCATAGAAGCACTAGACTGCACCAAACACTAGAAAACACATTGTAGGTAAGAGACTGGGTAATACAATAGGTCTTTGTTAAGGCTCTTTCCCCACTCTTTTTATATTTCTAACATCTATAGGGGTTATCCGTGATCAGAACGGTTCTGTCTCTACTGCACATGGATAAACTATGGCAATGGCAGGTTTCAATGTACATGTAACACTCTGGGTGATAAAGCTGCACTGCTAGGAATCTGCTGCTGCTGAAGAAATTGAGAGGAAAGAACCTGCAAGAGGTTATTTTCTGGTAACCTAGAGTTTAATAGTTCTGACTAGGTCTAGTCGTTTGGGGATGAAACACATTCCAGATGTTGCCAACAAAACAGTTCTTCCAATTCAGCCACTTACCCAGAGCTCATTTCATGAAGGCTGGAGGGGACCATCATGTGCCAAGAGGAAAAGGCACAATGAAATTTCATTTTCTATTTTTCATAGATTCATAGATTCATAGATTCTAGGACTGGAAGGGACCTCGAGAGGTCATCGAGTCCAGTCCCCTGCCCGCATGGCAGGACCAAATACTGTCTAGACCATCCCTGATAGACATTTATCTAACCTACTCTTAAATATCTCTAGAGATGGAGATTCCACAACCTCCCTAGGCAATTTATTCCAGTGTTTAACCACCCTGACAGTTAGGAACTTTTTCCTAATGTCCAGCCTAGACCTCCCTTGCTGCAGTTTAAACCCATTGCTTCTTGTTCTATCCTTAGAGGCTAAGGTGAACAAGTTTTCTCCCTCCTCCTTATGACACCCTTTTAAATACCTGAAAACTGCTATCATGTCCCCTCACAGTCTTCTCTTTTCCAAACTAAACAAACCCAATTCTTTCAGCCTTCCTTCATAGGTCATGTTCTCAAGACCTTTAATCATTCTTGTTGCTCTTCTCTGGACCCTTTCCAATTTCTCCACATCTTTTTTAAAATGCAGTGCCCAGAACTGGACACAATACTCCAGCTGAGGCCTAACCAGAGCAGAGTAGAGCAGAAGAATGACTTCTCGTGTCTTGCTCACAACACACCTGTTAATACATCCCAGAATCATGTTTGCTTTTTTTGCAACAGCATCACACTGTTGACTCATATTTAGCTTGTGGTCCACTATAACCCCTAGATCCCTTTCTGCCGTACTCCTTCCTAGACAGTCTCTTCCCATTCTGTATGTGTGAAACTGATTTTTTCTTCCTAAGTGGAGCACTTTGCATTTGTCTTTGTTAAACTTCATCCTGTTTACCTCAGACCATTTCTCCAATTTGTCCAGATCATTTTGAATTATGACCCTGTCCTCCAAAGCAGTTGCAATCCCTCCCAGTTTGGTATCATCCGCAAACTTAATAAGCGTATTTTCTATGCCAATATCTAAGTCGTTGATGAAGATATTGAACAGAGCTGGTCTCAAAACAGACCCCTGCGGTACCCCACTCGTTATGCCTTTCCAGCAGGATTGGGAACCATTAATAACAACTCTCTGAGTACGGTTATCCAGCCAGTTATGCACCCACCTTATAGTAGCCCCATCTAAATTGTATTTGCCTAGTTTATCGATAAGAATATCATGCAAGACCGTATCAAATGCCTTACTAAAGTCTAGGTATACCACATCCACAGCTTCACCCTTATCCACAAGGCTCGTTATCCTATCAAAGAAAGCTATCAGATTGGTTTGACATGATTTGTTCTTCACAAAGCCATGCTGGCTGTTCCCTATCACCTTACCACCTTCCAAGTGTTTGCAGATGATTTCCTTAATTACTTGCTCCATTATCTTCCCTGGCACAGAAGTTAAACTAACTGGTCTGTAGTTTCCTGGGTTGTTTTTATTTCCCTTTTTATAGATGGGCACTATATTTGCCCTTTTCCAGTCTTCTGGAATCTCTCCCGTCTCCCATGATTTTCCAAAGATTATAGCTATTTGCTGCACTGTTCACAGCCACAGAAGATGGCAGCAAGTGATTAATGATGTAAAGTTTGCTTCAGAAAGAGTTCTTGCTAATGCAAAAATGCAATGGGGCAAGGTAGGAAAAGATTAGTATGGGTTTTTTTTCAGTTCACTTCATAAAGTTGTCCATCTTCTGACATTGCAACCCCAAAAAGGAAGCTGCTGTCCTTAGATCTTTGATAACACTTTAATAAAAAAATAAACTTGCAAAATAACATTTCTTACAGAACAAATCTGGAGATATTGTCAGTACTCCATAAAGTTTCATGGACAACTTTTTTAAAGTTAGGTACACCGAATAAATGCATCCCCATCAAACTCACCTTTCTTGTGCTAAACACAGTCATTCTGATTGGCTGAATCCCCTCCTACCTGACTCTCTATGGAGGTCAGAGATAGAAAAGACTTACTGGATCATCTACTTAAGTGGGCACATCTGCACACATATTTAACATACTTATGTGGTGCAACTTCCCACCTCACCCTTTTGTTTTTCAAATGTGACTTCTACATACTTCTCAATATCAAGGTACTACAAAAATTTAAACACTCCTGCGTGGGAGACCAGACTGTGTAGGTGTCCCTTGTCTCTCCAATTCTACTGCCCCATTACTTGAAATTTCTTAAATCACAAACATATAGGCATTAAGTTCTTTTACGAGTCATGAGTAGCCTTCCCGCAGACTGAAATAAGCAGGAGAGTTGTCTGTTTCAAGGCTGCTATTAATCAGTAATATCAGTGTAGTAGGTGAACCTAGTGACTGGTAGAGGAGTGTAGTGCCTAGATGCATGGTAAAGGTAATAATATTTACATTTATTAGCCCAAACATTTTCCACAGCCTGCAATATATACCTATAATTTCCCAAGATAGACCTGCCATCACACACACTAGCACAGTGGGTGCAGTTATCAGAGAGATTTAGCGGCACATCCATAAAAGACTTGATGAAGAACAAACAAATGCTGCCTTTAGAGAAATTAAAATTTATGTCATTGGCATAGCTGCCATATTTTCACCAAGTCAGTTTGGATTGAGACCAAATGTAAGACATTTTAAAATCAAGTAAAGGCTCACCAAAAGGTCAAAATGGGGAAGGGGACCTAAAGAACTTGTAGGTAGCTTGGTGGCTGAGTAAGATGGGTACATGGTAAGGGACGGAAAGGCAGAAAAATATACTTAAAGATTACCAGCATTATTAAGGCCCCATGTGTTTTGCAAAATATCTTAGGGCATCAGTAGTGCGTATCCCTGACCACAATGATCATTCATAACATCAGCCCTAGAGTAACCCTAAGCAGAGTCAATCTGTCTTGGCATGCAAGATCCTCAAATATTATTTCCCGCCAACCATGCAGGTTTCCACTGTTGATGTATAAATGGCTCACAAAGGACAGGCTGACTTGGTGGCACCGAGTTTGGCCTTTAATTCAGCTGTCTGACAAGCATAGGAGCAAGAACATTATTTTTAGTGGGCTTTCAGGTTGGTCTTTGCAAGCTCATTCTCCAACCAAATGATAAAATAAAATAATATACAGGATACTGCTCCCAATAGGAGCCCATCTACCCAAAAGGAAAGGAGGCGCATCCAGGTGTTCTAATGAACCCATCTACAATACACTCAGAACAATACAACCCTTCAGATTCCGGATCAATGCATTGTGTCCTTCAGTTTTAAATTTCTAATGCCCCTCAAGTTATTTGTGTGCGAAAACACAGACATAGTTTCTACAGCTGGAAAATTGACTTTCATCGGAGCATTTTGTGAAGCAAAACTGGTTGCTTCCCACAGTAGCAGCATAGAATGGGTGCAATTCAACTTAAAAAAATCCCAACTCTCTTCATGGGTATCTGTAAATCCATGTCCTTTAGATCAAAACCTTTGTGTGTCCCAGCTTGCTAAGCCCTACTGATTTAATGCCACACATTTATTTTGAAATACTGTAGCAGAACAGCTTCAAAAGAATTACTGTGGAGTGAATACACACTAAGAAACTATGGTGGTTTGGGGGTCTTCTGGCCTAATTAAATTCCATTTTGTTCAGTCATCCTCAAACGAAACTTCCATTTTCAAAGGGTTTTGTGAGCAGTGCACTAATGAAAGAGAATTTATAGTATTTATGGGGCAACAGTATAAATGGAATTTAATAGCCAAGTGTCAGCAGGGAACTGTCTAATCTTTATCAAGTACTGATTAGTGATCACGGATTTCTGGTGGGATAATGAGCCCCAGACTGGCTCCTTTCCAGTTTTTGACACTGGCACTGATGTACATCTGTTAATTGCTAGAGGAATACATACATTAACTGAACTTCAGTTAATTAGTGGAGATTTAAATGAGTCACTGAAGTTTATGTTTTTGAAATTTACAAAAATATCAAAAGTCAGACGATCTCTGCAGGCACTTAAGGTGCACTGTAGCTTTCCCCATGCAAATAAATGAAGAGCTGTATTGCTGAACCAGATTCAAGAGCAACCCTCAAGAGACTTAGCATAGAAATGTACAGACATTGCACTGACTTTTATGGAGCCAGGCCTAGGAAGGAGAAATGGACCCAAGCAAGAACCTCAGATCTGATCTACCCCAATGTGAATGTCACATCTGAAATTTACAACCACACCCTGCCACTACAGTGTTTCAAGCCAACCACCCCTGAACTATGGAGATTTTAAATCCAGATCCACATTTTTGCCATCTTAGTTAAACACTTTACATGCATAGTTAGGCACCTAAATAAAAGCCCTATTTTCAGAGGCAATGAAAACCCACAGTTCCCAATGAATTCATTTTTGGGTGACCTCCATTTTCAAGCCCTGAAGTGAGTGGAAACTGCTAACATTCAGCACCCCTAAAAAAATTCCACTTAAATATAGGTGCCTACATATGTTTTAGGTCCCTAACTCTAGTTACTCAGGTGTGAAAGTGATCACCCTACAGTCACTGTTTGGGTTTGCCCAAAGCTCTTGAATGAATCCGGCACCCCATATTACATAGCTTTACCATGAAACAGACTGAGATAACCAAAACCCTCTGTGTAAGCTAGTATAGCCCTTCAGAAGTTTCAGGAATTCCTACACCGTTTATGTCTAGGTGTTATTGTAGGAGACATGATTCCTGTAGGGCAACATCCTTATAGTGTCTTTCAAACTCTGTCCCCCTGCAGCACTTTTCATAAAAAGATAAAAGACTTTGAATTTTTTCCTTTATGAAAAAAAAAAGGTACCATATATTTCTGCTGGGAATCGCAGTATTAAAGACTCTCCCAGCTGGTCCTTAATCCGCAAGGAAGGTCCTTGCCTTAATTGTTATTGTTCCCATAACTACTTATCTGTTCCACCCCAGACAGGTCTTCAGTATGAAAGTAGGAAGTGTGTCAGACAGAGACATAGCATGACTTGCAGTAAGTACTTATGTTTATTAAAAGGAGCAGGAAACCTTAGCTGAGAGGAGAGAAATCATTTACAGCTGTCGCTGGTACGAGCATTCACCTGTGTGCAAAAATCAGATGGGATTTTATTTCAGGGATGGTCACAGTTTGGCCCAGAAACTATTTTTCTTGGGGAGCTATACAGTGCAGCCTGCAGCTACTTTCATCCCTCAAATCAGTTTGTGTCCCCTGAAGACTTCAGTGACCAGCATGCAATTCTCCATCTTGTTCCAGTAGCCAGGTCAAATTGCATGATGAGACCTATAGTCTTGATGGACCTCAATGACAAGCCAGACACCATAAAGGAATTAAGTTACTTAGGAGAACTGGGATCTCTTAACTTTAGAGTGGATTGTGGTTTTTTCCTCCGGGGAAAATGGTATTTGAAAATTATTATATCCTTCTATCAACTCCTGGCTGTTCGCAAGATTTCCCCCCATTCTCTTCCTACTTAGATAATAAGGAAAGGCTATAGAAATTAGGAAGGATGTTCCTCTCTGGAAGAATCCTTGGAATTTGGAAGAAGTGAAAACAGGTAGAATAAATGTGTTCAAAGTAACGTGTGTTTAGCATCCTATAATCTGGGCAAAGTAGGAAGATACACATTATGGATCCCTGGTATGCCTATCCTAATATTCTTTGTTTCTAAGACTCTTTTTCTTCAGGTAACCAGGCGCGGTGGCCCATACCATTGTGGAATTGTTAATGGATTAAAGTGGTTTCTATTACTACTTTGTTGCCAAATGGTTTCTTGCTCCCCTGCCCTCCCCCTTCTACTAATTTCAATCCGCTGCTTCCCTTTACAGTCCATGTACATATGCAACAATCTGTCTGTTTTCTCTTTGAAATGCAACAGTCACATCTGTGCTATTGTAGAGACCGCTGGGAGATCCAAAACCATCCTGGGAAGGAGAGATTGACAGACAGCACCTTTTTAGTTTCAGCAGGCATGTCACTCATTGAGAGGAAAAACGTATCTATTATGTTCTTCTACTCCAAGCACATACACAATTGCAGTATCCTGCATGTCAGCTGCTCTGCAGAGGATTGCTTTGGGAATCATTTGATGTTAGCTAGAAATGGCCAATTATTTATGATGTCCAGAAATAATTTATTTCCCTGGCTCACACTGGAATTTCTCTCATAAATGCAGATTCCTGAAACCTAGTTCATGCCTGGAGAGTTCAGAAGATGTCCACATAAGTCTTTTCCTTTTTATAATTCAGTAATGTACAATACAAATTCTATGCTTGTGTGAATATTCATTGGTAGCACTGTGCATCTCTTGCAAACTGTTTTTAATTAATCAAGCCATGTATAGGTATGGCTAGGAACAGAAGGTAACAATAACAGGTTGCTTCATTGGGTTTGGAGTTTGTTTTTGATTATCTGATCATTGTGTCTCTAGTGAGAAAGCATTTCTGGGGAGAAAGCATGAAAAGGGACATACATGTGAGACACTCTGCTGTGCAACCTTTGATCCTTGCATGAAAGCAGAAAGCTGGAATAGATCTTGATTGCACAAAGAACTGGAAAGTCCCTATTACCATCATACTGCTCCTGTTCAGACCCTGAGTGGTATTTTCTTTCAGATTCTGTTTGGCAGATTCAAACATTAACATAATGCCACTGCTATGTTCAATCTGTAATCCCAGGCATGTTAAACATGACTGGAAAAGCATTACATTTAAAAAAGTTTTCTAATAAAATAAATTTAATTTAGCATAATATAAGGGCTAGAATCTGACTCAGAACACCCTTACACCTTTGTGTGATCTACCCTGACCATGGGTCCAGCCGTTCGGTAGTAAATCAGCAATCCAGGGCCGCTAGTCTGCACCTTGCCCAGAACAGCGGGAGTGGTCAGGCAGGACAGGGAGTGGGTAGAGCTTTTTCTTCTGCAACTTGCAAGCCAGCACAGCTGAGTCAGCATGGGTGGTGTCACATATGATATAGGCCAGCTACATCTTACGGCCACCAGAGCAAAAGGGAAACAGGGAGGGAACTGTGACTCAGTTTTCCCAGCAGCTCGGCCACCACCTCTTGCTCACAGTTGTGCTTCAATGCACATTTGAGCCTGAACAGAATATGGACCTGATTTTACTCTCACTTACATCAGAGTAAATTAGAATTAAATTTACTAAAATTAATGAAATTGCAATAGAGTAAAGCTGGTATTTTGGGAAGAAGAGTCAGGAGATGTCTTGACTGTAAGGCCTAGATTTTTACATTGCAAACAAAATTACGATTATTGCATATACAACTTATATATGAAAATGCATGGAGTTTTGTGCCCAAATTCCTTAAAATCATGGTTTAGAATTAAAATAGTAATAATTGTATTTTCATTAGACACACACATTTAATTAATTGCACAAAATTAGAGGTGGGTCCCAACAAGTTCTGAACTTTTCTCTACTTTGGGGCCATTTGGAACTGGGATTCTGGTTTAACCTACTTTGGAGATAGAGATCTTCCAAAGTTTAATATAGAAACTTTCTCAAAGTCCATGGATGTATGGATCCACAGTTTTGAGTTAGACCCCTGCCTTTTCTGAACAGGACATTTGAAAACCATTTCCTCCTACAGTTAGCTGTTACAGTTACAGAATTGAGTTAAGGGACTGTGGTTTCCGCTGCAAAAAACTGATATTGTAAACACATCACACAAGTTGAAGAAGTGCAGGAAAGGGCTCTTTTTCATGTGCTTCGGGGCCTTCTTATTATTAATAAGCTAGCTGATAAATCAGAGCTTTTGCCTGATTGTTAGAAACCTATGGAAAACATATACCAATACCAATGAGGAAAGCACAGATGATCATATAATACTATCTGCTGCCAATAGACATTTTTTGTAAAATACTCCCAGAGACTGAAAGCAACAGAGCCCATAACTGATGAAAAGCATAACACACCACGGCCATCTCAGCATGCAAAACGATTCAAGACAAGGAGACCCCAAACATACAATCACTGGAGCCTAATTTTGACTTTGCTTAGCTTAATAAATAACTTGATTATACTTCTAAACTGCAGAGTGTGCAGACCCATTAGGTGCCTGAAACAGTTGGCCTGCAATGAAATACACCCTTTGGCACCTAACATTGGCACCAACAGTTGTTGGTCACAAGCCACAGCCTGCCTATGCTTTACTCTGAAAGCAGATGAAGGCTATTCCTGGCTTGAATCACACATTGGGGTATATTGCATTGCACCTAATTAAGACAACCTGAAACCTCATGACTAGATTGCTTTTCATCAGTGCTGTGTGACATACATGTGCCAGAGATGTGGGAAAATGTGCAGGGTCATTTTAAGGTGAACTTGGGGGTAATGAACCTGGGGGACGTAGCTGTGTCCTTAAGAGCCACTCAGTGCCACCTGACAGAGGGCCCAACATATTGTAACTCATATTAGGCTTGACACACTCATTAGCCTCAACACACTGTTGTCATAATACGTATCTTAAAGGTGTCCTGTAAGGTATCATATGTCAACTGGCAATACACTGGTCCCAAAAAATCATTAATGTATGTATAGGTTGAGTACAACAAGTTATATATGTGGGCTGGAAATATGTTAAATGTGCTTGCAAGGCCATGCATAAACCCAGCCTGCCCTAGGCAAAGGAATATGTATTTACCTGTCTAACCAGCTTGATTATTGGCAGAGGACAAGGAAAGTACATTTACACATATGGTAAATAAAGCTATCAAGTTAAGAAGCAGCAGTTTAGCAAGCACACTGGGGGTCAGAGTCTGGAGGTCAGGAATCCTTCCAGGGTCTTGAGACAGACACAATGGACTTCGAGTAATATAAGGGGAGCAGAGAGAGATTATTTTTATCCATCACTTAGCAAACAAAGGGCCCAGCACCCTTTAATTCTGTAAACATTGGGTCTCCTGGATTAGAGATGCTGGTAACGATGTACAAAAACTGCTTGGGCAAAGACTGTAACTTGCTAAGATTAAGTTTTAGAAAGCATGTTTTATTTTGTTTGTAACCATAACACTCTCTTTTTCTCTTGCTTAGTATCACTTAACTCTCTGTTCTTTGTTAATAAACTTATTCGTCCATTACAAAACCATTTCAGTACTGTGTAGTTTTCAGTATGAGTTTTCAGCTAACCTAACAGGCTTATGTGCCTTTTGTGAATTTGGAGGCAGCAAACCTCATAATTTCTCTTGGTGTCCAGTAAGAGGGACTGGACACTGCAAGAAGATATCTCTGGGGAACTCAGGAACTGGGGTTCACTGGTTGTTATCTGCAAGGCAAAGTTTAGACTGGCAGAGTCTTAGCAAGGCAGACAGGCTGGAGTGTCAGAGAACATTCGCTCTCACTCTTGTTAAGGCAGAGCGGTAACAGAGCGTCTCCTGGTTCTGAGCGGGATGTCACACCATCGGTGGGGGAAATGCATTATCTTCAGAATTAGGACTTTTAGACTTTTGCTCTGGCACCTCATTTTCCAAACTAGTTGGAGACTGCCACAAAGTCAGGTGTGATATGAAAGAAAGAAAAACGATTGCAGTATTGAGAATGTACAGGGTGGACATAATAGGGTCTGTAGGCTTTGCTGGAGCTCTAGGCATGGCTAAAGAGTATGAACCAAAGGCTGTGTATTAGGGTAGGCCTTGTTAGAAAAGTAATGCTGGATGTCAGCTAACCAAGTAAGCACATTCCTGACCTGAGAGGATGGTGCAGAGATACACAGAGCTCTCAGATAACTACGTAAACACATTCTCAAGAGATGATATAAGAACACACTGACCCCTCGTAATGATAAAGAGAGGAATGACAGGATAATGGATGAGGATGTTTTGTTCAAACTACCAGGCACAAGGATAAGGGTGGTAACTAACAACATCTGGAATGTAATACATAATTTGTTTGTATTCATATAAAAGGAGAAATCATGGGCCGGGCACCTTTGTACTAGTCTGGGTGCAGCATCCTAGTATGCTGAACTAACTGGTACCTTGTTGCAGGAATACATGTGTTAGTGTACCTGCAGCTCCTATGGGGCAATACTACAGTGCTATGTCAACAATAAACCTGGCCGAGCGCCTTTGCCACTGAATCAAGCCTGGGGCCTTTCTTTATGATTAACATTGAGGTCTGTTGAATCAACATGCTGCACTCACTGCTAGTGCAGCTAACACTGGAGCGCCAAGAAAAACTGCACTAGCAACATAAACAACTATGAAGCACTAGCAACACCCTGCAGGGTCTGCTATAGTCAGATCAGTGTATAGAAGCTTCTTAAAATATAATTTGGGGGATTTGGAATGTGTGCACCATACACAAGCTAAAACTCTTCTTAGATTACTGGGTTTTGAAAGCTGTGTTATATGGCATTAAATGAGTGTCTCCCACTTAATTGCAACAGCGTTTCAGATTTTGCATATAGGAACCCAGTGTCATAATCAATTGACCATTCTGAGGTCATCCTGCAATGTTCCCAAACTATTAGAAGCTGATTGGTATATATGCTAAAAAGATGATTTCCTTAAGATTTGCCATATAGTCTCAGCTTCAGCCTCTCAGCTCAATGACACAACAATCTGGATAGTCTAAACATACCCTCTTATGTAATGGATCCACCTATATCAGAGTATAAATCTTATAGCTGAGATCATAGTTAATCAGTGTGGAATGAATGGGCCAGCCTTGCACACCAAATTTATTTCTTACTGTGAGTTTGGGTCAGCAATCCTCAGATGCTCATCTGGGTCACACTTAAAAAGTTGGTTCTGTCTTTAGAGATATTTCTGGTTTCAACACATTCCCTGTGTTAAGTATAGGACATGTTACTCAAATGTGTAGAATCTTTCTAAACTTTTTCAGTGTGATGTTTGTAAATAGATTTGGTTCCCTTCTGACAAATTAGTTTTATAAGATGCAGAGTATGTAATTTTGAAAAGATGACATTTATATATACAAATACTCAAATGTGTGATATCATGTACGCTGACAGGAATTCTTGAAAATGACCCAGGTGCCTCTTTGGAGACCCTTTGGAAATGTATTCCTTTATAGTAAGAAGGCCATCTTGCCCAGATAGTTGTTGAGAAAACAAACAACAAATGTAATCCAGAAGTATAGAATTCACTATAAAAACAGAACAAATGAATATAACTCTATTCTATTCTCCTTCTTATACCATGCCCATCTCCATGGTATCTAAGCACTTTCCAAAAATGCATTAAGCAATGTGACTAGCATTTCTCACATCTGATTCTCTCTTTCTATCTTCTTTTCTCTAGAGGGAAAATTATGTGAGAATTTTTGTAATGTTTATTTATTTTAGGAAAGGTGGAAGAAATTAATCTGGCACTTCGATGGACAGAAAAAGGGGTATCCAATGAAAATGAGAGGTGACAAATTCAGTGATGAGAGCAACTACCTTTTTACATTATGTGTAATTAGACAGTGGAACTCATTGGCACAGGATATTGCTGAGGCCAAGAACTTAGCAAGATTCAAGATTCTATATACATATGGAAAACTAGAATATGCAGCATTATAAATAGTTAATGCTAAAATTTTTAGAAGGGATATAAAACCTCATGTTTCTAAGTTTATGCTAATTTCTAATTATTAGGGATCCGGATGACCTTTCGGGGCAGATTATCCCACATCTGATTGTTCCACAGTTTCTTGCACTGTCCCCTGTAGCTGGCAACCGTTGGAGACAGGATACTGGACTAAACGGACTATGAGTCTGATCCAGTCTGGTAATTGCTATGGTTTCATGTTCCTATGTTTGAGGTTGTAATAAGATGGTAATGAGGACTTGAAACGTTAACTGCAAGACATAAAAACATAGAAACACATCAAAACACATCAAAAAAATGAAAACTGGGATTCAGATGATATTAAAGAAACAGGTAGTTTTTGGAGATTGGGTTGTGACTTTTGTTTATTCCATTATTTTAACTCCATGTTACTCGTTAGTCAAAAATCACCTCCTGTTTTCATTGCAAAAATACGAGGAAGGCACAGTTTAAGATGATGTATACTGGCCCAGTTTAGCTTTGAAGAACTGTGTTGTTGTCTCTATGGTTTTCTTTGTAGTGTATGTTCATCAATTGCTTTCCCCCAGTCCTTTCTGCAGCCTCTATTGAGAGCAATGACATTACGAGCTCTACTCTCACAACATCAATATTCTTTTTATACCCTTTCCTATTCTTGTTAAATCTTTGCCATCAAAATGGAGAAACTGTCAAAACAATGGATTTCTCTGCAGTGTTTTTTGTTTTTGTTATAATGCATTTTTATAACACTGATTATTTCATGAGTGCGTAATCACAGGTATCGTCTTGTTCCCAAAGTATATTATTATGACAACAGCAGAAAAATAGCATCAATAACATTCTGTTTCACTGGCATACTGAAAACTATACAGGAACAGAAAATGGAACAAACTGAACACAGACTGTTTTAAAAGTTGGCTGTCACAACCCTCCAGAGATGGCGTAGCCTTTTATCCTTTGCCATAAGTTCCAACTTTCACGGCTGGTTGGACAAATGCTTTTTTAAAAGTGGAAAATAAATTTGCTCTTAGTGGTGCTGTTCAGTCTTTCAGAGGCTCTCCATTTATTCACCTCCTGCTCTTTCTTTCATTTCTTTTTCATGGTGGGGTGTAATATGTATCAACTGGGCCAAGTTGACACAGGATGGAATGTCCAAACTGCTCCTAAATCACGTAGGTGCTTTGAAAATCCCACCCAGACCCCTTCAAATTATGATTTTATTAATTGATTATGACTTGGGTCTCCTACATATTCATCTTAATTCCACACTTGAAATTTACCAATATCTTCTGAATTCAGTGGTTAAAAAGTTACTAGGTTTTTGGACCTTAACTACACTGTTTTATTTTTAAGCAGCAGGCTTGTATTGCTCCAGTCCAAACTATTTTGGTTACCTGTAGTTCAGGCACCTCATTCAAAGTTATTTATAGCTGACAATTTCCCGCATCATTAAATGTCGTCATCTGAAAGAAGACTGACAAGGCTCAGTTGGTCTCTCACATGTACATGCAGCACATATATAAACAATGAAATCTCATAATTGGGCCAGGGTATACATGCTTTAGAGTTGTAATTTTGTTACCTCTATCAACGTTTATCTCACAATACATTTTGTATTTTGTTTTAGTGGCTTGCTTGGCTTCCTTACATTTGCCTGGAAGCCCTGGGCAAAATCCATAATAGCTACTAGTGGGCAAACCTCAAATGTTTGACTATGCCCCTTAAAAATGAGGATGTTTATTGGACCTCTTCTTTTCTGGACTTCTCATTCTTTCAATTCCCCTCTCCAGTTACAGGGATCTGATTTTGAAAATGTTACAAACGCAGGGCTGCACACAATTACGGCAATGGCATACCCAAATAGGGTGTTGATTTGTGCGCACTAAGTGGCCAATTGAATGTCCAGTTGCATGTGTAACTGCCCAGTTTGCTCATATGGGTGCAGTAACTGTGTTTGCAAATTAAGCACACAATTGCATGCAGCCATTGGCATGTGATGTGATGAAAATCAAGGCCTTTGATTTTAAATTCAAGTTTCTATCTGAGCTCTTTGCTGTGGTTTATTCCCTCTGACAAAGTATCTTTGGCCAGAAAAGCATATTATGTATTATATTTTTAGTAGGTCTAGAATGTAATACAGGGAACCCATTTTTCTTGTGTTGTTAATTTAAAAACTAATAAGTCATTGCTCTTTCAAATAAGCCACTGGTTTCTCATAGTCTGTACCCATATATCATTTGTTCAGCAGTAATTTATTATTTCTATAGAGCCATCCATGTTCATAGCAACTTACTATCACCAATTATATGACAGAAGAAAGATTTCAGTCAATCACAGCCCAGAACAAAAATGCCATTGCGCCAACAAAAGTGGATATATTTATTAGCATTGGGCTGAATTTGTTCCTGGCATAACTACTGTCACACTATCTAGAGTGGTTCATGACCGTGAGTGCCAACCTCAGAACAGACTGTCAAAAAGCAGGGCAGACACACCAAACTGGTTGTACGTTCTATCATTAGATTTCACCAACCCAGTAACAAAGTACTACAATAGTCTTATAATGGCATCACAAACAGTCCTCTTGGACATTCTAGTCTATCTTGCTACCCAGGCAAGCTGGACTTAGTCATAAATGGTCATTTACACCAAAAATCACAAAATATTGAGATTGCTCCCAGTCCCAAGAGACTAGTTGCTTACCCCAGATCAATTCGTACCTTAGATCTCGCACCAAAGACAACACTGGTAGCCAACCCTACAGTAAACTAATTAAGAATTTAATAACTAGGTAATATAAATGAAAGAGGTATTTACAGGTTAAAGCAGGCAACATATATACCACACAATACCTCATTTGCCTTCAGTGGGCCAGCTTGAGTACTTTACCTTAACTAATGCTTCTTTTTCTATTTGGTGAGTTACACAATTACAGAGGTTTACGATGCAAACACTCAATATAACTTTATATTTTGGGCTAGAGAGATTATAAGTGAGATCAATACCTATAGCATTCTACAAGCATTTTGTCCAGACTAAACACATTCTTATTAACTTAGCATTATCAAAGTAGATATTGGATGTTAACACACAGGCAAGCAAGACTAATTTCCAGCTATACATCTGTAAGTGTTCAGTGAGGCCTGCGGCCTTGGTGTGGGCTGGCACCTGGTCTACCAGCATCATAACTACATTGATTTCAATGGCTTTACAACAGGGATGAATTATGTGCCCAAATACCACCATTCCTTTTTCCACACAGACCACTTTCTCAAAGAATTATTCACTGTTCATTTCTGCCCTTTCACAATTAGCCATCAAAACTTCATGGCCAATGCCATGAGAAGAAGGATGGTACAGCACTTAGGATAGACTCAGAGACTTCAAGGCCAGAAGGAACCATCATGATTATCTGCTAGTCTGACCTCCTGCACATTGCAGGCCCCCGAACTTCACCACCCCCTCTTGTAATAGACCCCTGACCTTTGGCTGAGTTACCGAAATCCTCAAATCATGATTTAAATACTTCAAGTTCCACGGAATCCACCATTTATACTAGTTTAAACCTGCAAGTGACCCGTGCCCCATGCTGAAGAGGAAAGCAACAAAAACAAACAAACAAACAACAACCCCAGGGTCTCTGCCAATCTGACCCAGGGGAAAATTCCTTCTCAACCCAAAACATGGACCCTGAGCATTTTGGCAAGACCCAACAACCAGACACTGGGAAAGAATTCTTACTAGTAACTCAGAGCCTCCCTCTCCTCCATCTAGTGCCCAAGCACTGGGGATATTTGCTACTAGCAGTCGCAGATTGGCTACATGCCATTGTAGGCAGTCTCATCATACCAACCCCTACATAAACTTATTAAGCTCAGCCTTGAAGCCAGTTAGGTTTTAGCCCCCACTACTTCCCTTGGAAACTGTTCCAGAACTTCTCTCCTCTGATGGTTAGAAACTTTCATCTAATTTCAAGCCTAAATGCTAGCCTGGTAATTGGAAGACATTGGTTCAATTCTATGATCTGGCACAGACTTCCTATGTGAGTTTAGGCAAATCACTTAGAATATGTCTTTACTGCACAGACTCTGTTGCAAACTAGCAGCCCAAGTTCCCTAGTGAGCTTGTACTGGGACAGTGAGCCCGCACTGAAGCCTGTGTCTCTCAGCCTTCACTACTATTATTACCCCTGTAACTAGATTAAAGTTAGCTTGGATATGCCTACCTGCACTACAATTACACCTTAATTTGTGGTATAGATGTACCATTAGTCTCACTGTGCCTCATCCCATCTTAGAATGGGGATAATAGCACAGTATGACAGCTATTGTGGAGTAGAGCTATAGTTTTATTTTGGTGTTTAACCAAGTACAAAAGCTATTAATTTCCCATTATACTCCCCTACTATAATTACTATCTATTAAGTAAGTGAACCCCAAAATCAGTACAGCGCACAGAAATCTACTGGACAATGCTGTTCCTTTGGACTGGTCATCTAATGGGTTGTCCTTATATTAAATCTAGCACTGTGGAAAAAAATGATTTCTTTTCAATACTATTTTCCTGCTAATTGCTATTTATATTTGGAATTCCTTCCCTATTAAACTTTGCTTTGCTGATAAATTGTTTATAGAATCACTCTGGGTCAGTGAAAGGAAGCGTCAGCACTCCTATATTCTGCTTTTGAAACAAAGGAGCATTACAGTATATTCCAGCTGGAGGTTTTCGTCCATCTAAAGAGGTCTACAATGCATAAAAGGGCATGCTTGTCCAGCCTGCTTCTTTAGCAATGAGATATCCAGCATCTTGTCTTGTACAGTGAAGTTCATCACTATCTGTCTTACTTTGATTAATGTAAATGATTTACCTGCAGCAATCAGACTGTTTGCCAGGGTAGTCATTATACAGTGACAGAGATTAGTCTAGTACTTAATCAAAAAGAGCAGTGATTGATACTCTGTCAAGTTTGGTCTTTAATCAGTGAAGCTTTCCTCCAATCATCAGCCATTAAAGACTCTCATTCATCTGATTACTTTAGGGGCATTGGACTTTTTAAAAAAAGAAAAATAAGCTACAGAATTTTTGTCACCATATACAAAAATATGACTGCTGTTGTTTTTCAGCTTTTTGTGACTCCACAAGAATTTATATGGGAATGGATGACTCTGGAGTTGGGAATGGGACACAGAGCCTTTTACTTCTACTGTAGACCACTGATTGAACTTAGCCTCAGGTTAATAGTGACCAAAAGTCAGAATCATCTGATGGTTCTTTGGAGACGTATTTGAAATGAGATGGTGGTCTCAGCCCAGTTCCCAGAGGACAGCAGTGTTTCCAATAATTTTGTCACCTTTTTACTCATGTTCCCAACATCTTTATGGACGCAAAAACCAACACACCAGCAGAATAACCCCAGGGATGAGCTTGACGCAAAGACTATACGTCATGTAAAATGGCAAGGTTAAAAAAACCCTTAATGAAAGGAAGTACCTGTAATAAATTAAGTATATAAATGTATGTGGCAGTGTACACATTCACTGCTTGCTGAGTCCTCCTGCCTTTGATCCTCTGGGTCTCCTTCCCTTGCAACAACAGAAGGACTCTCTAGTTTCTTCTTCTTCTGAACTTCTAATACTGTTGAACTTTGGCTACATAGTCACCCCAATCCAAATCTCCTCCATGTCTAATTCCTCTGTCAGGAATTGGAAGATCCAGCTCCACCCTTCTTTGACCTCCAATATCACATAAACCTATCACTATAAATCTACCTACTATCACCTCATGACCATCATCCATCTCAGTCAACCTCCTTCTGAAATGTTTGCTTGGGCTTTCATTTCCTCTCATACGGGCTATTGTAAGTTTAGGCATGGGTGAACCAGCTGGGTAAGATAACTTTTCTATTTCTTTAAGAAGGAGATTTATAATTTAATGCGTGGCACGTAGCAAGTAAGCCAGCACACAAGTTATTTCCAATGTCAGCTTGCTCTGCTTACCATGAGTTTTCCTATTCAACAGGAAAATGGTGGCGGTCTCCCATACTATATGCCATGAAACCATACAAATTCCCAGCAAATCTTCAAGAGCTTCAAGTGTCCCCAGCACTGATGAATTACAGTATCAGTTGAGCCTAAATTGGACTGTCAAGTAGTGTAGAATAATTACAGAGAAGCGCCCACAAAGGGGGAATACAAGTGCAGTTGCCATGAACAGTGACATATAGTTCAGTAAAGCTAGACTTCTATTCAGAACCAATATTGTATCAGTAGCATACATTTTAATTAGTTCTTTGCTCTTGGAAGCATTTACATGAAACAGAAAAATGTTATAGGCCTGAATTGTGCTTTTGTGCACGGAATCATGCTGGGGATGGGTGAACACCCAATGGTCCCCAGCAGCATGGAGAATGGCACTATGACTATGGAGGTCCCACTTTAAATGGGAAATGCCTCTAAGGATCCCAGGGGGAGCACAGTGTTCAGTGGTACCTTCTATTTCTCTCGGGGCTGAGTCTCCTTTCACTTACATCAGTGCAAATCAGGAGTAACTCCACCACAGTCAATGGAGTTGCATTGGTGCAAAACCAGAGTGAGTGTGAAGAGAGCTTGTATTCATCACCAGCTCAAATTCCACTAGACTTACATTGTGAGGGCACTCGGGACTGGATTAGCAGGGGATGCTGCTGGCTAAGTGTGAGGTACATTAACATTGGTGCAGGGTTCGACCCCCAAGAATGGAACAGCATTGTGTGCTCTAGCTTGGGTTTGAATGCAATGATGGAGCTAAGCAGGATTGCCACACTGGAAGAGGTGGGGCTCCCGCAGATCAGGAGTGTGGTGGAGTTGACTGAAATGTTTGGACAAGTGTAGACTGTCCTCACCCCTGGTGCTTGGCAGTGTGTTGGGGGGAGGGCGGCAAGGCCATGGCCATACGCATTGCAGATACACCCTCTTTCTAATGCTGCCAGCTATGTTAGCCTGCCTTATAGACCTTCAGTGCAGCCAGCGAAAGTATTACGGCTGCTTTCCCCTGCCCCCTCCACAGGTGTATTGGGAGGAAGGGTGCCTTGTACTCTCCCTATTCTAGGACACTCATGCAAGTCCATCAATAATTTGGCTCAGAGAGTACACTGATATATATAGCAAACAGGCATTTCCCTAGCAGATCCAGCTGTAAGATTGGAGCTGATCATTTTGAGAGTTGATATATGGCAGATAGAATTTATTCACAACAACCGTATTCCCACTGCTGGGATAAAAAGGTGATTATGTTTAGAAAGGAAAGCATGATTTTTCTATCATTGTAATTGCCCAAAACAATGAATATAAATTGATTTGAAGGAACCTGCAATATTTCTGTAGCCCAGAAAATAATATAAGAGATGTGCAGGTCCCCTAGGTGCTGTCATTTGGAATTAAGAATGGGCAGGATGAAAACTGAGTAAGTAGCTCTGCTGAATGGTTAAGGGATAGCAAACTCATTCAGTGCTAGCTGGCTGGTTGAACCCAGACCTAGATAGCAGTAACGGAACATCATTTCCTCGTGATACTTGCTTGAGGACCTCTGTGAAATGAATCTGGTGAGACTCAGTCCAGCTGCTAGTGAGCAGGGGTCTGATTCTATGCTCCCTTACATAGGTGTGGATCAGAAGCAACTCCACTGAAGTTAGTGGACTTATGCTGCAATAAAACTGGTACGGAATCAGAATCATCAGCTGGAAAATGCTGAAGTCAATGGAGCTAGGCTGATTTATACCAGCTGATGATCTGCCCCCCACTCCTACCTATAAAAATTAAAACCCACTACAAACTATTATTATTATTTATTTGTATTGCAGTAACATCTAGAAACCGCAAGCAAGGACCAGGGCCCTTGCGCTAGGTGCTGTACAAACAGAGCAAAAAGACAGTCCCTGCCCCAAAGTGTTCATACTTTAAATACAAGACAAGAGGCAACAGATGGATACAAACTAGTGGGTGATAGTAAAGTCCTAGTATTTTTCTGTCTCTAACATCCCTAGAAGTATTGCATCCATGTGAAGATAAGAAGCAGATATTCAGGTAATGCATGGGGCACTTACGTTATGGTTGCCAGCACTGTATTACTGTGTAGATGTATAGAAGACTTTAGTCTCTAGGTTTGTCAGGCTAGTCCAGACATAGCACCATGCATACAGTCCATGTTCCAGTTCTACAAACTCGGTGAGGTATTTTTCTCCAAGGTTCTCTACTACCTATTAGCCATCAAATTGTTACTGCTTCCCACTTCTCATTCAGCCAAGGCCAAAACATAGGATGTATGACAATATTCAAAATGAGGGACACAAAATAATTATGCAGGAAACCTAAAATGCTGTGGGAATCCTCTCTTTCTTGTAAATAAACACTTTCTATAATCTCAGTCTTATGATTCTTTATTATTAATAATACCTTTGCTCTTTGATAGCACTTTACAAAGGAGGTTAGCATCATTATATAGCTGGTTGAAAATTTTCCAACTGAAAGTTTTTCTTTCAGGGTGGGGTTGCAAGTGCTTTGGAGGATAGGATTAAAATTCAAAATGATCTGGACAAACTGGAGAAATGGCCTGAAGTAAATAGCATGAAATTCAATAAGGACAAGTGCAAAGTACTCCACTTAGGAAGGGCCAATCAGTTGCACACACACAAAATAGGAAATGACTGACTAGGAAGGAGTACTGCGGAAAGTGGTCTGGGGGTCATAGTGGATCACAAGCTACATATGAATCAACAGTGTAATACTATTGCAAAAAAAGCGAACATCATTCTGGGATGTATTAGCAGGAGTGCTGTAAGCAGGCAGGAGCGCCGCCAGCTTTTTTGCCGCCTAGGCGGCGGAAGGGCCCGCCCCCGAAATGCCGCCCCCGACAGAGGCGACGGAAGGTCCCACCCCTGAAATATGGACGACGATGACGACTAGGGCGGCCGAAGAGCCGGCCGCCGCAGTCGCTGCCCCCCAAATGTTAGCGCCCTAGGCGACCGCCTAGGTCGCCTAATGGGTTGCGCCGGCCCTGTAAGCAGGACATGAGAAGTAATACTTCCATTTTATTCCACGGTGATTAGGCCTGAACTGGAGTATTATGTCCAGTTCTGGGCACCACATGAGTGCAGGGGACTGGACTAGATGACCTCTCAAGGTTCTTTTCAGCCCTATGATTCTCTGATTTATTGAAATTTCATGTGGGAAGTGTTGATTTTGTGCAAAAAAAAATTTTTTTTTAACTAAAATTGATAAAAACATTTCACTAATTGTGACAAAGTTCCTTCTCTATCTTGGTGGGTCCTGCGCTTATTGGAGGATTTTCTTGCCTCAGAGATTCACCATGTGGGTTGGGGAACAGTCCAGAGACCTTCCCCTCTGGAAGAACCCACAGTCCAGCTCAATTGGGAGGTTTGAGGGGAATCCGGGCCCGCCCTCTACTCCAGGTTCCAGCCCAGGGCCCTGTGGACTACAGCTGTCTAGAGTGCCTCCTGTAACAGCCACATGACAGCTACAATTCCCTGGGCTACTTCCCCATGGCCTCCTCCAAACACCTTCCCTATTCTCACCACAGGACCTTCCTCCTGGTGTCTGATAACGCTTGTGCTCCTCAGTCCTCCAGGAGCACACCCTCTCACTCTCAGCTCCTTGCACCTCTTGCTCCCAGGTCCTCACACTCACACCACAAACTGAAGTGAGCTCCTTCTTTAAAAACCAGGTGCCCTGATTAGCCTGCCTTAATTGATTCTAGCAGCTTCTTCTTAATTGGCTCCAGGTGTCCTAATTAGCCTGCCTGCCTTAACTGGTTCTAGCAGGTTCCTGTTTACTCTAGTGCAGCCCCTGCTCTGGTCACTCAGGGAACAGAAAACTACTCATCCAGTAACCAGTATATTTGCCCTCTACCAGACTCCTGTACTGTTCCGGACCGCGCCAAGGAAATATCTATATGCGCTCGTGCTCCATGTTCTTCATGTCCTCACCCTCGCGTCCCGCTCCAATACGAAGTGGCGGGACCTCCTGCCACCTCTGGAGGGTGAGGAGCCCCGGTGGGCCAGCCTTTATTCTACTCTGATCCCGAAGCCCACCGGGGACATCAGTTGGCGGCTCCTTCACGGAGCCGTGAGCACGGGCGTGTACTTGGCACGGTTTACCCCAACCCCAGACACCTGCCCCTTTTGTGGCGTGAGGGAAACCCTGGCGCATATTTATCTAGAGTGCGCCAGGCTGCAGCCCCTATTCCGGCTCCTCAAGGATATTTTGTTACGATTTTGGTTGCACTTTTCCCCTCAACTTTTTATTTATGCACTCCCTATCCGTCGCCCCACAAAGTCATGGGACCTCCTGGTCAACCTCCTCCTGGCCCTAGTAAAACTGGCCATCTATAAAACCAGGGAGAGGAGGTTGGCCGATGGAGTCTCCTGTGACTGTGGGGCCTATTTCCGGTCCTCCGTTCGTTCACGTATCCGGGCAGAGTTCCTCTGGGCGGCGTCCACTGGCTCCCTTGATGCCTTCGAGGAGCAGTCGGCACTGTCCGGGGTTCTCTGCTCGGTGTCCCCGTCTGGTTCCCTTCTTTTGACCCTTTGACCTCACTCCTGTCCCTGTTCTTTTATTAGTTGTCCCCCGTAATTTTTTGGTCTCCAGGCCCTGTGGACCCCCCTTAAGCTGGGGGGGGATTCCAATAGGACCAGACTCCTGTACCCCACTGGTCGGGTCTGTCACATGATGTTGAAATGTTCTGTTTTTATATTTTTGGAATGGAATATTTTGATTTTTTTGTTTTGTTTAGAATTTTCTTTTATATTATTAAAAAGATTTAAAATACCAAAACTGAAACATGATATTTCAGTGTTATTGAAACAACACATTTCAATTGACTCAAAACTTGGGTTTTTTTTTTCCAGATATTTCATTTGGTAGGAAATTTTGAAATTCTTCATTTTCCTTCTGTTTCAGGACAAAACACATTCTGAAATAATGGAATTTCCAGTTAAATGGAACACACAGCTCTAATTTCTAAAGTAAATAATTGTAGAAGTCAAGTGAGGGGACATCAAGTTTGTGTGGAAGGTAAATATCTTTGGCACTAAAATGAGCACAGTCTTAATGTGAGGGACAACTGAGAGATATAGATTACTTGAGAAACATGAATGATAGCAAAACATTTAGGCACAGATTTTTCATATGTGTGCACCTGAGTGCACAGTACTTTAGAGTATGATATCCCTGATACACATGTGTAAGCCCAGGGCTGCATGCACACGTACTTGCATTGCATGTCATGATACAAGCCCAATTTGCATGTGCACAGTAGCCCAATTTGCATGTCTAAACTCATAATCTGTTACGGTGACCAGATGCCCCGATTTTATAGGGACAGTCCCGATTTTTGGATCTTTTTCTTTTATAGGCTCCTATTACCCCCCACCTCCGTCCCCATTTTTCACACTTGCTCTCTGGTCACCCTATAATCTGTAAAAGTGCACACACACTTACGGTGCACTAACAAGGCCTTGTGCCTTAGGGGCACATGCATGTGTGCATCACAGTGTACCCTTAAAACGGAGAGCTTTAGTCACAGGGCACATGACTAGGAGCACGCATGTGACCTACAGTAAGCCAAATCTCTCTCAGACAGGGGGAGCAGATTGAAGAGACCCAGTGTGAGGGAAACTCCGTAGTAGCCAGGAAGGCAATAGTAATCCATTCTACCCTATGTGATGGCAGGATTCATTTTGTTATCCCTCTCTAGATCTAATCCTTAAAAATATCCCCAGTGATGGTGGTGTCACAACTGTCCCTTTCATCTTATTCCATTGCCACAATTTAGTTATAACGTTTTCCATACTATTTAAACTTAATTTATCCCTGGTGCGTCTCAAGCCCATTATTTCTCATATCATTGTCTGTATCAGCCTATCTCCCATGTTATACTTAATATGCAGATAAAGAAATGGAATAAATTCAGAGTTGTGTTCTCCAGTATTACACTAATTTTGACACCAAACACTTTATGAAGAAAAGCAATTTTAAATAGGTTGCTAGAGCCGGTAAGAAGAGAGTTTATTTTCCTTTAGGAGCTGTTGTAATATGCATGGTTAAAAATAGCATTAGCAAATTTTTCCTTCAACCCTCCAAACATTTTGGCATTTATTGCTATTGGCACCAAATCTGGGCTTATTTTCTTTATGGCTGTCACTTACATTTATGAAGTTTTAGTAAAATGCCCCTGAAAAAGTAAAGGCTTCATAGCATTCCAACACACTTGTTAGTAACTAGTTGAGCAGGGTGAACAATTTGCAGTGGGGCCCTGATCTCAGCTAGGCCCTCTTGGCACTAATCTAATAAAAATAAACAACAATAATAAATGGGCCCAGTTCAGCAAAGCACTTAAGCATGTGCTTAAATCCCTGCCTATTAAGCAAAGCCACCAGGGTGAGATATTCAATAATATTCAGCACTGGCTTAACTGCTTCCATCAAAATCAATGGTAAAACTCCCATCGACTTCCATGGATGAGAGTTAGGTCAGTGCTGAGTGCTTCTGAAAAGCACATAACTTTAAGTGCTTTTCTGAATCTGGGACAATACTAGTACTGCAGGCTACAATTAACTCAGTGTTGGGTGGTTGTATCAGGAAATACCAAATCGGTAATTTGTCTTGCTGCAAATAGAATATGCTGAAATTTGAAAGGAATGGGAGGGACAAACTTCATAAATGTCAAAGCCACCTAGACTTCCTGGTATAAAAAAAATCACAAAAGAAACCAACTTTTTGAAATTTCTCTCCTGTTTTGTGGTCCTTCAAATGCCACCTTTGTACATGAACAAGCTGATAAACATCTTTGTAAGCAGACATGCATTATGTATGACTGCATCAGTGACACTCCTACCATAGTCAAGGGTAATATAATTAACTAGTTTGCTAACCTGATGGAAAGGAATGTTTGTGGCTTTTAGATAAGAGTGTCACTGAAAAGAGAAACTGAGTGATTTCAGCACTTGATTTGCAAATGAGATAGTACTCCAATTTTATTACTTCTTCCTACCAAGCAGTGAGTTACAAAACTACGCAGAAGAGTTATGGAAATCATTTCAGTTTAAAATATGGGGCCAAATTTCAACCCGGGGTAAAGTGATATAGCTCTCTGATGTCAGTGGAATTTCACCCACTTACAACCAGGTCTGAATTCAGTTCAATAAGATTTTTGCTCTTTAAAAAAAAAAAAAATCAAAAAATAAGGTGGGGAGATTAAAAGAAGTCTTCACACCTCAGTATAAAGACTAGTCTGAGCATATTTTATCAGACAAATGTAAGGAACCTTAGGACAAGCTAAGTTTCTTGGAATTGCTGAGAAGATGATAGATTATGATACAGTGGAGCATCTACGAATATACAATCACAAATGTTCTTTTAAACTGAATAGATAAATATGGTATCTACTGTGCATCCTGGGACTGGTTTTCTAACTTACGTGGTTCTAGCAGAGAAGGAGTAAAATGCATTAACAATTTCCCCTAAAAACCAGTAACTCATGGGCATCATAGAAATTGCATTATTAAATCCTGTCATTCTAGACAGAGGCGCCTGTTCTTCGTACCCTGATGGATTCCCAATAAAACGGAGGTGAGAGACTTTTCCACAGCTCCATCCTAAAGCACAGCAGGTTAGTAAATTATTGCTTTTAAGTGCAATGCTATGTGACATAGTTTGGACTGGAATTGTTGGATCCTGCACAGTAGCAGGCATACCAATGATGCAGACAATCTTCTGAGTTTGAGTGGAGCTTTTCAGGGCAAACTCAGGATTTTCATTGTGGCCTGAGGAAAAAAAAGTACAAACTGAAATCTCTGAGCACCACAAAATATCGTTGCATGTCACTGACACCATAAAGCACTAGTTCCACCGAGGAAATAACCGAGGTTACTGCACAGTTGGACCGTTAGTTTTATTGATTGGTTTTCTGCATGCATTCTAAATGCAAAGGAGATTTTTTTTGTTGAAAAATTACGGGGGAAAAATTCAGGATAACATGTTTACAACTTTTAAAATATATACATAAAAGAAAAATGACCCTTTATTGTTATTACTACTCATCATTTTTTAAATGTAGTAGTCATTAAGATGCACACAAGAACAAAAAAACATGAGCGGTATATAAAGGAAATGTTTCAGCTTGATTTCAGATCAGTGAAACTTGGGGAACAATTGTGTTAGTACAAATAAAGAGTCAGAGGAGCAGGCTGCTCATTGCGGAGATGCGGGGAGGTGGCGGGCATGCTGTGGAGTAAAATCTTATGCATTCTAACAAGTCAAGCATTTTTGTGAGTGACACTGTCATTGTTTTTCTAAAAGATATTGCCAGCATAAATAAGCTATAAGCTAGATACCCAGACACCACAGACACAGGAAGAGTGTCCACAGACAGAGCCCAAACTACTAGCACAGTTTAATAAAATGAGTCAGCACCAAATAAAAGAGAGAACACCAAGGACATTTAAAAGCAGAGTTTCAAACACATACAAAAGATTGACGAGGCCATATTTCCATAGTCAACTTCAAACATGTTTTATGAATGTATGTTTTATTAATGTTATTTCTAGGGTTACCATATTTCAATACTGAAAAAAGAGGACACTTCACGAGGCCCTGCCCCAACTCCGCCCCTTCCCAGCCCCCGCCCCAACTCCCCCCCTCTCCTGAGCACTCCACATCCCCCCTCCTCCCTCCCGCCCCCCAGGCTCCGGCTGCTGCTGCGCTGGGGAAGTTGCTTCGGCCTCGGCGCGCGGTGGAGAGCGGCGGGAGCCAGGAAAGTTGGAGCCCAGGGAGGAGGCGGCCCCCTTACCATGCCTCCCTATTTTCCTGGACATGTTCGGCTTTTTGGAAATTCCTCCCGGATGGGGATTTGAGGACCAAAAAGCCAGACATGTCCAGGAAAATCCGGACGTATGGTAACCCTGGTTATTTCAGTTCTGGATGAGATCCTTACTCCCCCCTCTTTATGCCAAGTGAAAAGGACCGGGCGGTGAACACAGGATCTAAAATCTCTGGATCCAGCTGGAGAAGGATTTCCCCAGTGCAAGAACTGAGGAAGAGAGCCAGAAGGCTGTTTTTTGAGGATCCCCTCATAAGCCCTGGCATATGAAGCAGGGGGGAGAATTGGGAGCAGATCCACAGTGCATAGCACTCAAGAGATTCCAGGCATTGGTGGAGTCCATAGGCAACCAAGGACAGGCTGCTGTAATTATCACAGCCACCTTCCCCCCACGGCAGTCTAAATTACATTAGGGGCCACAAAGCAGTACAGAATCATAAAGGGACAAAGATGGCTTAAAGCCACCTTAGCCTCCTCCTCTCCACCTGGACTGCTACTTCTGTGCTTCACCTCTTAGAGAATCTCACCCTAAGAATTTAGCCCGCTAACACAACTGAGATGAATGCACAAATGCAGTCTTTGTATGCACAACTACTTGTGAACTTAACGCTTGAAAGCACAATTTTGGAAGTTCTGTGCCCTTAAATTTTGACAATTTTAAAGGAAATGGATGGTGTGTATTTTGGTAAATCATGAAGATGCGTTTTTCTGTGAACTGAGCTCCAGCTGATGCTAATTTTGCCGTTTTCTGCACTTTGACACATTTGTATTACTAGTGTAGAACATTTGAGGATTGAACCTGCTAATACTGAAGTCAGTGGGAGTTTGGCCATTGCCTTTACTAGAGCAAACTCAGGCATTTAAGATACAAAAGGGTTTGGAGAGTCAAGAGAAATCTGCTTTCATGGTAGCACCTAAACTGGGACTAGAGTTCAACTGGACTATAATTGATGTTGGTTTCATGAGCACAATACACATGTATGTATGTCAGGTGTGATGAAGGAGGGATAGCTCAGTGGTTTGAACATTAGCCTGCTAAATCCAGGGTTGTGAATTCAGTCCTTGAGGGGGCCCCTTAGGGATCTGGGGCAAAATCAAAATTGGTCCCGCTAGTGAAGGCACGGGGCTGGACTCGATAACCTTTCAAGGTCCCTTCCAGTTCTAGGAGATGGGATATCTCAATTAATTTATGAAGTCATTGTCTTTGGACAGGTTGAGTATATAAATTAGATGAGGATACTGATTTGTCAGACAGGATGGTTCTTAGGAAGTTGCATCAGAAAGGGTGCCTATGCTTCTTTAGCAGTGTGAAAGATTCAAATGCCTACAGCACTTAACATCCAGGTCAATGGAAGTTTCAGAGTTTATACATTTAGAGAAGTGATTGTATTACCAAGAGCAGGAGGCTCTGGAGTGTATGACTTGGAACTTGGAAACTAAGTTACAACTGACAGAGGAAAGAAGACAAAGAAAGATATAGTAATGCTGGAAGAATGGAAAAGAGGTTCTGAGTTTTCATTGGCTAGTGACATTATGACTATCATTGCCTTCTTCTGGATCATGACTAAAAATATATGTATTCATTTACCCTGATTCTAATTAGTATCTAGATACTTACAGTAAATGGTCCCCATAACAATAGTATCTGAGCACCTCCCAAACATCAATGATTTTAATGTTTTGTGGGAAGTGCCATTATCTCTGTTTTACAGATAGGGAACTGAGAATTTCAGTGATTGTCCAAGGTCACACAAGAAGCCTGAGGCAAAGCCAAGGATAGAACCCAGATCTCCTAAAGCCCACCCCAGTCTCAAACCACAAGACCATCCTTTCAGTTACACCACTTAAACTAGTGGAAATGGAGCAGCAGTCAAGGAGACTGTAAAGAAACCAGAAAAAAAATCCAGGAAGAAACATACAGAACAAGAAGAAATGGCTAGACAGGGAGGACCTAATTAATGAACAACTAGCCAAAAAGTAAACATTAAAGAAAATTCAGAAATAGCTGAGATTAGAGATCCTGGAAGACCTAAGCAATTGATATAATTATAGCTCAAACCTACAGGGATATGAAGAGAGTAAATAGACAGCAGAATTTCGTACATACCATCTGAGCAGAAGGATTTTAACACTGAGATGGTAAACTGAATCCCAAAAGGTTTAAAAACTTATCAGTGCAAATAGGAAGATTTCAGCTAGCTAGATACAACCTGAGATTGACTGGGCCAGATTCTCATCTATGGATAAATTTACATTGCAGCTAGGAATGTGCTTCTTAGCTTGGGTAGGCAGACTCACATTAGCTCTGCTGGAGTTAGCACATGGAAAACAGCAGTGTGGCAGGGGTAGCACAGGCAGAAGCTCAGCTACAAACCCACCTGGACCCCGGGTACATACTCGGGTGGTTAGCCTGAGCTGCCACTTGTGTTACTCATGCTGCACTGCTATTTTTAGCACACTAGCTTGAGCACAGCTAGTGCATGTCTGAACTGCAGTGTAGAGAATGTGGTAGGTCTACACTTACCTCCGGGTCCGGCGGTAAGCAATCGATCTTCTGGGATCGATTGATCGTGTCTTGTCTAGATGCGATAAATCGATCCCGGATCGATCCCGGAAGTGCTCGCCATCGACGCCGGTATTCCAGCTCGGCGAGAGGAGTACGCGGCATCGACGGGGGAGCCTGCCTGCCGCATCTGGACCCGCGGTAAGTTCGAACTAGGTACTTCGAATTCAGCTACGTTATTAACGTAGCTGAATTTGCGTACCTTAGTTTGAAATGGGGGGTTAGTGTGGACCAGGTCTGAGTCCTCATTACAACGCTCTGGCAATACAAAGAGACTACAAAGTGATTGGAAATATAAGGCTTCTGTACAATGCCAGAAAATGATAAAGGGGATTTAGTGTAACTGAAAATCATGTCCATTAAGCGGTAAGAACCTCATGCTGCAAAATAAGTATGTGGCTGTACCATAGGATTCATTACTTAGGATGTACCCAAATACAGGGGTTGAAGAGTTCATTTTGAATATAAGAGATTCTGACTGAGCAGCTAAAGAATTAACTGGGTAGAAATTAAACCTAGAGAGAGAAACCAACACAAATCCCAAAGAGCAAATTTTTCTAAAGAGCAAATTTTGGTAAGATGTGGGAAATGGTGAAATGAAATGAACAAAGCAGTAGAAGTGAAAAGAAAGTGTGTGAAGATAAATTAAGGACTGCCGTAGCCTTATGTATCCCACAACCAATATTTCTGAACAACAATGTGCAAAGAGTAATCAAGATTATGAAAAAGGCTTTAGGGAGGTATAAAACATAAGATAGCAAGAACTGGAGAGGTGACAGAGTATAAATGGAACCCAGAGTATAAATATGATAAGAAAGGCTCAGGTGGAGAAAGAAAGGAAGATTGCACATGCATTTAAGATAAATAGTAGGCCATTTGTCAAGCACATGAAGAATGAGATGTCAGTGAAAAGGGGAATAAAATCCTTGAGACATCTAGTGTAATTTATCAACAGCACAAGATAATACTGTTAAAATATAATTACTTAATTATTTGGGTCCATGTTCACAAAGGAGGATTTGTGGAGAATTATCAGACAGACATATCACCATGGGAATAAAACAAAACTCTGAAGGAGGTCATCTGTAAAACCAAAACATATGGGCCTCAATCCTCAGCTCTGGCTGCACTGCCGACAGCACAGGAGCTTATGCAGGGGGCAAAGGTAGCTATAACCATGTTTGCCCTCCTCCAAAGTCCCGGGCTGTTGGGAGCTGATTTGGCCTCCAGTGTAAATTAGAGCTATCTCAGGGCTGCTGTAACTTAAGGCAGACTGCAGCAGATCTCAAGGGGATGTTGAGAGAACCAGGTATCAGAGTGCACATCCCGTCCCACCTCCTATTCCATTAAGAATAGGATAGAGTGGTAGAGAATCTGAGTCAGATATACCATCTTTACCTCATCCAGGATTCCCTTATGCCAGGGGAATCCCCAGCTAGCCAGACACTTAGGCCAGTTGAAGCAGTGCAATGCAGCCTCATTGAATCCCCAAATCTGGTCCATTAAGAGACAAAATTCCATGTTCAAGACAGAATTCTAGAGGAAGTCACCAAAAAGCAACAAGAACCTTTAAGAATCTACATGCTATTCCTCTTTGGGATCAGAAAAAGTACCAAATAGTGTGGTGAAGTCTGGTGTTAACATCTTAATTTCACACACATCTGGAAGGAGACTGAACTGTGATAACATGAATTTCCAGTGTTACCAATGGAGTCAACACTTCCTCACTGCAAAATAACATGTTATTTTGTTGTGAGTGTATAAGTTACAGACACAAGTAAATAATTTGCAAAAAAATAATTTATCAAATTATGATTACAGAATGTCCACAAACAGATTGTTTTAGTTGCATTCTTATTTGACAGAATTGTGTATAATTTTCATTCCCTCTATGGCAGTGGTGGGCAACGTGTGGCCTGCATGCGGCTCATCGGGGTAATCTGCTGGCTGGCCGCAAGACAGTTTGTTTACATTGCTCGTCTGCAGGCACGGCCGCCTGCAGCTCCCAGTGCCTGCAGTTTGTCGTTCCCGGCCAAGGGGAGCTAGGGTGACCAGATGTCCAGATTTTATAGGGACAGTCCCGATTTTGGGGTCTTTTTCTTATATAGGCTCCTATTACCCCTCCCGTCCCGATTATTCACACTTGTTGTCTGGTCACCCTAAGGGGAACTGTGGAAAGCGGCGGCCAGCACATCCCTGTGGCCCGCACGACTTCCTGCAGCTCCCCTTGGCCAGGAACGGCGAACCGCAGCCACTGGGAACTGCGGGCGGTTGTGCCTGCAGACGGTCAATATAAACAAACTGTCTCGCAGCCCGCCAGTGGATTACCCTGATGGGCCGTGTGCTGCCTGCAGGCAGCAGGTTGCCCACCACTGGCTTAAGTGCTTTGCTGAATAGAGATGGACTGCTGTAGTGGGGCCTTCAGCTCTTAAGGACTCCAAAGATATTATGCCAAATAAAGGGGGGACAGGGATTGGGGAAGGAGGCAGGAGATTCAAAATGTTTTCACAAATGAAGCAAATAACATTTAAAAATAGACATTTAAAATAAATGAGTCTATTCAGATGTTTATATTAACAATAAAATGTATTAATCATTCAAAATGTCACCGTAAGAAGATAAAAATTACAAAAGAAGAAGAAACAAGTAAGTAAAATTATACCACTCTAGGTATTTCAAAGAGTAATTGGATATATATTTTTATAATATTTGAAGAGGGCGCAGGTAAAGCATTCTATCATGAATCAGAATGACAGGCTTTTATATTTAGCTGAGGGTCCGCCCCCCCACCCCCGACAGAAACAATCCCTGCCACTTTGAGTTCTTAGGGTACAAAACAGATCACTGTTACTGTGACAGTCACAGTTGCTTAAGGACTTGCTCTCTTCATTATTTTGCAGGATGCTAATAAGCCCCACCATTTCCTGCTGCTTTCTACCCCCCTGTTGACTGCTGATTTTTAAAGCTTCCTTCTTCCCCCCTACCAAAAAATCTACATATGATGCCTGGAAAGTGGGGCACATCTCTGACTTATTAGATAACTGCACATGAGGAGGGTGAATAAGCCAGCAGTGAAGAAGTGTATTGAAAGGAATAAGGGGAAAAACATCCCCTTTGGCAAGAAAAGTGTCTCAAATGCAACACAGCAATAAAGAAGCAACTTTCTCCCTCATCCATCCAGTGCTGATCTTATTGGTGTACTAGGGACAGAGGGTGGTGATTGTTTGAAGAGACCACAATTAAAGTGAGATGTTGCACAGGTTGTCTTTGTATTAATGTATCTTCCTACTTAGTTGGGAGCCCAGTCATATGAACACACTGGTGCCCTGCGCATACAGGAGAGAAACAACAGAATTTGGGTCTTTGGTAATTGCAAAATAGAGTATGCAGGTTTTTAATGCCCAGTCACATTTTTATTTCCTCCTGTGCCTTAGGGAATTTACCTATCCTTATTCATAATAGTACTTACCTACCTCCCCGGGGTGTTTAGAGCAGTGGTGGGCAACCTGCAGCCTATGCCACTGCCCGCAGCTCCCATTGGCCAGGAACAGTGAACTGCAGCCACTGGGAGCTGCGGGCGGCCATGCCTGTGGACGGTCAATGTAAACAGGGGTGAAAGTAACTTAAAGGACTTATCTGGAGTCCTGAGCTGGGGGGCGTGACCTCAACCGGAAGAGGCGTGACCTCAACAGGAAGCGGCGGGGCCTTTAAATCCCCAGGCCCTTTAAACCAAGATTTAAAGGGCCCGGGGCTCCAGCTGCGGTAGCGGTGGCTGGGAGCCCTGGGCCCTCTATATCACTGCTGGAGCTATCAGCTGCAGAGGCGGTTGGGAGCCCCGGGGCTCAGAAGCAATTTAAAGGGCCAGGGACTCTGTCTGCTGCTACCGCAGCGGAGCCCTGGGCCCTTTAAATCGCCCCGGGGGCTCCTGGCTGCCACCGCTACCCCAGGCCCCGGGGCTCTGGCAGAGATTTAAAGGGCCCAGGGCTCCACTGCGGTAGTGGTGCCTGGAGCCCCAAGCCCTTTAAATCTCCGCCGGAGCCCTGCCGCCGCTACCCCAAGGCTCCGGCACTGAGGCTCAGGCGGCAATTTAAATCGCCGGCCTGGGGAAGCCGGTACGGTACAGCACACCGACTTTTGCCGGTACGCCATACCGGACCGGACCGGCTTACTTTCACCTCTGAATGTAAACAAACTGTCTCGCAGCCCGCCAGCGGATTACCCTGACAGGCTGTGTGCATCCCGCAGGTTGCCCACCACTAAAGGATCAATTAATGTTTCTAAGGCACTTTGAAGAACTAAAGTGCTATCGAGTATGAGTACTAATTATTGTTAGTATTGCAGTACCTAGGTCTTATGAAACAACAGATCCACCATACAGGGAATTACACATTTTTTAAAACATAAGCAGGGCCGCCCGGGGGGAGGTGAGGGGGGACAAGTGGGGCAATTTGCCCCAGGCCCCGGGCCCCACAGGGGCCCCCACGAGAATATAGTATTCTATAGTATTGCAACTTTTTTTTTATGGAAGGGGCCCCTGAAATTGCTTTGCCCCAGGCTCCCTGAAGCCTCCGGGCAGCCCTGAACATAAGCGGTGTTAGATCTCTAGTTTTTCCCATGTTAATAGCTTAGAGTGTACATGTAAGAAAGCTGTCAGGGCTATGCAGTAGAGAGAGATAATTGACTAATTCAGGTATAGTTTCTGCACCTGATTTACATTTCTGTTCATTTAACGAGCATAAATAATTCACCCATAAAAACATAACAAGTGCATCCATTCTGGTATATCGAGCTCCTCCTTTTCTATTAAGTGACTCCCAAGCTGTAAGGCTGGGATGATCTGTGATAATAGTTTCAGGCTAGGCGGGGTGCAGTATGTCTTCACACCGTACAGAAATGAAGACCTGAGGCAGTCTGTAAATCTGACATGGTCTCGGGTTATGAGGAAAAATTGAAAAGGGTAGAGCAGTGTCAATTATTTAGTGCCCACTGCAACGCTCTGGGTATAAGTGTAGATGATACATGGCAGCTTTGGCAGGAGATGGATTATCAAACAGTTCAGTGGTCACACTTGTCCTGATGAGGGTTCAAATATGGTCCATAATCTCTCATTTGCATTATAGATTTAACAGGAGGATGTCCAAAGGGAAATCTGCACCCAAGACAAGTTTAGCAAAGTTCCTCCTCCTCTCAACCACAGGATGTTCCTTTTTGGTTCTCCAGGCGGGGCTGGCTACTACAGACCTCAGGGGTCCCACTTTGAATCTCAGCTGTGGCAATGTGTAGGACAAACAAAGTGGACCAGATACTCTTCCCACACCATTTGTATGCCAGGACCATAATAAACGAACTCCCTCCAGTGGAATAATTCCTGATTTACACTGCCATAGCAGAATGGAAAATCAGGCCTCAGAGCCTGGCCATGAGACTCTGCAATAGGTTAAAGGCCACTCAGGAGTCTGGTCATCATGTGGCACACTGAAGTTTTAAGAATTTTTAAGTCTGAGAGGCTTCATTTTAATACAACGACACTCTCCTTGTGAATTTCAAATAGCATTTTTCATGCTTAATTTTGTTTGCATTCCCAGGCAGGCAGACATTTGGTTGCACAGCTTTTCCCTGTAAGCCACAGTTCCTCAGGCAATGGAAAACTCACTGATGTATGTGCATATCCCAGAATCTGATTTAGCAGTACTTTCAATGGGAGTTTTCTTGAGTAAGAACTTCAGGATTGGACCCTGCAAAGGAAAAGAGTCTTCATTTGAAACATAAAACACAACTTCTACTGTACAGCTCAAAGGATGCTTTGGGGTTGCAGTTTCTAAAAAGGACTCTCGCTACAGATGTATTCAGAGTTCTCTTGAGTAAAAGAGACTGGTCACAGTGCTTCCCCTATCTTCCTGTGCTTGTTTGAGCCCTTCCCACAAAACAGAAAAATCCCAGCTTCTCCACAGTTCTTGTGCCTTTTGCACTAGGATTTTCCCACATAACAACACAATAGACTTCCCCATTCACCAGGCTGAAATTAGAGTGCTGTCTTTATGAGGAGCTAATAGTCAGCTATAGAACAGGCTCCTATTGTAGACTGGTCAGAGAAACAGACTTCTAATTTTACCCTTACTTTTTTGAGTCATTGGCTGTAGGTCACAAAAGGTTATTGTTCTTTATTACGACTGTCATCAAGACCTCAGGTAAATAACATTCTGTCTGATACCCTCAAATTCTAGGGGAATTTGGGATTGGTCTTGGGTAGAAATTCTGCATTTCTGAAGCAGGTCTAAGCCTGCCTTCTTATTGGAGTCTTTCCCACACAGAAGCTTATGATGCACATTGCAGCTTTATTTCTGTCTGAGGCTGCTGCTTCTTCAGCTGGCATTTGGATGTTAGGCAATTGAAGTCAATTTCACAGCAGCATGAG